>NC_068567.1:29867716-30532415 GCF_025698545.1 Gossypium raimondii | reverse complement strand
CAAAGTAAGGGAAAGAATTTAGACTTTTTTGGGTTAAAAAGGGGGACACAATCGTGTTTAGGCCCGTGTTGGGCCAAACGGCCATGTCACACACCAGTGTGGAGCTTTCTCAGCTCGTGTCTGCTATTCCTTCACTTCTCTTATGCTTGTGTGAGAGGCCATGTGGACCACACGGTCTCACAAATGCCCGTGTGATAGGTCTTGTCTCGCACACGGTCGTGTCTATGGCCCGTGTAACTCTCTAACTTGTAATTAAATTTGAAAAATTAACTCTAGTGTTCACACGGCCTACAACAAACACGTGTGTCAAGGCCGTGTATGCCAGACGGTCGTGTCGCTAAGCCTTGTAGACCACCTCAAGCCGTGTAACAATTGAAATTGGAAAAATTAAGTTCCAAGACTCACATGGCCCAGGACGTGCCCGTGTGTCCAAGTCGTGTAACCTACACGGCCATGTCTTCACACCATGTAACTCTCTATCATTTGATCCATTATGCACACAGCCTGGGATACACCCATATGTGTCGTATGGCCATGTCGCCAGGCCGTGTGACTCAGTGTCATTTACCCCATCATAGACATGGCCTGGAACACGCCTGTATGTCCAGGCCATGTGGGTCAAAAACATTTTTTAATTTAATTTAATTTAATTTTAAATTAACTTGAAATAAACTTAAAATAATTAACAAAATTAAAACACTCAAGTTGCCTCTTGAGAAGTGCTTATTTAGAGCCTAAGCTCGACTTTACCTTGTATATGCATGTTTAGGGTAGTTCTCGAAGTCGAAGCTCCTCTTTCTTGTTATTAGTTTTACTACCAATATAAGGTTTGTGTCGAGTATTGTTTACCTTTAATGTGCCAAACTCAGAATGTATTACCTCGACTGTACCGTTAGGGAAGACATTAAGTACCATAAATGGGTTCGATTTACCGTTAGGAAATTTGTGGATTCGTTTTGTCTAGCAGTACTTTGTCCCCAACCTTAAATTGCTTCGTTCTCGTCACATGCACGTCATGGTGTAGCTTTGTCTCTTCATCCAATTTTTTTGGTTTCTCCTCAGCATGTATTCGCCATTCATCTAGTTTATTGAGTTGTAGCATTCGCTCTTCATATGTTGTTTTGTTTCTGTCACCTTGACTAAAACATGGCTCCATCAAGTTTTCACGAGGGATTTTCTACAAAGAAGTTTGGGCCACGTAGTGACTAACATTAACAGAACGTTTAATCTCATCTTGCTCACTAGAGACTCTCATAGAATCGTGTGCTTGGAGAATAATCTTTTCATCAACTGCACGAAGCACGAGTTCACCCGTACCAAGGTCGATAATAGTCGTAGCAGTGGCTAAAAAGGGTCGACCTAAGATCAAAGGTACCTCACTATCCTCATCCATGTCTAACACAACAAAGTCAACGGAGAATATGAATTTATTGATTTTCACAAGCACATCCTCAATAATACCCTTAGGTTATCTAATGGTTCTATCCGCTAGTTGGATACTCATCCTAGTGTGTTTGGGTTTCCCAAGACCAAGTTTTTTAAACATTTTATAGGGCATGAAATTAATACTATCCCCTAAATCAGCCAAAACATTATCAATATTTAAACTACCAATGAGACAAGGAATAGTAAAACTCCCTAGATCTTTTAGTTTGTTGAGAAGTTCATTTTGGAGAATGGCCAAGCAAACTGTACTGAGCTCCACAGTCGACGAGTCATCTATCTTCCTCTTATTTGTTAATAGATCCATTAAGAATTTGACATAATTTGGCATCTACAAAAGAGCTTCAACAAATGGTAAGTTAATGTATAAATTTTTTAAGAGCTTAAAAAAATTACCATATTGTTCATTCATGTGGTCTCCCTTCGTCACATTAGGATATGGGACTCGAGGTTTGTATTTTCTAATGACCGGCTTTTTCTCTTTTTGACTTTCCTCAACCCCATAATTTCTTGCGACATCTTCTTGCCTCGGTTCTTGTTCAGGTTCAACTAACACTTCCACGTCTCAAACAGTAATTGCGTGAAGCTGCTCCCTTGGGTTAGTTTCAGTATTGCTAGGCAAGCTACCTTATGGTCTTTTCAAAATTAATTTAGCAAGTTGACCTATTTGATTTTTGAGTTCTTGAATCAATGCTTACTGATTTTTCAATGCTACCTCAGTGTTTTGAAAATGAGTTTCTAACACCGAGATAAATTTTATTAACATCTTCTCAAGGTTCAGCTTCTTCTCTTGCTGATAAGGTTATTGAAAGCCCAGTAGGGGTTGTGCTATTTGATTTCCTTGACCCCTCAAGAGAAATTGGGATGGTTTCTCCAATCTGCATTATAGTTATTACTATAAGGGTTATTTTGTGGTCTAGAATAATTAGCCGTATAATTGGTTTGCTCATTCTCTGTGCTAGGACCGAAGGGTAAAAATTTTGGTCTTGGTGAAATTTCATGCATGTATGTGATGTTTCATCCGTTTCTTTTAATTTTTATGTTTTTGATTTCGTTACAATTAGGTCCAGCTAGCATGTACCTTTATTTTTAAAATTGTTAAAGATTTTGAATGTTGCCATTAATGAATCTTTGTGATTTTAGATGTTAAATGATGAATTTTAAGTATTAGTTATTATTTATAAGTATTTTGTTAAGTAATTGATTAATTTAACGATTAGGGATTAAATTGTTCAAATAGTAAAAATGAAAGGAACTTATGTGATTTTTTTATAAATATAATGTATTGGAAGATATGAATATTCTGCTAGCATGGGTTTGCATTAAAATGGTTAATTTGCATGTTTTAGGACATAGGGACTAAATTGAATAAAAATGAAAAGTTGAGGGTAATTTTTTAAAACTGTCAAAAATGACTAAATTGCATAAAATGAATTGGTTTTACTAATTGAATGAAATTCTTAATTTAGATCAAGAACGAGTGGAAAATCGAGGAGGAGAGAAAATCACCAAATAACCCCTGTATTTAGTTATTTTTGCAATTTAGCTGGGTAAGTTCGTAGGTATAGAATTGTACATACCTATATATATAATTTTATTTCCAATTCATGAATGTATATACTTATATATGATGATTAAAATGTGGGTCGAAACTCAAAATATTGTAATTGAATATAAGGTGAGAAAGGATTTATTAGAAAACTATTAAATATTTATGGAATATGATATATGCGATTTCAGAATTATTACAAATTGTTACAGCATGCGTATTGAGAAATATGAAAGTGATTAATGGATGATGTCAATCGTTGTGGTGGTTCATTGGTAGTATTAATACATGTATTGATATTATATTATGTGTACAGAAACGATGAACTTCCCTTGAATGATAAATATGTTTAAAGGTAATGAATTACATGAAATGCCCAGTTGGATGTAGTAATCACTAGGATACGATTTGCATGCGAATAGGGTTAGAATGCACGCTTGTACATGATTTGCATTCGGTGCCCCTTGTTTGCACTTTGGTTCCCCTATTTCCACTACGGTGCTCCAGTTTTCACATTTGTGCCCCTGTCTGCACTTTGGTGCCCCTATTATGCATCTATGATGCCTTTGGTGTGGTGTAGGTACCTGAGTATCCGAGTCAAGTTATAGTACAGGAAGCATACGATGAATCATTTTCAATACTAAGCCTATAAATGCTTCATAAATGTATAACATGTATGATTAATTTATTCATTTAGCTTTAATCTTGTGTAGTGAAAGTAAGTGATTCCAGAATGATATGTTTATAGGAAATTTTGAAACGAATGATGAATTACAAAATGATTATTAGTTAAATATGAAAGAGTTATGCTTAAATCCACAAGCTTGTGGTTCTGGTTGATGTTTATGCTTATGTCTTGTGTGTTATGCAAATGAAACGGGTGAAAATAGATATTAAAATGATAAGTTCATAGATGAGACGAAATATGATGAAATAAAAAGGATTGTTTAGTTAAAGGACTTACTTGTAAGGAAGGAATTTACTTATGATATATGTGAGTTTACTTATGTTACGAATAAATACACTAATTTGTGAATTAATAATGTAATTAAGCATATGCTAAGCAAATGGAATGGTAAGTAAGTAATTGAAATGATTCACCGTTTTAAGAAGAGGTTGATGATTATGTAATTCAGCTTATAAGACCTTATTATGTTATAAATGGAAAGTATTCAGGATGTTAATGAACCTATTCATTTGTGAGTTGATAGTTATATAGTTTGATAAATCTTGAGGCATTGGTATAGGTTTATTTATGACTTATAAATTTCATAATTAATATGGAATATTATGATTAAAGTTTACACGAGCTTACTAAGCATTCATTGCTTATGTGGTTATCTTTCTCTTACTTTACAGATTATCAAAAGTTTGATCGGGTTGGAAGCTAGTCAGAGATTTATCACACTATCCAGCGATTATATCGGTAGATTTTGATGTTTTGGTCATGGTTATAATGGCATGTATAAGTGGACATATGTCTAATGTTTAGTTGATGTTTATGGCATGGAATGTTCCTTTGGATTTGTGGCACTTATGGTGCTTTGATGCTTTGTTGGTGGTTGTTAATATGGTTAAATTGAAGCATGTTTGGAATTACCATATTTGGTATGTTTATAATGTGGCCAAGATAGGTTATGCTTTGAAGTAGTTATGAACTATTGGTAATGATATAAATGTAGTCAAATATGGTAAGTTTGGTATGGAAATAGGCTAGGTGAAATATGCACATGTTTTGGTAAGTTTGATGAATTGTGATTGAGGTGCCTTTTGGCATATTGGTTTTATAGGCATTGGGTATAAATATTTGGTCATTTTATGCGTGATTTGGGTATATAGGCCTTGTGTATATGTGCAAGTGGCTTGTAGCCTCATGTTTTAAAAGGTGAGAGAAATGGCTTGATTTTGGCCATTTTCTTGTCCACACGGGTGTGTGTCTCAGCCGTGTGTGACACACGGTTGTGTGTACCCTGTAGGTTTTAAAGGTTTCTTTGAAAAGGTTACACAGCCTGGCACACGAGCGTGTGGCTCAGCCATGTGACCCAAGTTAGTGACTTATACGAGTATGGGCACGGCTTGGGACACGACCGTGTGTCCCTATTTCGAATGTTACACGGCTTGAGTCATGGGTGTCTATCTTAACCGTGTGAGTCACAAGGCCGTGTGACCCCTGCAATTTTATTTTTTTTCTAAATTTTTCCTTAAGGTTTCATATGTTTTTGATTTAGTCCCGAATCATTTCTAAAGTGTTTCTAAGGCTTCGAGGGCTCGAAAAAGGGACGATATGCATGTGTTTGATTGTATCATGCAATGTTTTATGAAATGTTTGGAAATGAATGTTTTAAGTTATGTTTTTATGGTAATGCTCTGTAACCCTATTCCTGTGATGGATACGGGTTAAGGGTGTTATAGAATGCCCCTGCAACATTTCAACATTGCATAATGGCAATATTTTAAGACATGGTGGAGAAATTTTTGGAAGTTTTTATGGATGACTTCTCGGTGTTTGGCGATACTTTTGAAGGTTGTTTAAAAAACCTAGAGCTATTTCTTTGTCGGTGTGAAGAGACTAGCTTTGTTCTCAATTGGGAATAATGTCATTTCATGGTCTATGAAGGCATTATTCTGGGACATAAAATTTCATAGCAAGGGATTGTCGTAGACAAAGCGAAGATTGAGGTTATTGAGAAATTGCCACCACCCACAACAGTTAAGGTATTCGAAGTTTCCTTGGCCATGTAGGATTTTATCGATGATTTATTAAGGAATTTTCGAAGATATCCAAACCCTTGTGTGCATTGTTAGAACATAATAGAGCATTCAAGTTTGATGAGCTTTGTGTGCAAGCATTTGAGGAATTGAAAAAGCAACTGGTAATAGCACTGATTGTCATAGCACCAGACTAGACATTACCTATTGAACTTATACGATACCAGTGATTCACTGTAGAAGTAATGCTTGGGAAAAGGAAGGGTAAAGTGTTTCATGTCATCTACTATGCCAGCCAGACGCTGACAGATACGTAGTTGAACTACACAACTACTTAGAAAGAACTATTGGTTGTGGTATTTGCATTTGACAAATTCAGATCCTATTTAGTTGGAACCAAAGTTACAGTTTATATGAATCATTTTGTGATTAAGTATTTGGTGACCAAGAAAGATGCCAAGCCAAAATTAATTCAGTGGATATTGTAGCTATAAGAATTTAATCTAGAAATTCATTATAGGAAAGGCACAGAGAATCAAGTGGTTGATCACTTGTCGAGACTTGAAGTAGGAAATGAATACGGTAATATTCAACTCATTCAAGAGGATTTTCCATATGAGCAACTACTAGTTGCCATGACATTACCTTGGTATGTTTATATCGTCAATTTCTTAGTAAGTGGACTCCTGCCACCTGAGCTTAACAGTCAAAGACGAAGAAAATTTCTCCATGATACGGAGCAATATTATTGGGATGAGCTGTTTTTAATCAAACATTGTGCAAATTAAATAATTCGGAGGTGTGTTTCTAATGACGAGATTTAGAGTATTTTACACCACTGCCATTCAGCACCATATGGAAAACACTTTGGGGGAATGCAAACTACTGCAAAACTTCTCCAATCTGGCTTTTATTGCTCAAGCATGCTTTAAGATGCACATGAATTTTTCCAAGCTTGCCATCATTGTCAACGAATTGGGAACTTATCGAGGAGATATGAAATGCCATTGCAAAATATTCTAGAAGTTGAATTGTTTGATGTGTGGGGAATTGACTTTATTGGTCTATTCCACCCTCTTAGGGTAATATATACATACTTGTGGCTGTAGATTACGTCTCCAAATGGGTTGAAGCAGTCACTCTCCCTACAAATGATGACAAATCGGTATTAAAGTTCCTGCATAAGAATATTTTCACTAGGTTTGGTACTCATCGTGCTTTGATTAGTGATAAAGGTTCTCATTTTGACTATCGATTAGTTGCTACTGCCTTGAATATATATGGGTTTAAACATAAAATTGCCACGGCATGTCATCCCCAGACAAATGGACAAGCTAAGGTCTCGAATAGAGAAAGTGGTCAATCCCACTGCAAAGATTGGTCATCTAGATTGGATGAAGCTTTGTGGGCATATCATACTGCATTCAAGACACCATTGGGAATGTTGCCTTTCAAGCTTGTCTATGGGAAGCCTTGTCATTTTTCGGTTGAACTTGAACATAAGGCATATTGGGCAGTTAAGAAATTAAACATGGATTGGATTAATGTTGGCATTAGCCGGTTACTGGAGTTGAATGAGATGGAGGAATTCAGAGCTGAAGCTTATGAGAATGCCAAACTGTATAAAGAAAAGACAAAGTGATGGCATGATAAGAAGATTTTACCACAACAATTTGAACCTAGAACACAAGTATTGTTGTTCAATTCTAGGCTAAAATTGTTTCATGGCAAATTGAAGTCTCGTTTGTCTGGCCCATTCAAGATAGTGCATGTTTACCCTCGTAGAGTTATAGAAGTCAAAGATGGCAAGACTGGCTTTAATTTCAAAGTCAATGGCCAACATTTGAAGCACTATTGGGGAGCTCCCATACTTCGTGATAAACATTCCATTACTCTTAAAACTGTGTAGTGTTTTCTTTTGCCTGGTTTTATTTAATTAATTTGCTTTTGATGTCTTTCTCTTATTGGTTTAATTAATTTTTCTTTCTTTCTTTTGTTGTAGGTAGATTTTGGCCCAGGCTTTGTAATAGTTAGCCCACTTAGCATACTTGCAATTTTTTAGCTTAATTTTTATATTATCTTTTTCCTTTTCCCGCCTAATTTTTACTTTATCATGTCAGGCCATAAATTCAAGTTAATCTTATCCCCCACGTTGCTACTATATTCTCTTTCCTTTTTACCCTAGTCAATTCATTTTCTTTCTCCAAGTTATTTTAATTTTCTTCATTTACACCATTTTCAGTTTTTCCTCTATAACTGTAAAGGTCTTACCTTTTTCTTTTTACAGTTACTATTTCTTCTCAAATGGCTTGACGTATGCCATCTTCATCAACCTCTATGCCTCCAAGAACATTTTTCAGCAAAGCTGCTGAAGAAAAGTACAACACAAACACATCAAAGCGACCCTTTTGTATGAAAAAAGGCCTTCTTTTTCAAGACGCAGCCTTTATGGGATACATTGAAGCAATTTCTTTCGTGGTAGAGAAACATGGATGGAAACCATTTTTCCTTCATCCTGACGATGTTCTCACAACATTTGTAAAGGAATTTTATGCCCATTTAACCTCTCCAGATAGTGCTTTCATCTATGTATGCAGTGCTTCGATGTTATTCAGTGAATACTCCATCAACACACAATATGATTTAGCTGAAGGCCGAACATTCTCAAATTTTCAAGACAATAACAACAAAAGGATTCAATCAAGTTCTTGAGGATTTATATGGAAGGGACCAAATGGACAATTTCTCAAAGTGACTGCTACACCATCGTCCGTGTTTCTTTTAAGCCTCATTGTAGGGTATGGTACCATTTTCTTAAATCTCACCTTATCCTTTCAACTCATAACTCTACCATTTTAAAGGAACGCATGTTGTTACTGCACTCTATTATGACTAGAAGAAAGATAAATGTTGGAAAATTTATTTTTAGAGAAGTTCATCATTATGCATAAACCTCTTCTGGCCCTATCCAAGCAAATAAGGACAATTATTTTTAGAGAAGTTCATCGTTGCGCAGGCACCCTGAATTTCCCATCTCTCATTACTAAACTTTTTCAATGAGTCAATGGCCCTATCCAAGCAAATGAGGACAAAATCCCAAACAAATGAGCCATCACCTAACAGATTGCCATGAGATTTTCAAGGGAAGAAGTTCCATGGCATCTTGGCTATGTATCAACCTCTTCTCCACCTCTTGGAACCCATGCCACTCCATCCACATTTCACAATGATTTCAAGTAGTAAGTGCTAGATGCTCTTGAGATGTTGAAAACAACAGTTTCTTTTGATGTAGAAGCAACAACTGAGGCCAGCTACTGATTTCAAAAGAGCTTAAGAAGAAATGGATTTATTTTTGGGCTATGTAAGCAGGAGGGATAATGCCATCAACAAATGTCTTTAGAAAAAAATTACCGGGGCCATGCTTGTATTCCTTACTTTTCCCAATGAGTTGTTATCAGATCTAAAGGATACAGATGAGGATGAAGTTGAAGCCACTATGACGGACACTGCTACACTTCCAGCAACTACAAAAAAGAAGAACAAAGAAATAGAGGGGGGAAGAGAAAATAGAATGGGTGAACAATAACTTAGATAAGGAAAGAGATAACATGAATCAAACTTTTGCACCACAAGAACCTACTACTGCACCTGAAGCCACTACACTCATATTATAGCAAGATCGTGAGATTAATCGACTGATTGATGATCTCACAAAATCAAAAGATGATGAAGAAGTTGTGCCAATCAATCTGCTCAAACAGAAGCAGCGCTACAAGCAGGTTGCTAGGAAATCCACTCAATTTAACTAATGTAACACAAATCTTTTCCAAGATTTGTTTTTTTACTTTTCATTTGCATTTTTTTTTTCATTTTTACATGTGTTTTTCATGCATTCATAATTATTTTCATTGCATTTCTACATATCTATTTTTTTTACATAAGTGAAATTTTGTGTCTGATCATGCATTGAAGAAAATGCAACCCTTAGGTTCAGGGGTGTATTGCACATATTTCATGCATGAGATATTTTGTTTCAACATTCGATCATTTTTTTACTCATTTTGTCACTCATTTTCCCATGATATACAAATGCTAAATAACTTTTAGACCATGTGAAGTATATTGTTAATTATGATGTTCGATGAGGATAATAAATCTTCAAACTGTCAAAATTGTGATAGTTGATTAGGTATATTTAGCTTAGGATAGTCGTGTGAAAATTGATCCCTAAAAGTAGAATGACCTAAGCATAATCACAATTAGTCTATAGTAGGTTTCTTTTAATACACTTAGAAGTCTTGAAACTAAGATCAGAAAATTAGCATTGTGTAATAATAAACACCACGACAAAGCTAAGGGTAAATGAATTAATAAAACAAAATTAAAAAGACATCATAAAGCACTTCAATGTTTGAAATTTTTGAGTGGGCCAATAATACTCTATTTGCTCCATTGTATTATTGATTTCAAAAGAAAGATCAAATAAGAGTGAGTAAAAAAATAGTTTGGGGGCACTCTACTGTAGTAGTAGGCTGAGTAGTTAAGGGGTAAGTTGTTTGCCCCATCCATCTTTTTAGGCAAAAGCCTTAGCTCCATGAGTGAATTACATTCAAATTGTGGCATGATGTAATACCTAGCAATCCAGTGTATGCTCCATTGAGATTGTGAAGTAAAGAAATCATGTGGCAAGATGAATTCCCTAGAGAAAATTTTATATAATGTAATGACAGAATAAGTATGAGAAGAAAAACTAAGTTTAGTGGAAAGACAAACTATGTACATTAGGAGGTGCTTGCTATAGTCATAATTGCATGAATATTTAGGAACTTGTATTTTTAGGTAACACTTTCTGTAGTTCGTATGCTAAACAAACCTATAAAATTTGAACCAAAATTTTTTTGACAGACGACTGCTGAGAATGGAGGTATAAAATATGTTTCGCTTGGTTTAGCAATACAATAGGCAATTGTGTAGTTATGGCAAATTCATGCATTCATACATATTCTATTTGAGGACAATCAAGAACTCAAGTTTGGGTGTGATATGTAACACCACTAACCCGTCTTCGTCGCTAGTTAAGGTTACATAGTATTACCATACAATCGAGAAACAATTATCAATATAACATTAAAATAAAATAAATTATATTCAAAACATATCAATCATAAGCATTTCATCCCTAAATCGAGCCTTCAAGGCCGTAAAAATAGGTTTGAGGAAATTTAGGAATAAATTGAAACAAAATAGAAGTTTTAAGAAAAAGTTATAAAAATTGAAAAACAGGGGTCACACGGCCGTGTGAAAACACCCTAGGCCGTGTAACAATCGAACTAGGGACTCACAATCGTGTCCCAGCCCGTGTCCCCACCCGTGTAACTCACTAAGTTGCCCCACACGCCCGTGTGCCAGGCCATGTGCTAGGTCATGTAACTCTCTGAATTACCACACACGTCCGTGTGTCAAATCATGTAACTCACTAACTTGAAACACTAAGAAACTATCAAATGACATACGACCATGTCACCAGGACGTGTGTACCAAATTTGACCCAAAAACCATGCCATTTCAAGACCAAACGATACCTATTCCACCACTCCAATTATGCACACATTCAATAAACCTAGGAACTACTCCAACACATCCAAATATACCAATTCAATCAATCTGTTTCATCCAACCAATATGTCATTCAAAGGCACCACATATATATACTAAACATTTAGTCAAAAATTTTTATCAGAAGACCTTCTTTATAAGACATTGAGCAAATAAGCATTGCACCATGATTAAAAGCACTTCATTCAACAACTAACCATCAAGGTGTTCATCTATGTAATATATAAGTATACATGTTTCATCTATACAAAACATACCCTAAGCAAAACATACATCTCATTCATAAACTACACTTATCAACATTTCAAAACCACATATTTATCTATATATACATGCCACTACCCCAAGAGATGCAAAAACTACCAATTTAGATGGATAGTGTGAGCTAGTTGATTGGTCCATCCAAAATGTCAACAACGATTATCTACAAAACGATCCACAAAAACCTATAAGCTCACATAGCTTAGGAAGGACATAGTATAACATTTAATCTAAATACAATTAGACACAGTTCACATATTATTTTAATTCAAGGTTACCAAAGTACTAACAGGGGCACATATGTGCATTCAGTTGTATCGAAGTACAAACAGGGGCACGTATGTGCATTCAGGGGTATCGGAGTACAAACAGGGGCATGTATGTGCATTTAGAGGTACCAAAGTACAAATAGGGGCACATATGTGCATTCAGGCAATAATTATCTATAAACATATTAACTAAAGAACAATAATATAAGATTACAAGTAGAATTTTATTTCCGTATTGAAATGCTATGGACTTACCTACTAATTAATTTCAACCAACACGTAGGGACTAATCCGCTATTTTTCCTTTTTCTCATTTATTGTCTTTTTTATTCAAGTATTGATCTATATAATAATTAAATACAATATATTAATCTCATATACATTTCACATTCCATTCAATGCATATGTCCCTTAACATTTCATTAATTACACATTTTTTGTAAACTTTTATAGCTTTTGCAATTTAGTCCTCTAACCCGAAAATAATCTAATTAACCATTTTCAAAGTTAACAATTACAACCAAATAATCTAGGCCCTTAAACAGTCTCAGTTATGCATCAAATTCACCATCAAAACTTGACAATTTGACATTTTAACAATTTAATCCTTAAATAAAAAACTAATAAAAATTACTTCACAATACAACCAAATACCACAAGCAAAGCTTCAAACACATAACTATTATAAAAAACAACCTAGATTCATCAATGGCAACTTCTAAAATTTTTAACAAATTCAAAAACAGAGGTACAAGTTAGTTGGACCTAGTTGCAACAATCTTAAAAACATAAAAGTTACAAGAAATAGGTGAGATTTGACATCACATGCACATGGAAGATGAAACAAAATCTTGGAGTTTCCTTCTATTGTGTTTCGACAATTCAAAAAGAGAATGAAGAAGAAAAATGTTTATTCTTCATTTTCATTTTTTTTAATTTTGATTTTGTTATAAATTTGCCATTAATCAAATGTTATATTATTATAATTTTCACTCCAATTGTCATCCCACATTGTTAACTAGGGTTAATTACTACATAGGTCCTTCCTCACGTAGTAATTAAGCTATTTGATCATCTAAATGCAATAATTACTAAGTTTTACACATTTTTTAATTTAATCCTTTTCCTTAATTAACTGTCTAAACGTTAATGTTTCTTAACAAAATTTTAATACGACTCTTATGACTCCGTAAATATTCTATAAAAAAATATTTACAAGCTGACGCAATGGTAATTTGTGGTCTTGAAACCACTGTTTCGTCACCATTGAAAAACAAGTTGTTACAACTCTCCCCCTTACCAATGAAAAACAGGTTGTTACAACTCTCCCCCTTAGGAAATTTCGTCCTCGAAATTGTTACCTAAAAATATATTTGAATATTGTAATTTCATCGATAACTCAGTTTCTGATATGACCACGCCCCAGGCACATTTTTGGACTAGCTCACTAAGCATTGTTTGCAATCTCTTGCAAGCTGACCTAGCTCGATTCCAGCTCAAGGGAGCTCGATTCAGCTCGATTCTAGCTCTTTGAGCTTGATTCCATCTTTTCATTTATTTGTTTTAGTTGTTGGAATAATTTCATGCTTTAGCTAAGTTAATTAATTTAGTTTAGGCTCATAAATTAATATGTTTAGTTAATTTAGTTAGCTTAGCTTAAGTTAATAAAAAGTGTTAATAAATATGTCTTAATCTAAACATGTTAAATTAGAAGTGTTTAATGTGTCTAAAGTTGAGACAAATTAATTTCACGCTTTAATTAATTTGTCTTAGTTGCTGTTGAATTTGATTTGATTCTTAGTTATTATTCGTTTTTAATATGTCCTAGCTGAATCCATGTTTTCTGTTTTGTCTAATTGCTACCGATTTTTAAGATGTCTTAAAATCCATTAATTTGTTGATTTTAACTGTGCAGCTACATACATTGGACGACATTTAAAGGTAGCCAGCAGCTGGACAATCATGCATCAACAGCAACCATGAGTACATGTATTTTCCAGGTTTATCAAGCTAATTAATGTGGAAGCATATGCATGTACGGTGGAATTTTTCAAGCTAGACATTTATGCATAAATTCGGCTAAACATACATGAATGTTCAGATTCATTGGGAGTTATTTAATTGAGGGACATTGCACCTAAATGTGCATGAATTGAAGCTGATTCCTACACTCCCCAAGCATTCCTTTGTGGCAACCAACAGCCAAGAGTTGTCTTAATTAATTTCAACAACTGATTAATTTCGGTTCATACCTTTTGTGACCATCCAATTTCGTGAGTTCACACCATGGGAGCTATTCAAATTCATTTGTTCACATTTGGAAGCTGAAGGAGTTCAAGTGTTCACACTTGAGGGACTGCTCATATCCGGTTTTACACCTAATGTCCATTGGAGCACTCAAGACATCATTTAACACCTTCAAAACCATTCAGCTGATCAAAGCAGCTCATTAAAAGGCTGTTCACACCTTTGGACGAATTTGTTCAATTTGTTTCAGCTCCAAATTCATTTTAATCAATCAAGTTGGCCTAGGAAGCATCAAGGGACGTTTTGGATTAATCAAGGAAGTTTCCAACACCATTAAGCTATTTTGAGCTGTCCATTTAGTTTTCCTAAGTGTTTATTCGGCTACAGCATTTGAAGCCTATAAATAGATATTTTTTAAACCATATGAAGGTTACTTACTTACTTCACTTGATCAACTTTGATATTTTATGATTTATAAACCTTGTGAGTTTTTTCAACTCTCATTATTCTTGGTGATTCGATCTGACTTATCTAGCATCGCTAGTGGCGTCATCCAATCTTCGTTCTTGAACTTATCACTTTTGAGTGTGGTGTTCATTCATACCGTAGGTTCCTATCTCCCTAGATAGCGGGTCTCGGTTCTATCCGGCTATTCCACCTCCACCTTAAACATATAAGAATTTGGGTCCTAACTTTTGTTACGGGTTCGTTCTTGTTTTAAGTTCTGTATATCCATCTTTCCATCATTATATTTTACTTAATTTTCATTGTTTAAACTATGTTCTTTGAAATATAAACCTCTTGTTAAACCAAAAACGAGAACTACTTAATTTGACGATTGGGAAATTTCTACGACTCAAATCATCACTGAGGCGAATTCGTATCATTTGTGATGTGAGCATACTTGGGGCAACCCAAGATTCACTTTTCCATCCTGATACGAGTCACAAAGGCCCAACTCAAGCTCAAGAACGTAATGGGCTCAAATCATTTCAATTCTTTTATTGTGTTTCCAGCCAACTTCAACCTTAAAGAAATCAATCAGTACTCTTCTTGGCAGCAAGAAAACGTTCTTCAATCATCCTTTTCCTTTGATCTTGCCGTCCAAACAACCTATCCTCATTCTATTTCAATTTTTTGATTGTTGTGATCTGTTGCGTTTTAATTTTCTATTTCGTGTTCAATTGATAGATTCGACATATTGGAATCTTCTTTGGGTTTCAATTACGTATTCTTGATTCTCAAGAATCCTTATTAATACTTATTTCGACTCTCAATTTGATTCTTTGCTGATTTGGGGATTTTATTTCAGATCTGGAAATTCAAAGATCTAATCTTTTATTTTTTTTTAGTTTCGTTTCAGATCTGATTATTTCAAACTTTCGTAGGAGTTTCTCGTGACTTGGAAACTTGATCTTGGTCTGCGCGCAACCCTTTATCATTTGGTATCAATTTTTGGGCGTTTTGGGTGTTCTTGGTTGATTTCTAAACTGATCTCTATTTTTTAAACTACAAACAACAGTTTTACCAAGAAAAATTTTTCGAAAAAAATTCATTTGAGTGGGTAAACGTTGTCTGATTGATCTGAAATTTTAAATTCTTATTTTTTGCACTGTTATTGAATATAAAAAAATATTTCCCACAAAAAATTCAGTCGAAAATGTCAAAAAAATTGAAAAATAAAAAATCCAATAAAAATTTAAAAAAAGATTCAGCAGGTTGAGTTTGGTGCCCAAACTTTCTAGATCAAAAATTAAATATTTAAGGACATTCCAAATTTAATTTCGTGATTTTTGGAGATTAGGAACACCTTGAAAAAAGTTGTCAAGTTACTCTGCAGTTTTTCAGGTTTTTTGATTTCAGCAATTTTTATTGATTCTTAGTTGTAGGTTTTCATTTGTTTGCCTTTATTCTTCCTTTACACTATCTAACACCTTCTTATTTCTTGTGTTAGTAGGATTTAAAAGTGTGCACAATTCTTCCTCGGTGCAACACAAATCAATTGGTGTCTCGTCACTTTTTTGGACTCCTAGTGCAATTAGGATTATTTGGTAGTTACGGTTCATACACTTTCTAATTGATTGATATAGACTCTACTAAAGAACTCACAAGACTGAATAAGATGTCTAGAATTGTTAATTTTTGAGTGATTAACGGTGATGTTTGTTAATTTTTTTTTGAGTGTTGAGTGTTTGTTTTGCAGGTTTTAAAATAAGATGTCTAGAATTGGTCAAGTCGATGATGAGAATAATGACCATAATGAGGTCCTTGTAGTCTGTCGCACCCTTAACATCCAAATGAGAGACGATGTTGATAATCAAAGGACCAATATTTTCCATTCTAGGTGTTTTATAAAAGGTAACTTATGTTCACTTATTATTGATAGTGGGAGTTGTTCGAATGTAGTGAGCAGTTATTTGGTGGATTCTTTAAAGTTACCTTGTACAGAGCACCCTAAGCCGTATCACCTTCAGTGGCTTAATGAATGCTCAGAAGTTAAAGTTACAAAATAGGCGTTGATCACTTTTAAGCTCGGGAATTACAAGGATGAGGTATGGTGTGATGTCCCAATGCATACGACACACTTGCTCATTGGACGGCCTTGGCAATTTGATTGTGATGTTACACACCAAGGCAAGCTCAATAGATACTCTCTTGTGTTTAAAGGTTGAAAATTCACTTTTGTTCCTTTAAATCCCAATGATGTCTATAAAGATCAATTAAAGATGATGAAATTTTGTGAGGGGGTAAGGGAGAAAGGACAAATAAAAGAGACAAAGAGAAAAGAGGCTAGTAGTGAAAAAAGTCAAAATTTAAATGGCCCAAAGGTGAGTGAATCTGCAAGTGGTAAAACTAGAGTGAAAATTTTAATTGCAACAAAAAAAGATGTGCGGAGAGCCCTACTCAATAAACAACCTTATATCCTTGTGAGGTTTAGGCAAAACTATTTATCTCTATCTAACATTAACGAAAATTTGCCTAGTGTGTTTCAATGTCTTTTGCAGGATTATGAGGATGTTTTTAGCGAGACCCCTAAAGGTTTACCACCTTTACGTGGGATAAAACACCAAATTGACTTAGTACTCAAAGATTGGGTTTGGGTCCATATGAACAAAGAACGATTTCCTACAAAAAGAAAGACAAAGTTGGACCCAAGAGGCGATGGGCCCTTCCAAGTACTCGAGCGGATTAATGATAATGCATACAAAATTGACCTACCCGGTGAGTACAATGTAAGTTTTACTTTCAATGTGGCTGACTAATCTCCATTTAATTTTTCAGATTCGAGGACAAATCTTTTTGAGGAAGGGGGAATGATACGAGTCACAAAGGCCCAACTCAAGCTCAAGAACGTGATGGGCTCAAATTACCACAAGGCCAAATAACGAGGTCAAAGGCCAGGCAAATGCGTATGAAACTAAATGGAACCGTTCAAGACTTCATCAGCAAAGCCTTAGACGTGTACACAAAGGAAAACGAAAATCAAGATTCACTTTCTTGTTTTCAAGAAAATCAAGAAACCGAATCTTGGTCCAATTTTGTTGTTTTGAGCGATTTCAAGAATCAAGAAAATCAAGATTTCAAATCTTGGAAATCTTGGTCCAAGAAACCAAATCTTGCAGTTAAGGCCCATTGGATCTCAGTTACGAGCATCAACGAATCAATTTCAGGAGAGAACAGATTACAAGCCCAAGTTATTGAAGATACGGCACTTAGTTGAAAATTAGGCCAAATTGTCAAAGTGGCCCAATTTGTAAAATTTTAATTCTTTAAATACTTAGTTTTAATTTTATGCTTTATGATTTAATTCCTATGTAAAAATTCAGCCCAAGCAGCTCATTAAAAAGCCTTGGCCGAATTTCCCCTTTTAAATTATTAATTAGGTTTTTTTTTTAGTTTCCTAATAAGATTAGGAAAATAGTTAGAAGGCCTATAAATAGGCTTGGTCGGCCACCTTATGATTACACATTGAATTACACATTAAATTAGATTTTTGTTGAGTGAAAATTCTCTTTGAGTTTCCTCCAAGAATTTTCTCTTGAGTTTTCTATAGAAGTAGTTTTAACAATCTTTTTGATTGTGGGAGCCATCTTCAGCCTTCTTCTTGCCATTGTTCTTCATTGGAGGGGAGATTAGAGCCGTTTGAAGGGAGTTGTGAAATCTTTCGGGATTTCAAGGCTTTTTAGGACTTATCCTAATTACTTGCTGTTCAATTCTTTTCTTTTAAATTCTGCTTGTGTCGATTCTTGATCTTCATTATTTAATCTTATTATTTTGTTTCCAGCCATCTTCATCATTAAAGAACGGATCAGCCACTTTTTCTTGGCAGCAAAGATCGTTCAAGATCACTATTTTTCATTGTTCTTGTCGATTTCTCCTTTGTCATCATTGGTTGAATTCGGTTGCTGGAATTTTGGTGAAATTAACTTGCTGTTTCAATTTGGGCAAATCGCTATCTCTTTGGGCTTCAAAGATCGTTTTTTATTCTTAAATCTTTATTTTGTTCTTGCCATCCCAAACCCTATCTTTACTCCATCGATTTGCTGAACTTTTAAGATTTACTTGCTGTTTGTGTTTGTTCTTCTCAGATTCGGCAGATTGGGATTTAATTCGATCACAAATCCGTGTTCTTTGCATCCAAGATTTTCTATTCTTAAGGGCATTTGTTTCTTGGCTGCTCCTTTATTGATTTGGGTATTTTAGTTGTCAGATCTAATTGATTTTAACTAAGTTTTGCTGTTTTGTTTCAGATCTAATCGTCTAGAGTTTTCGTAGGAGTTTTTTGTGACTTGACAACTCGATCTTGGTCCACGCGCAACCATTTATCACATCCTCTTGATCCTCCTAAAGGCCTGAATATTTGATCTCAAGCTAAGCAAATGCAAGAGGACGTGGCAGCGTTAACAAGTCAGTTTTGGCGTGAATTCCATCCCAAAGATGAAGGACCAGCTCGAGCCCAAACTTTGAGCAATCTGTGCACCTTAGTGCAAGCCGAATTTAACTTAGGTCAGCTCACTTGAGCTCAAGTCAGCTCATTCGAGCTCAATTCAGCTCAATCTTAACCCAATGAGCTTATTTTTAGCTTTCTTTAGCTTGCATTTATTTTGCTGAAATAAACCATTTAATTTGTCTTTAGTTAAATTAGTTGTTTATTTTAAGTTAATTAATTTGTTAAAATCTGGGCAAATAATTAATTAAGTGTTTTATTTATATCTAAATTAAATATTTAATTAATTGTGTTGTTTTAAATATGTCTGAAATTGTTAATATTTATGGCCGAATTTAATGTGCAAATTAATGAGTTCATATGCTGCTAATTTAATGTGTCTAAAATGCATTTAACTTGCTAATTTTATTTGCTGCAGATTCATGAATGGCTTGGTGCAATGTATGGGAGTGTGCATGCACAATTGAGGTTCAATGGAAGGCATTTAAAGAAGCACAAGTACTTGGGACGTTCATGCAAGAGGGGGCTGTTGAATGTTCATGCATTTGCACATTCATGGACAGAATTTAAGGAAGAACATATCTTGGGACGTTTCAGGCATGTTCCATGTATTTTCAAGATGATCATTCAATTTTTTAAGGCATTTTAAAGCTCCATTTAGTCAAAGGAGATGTAGGAACATTAAAGGGCTGCACATTCATGGAATTAAGGCTATTCTTCAAGGCTAAGTATGCATGAATGCATCAAGTGAAGTAACATGATGGTTCAGCCAATTCATGCACCATCTTCAAGCATGAACTGAAATTTTAATGATTTAGTGTGAACATTTTTATTAATTGTGTGAACACATAGATGCCGAATTTGAGTAGTTATCTTTGTGTCTATAAATAGTTTATCTTTTCTTTGTAAAAGGGATCTTTGAACTTTTGACTTTTGATCATTTGTGAATGAAATTTGTTCAAAGAGTGAGTTTTCTCCTCTCTAAATTTGTACGAGTTTCGATCTGACTTATTTAGTGTGCTAGTGGCGTCAATCGTTCTCTTTCGAACTTATCACCTTATTTTGGTGTGGCGTTCAACCCTTCTACATTTTTGCAAATCCACATTAACCAAATAGAAACCAGGGTAACACTCTTTAGTGTTGAATCGTTTCTGGAGTTAAGTCCATTTTTCCATTCCCACAAATTATCCCAATTAACTATCCTTTGATTCTTTTACTAAACCGAACCTTCATTCTTTCTAAACCTTCCATCCATCTAAAAATCACTTGTAAGCCCCTGAAACCATATTCAAATTTACACCTTTTGACTACCAGAACTTCTCCTCGTCGATGATCGGGCAAGCTTTGTGAAACGACTCGATTAACCCGGGCCAGATCACATCAATTTGGTATTAGAGCTTTTCAAATTAGGTATGTTTTTATCGTTTTTATACTCTCGGCATTAAAAAAGGGAAAAAAAGATCAAAAAAATTCAAAGAAAAAAGTTCATGTGATTGCAAGTTGAAAAAAAATACAAAAAAAAAGTTGTGATTTGAATTTAAAAGAAAAAAAAATTGTGTTAAAAAAAGTGGGAGTTCGATTGTAATCAAAAGAAAAGCCAGTATTCAAAAAGTGATTTAATTTCGATCTTTGTCTTTGTTCTTAAAGGCAACTGTTTTGCAACCACACTCTTAAGAAAATTTTCTTTCAGCCTACCTAATCCCCTTAACATCAATCTTTTGTTTCTTAGCCATTTGAAGCCAACCCACAAGTGTGCTAATAAGTCTAAAAAAAATGCTAAGAATTTTGAGAGGTGGATTCGAGAGGTAAAAGGCACGAGCGAAATACATCAAGATAAAAGCCAATATAAGAGTGAAACACAAATGGAGTGTCCATTACTATACTTTTTTTTCTTTGTGAGAGATTGGCGAGGATTTTGAATTGGTGAGGTTAATTTAATATTTGTCTTTTCTTTTGTTTTCTAACATTTTGTTGAAACATGTCCCAAGAATTTTCTGAATTTGAATTCCAAATGTGGAAGCGAGAAATGCAAAGGATAATGCGGTCTGAATTTCGGCAAATACAAGAAGTAGAACTCCAAGTACCATCTGAAAAAGATAAAGAAGATTTGACACATGCTAATGTTGACATCAACATGAGTTCAATCCTTCAAAGATTGGATAATGAACCGCAACATGAGAATCTGTTTCACATGCATTACCGTGTCCACGAAAAAGTTTGTTGCATCATTGTTGATGTTGAAATTAGTTCAAATGAGGCCAGCACTAGAATGCTGGAAAAACTTGGCTTACCCGTTACCAAGCATCCCCAACCTTTTAAGTTGCGGTGGTTTAGCGACAAAGGCGAATTTGAAGTTACTCAACAAGTGCGTGTTGCCTTTTCCATCGGCAAATACCAAGACGAAGTCGTTTACGATGCTCTGCCTCTTCCACATTTATTTCTAGGAAGACCATGGAAATTGGATTCAAAGGTCACTCACGATGGTCCTGCCAATAGGTTTTCTTTCAAGCATCAATGAAGGAAAGTTACCCTAGTGCTGCTCACTCCGGAACAAGTCCATGAAGACCAAAACAAATTGAAAAATTCTTTTGTAAAAAAAAGTGAGGCAAAAGAAAAAGAAAAATAGGGCGAGCGAGAAAATGAAAATGAAAAAGAAATTGAAAGAAAATAAAAAGAAAAAGACATTGGAAAGAAAATGAGTGAAAAGGAAAAAGAGCTTGAACAGAAATCGAGTAAAAAAAAAGAGAATTTGTAAAAGAAACGAGTGAAGAGAGTAATCACGAAAAAGGGAGGAATTCTTTTGCTAACCCCTATTCAAAATTACCTTGTGATTTTTCTTTGTTTTAGGTTTGCAAGATTCCACCCACGGATTAGTTCTAACTTCATTACCTTTCTACCGAAAGACGTTTTCGATTAACTGAAAAAGGTAAGTTGGATGATGTGAATACTTTTCAAACTTTTGAAGGTAAATCAGATGTCATTCTTCCAATCCTTCAAGGTAAGCAAGGTAAGGTATATTTTGCAATTCAACCCAATTGGAATCTGTTGATTTCCGTTGATAAAAGGGCTCATGTTGTTAATCTTAACGAAATTCCTTATAATGCATTGCCTGGCTGCTATAAGTTGAATCGATTTGCTGATTTTGATCTGATTAATTTCTTGGAGTGTTCTTCTCATCATTTGTTCCATGTTGATTCGAACAACATTAGATTGTAATTTGACTTGGTTGTTGAAGATATTACTCCGACTATAAGCCAGCAAAATGTGATCGTCACATGTAACAAAGCATTTTCATGTAAAACAATTAAACTGTTTGGTTTTGATTGCTATGTGAATTCTTTCAATCAATTCGATGAAATTTTGTGGACATTTCTAGTTGTTCAAAGGTATTTTGAAAGATATAATTATTTGTTCATACATGTGAATAAATCCTATTTGTCTAGCATGATTGCGCTGTCTATGGATTATGTCCTTGCATTATTTTCGAACTTCAATGACCCAAATCATGTGTTTAACCCTAGAGCGCATTTTTCTAACTTATTGATGAGAGCAATTGAGCACCATCATTTTAATTTGTATAGATATGTTGGTCTTTTTTATTTGCTTCATGTTTTACCATCAGCTTCGAAAACAAAGTATGTGAATTTTGCTGGTGTACAAAGATGAAATCAATTTTTTGTTTGCAAAAATCATTGATCTACATTGTGGCCAACATCTAGGCTTCTTTTGCATATTTATAATTTTCTATCACTTCAAATGCCTTCTTTGTTACCAGCTATGCAATCCTCATGTCACATTGAAACGGTAAGAGAAAGCTTTGTTTTTGACCCTAGAGATTATTGTTTTATGTTTCTGTTCAAGGGATTTAAACGAAGAAATTTCCTTTCCCAAAAGCTTAATTGCCGAATGCTTTGTGAGTTTGGTTTGTTACCATCGGTAAAGCTCTTGTTTCATTCTAAATGGGTAAAACCTACTCATTATCTTTATTTTAACATTGGCTCATGTGATTCATTTTTGAGTAAGATGCCAATGAATTATTTTATGCCCAAAACTTACAATGTCACTAATTTGTTTCAGTTTTGTGTAGGTGACAAATCGAAATGGCTCTCATCTAAAGAGGGAGGGAGTGTAAATATTTTTCTTTCTTTACGAACCCTCTGTGATTCTAACAATTTGGGAAATGTCTTTTCCAGGTTCATAAATAAAAGGCTTCTTGAAATTGAACAATTTTTCGTCAGCAAATGGCCCGATTTGGGCACAAATCACTTTAAAGAGGGAAGGGATGATATGACCATGCCCCGGGCACATTTTTGGACTAGCTCACTAAGCATTGTTTGCAATCTCTTGCAAGCTAACCTAGCTCGATTCTAGCTAAAAGGGAGCTCGATTCAGCTTGATTTTAGCTTATTGAGCTCGATTCCATCTTTTAATTTATTTGTTTTAGTTGCTGGAATAATTTCATGCTTTAGCTAAGTTAATTAATTTAGTTCCGGCTCATAAATTAATATGTTTAGTTAATTTAGTTAGCTTAGCTTAAGTTAATAAAAAGTGTTAATAAATATGTCTTAATCTAAACATGTTAAATTACAAGTGTTTAATGTGTCTAAAGTTGAGACAAATTAATTTCATGCTTTAACTAATTTGTCGTAGTTGTTGTTGAATTTCATTTGATTCTTAGTTATTATTCATTTTTAATATGTCCTAGCTGAATGCATGTTTTCTGTTTTGTCTAATTGCTGTCGATTTTTAAGATGTCTTAAAATCCATTAATTTGTTGATTTTAATTGTGCAACTACATACATTGGACAGCATTTAAAGGCAGCCAGTAGCTGGACATTCATGCATCAACATCAACCATGACTACATGTATTTTCCAGGTTCATCAAGCTAATTAATGTGGAAGCATATCCATGTACGGTGGAAATTTTCAAGTTCGACATTTATGCATAAATTCGGCTGAACATACATGAATGTTTAGATTCATTGGGAGTTATTTAATTGAGGGACATTGCACCTGAATGTGCATGAATTGAAGCTGATTCCTACACTCCCCCAAGCATTCCTTTGTGGCAACCAACAGCCAAGAGTTGTCTTAATTAATTTCAGCAGCTGATTAATTTCGGTTCATACCTTTGTGACCATCCAATTTCATGAGTTCACACCATAGGAGCTATTCAAATTCATTTGTTCACATTTAGAAGCAAATGGAGTTCAAGTGTTCACACTTGAGGGGCTGCTCATATTCGGTTTCACACCTAATGTCCATTGGAGCACTCAAGACATCATTTAGCACCTTCAAAACCATTCAGCTGATCAAAGCAGCTCATTAGAAGGCTGTTCACACCTTTGGACGGATTTGTTCAATTTGTTTCAGCTCTAAATTCATTTCAATCAATCAAGTTGGCCTAGGAAGCATCAAGGGACGTTTTGGATTAACCAAGGAAGTTTCCAACACCATTAAGCTGATTTGATCTGTCCATTTAGTTTTCCTAAGAGTCTATTCAGCTGGAACATTTGAAGCCTATAAATAGCTATTTTGTAAACCATTTGAAGGTTACTTACTTACTTCACTTGATCAACTTTGATATTTTATGATTTATAAACTTTGTGAGTTTTTTTCAACTCTCATTGTTCTTGGTGATTCGATCTGACTTATCTAGCATCGCTAGTGGCGTCATCCAATCTTCGTTCTTGAACTTATCACTTTTGAGTGTGGCGTTTATCCATACCATAGGTCCCTATCTCCTTAGATAGCGGGTCTCGGTTCTATCTAGCTATTCCGCCTCCACCTTAAGACTTATAAGAATTTGGGTCCTAACTTCTGTTATGGGTTCGTTCTTGTTTTAAGTTCTTTATATTCATCTTTCCATCATTATATTTTACTTAATTTTCATTGTTTAAACTATCTTCTTTGAAATATAAACCTCTTGTTTAACCAAAAACGAGAACTACTTAATTTGACGATCGGGCAATTTCTACAACTCAAATCATCACCGAGGCGAGTTCGTATCAGTTTCCCAGGTAGGCTTCTCAGTACCATGCCTATGCCACAAGACTTTAACCAATGGTACTCGTTTATTCCGAAGTTCTTTACTTCCCGAGCCAAAATTTTCACTGGTTTTTCAGAATACATCAAATTTGGTTGTAATTCAATTTCATTATAAGGAACCATATGTGAAGGATCAGATCTGTACCGTCTCAGCATTGAAATGTGGAACACGTTATGAATTTTCTCAAGTTCTGGAGGTAAAGCTAATCTGTAAGCTACAAGACTGATTCTTTCAGTAATCTCGTACGTCCCAATAAATCTCAGACTCAACTTTCCTTTCTTGCCAAATCATAGCACTTTCTTCCATGAAGAAACTTTTAAAAATCTTCGATCGCCCACAACATATTTTATTTCTTTTCTTTTCAAATCTGTGTACGATTTCTAACGATCAGATGCAACTTTCCAACAATCTCGAATAATTTGAACCTTTTCTTTAGTTTCCCAAATCAAATCAATCCCTACCATTTTGGATTTGCTCAGCTTGGACCAATACAACAAGGTTTTACATTTTCTTCTGTATAAAGCTTCAAACGATGTCGTTTTAATACTAGATTGATAAATGTTATTATAAGCGAACTTCGCTAACGGTAGATATTTGTCCCAACTACTCTTAAACTCAATTATACAACATCGTAGCATGTCTTCCAAAATCTATATTACTTGTTTTGATTTCCCGTCCACCTAAGGATGAAGCACTGTACTGAAATTGAGTTTAGTACCCAAAGCCTCGTGAAGTTTACTCCAAAATCTCGATGTACACCTCGGATCACAATCAGAAATAATAGATGTTGCAACTCTATATAATCTCACAATCTCTTAACATATAATTCCATTAGCCTTATAAGTGTGTAATCTATTCTAATTGGAATAAAGTGGGCCGACATAGTTAATCTGTCAACAATCACCCAGATCGAATCTTTCTTTTTCAGAGTTATAGGCAAACCATATACGAAATCTATCGTGACTCACTCCTAATTCCACTCAGGCTGTAATAATCTCGACGGCACCTGATGCTCTGCTTTTACCTACTGACAAATCAAACATTTAGCTACAAACTCATAAATCTCACGTTTCATACCCGGCAACTAGTACATCTATTTCAATTCACAATTCATCTTCGTGCTACCGAGATGAATGGAATATGTAATATTTTGAGCCTATGGTAGAATTTAATTTTAAATTATTCGGAACACAAATTCTATCGCAATAATGCAATGTACCATCATCACCAATACTCTATTCAGTAGTTAAATTATCCTGAACCAAGTTTCATTTCATCAACAACTTTGGATCGTCATTTTGTAACTCCTGAACTCGTTGTAGAAACATGGTTTTAGTCCTCAATTCCACCAGTACAGAACCATCGACCTTTAAATGAGTGTTCAACGCTTGAAGTGCAAAAA
This sequence comes from Gossypium raimondii, assembly GCF_025698545.1. NCBI lineage: Eukaryota > Viridiplantae > Streptophyta > Magnoliopsida > Malvales > Malvaceae > Gossypium > Gossypium raimondii. Next base: position 30,505,921 of record NC_068567.1, on the reverse strand, counting down.
ATAAGGACTTTTGACTAAGTGCATTTGCATCTACATTAGCCTTTCCCGGGTGATAATCAATAGCCAAATCATAATCTTTTAGTAGCCCTAACCAACGTCACTATCTTTGATTTTGTTTCTTCTAGGTCATTAAATACTTTAAAATTTTGTGATCAGTATACACGTGACATTTCTCGCCAAATAAATAATGCCACCGTATCTTTAATGCGAAGACAATCTCGACCAACTTGAGATCATGAGTAGGATAATTTCTTTTATTCGGCTTTAACTATCGAGAAGTATAAGTTCCTACTTTCCTTGACTGCATTAACACACAACCCAAACCACTGAGAGACGCATCACTGTAGACAACATACGCCGTCCTAGATTCAAGCTGAGTCAATACTGGAGCTTTTGTTAACATGTTTTTCAGCTGATTAAAACTCTGCTGGCAGTTATCAGACCAAAAAAATTTGACATTTTTCTGTAGTAACTTGGTCATAGGTGAAACAATGATTGAGAAATTTTTAACAAATTGCCGATAGTATCCGACTAACCCAAGAAACTTCAAACTTCAAAAACATTCTTCAGAATTTTCCAATAAACAATAGCAAGTACTTTTTTGGGATCAACCCAGATTCCATCAGCAGATATAACATGTCCAAGAAAATCAACTTCTCCTAGCCAGAATTCACATTTACTGAATTCCACATATAGTTATTTTTCATGCAAAGTTTACATACCACTGTAACAGCCCGTTATCAGTACAATCAGACCATTGGTTTCAAGACTACAAATCTGATGAGGAAATATTTATTTTATTATTATTTTAATATCTACAGTATGTTAGCTAGGTCGTATAAAAATTTGGTTAAGAAATTTTATCGCTTGCATGCTTAATTTGGTAAAAAGTTCTAATTCGTAAAATATACAAAATTAGAGTTCTATAAGTTAAAGTTACTAAATAGCTATGAAATTAAATAGTTAATGGATTTATGTGGTAATTATACCATTGTTATTATGAGTGGACAATTATGGACATTTAATATGTCATTTCAAAGGTTAATAATAAGACTAATTATATTATTCATTAAATTAAGTACAGTAAAATAATAAACCAAAGGTATCGTCTTCTTCATTTCATCTAAGCTCAACCGAAAATCACCATTGGAGAAGGTTTTTATGTTCGATCAGGCTATCCTATTGCATGTAAGTGAATTTTAAGCTCGTTTCTAATGATTTCTATGTTTTTGAAGTCGTTATAGTTTAATCTAGCTAGCCCAAGGACTAATTTGCAAACAATTGAAAAGTTAGGGTTTTTCCATGAGTATATTCATGTAGTTTTTATGTTTGATGGGAGAAAATGAATCTTTTCTTGATAGATAAACCACTTTTGTAAAGTGAATTTTGTTGAAAATGTCAAATAGGGATTTATTTGTAAAACGTGTAAAAGGCATGGTGAAAATTGTGAAATAATGAATTGTTTGAGTTGATATGGACCTATATGAAATTTGGCTAGCTTGGGTAGGGATGAAATTGCATGAATCTAAATTGTAATGAAATCAAAATAATAGGGAGAAAAGCGTAATTTTGCAAAAAATATGAATTTGGATTGAAGTGATTAGAATGGTTATTAAATAGATTGAATTTTTTATTTAAATCAAGATAGACCTCGTACGGCTTTAGATCCAGGTAAAAAAAAGCTTCGGATTAGTCAACTCTATTTCTACGCCTTTATTGTCAAGGTAAGTTTGTGTAATTAAGTAATGTTTTAATGTTATCTTTTAAGCTTTATATGAATTGTGGATCATTATGTAAATAATTAATGCAAATCCAACGATGTTACGATGTTTATCGAGCCCTGTTTGAACCTTAGGAATTCGTAGGATACAAATGACATGTCATTAGGTTTCCATGTTTTGAGTGCTGGTCTTGAATGTCCTACCGATGGCTGAGGTCTAGCATGTGTTGTGGATACTCCACAGCTCGTGTGAGCAGCATCGTGTAGCTTACATTCCAACCCACAGCTCATGTGAGCAGGCCCATTTTATAGCTCATGTGAGCATAGATTTCACAGCTCGTGTGAGCAATAATGTATATGACAGGAAAGATTATGATTATATGATTAGCTCACTTCATGTGAGCTATCCTACATATTCAATGGTATTCTAGCAATTCAATGGGCTTGAATTTGAAAGGATTTGGTAAGTGTTCAATATGAATCAATACATGTATGTATTTTGTAAGGGCGTCGGAGATAGTTCCACACTATCAACAGGCCATCTCGGTATTTTGTAATCGAAACGTTTTAAGTTATGGCCTGTATAGGGACTTAGTCATTTTGTGTGTGTCCTTATGATATGGATAATGAATAGCTATTGAAATGGCTATTTCAGTACATGTTTTGATGTATGCCTAAATGATAGTTAATACAAAGAAATTATAAAAGAGTAAAAATTTGCAATAGAACAGTTTTTGGACATCAGCATTAACGTGATTTTGAAAAATCACCAAGGATAGTAGAAATGGAATTAGAGAGTGAATGGTATATAGAATTAAATATTATGGAGTCTATTTTCACATGAAAGAAATAGTGTATGCAAAGGAATTATATATTATGAGATATTTGAATTTTAGAGAGACAGAGTCAGAATGGTTTTTGAAGCCCCCTATTCTGAGTTTAGAAAATCATTAAAAAATGTACAGAACGAATTATGTGTCATAATTTATATGTATAGATTCCTTAGTGAGTCTATTTTTAGTTAAGATGGGTTAGAACTATTGAGCAGTGAAGCAGGGAGACTTTAAAGAATAAACTATACTATTTGGCTAAACCAAAAATTCTAGAAATTTTATGGTAAGAAGATATATGTGTCTAGTTTCAGGAAAAATTTATGGATCTAAATTTTTAGTTTCATAACTCGATTTATAATTAAATTAGTGACTGTTATGCAGGTGGACAATTTTATTGTGAATAGTGAAATAAATTATTTTGATTTGTTTAAGTGTTCAGAAAATTTTTAATGTTCCCGGTTTGGACCCGAACCATTTCTGTTGCATGTTTTAGGGTCTCGAGGGTTCTTTTTAGGGATATATTGAATGAATGTGAGCAAATTAATTTTAAAAATAAATTTTTATGCTCCGAGCAAGTAAGTTAAGTCAGATAATAACTCATGCTCAACTCTGGCAACGGTCTCGAGTAAGGGGTGTTACATGCTAAGTCACTTAACTTGTAAAATTATATTAACAATTTGATAAATAAAAAAACAATAAGTTGAGAAGTGGTGATTAGAATATATTAGACTAAATGCAATGATCCCTAATGCAAATGATCCTAAGTGTGTAAACTATATGAATGAAATAGATTTTAGTAAAATTAAACACAATTTGCAACAATTATAACATAAATAAACTAGGACAATTACTTTAATTAAACTCAATTTATTATCAATAGGCTTAATATCATTCAGAAAACATTCCATGGCAACTCGATCTTTCATGAGTTTGGAAACCACATTAGGTCCTTTCAGAATCCTTTACTTAGTAAATACGCATTTTATTGATCCTTATTTACTAAGGGCTTCTTAGCATTCATGTGAGATAACAGGGACGTGTTAGGTTTGAAACAATTTAATCACGCAAATCTAAAAACTATGCAGATAATAGAGCTTGGTTAGAGTTGTTATGCAACCTACAATTTAACCGTGTTAGGATCTAAATTGAGCATACACATTTCAATTATACGTCCATTAGCCGTCGTTTGGTTAGGATTGCTCAACTAATTCAGGTGCATTTCAATCACGTATGAACGAAATACAGACTTGATTTTAATTGAAAACATGATCGATTGAGGCACAAACATTATAAGCATTAATTAAATAAATATTATTTAATCAAAATAATCATCCTAGCTTAAATAAATTTAAGCTATCATTGTTGTAACCAAGAACAAAGAACACATAGCAAACATCTTTAAATTAAATTTAAAGAAAAGAAAGATTAAACCCAATTCAGAGTGGCTGTCACCCAAGACTCTGACTGACAAGGCTCCTTCGCTTCTTTGCGTTGCTCCTTTTATGATGGCTTTCCAAGGTAGCCGACCAAGGGTTCTTTAAGAGGCTTAATTGCTAAATTTTTTATGCAAGGATGATGAAGGGGAAAGATAGCTAAAAGAGCAGAGAGAATGATGAATGAGTGGAAGATGATGGGATGAGGGATGATTGAAAAAGTGAGAAATGAGCTCTTATTTATAGGTGAGGCAAGGGATCTAGTTTGCTAAAAATAGGAGTGTCCATCCTTAGAAATTTCCTCCAAGAGTAGCCAGCCATGAATTGAGGAAAGGTGGCTGGTTTTTCCTTGATTTTTGGTCAATTTGAGTGCCATAACAACTCAGGACTAAGACTTGGTCATCAGCAAATCTTCGGGAAAATCTCTGATTTCTTTAACTCTTCAAGGACTTTGTATAATTAAACCGAAAAATGGTTTATGACATCCATGTGCAGCCGAAAATTGGGTTGAATTGGTCCCTAATTTGGACGATTTTGCAATTAGAAGAAAACTCTCAGACCTGTCCAAAAATGGTAGATAGTTTAGAGGACCAAATAATATAATTTAACCACTTTAATTAATCAATTTACTTTATTAATTAAAACCCAATGAAATATTAAAAATAAATTATTATACATAACTTTATATTTTGAACTCTCCCAAACTTATTTTGAACTCATACTCATACATTTTCTTTTTGGAGACTGAGCAAATTTTTCTTCACTCTTTCTTTGTCTTTGTTGTTGTTGTTGTTGTTTATAAGCATAAGCACATACATCTTTATGAAAGTTTCCTCAAACGTTGATTCCCAAGACAACTTTAGTTAAGATAGGTGCACAAAATTAGGATAATTTTAAAAAGATGGTACTGGCTTATAATGTAGGTTTATTACAATGAACAGGCCTTTAAGCTCAAAATTATAGTTTCAATGGTCTAATATCATAAGGTGGGCTTGAAAAGGCTTAAACGATTCAAAGAAAAATGGTGCCTATATCATTTTAGATTTTTTGTCCCCTAGGATTTCGCCTCAAGAAAGTTACTAAGTCAATTCTAATGATATAAGCTTCTTGCATGTCAAATCTCAAGAGAAACTAAGTTTTCATGGCAAACATTACCTAAGACTAAGATCATAAAAATATTTCATTTTTCATGATAACATACAATCATTCAGATAAAATCATCATTCATGCTTGCATACAAAATATATTATTAAAAAGAATTTCTCTAAACATTCATTTATTAAGACATACTTATGAAAGAATGATTTGAAACATACTTGAAAATTTTAAAAATTTGAGCAATTATTTGGCTTACCCCACTTTAAAAAGAAGCAATGTCCTCATTGCAAGAACAAAGTAATGAATGAAAACTGAACATCAGGTAGGGTTGTAAAGAAAGAGAGGTGAGTCATTAAGACTGCTTAAATACCAAGTCTTTCCTAATAACCCAATCCTAGACATGTTCATTCCCATTGCCACATCACTTAGTCTTTTTCTTTCTAAAGAATTATTTATTCATGCTTGCTATGTTTTATTTTGCAAAAATTAAATCCTAATTACTAAAGAAATAAATTCCTAAAGACCTAAAAATAATTAAATAAATAACAAGACAAGAATCTCCCCTTTTATTTTTTTGACTTATTCCCCTTGTCGTCTTTAGCTCCATCCTCACTTGCATCGTTAGTTCTTCCATCCATGTCTCAAAGATAGCATCTGGGAACTCAGGAATAAAAGTATTAGAGATATTCTTAAAAGTATTTTGAATTGAATCATCTCTAATTTTTGCATATTTCCAGTAAGTTTGTTGCTGATTGTGCATGAACTTGCACAGATCCATCAAAATTGACAACTCTGATTTCCTTGAAGTACTTGCAGAAGTCGGCATAGGAGTTATATTCAGGTTCAACACTCAGCTTGTAACACCCCAAACCTGGCCTAGACGTTATTACCGAATCTGGTGTGTCACATTAAAGTGTTTTTCGAAAACCATGTTTTCATTGAAAACCCTTCTTGAAATTTCAAACTTCTTGCCATTTAAAACTTGTACAAAACCTCAGTTTGCGTTTGCTTATTTTCAATCGAGGTTTATTAAAGAAACGTTGTTACCTAATTTAAAACCTTATTGCTGCGGAAGCTTAATTTAAAAAAAATGATTTGCCAAAACGTGATATTTAAAAATTGAGGTGCGAAAACGTAGTGTTAGAAAACAATTATTGCTTTGGAAAACCGTGTTCTACTTCTAGCAGATATAAATCACAATCACATTAAATCCGAAATATAAAATCCAGAAATTATAGAGGCCTTATTACAACCCAAATCAAAATCAAATTGCTTAAGTAAATGAGCAAAATAGAATAAAACAAGTGCAGTTGTGTGGCCCTCTCCGAGTCCCTCGCAGCTCCGAACTGTCTAACGCTAGGGATTACCTGAAAGGTTAAAAACTGGGTAAGTTTACGAAAACTCAGTGTGTAAATCCCCTTATTAAAGAAACAGAATCAGCCTAGGCCAGAGCCCTTTGATAGTAACAGTACAGTGTGGACCTTAGCCCAAAACAAAAACAGTGTGGACTTCAGCCCGATACAGTATCAGTATGGTGCAAGTATGCAAACCCATCCAATCCAGCCATCACACCACCCGTACCAACCCAACACACCAGAGTCGACCCACCCAGCCCTCACACCAATATCACAGCATAGCTGCCAGTAGTCAGAATGGCTAAGAGCCATAAACAGGATAGCTATAAGCTATAAACAGAATGGCTACAAGCCATAAGTAAAGTAATATGTTTGGCACAAAGCCATCAGTAGTAGTGATATGACCGGCACACAGCCATCAATAACTGTAATATGACCGGCACAAAGCCATCAGTAACGGTAGTATGATCGGTACAAAGCCATCAGTAACAGTAATATAATCGGCACAAAGCAAAAAGCGCGCCAAAGAAGATGTCGCAACAAAAGCGCCAAGATAGTATATGTGCCCAAGCCACGAGAATGATGATCGTGGCGAGCCACCAGTACAATACTTCCTCATTAACAGTATCCCAACCCCATGCAGTATGTCGTGTATGCAAAATGCCATGCTCAGAATCGGTCATAGAAATCACAAACAAATCAGTCATAAAAATCACAGACAAATGAGTCATACATAACATAAGGCCATAACAGTAATTTTATCTCCTAGGGGTATAATAGTCATTTACATCATGGACAAATCAATCATTTGACCTCGAGGGGTAAAATAGTCATTTTACCTCTTTGGGGGTATATTGGTCAATTTACCTAACAGAGGTATTACAGTCATTTTACCTACAGGGGCATCACGGTCATTTTACCCTACAGGGGTATTTCGATAATTTTACCCTTCGAGGGTATTTCGGTCATTTTACCCTACTTTAGGGTCTCAGTGTAGATATCGACCTCTCGAAAGGTTCGAAGTCGTCTCGAGCGACTTAGGTAACCTAAATGGTCATAATAGTGTAAATGGGCCCAAGGCCCATATTCAGCCCAAGTGGGCCCACATGCTCGTGCGGCCTGTTCAGTGTAATACCCCGAAAATTACTACAGTAAGAAAGTAAGATAATATTCTTGGTATAGTAAAATAAGGAAATAAAGTGATAAAAAGGGTAATTTTGAGTTATGTCAGCATTAAGAAGTAAATTATGACATATTAATTCAAGAAAGGATTAAATCGCAAAAGTGAAAAAAATTTTGTTGCCCAAGGGTAAATACTCAAAATTTGAGGGGTTAAACTGCAAATAAGAAAAATTTAAGGACCAATAGTGAAAATATTTTAAGGTTGGAATAATCTAGAAACTTAGGAAAATGGATGAATTAGGACCAAATTGAATAGGTGAAGAATTATGAGGGACTAAATCATAATTTTACCAAATTAAGTAATGACTCAAGCATGAAATTTTAAAAGATCATAAAGGGAAAAATGGTCATTTAGAAGAGAGAGAAATCTAGAAGATAATGATGATGTGAAGATATTTTAGATTAATTAAATAAATAAATATTAGTTTATTAATATTTTAATTTGATTTTTAAATGATATTTTATTTTTTATTATTTTATTATTTAATACATATAAGTGGAAAGAAAGATGAAAAGGAACCAACCCACCATCTTTTCCATGCAATTCACGCTAGAAGAGAAGAGAAAGAAAGAAAGTTTTGCTTTCTTTACAATTTGGTCCTTCCACAAAAAAAATTCACCATTTTCAATTAGAAATCAAAAGAATTTTCATAGCCATCAAGAGAGAAAGATAACAAGGAGACTATGGGGAGCTAGAATATCAAGTTGGATTCAAGAAATTGAAGCTGGAGGAGAGAAAAAAATCAAGTTAAAGGTTGAAATCAATAGGGCAAGGTAAGAACATTGAGATTTCAATATATTTTTAAGTTTGATATTATTGAAATAGCATGGAAAAGATGTTATAGTAGAGTTTTCTTATATAAATTATTATGTTCTTGATATATTAGTGAAGAGAAATAAGTGAAAGTGATGGGAAATATTATAGAGAAAGGGAATAAGGAAGTTATAAACTTAGTAATTAACATTTTGCACTAAAATAGTTTTGGACAGATTCGATGAGGTTAAATTTGAAAAATCACCATAAATTTTGGAAATGAAATTAGAGGATGAAAAATATGGAATTAAATCTTACTAAGTCTAGTTTCTCATAGAAGAAACGGTGTAAGTAATGAAATTTTAAATCATGAGATATAATAGATTTTGTGAGACAAGGTCAGAATGCTTTCGGGTTCCCCTGTTCTAACTTTGGAAAATCATCACAAATTGTAAAAAAAATAATTATGGGTTATAATTTATATTTTTGAAATCCTTAAAGAGTCTATTTTCAATAGAAACAAATGAGGATATCATCCGAATTCTGTACAAGGACATAATTAAGTTTTAGTGAAGAAGGGTCAGAACTGTCAGACAGCAGAACAGATGTGACTTTAAAGAATAAACTGTATTTATTGGCTACACCAAAAATTCTGAAAATTTTATGGTAAGAAGATATGTGAGTTTAGTTTCAGTTAAAATTATTGGATCCTAATTTTTATTTCTGTAGCTCAAGATAAAAATAATTTAGTGGCTATGACTCAAATGAACAATTTAAATAATTTTACAAGTAAATAGTAAAATCATAGATAATGTTACTTATAAGCATACTATATAAATTAAGGATGTGGAATGGAGAGGAGGAGGAAGAAAATATATAAATGAATATTCAGCTAGCATGGATAATTTGCACGTTTTAGGCTCGGGGACTAAATTGAATAAAAGTAAAACTTTAAGGGTAAATTTGTAAAATGTCAAAAAGTGACCAAATTGCATGAAATGAATTGTTTTATTATTTAAATTAGTAAATTGAATGAAATATTAATTTAGATCAAGATTGGGTGGAAATTTGAGAAAATAGAAAATTTCCAAAATGTCCCCGAATTTTGGTATTTTTGCAATTTAGCTTTGGTAAGTTCGTATGAACTATATTCTATATAATTTTAATTTAAGTGAATGCTATTTGGTAATGAATATTATATATATGTGTGTGTGTTTTATTATTGGAATTGAATTACTATTGGTAATATGTATAATTATTTGATGCTTTGAAATGATTATCGGAAGCTCGATTGAGTTGGAAGCTTGTTGGAGATATATCACATTATCCATTGGTTCTATCGATAATTTTGGATGATTTGATTCTAATTATAATGATATGTATAAGTGAAATTGGTTAACGTTAGCTCATTAATGTTTTGACTTTGATTGGTTATAAATATGAATGCTTGATAAAAAGAAAAGTCTGAAAATTAATTAGTAAACTCTGGTAATGCCCTATAACCCTATTCTGGCGAAAGATACGGGTTAGGGGTGTTACATTCAGCCCAGATTTCGCCACGGTTATGAGATCTACACAACCCAGCCCAGAATTTGCCACAAATTGTGGATTTCATTTGTGGGGGCCCACAAGCCCATTGAGCCCACACGCCCATTTCGGCCCAACGTGGCCTATTACGGCCTAAAAGCACGAGAACGCTCGTGGTGGCCTCAACAGTCTAACGCCCGTATTCATGGGCTCGGTTCACCACACGGGCGCTCACATGCCCATGTGGCCTCAATCGCCGTATATTTGGCTTTTCAGCTTTACGACAATAATGTTTTACAGTGTATAGATACACATACACTTTCAGCTTTTTAGCTGATCATCGAATATCATATACAATACACACCTGAATACGAACTCTTGCGAACAGCCCACAAGCACCATTAAACAAGGTATTTATCAATCGCTTGACAATCGGATCTCAACCTTGCTTGATAGTTATCTTCAGTCAAGAACGAAAGAGAAGGGTCCAATCATTTCTACAACGCTAGAGAACTCCTTTACTCCTCACGAATTCCAATCGATATTCTGCCAACAAAAACTATTTGAGTGATAAGGAAGAGAAGTTAGAATCGAGAGGCAGATGAGATGGTCATCCACCACACTTGAGAGAGAGGGAGAATAGAAGAGAATCGACAATCAAGGACAAGGGAGAGGGTTGATGGAACAAAAAATATTCGGCTACAAGGGAGGAAACGTTTGGCTACCCAAAACCAAAAATAAGTAAAGGGAAAGTACCAATGAGGGAGAGAAAGGAAGTTGATCCAGCAAAGAACGATTTTGAAGAACAAAAACCCAATTACCCAAATGGACACTAATGGTAATCGGCTACCAAAACACACAATACACAAAAGGGAGAAAAACAGCACAACAAGATGTAAACGTTTTTGAAATGGAGAGCAAAAATGCACAACCTCTTTCGGCACAAGAATAAAAGTCATATGACCGAATTTGCACCATGGGAAACCCACTTTCAGCCAACTACTACTACACCCCTAATTCCACTCTCAACACCCCTAATTTGAAACACTTTCAAACTCCTCCAAATCTTTATCCCATGAATCACTCCCCCAAGACCAATTCCACAACCATCTGAGTAGAATCTCACTACAACACAACCACTAGGCGTCATAACTGCAAAATAAAACCTCCCTTACTCATCCCAAGACTTGAACCTCAGACTTGTTGCTGGCTGTAACGCCATCTTGCCACTAGACCACCCACTCTCTTGGTGTCACCTTTTACCACATTTTATTCTTAAAGCCTACTTACTTACTCCCAGGGTTTTTTCACCTAAAACCAAAATTTTTGCTACAGCCCAGGTTTGAACCCAGGACTTCTCCATACTTCTGAGGACCCTTAACCACTAAAGTAGACATACTTTTGTGTTACTCACTTACACAGCTAAAATATCTAAGAGCAGTCTCCTATCCGCTTCCAAGCTCAAGGCCCAAAACTTCTAGGCCCAAAATTTGGGGCGTTACATAGCTTGACTGGTTCTTCTTCTAGCTCAACCCTAGGTTCAAGGTTTCGAGCTCCTTCAGCTGGTTGAGGACTATTTGGTTCCTTATCAGATTCTTCTTCTTCAGTGTCTGTAACTAAATTAGCTTCAGTTTCTATTTTATTTGTTGACTTTTCAGTTTCTGGATCAGTTGGTTCCTCTTGCTCACCTTGGTTCAACTCATGCACTCTTTCTACCAACCTTTCAAGATCATGACTTGTAATACACCCTTGAACATACTGCCCTTTTAGATTTGTTTGTGTTTTAACACGGGCCCTTAAGCAAAGTGAAGTGATTAATGATGGGAAATAAGCACTTCCTGCCTTCTTTTTAGCACAATCATGAATCTTCTTGAGGATAATTTTCCCAACATTAATGGATTTTTCTGTCAAGATTGCATATAACAAGAGCATCCGTTCCATCGAGATGGTGGAACTGTGTGAGATAGGGATAAAACTGTAGCAAACAAAATAAAACCATACATTTGCTACTGGTTTTAAGTATTCTCTTCGACAAGAATGGCTCCCATACTTTATTATAATCCATTGGGATCCCGGATTTGTCACAACATCAAGCACTTGTTGAAGAAAATCCCAATTGATATTGTTCATCATAGGGTAGTACTCATCTTCTTCAACATCAAGTAAATTAAACAAATCATTGATGGACTTAGAAGTAAGAGGTACCTTTTTCTTTCGAACGATGACTTCAGTAGCATCTTGCGTAATCAAACTAGCATAGAATTCTTGAACTAGTTCATCATCGGGAAGTGAACGAGCATCACAGAATCATTCCTATTTGAGAGCATTGATTCTCTTTCTAATTGGCACAGGAGCAACCATCACATCATTGCTCTTCACGTTAAAACCTTTTTCCGGCATCATAAGTTGATGCTTGAAAATTGAATCAAATCACTCTTTCACTTCTTCAACAACCTCAATTGGGTTTTTAGGAGTAGTCTTTGACGATCTAGTTCTTTTGCGAGACATGGTATTTTCTCAAAAATTCAGCAAAGTTTCTGCACAGGAGTGAAAAGAGAAATCGGTAAAGTTGGTATAACTTGCTATGGCAAAAATTTTTTGATAGCAAGGATGGTGTGGCGGCAATCTCTTTGCAGTAGCAATAGGGAATTTTGGTAAAAAGAAAGAAAAGGACTAGGGTTACTTTCGGGATTTGAAGTTGACGACACAAAGAAGAGATTTAGGGATTTTTAGGGTGAAAGCAAATTGCTTTGAGGGATATGAAAATTAGTAGAATCAAAAGGGGTTTATATAGGGAAAAATTAGGGCAACATGTAGCAAAAATTTAGCTACATTAAAGTTACTTGGGCGGCAAGTAATGGGTGTGACGGCAAAGCCTATTTTTTTCCTCATTTTTGTTGTCTTGGGCCTCAAACTCAGATTGTATCTTAAAAAAACTGATTAGTACTTGGGCCAAAGTTGACCCCCTTTATTAACATAAAAAATTAAAATTTAAACTGAACAAAATGAAACTTAAAAATTTTAGTTAGAAAATTTATTTTTAACAAATTACATTAAATTAATTCCCAAGAAAGTTTCGAGGGGTCACAACGGTCCTGCTTAAGTTCCAATCTCCTTAGACAGAATTAATTAAATGTAATAAATTAAGAAAATGAGTTCTAATTATTTATTTATTTACACAATGAGTTCATGAAAAATAAAGGGTCTGCTAATTTGAGCAAGGATTTAATTCGCTCAACTTCTCTATCCCAGTAATGTTTGAGACATTGACCATTAACTTTAAATGTACCTCCGTAATTGTCATATAATTCAATAGATCCATAAGGATAAACTCGGTAGATGGTATAGGGTCCTTTCCATTGGGATTTCAGCTTCCCAGAAAATAACTTCAGCCTTGAATTAAACAACAACACCTTCTGACCTTCTTTAAACTCGCGAAGTTTTATATGAGTAACATCCTTCTATCACTGGTTTTCTTAAGATCAAAATTTAACTGCTTCAAAGCCCAGTGAGTTTTATACTCCAATTCTAATGGCAAATGACATGCCTTTCCAAAGACTACCCGATAAGGAGTTATTCCTAATAGAGTCTTAAATGTTGTTCGATAAGCCCATAATGCATCATCGAGCCTTCGAGACCAATCTTTTCTGCTAGGGTGTACTACCTTTTCAAGGATACCTTTGATTTCTCGATTTACTCTTTCAACTTGCCCATTAGACTGGTGGTGATAGTCAGTAGCAATCTTGTGTTTTACATCATATTTGTCAAGCAACCACTTAAGCCATTTATTCACAAAGTGAGACCCTTTATCACTAATAATAGCTCTTGGTGTCCCAAATCGTGTAAACACATGCTTATGTAGGAATCGTATGACTACCTTAGGATCTAACATCTGATCCAAAAAAGGGTCCTTCCGAGTGGCTTTGTTCAACTTTCTATAATCAATATAGATTCTCCAACCGGTAATAGTTCTCATTGGAATTAACTCGTTACGCTCATTTTCAACAATCGTGATTCCACCTTTCTTCGACACACACTGCACTGGACTTACCCACGAACTATCTGAAATAGGATAGATGATTCCTGCATCTAAACATTTGATCACTTTCTTTCTCACAACTTCTTTCATAATAGGACTGAGCCTCCTTTGCTCATCAATTCGAGCTATTTCACCTTCATCTAAAATGATTTTATGCATGCAAAAAGAAGGGCTTATACATTGAATATCAGTTCTGGTCCAACCAATTGCTTTCTTAAATTTCTTTAGAACAGCAATTAGTTGCTCCTCTTGATCTTTCGTCAGTTCCGCTGAAATAATCACAGGTAAAGTAGAACTGTCACCTAAATAAACATATTTCAAATGACAAGGAAGTACCTTTAGCTCAAGTTTAGGTGGTTCTTCAATTGACAACTTGGGTTGCACAAATTCTCTGACTTCCAACTTTAACGGTTCAAATCGTGTGGATTGAATAAAATTTCTCGGATTGGCTTCCATCAAAGCCATGTTTTCTTCACCTTCTTCATCCTCTAAAGGGTTAAGATCTAAGGTTTTCTCCAATGGATCTTCTTCAAAATTGTTTTCCATAGAAACCAAGGTTTCTATCTATTCCATAACTGAACACTCTTATGTCGAGTCAGGAAATTTCATCGCTTTAAGAATGTTAAAGGTTACCTGATCATTTTAAACTCGCATGGTGAGTTCTCCTTTCTGCACATCAATTAATGTTCTTCTCGTGGATACAGTTTAGTTGATTCTAGGACTAACGAAGCATGTAATGAGTCTAGAATATACATGCCACATAAACCCTGTGATAGTGTGATGTTTTTGATCCTTTCTAACATTGTATTTTCTTATAGATACAAGATGTCAGCCAAATCAAACCAGGCAGTAGTTAATGAAGCTGAGAGTAATGTACAAGCTTCTAAACCAGAAGCAAGTCAAAATGTGTCAGTCCTGCATTCATTTGGTGATGAAATGAAAAGTGTATTTTTTGGTATGGTGAACTAATGGTTCAATGAGTTTAAACGAGTAAACCATGTGACTCCGTAAACCCCACCCCCTATTGTGCCTCATTCGGCACCTCCATGACCTCAAAATCCTGTGCCTAAGACTATTATTCACCATTCAGCACATAAAATTTGAAAATGTAGAGCTGAGGAAGTTAGAGGCAAGGTTGATGATGATCCTACAAAAGTCAAATATTGGTTAGTATTTAAGAGAGCTTTTGCGGAATTGATGTATACACATAAAAATTGTCTAAGATGAGCAATTTAATTGCTAAAAGATGAAGCATACTCATGGTGGGATACTTTAACTACAATGACATCTAGTGATCGTATTAACTGGGATTTCTTTCAAAGAGAATTCAGGAAGAAATATGTTAACCGGTTGTATCTTGACAAGAAAGAGAAAGAGTTTCTTGAGTTGAAACATGGGAATCGATCTGTAGCCGAGTATGAATAGGATTTTGTACAATTAAGCAAGTATGCTCGTAATATCATATCAAATAAAGAATAGATGTGCATTAGATTTGAAGATGGCTTGAATGATGAAATTCAGATGTTAGTTGTAGTATTGAAATTTTGTAAATTTGTAGAACTCTCAAAAGGAGTTCAGAAAGTTGAAGAAATCTACAAGAGTAAAAGACAGTCTGAATTGTGATCTCAAGATTTCAACAAACAAGGATCGTCTAAATCAGCTTAGACTTTACCATCAAAGAAGTTTAGAAAATGGTGCAAATCGATCAACTGCTCCTTCATAGTTCACTGCAGAGATAGACCCAAGTAGAGTAACTTGAAGTCTATTAATTCTCCGATGGCTAATGTTGGTAGCGTGAGAAATGTTTAAAAGACTTTTTGTGAATAATATGGTAAAAGACATTTCAAAAAATGTTGGTCTAAGTTAGGAACTTGTTTTCAATGTGGATCTCTCAATCATTTCCTTCGAGATTGTCCAAAATGACATGGTGGTTCGAGAATTCAAATTAGCAAGCCTGAAGCTACTTTACAGGGAGGTAGGTGACCTAGAAATGATAGAAATCCTATAGCTATTGAGGAAAAACTAGAGTTACAAATAAACAATCCAAAGCTAGAACACTGGCGATGCCTTATGCAATTAAAGCTCGAGAAGAAGCTTTTGTTCCAAATGTTATAGCTGGTACTTTCTCTCTTTTTGATATTGATGTATATGCATTGACTGACCCTGGGTCAACACGCTCTTATATATGCACTACATTGGTAGACAAAAATAATTTACCTGTTGTGTCAACTGATTACACAGTTAAGGAAACGAATCCACTTAGTGTGTTCTAGTTAACCAGATTTGTAAGTCTTGTCCACTAAAAGTTCGGGGTTATGAATTTCCTACTAGTTTGATATTATTACCATTTGATGATTTTAATCTTATTTTAGGAATGGATTGGTTGTCTGAACATGATGCAATTGTGAGTTGTCGAAGGAAATAAGTCAGTTTGAAACATCCGAGTGGTGAATTTATATGTGTTAAGGCAGATGGGACTGATTGTGCGAAAAACATGATTTCAACAATTTTAGCTTATATTCTCAATTCTAAAGTGGAAAAATAAAAAATTGGTCAAGTACCGATAGTTAAAGAATATTTTGATGTTTTCCCTGAAGAATTGCTTCGGTTACCACCAACTAGAGAAGTGGAATTTGGAATTGAACTTGTGTCGGAAACAGTTCCAATTTCAATAGCTTCGTACAGAATGTATCCTACCAAGTTGAAAAAGTTGAAATTACAGTTGTAAGAATTGTTAGACCGTGGATTTATTCGACTGAGTGTGTCACCTTAGGGTGCTCCAGTTCTGTTTGTGAAAAAGAAAGACGGGTCGATGACCGCCTTCAGACGTATTAATGTTAAGAGTGTGAATAATGCAACAAGATATAGAAATATGAGGTGGTATCCGCAAGTATACGGCTCGAGTTTTAATATAGTTTTTACAACGGAGTAGGTAAGTAATCTAAGGATCGTACCCAAGGGAGGTGAGGGCTAGGTCAATTCTAATCTAAACACTAAAAGAATCTAGTTAGTACTTTGAATCGGATATAGTACGAAAATATAAAAAGGGCGGTTTAAGGGTTTTTACAATAATTAAATAAAAGAAAATAACATAAAAGAAATAAAAGTTCAAGAGATAGAAAAGTAGAATGAATCAAATGTCGATTATTGGTGATTAGCTCGCTTTGGTAATCCCCATCAACTATTGTTTTAGGTTCCTCATCAATCAACTAGTCGCTGCCCTATCAAGATCTTTGGATCTTCCACTAACATAATGAGTCAGCAAGAACTACTTATCTTCCAGCCTCACAGTCCAGACTTGCTTAGGGTGAAGGTGTTCACGAATGGGCGATACCAATTTTGGGTTAATTACCACCTTGATGACTTCCTAGGGTTGTCAGGCCTGGGATTTATTTCATGTTCTTCCTTTCCCAAGTAGTTGATCCATTGAGTAACCCTATAGAATAGTAAACAGATCATACCTCCACTCGCTAACCCCCTATAGAGGGATTAGTTTCTCATGGTTTTCATAGACAATATAGAATCAATATAAAGAGACAGCATGCTAATGAAATTAATAGTGTAGAGTATATGAAACAACTTGATTGTATTGAGATTTAATTGTGAATCCACAAAGTTTGAATGCTTTCCACATTTCAAATCTTTTGAGAACAACGAAGAAAAACTAAAATAAATTCTAAAACCTAAAAACGAAAGGAAAACTAAACTAAATTTGCTAAGGAAATCTAGGCTAAGTGAATGATGTTCATCAAATGTGTGAAAGGAGCCTATTTATAGATTCTAAGTGGATGTTGTCCTTAACCCTAGGTTAGCTGACGTTCTTGAGCTTTAAGTTTGATTGTGCAGACCAAAATGCCCTTGCTTCGTGTTTAATTTCTATCATAGAGTTAATGTCGCGACACACCAAGACTTGTGTCACGACATGGCAATCAGAATACTCCTCTTGTGATATCTTCAGGGGTATGTTGTGACACCCTTAATTTGTGTCGCAACATCAAAGGTAGTCTTGAGCTTTCTCCATTTTGCTCCCTCTGTTGCGACATCGAACATCCCATGTTGTGACATAATGACCAATATTGGTTTAGTACACCTTTTGAAGGTCTCTTGCACACTCACAAAGTGCGTTAGCTCTCCTTTAGGCCTCATTCGGCCCCTAAGGTCAATAAAGGACTCAATTTCCACATTTTATTGAATGTAAATAAAAGTAAGAAAACTTAAATAAACAATAACAAAAATGCTTGTATTCAAGCTCCTTAAATACGAAAATTAGTTTAATCTGCTACACCAAATTACGTTAGATCAAACTCCTCCACACTTAAGTCATTGCTTGTCCTCAAGCAACATAAACATAAGTGACAAATAAAAAATAACAACCCTTGAGCAAGTATGATACAAGAATTGACTTCAAAGCATATGACTTAGGCAATTCATGCTTACTAACAACTTTAACATGATGAGTAATTGACTTACCACTTTTGATCGCAAACATCTAAGTTCAATATGTTACAAAACATACAAGTGTTAAGGGTCTCACCTAGAAGGGTCCATCAACAAATCATTCAAGTACTTTGATTATCCGAGCAGAATACAAATAGTTATTTATGCGTATGTTTAGTATGATATCCATTCATGTATACGGATATTTAGGTCACATAGGACTTTTCTACTTGTAACATTCTAATGCTTAGGACATGTATAGAATTCAAAAATAGTAAGCATCAAAAAGGTTACAAACACTAAAATAGTTTGGCACATCATATTGATCCCTGTTCTTCCCCCCTTAGTGACCGTTACCCACTCACTACCTTATTTCTCCTTCTCTCACCTTCCTTGTCTCCCCATAACTAGGAAGTCATAACATGACATAGTAACTATGGCTAGCCTTACAAGTTTTTTTGCACTAATGAACATTTTTTTCTTTCTTTTATGACTTTGTGACTTTTCTCTTTTTCAATACATCTCACTCATGAATGCTTTCTTGCTGGTTTAAGACTTTTTCTACTCATACTAATTTTCTTTTTGGATTTTTCTTCTTGTTTCACACCTTAGGCTCACTTATAGTTCCTAAATCATGTCAATCTTTCCTATTTCATTCTATTTTTACAAACTTCACCGTGATGTATCTACTTAACCCTCAATATGTATAGCCAGATGATAACTCTTGAAAAGAGTTATATTTCATGCCTTTAAACCTAGCTAATTGCTTGTACTTAAGTACATTTTACTACATTTTAGTAAATTTTAATTAGCATTTTTATTATTGCATTAGCAATTGAACTGTGTTGGTGTGGTAAGAACAGGTTTCGAAATAAGGAAATAAAGGAGTGAAGTTTTGTAAGAGCAAAGTGTAGATATTTTGCCAACACGAATTCGTGGCAATGCCGGGAAGACCAAGTTAACATTTTTCACTCTAAAGTCCCAGCTGAAATTCAAACCTATACCAGATAAATCCCTCTAAAAGCGGAGAAGATAATCACGATCTGTTAGTTGACCCTAGCCTAAACTATCTATAAAAGTCAATGAAGGGAACCTCACAAATGGCAAACAAAAAAGGTGGGAGAGATCCTTAGGCGTGAATAAGGGTTCGACTGTGCAAAGGAACGAAAGTCAAAGGTAGTCCTTCTTAGCCACCACAAGATGTTGTGCTGCTGAAGTGTGGACTTGGCAAGCAAAAGCTGTTTCCCAAACTTCTTTCATTATTTCTATAAGTGTTCCTTTGAAAGATTAAATTGAAGTAGTTGAACATAATGTCAGATAATATTTTGGTTTGGAATTTTATTTCCTAGCCTCTGAGCTAAATCTCATAGGGTTGGGATTACTTTCAATGAAACCTTAAACTATTTTTATGGATACAGTATATATCTAATTTACTTTACTGTTTCATTTTATTGTTCTTATTTCTTAATTAAAATGCAAACGATCTCTAGACATAGAACATTGTTCGCATACTTATAAACTGATTCTAATTTCGAAAAGGTTGGATTGGATGGAATAAAATTAAATGAAAAGAGTAAGTATTCGATAGACACTTGTAGTTGACTCTAGACATATAGTCACAATCATACAGAAGGAACCTAAGCAAGATATCTAAAAAGCCTATAGACATAGTCAAGGTAACTTAAGGTTTTGCTCTTACGAGAGGCAAGCCATTTTAGAACTCTTCTATGTAGTAAATAGATACGATTTTGCCAAGGCATTATTGACAGTAAGGATCAATTCTAGGTAATCCCGACCTTCTGAATGAACATCACTCTATCCTTATTCTTTGTCATACTAACTTTTCCACAGCATATTTAGTTGTTTATTTCTTTATTTATATTCTACTCAAATAATCACTCTCGTTATTGTCATTACATTTCTACTCTCACTTTTGCCATAGCATTTCAATTATTCATCAATCTCATCTATCACATACATCATCATTCCTTTGAATTATCACTGCATACATAGCATCTTATTTGTCATTCTTGCTATAACATTAATCATATTAGAATAACTTAACCAAATTTGTGCCTCAATCTGATCCTCGTGGGAATGATACTCACTCAGCACTTTATCACTTGAACCGACGTGTATACTTGCACAAAATCGCACATCATTTCACACGCGACAAGCTTTTGGTGTCGTTACAAGGGATTGGCAATTTGGTGAAATTTGGTTTGGTTATTTTACTTAGTGGTTTTATTTAACTTAGTGTATTTACTTTTTACAAATTTTCCATCAGTGCATAAGAAGAGGCATTCCTGCTAACACAAAATACCTTTTTGATCCAGAGATTGATAGAACTTTGTAGAGAAAGAGAAAAGAATTGAGAGAAATGACTAGAAACAGGAATGATCTTAATGGTAATCCAAATTATCGTAATAAAAATCCTCCCATTGGGCATGAGGTGAATGATCGAGATAGGCCAATTAGAGAGAATGTCATCCCAATGCTAGATGATTTGAATCTAGGGATAGTTAGACTAAATATACAAGCTCAGCAATTCGAGTTGAAACTGGTAATGTTCTAGATGTTACAAATTGTAGGATAGCTCAGTGGAATCCCCACTAAAGACCCACGATTACATTTAAGACTCTTTCTAGAAGTAGGTGATTCATCCAAACAACATGGTGTTCTTGAAGATGCCTTGAGACTTAAGCTATTCCCCATATTCTTTAAGAGATCGTGTGAGAACATGGTGTTCCTGAAGATGTCGCAAGATAGAATGTCAATAATGCACTGCCTAGTTATGTTCAACCTATGCTAAGGAAAAATACTCAATACAGTCAAGCATAATCTTCTACTTCTATTAAAGTTTTGTTAAAGGAATATATGGCCAAGAATGATGTTTTAATTCAGAGTCAGGCTGCATCTCTCCGAGCGCTTGAAAATCAAGTGGGGAAATAGCGAATGCTCTAAATTCAAGGCCACAAGGAGCATTGCCAAGTGATACTGAGATTTCAGGAACACAAGGCAAGGAGCAATGCAAGGCTACCACCCTTAGAAGTGAGACTCAGTTGAGTGATGTTGTTCACGATGCCACAGTAGGAGAGGATAATGCAAGTAACAACCAGGTAAATATCCTAGAACCATCTGAAAATCATACTGCACCTGAAAAAGTTACACAGAGAAATGTTGTGACAGAATCAGATTATGTTCCCAACAAAAATGCCACAGCAAAATAATATCAGCAATCAGAAGGACGACCACCTCTACCCTTTTCATAGTGATTCCATAATTCCAAACAAGATGTTTAGTTTAAAAGATTTTTAGAGGTTTTGAAGAAACTCCATATTAACATATCGCTAGTCGAGCTTTGGAGCAAATGCCCAATTATGTGAAATTCATGAAAGATATACTATCGAAGAAATGTAGATTGGGAGAATTTGATACTATTTCTTTCACTTAAGGGTGCACAATGTTGATGAATAAGCTGCTTCCAAAGTTAAAGGACCTAGGGAGTTTCACTATCCCATGTTCAATTGGAAATCATTATGTAGGAAAAGTATTATGTGACCTAGGTGCAAGTATAAATCAAATGCCTCTGCCTATTTTCAGGAAGCTGAAAATCGAGAAAGTGAGACCTACCACAATGACGTTATAATTGGCTAACTGATCTTATGCCCATCCAAAAGGTAAAATTTAAGATGTATTGGTAAGGGTGGATAAATTTATATTTCCTATAGATTTTCTTATTTTAGAATGTGAAGCTGACCATGATGTACCAATTATTCTTGGAAGACCGTTTCTTGCTACTGGCAGGACCCTAATTGATATGCAGAAATGCGAGCTAAGCATGAGAGTGGATGATCAACAGATCACTTTTAATGTGTTTAATGTGTTAAAATACGCGGATGAGAATGAGGAATGTCACGCCATTGACTTGATAGAAACAGTAATGGATGAATTCGTAAAATTTTACTACGGTAATTCTAATAGTGAAGATGATTTGATGGAGCAATGAGACACTGTAAGTTTTGAAGAGCTTGGTGAATGGAAGCCCAGCAAATAGTGGATAAAATTTGAATCCTTGGATTTATCAAATTGATCTTTTAAGCCTCCAAAACCATCTATAAAGGAATCTTCCATACTAGAGTTAAAGCCTCTGCCACAACATTTGAAATATGCATATTTGGGAAATAACAATACTTTGTCAATTGTAATTTCTGCTAATCTAACACCTGAGCAAGAGGAAAGATTGTTAGAAGTGTTATGGCGATCTAAAATAGCACTGGGTTGGACCCTTGCCGATATAATGGGTATTAGCCCTATATTTTGTATCCATAAAATTTTGTTGGAAAATTGCCATAGCAAATCCATTGATTAGCAAAGACGACTGAATCAATTATGAAGGAAGTTGTTAAGAAAGAAATTATCAAGTAGCTTGATGTTGCCATTATTTACCTAATTTTAGACAGCTCGTGGGTAAGTCCTATGTAATGTGTACCCAAGAAAGGGGGTGTCATGGTAGGAAGTAATGACAATAATGATCTCATACCGACTCGTACTATTATGGGATGGAGAGTGTGTATGGACTACTGTAAGCTTAGCAAGGTAACTAGGGAGGGTCATTTCCCTTTGCCATTCATCGATTAAATTTTGGATAAATTAACCTTAAGATAAAGATAAGACAACCTTCATGTTTTCATATGGTACTTTTGTATTCAGGCGGATGTCATTCAAGTTATGCAATGCCCCAGTAACTTTCTAGCACTGCATGATGGCCATAATTCAGACATGGTGGAAAATTTCCTTGAAGTTTTTATGGATGACTTCTTTATGTTCAGAAATGATTTTGAAGATTTCTTAAGGAATTTGGAGATGGTTTTATGCCGCTATGAAGAAACAAATCAAGAATTAAATTGGGAGAAATGTCATTTCATGGTCCGTGAAGGCATTGTCCTGGGACATAGGGTGTCACAACAAGGAATTGAAGTAGAGCAAAAATAGAAGTGATCAAAAATTTCCACCGCCCACCAGTGTTAAGGGTATTAGAAGTTTTCTAGGACGCACATGATTTTACAGAAGATTTATTAAGGATTTTTCAAAAATATCTAAACCATTGTGTACTTTACTTGAACTGAACAAACATTTTAATTTTAATGATCAATGTTTGCAGGCTTTCGAGGAACTCAAGAAGCGACTTGTAGCAGCACCAATTGCGGTTGCTCTAGAATGGACATTGCCCTTTAAACTCATGTGCGACACCAGTGATTATGTTGTGGGAATAGTGTTGGGTCAAAGGAGAAACAAGGTACTACATGCACTATATTATGCTAGTAAGACGTTGAGAAAGGCTCAGCTTAATTATACCATTACAGAGAAGGAATTATTGGCGGTGGTCTTTGCATTCGACAAATTTCATTCTTATTTAGTAGGAACGAAGGTCACAGTCTATACAGATCACTAGCTATCTAGTACTTGGTATGAAGAAAGATGACATGTCAAGATTGATTAGGTGGATACTCTTGTTACAATAGATTTATTTGGAAATTAAAGATCGGAAGGGAACCAAAAATCAAGTGGTTGACCATTTATCAAGAATAGAATCAGGAAATAAAGATGAAAGCAAGAAACTTATTAAGGAAGAATCCCCAGATGAACAGTTGCTCATTGCCAAGGCATTACCTTGGTATGCCGACATAGTAAACTTCTTAGTAAGTGGTATAATGCCACATAAGTTCAATGCTCATAAAAGACTAAAATTTCTTTACAATGCCAAATAGTATTATTGGGATGAATCATTCTTATTCAAGCATTCTGCAAATCAAATAATTCAGAAGTACGTCCCCAATGTTGAGATGCATAGTATCTTACAATATTGTCACTCAGCCCCATATGGAGGACATTTTGGAGGAATGAAAATAGCTGCCAAGGTACTCCAATCAGGATTCTATTGGCCAAGTTTATTTAAAGATGCTTATCAATTTTATAGGTTGTATGATCATTCTTAGAGAACAGGAAATGTGTTTAGGAGACAGGAAATGTCATTGCAAAGTATATTGGAGATTGAATTATTTGATGTATGGGGAATAGACTTTATGGGTCTGTTTCCACCATCCGTGGGCAAGCTATACATACTTTTGGCAATAGACTATTTTTCTAAGTGAGTAGAAGCAATAGCACTAGCCTCTAATGATGCTAAGTCGATATTGAATTTTTTGCATAAGAACATTTTCACATGATTTGGTACACCGAGAGCCATTATCAGTGACAAGGAATCCCATTTTGATTGCAAATTGATGGCCAATGCCTTGCGCGATATGGGGTGAAACATAGAATTGCCACGGCATATCACCCTCAAACGAATGGCCAAGTTGAAATCTCTAATAGAGAAATTAAAAAAAATCTGGAAAAAGTGGTGAATCCATCTCGAAAGGACTGGTCTACTAGATTGGATGAAGCTCTATGAGCATACTGAACTGTTAGAGTATGCCCAAAGACCAATCATGAGATGATTGTAATAACATACTTATTTTACCTCATTTATTAATATAAGGCCTTGCCATTATTATTTCAGTTTATTTTTTATGTATATAAATAAACTATTTTATAATAATGTCCTAAGAATAATATGATTATTCTTAAAAGATCCTTAGTCGAGTATTATTGTGGGCTTGGACAACAATAATGCATTAAGAGTAACATGTAGTTGATTGATGACAAAGTGTTGTCATTGACATAGGGATGTCAAGATCAATACAATATGTTAGAGAACAACATATTGGTTTGACCCGCTATGAGTATGTATCTTGCATTATTATATAATAGTCACAACATTACTCATAGTGATAACTATGTATATGATCCTTAGACTTGAGATCATCATTGTCCCAACATAGTGAGTCATATATTTTGATACAGTCAAACATCTATTGTAACAGGTTGTACTATAAAGACTGATGTTGGGTATGCCACAATCTATGTAGTTGGATATGATTGATCAAGATAGGATTTGTCCCTCCTACATAATGGGAGAAATATCTTAGGCCACTTGATGAACTGAGACTAGAAATGCATGGCCATGCTCAAATAAGTTAATATGAGATATTACACTTATTTCTTTATTGAAGTCTATTTCGGGTATCAAGAAACATGAGATTGGACTTTACAAGTGTGGTTATTTATGACTTGTGTCCAATCGAGATATGAAGGAATTGCGATCTCGGTTTAGTAGTTTAATCCGAGTCAATTAGTTGCTCGATCGTTGAACGAAGAAGTATGACTTGGTTTTAAAGTTTGATCGAGAATTAGCTAAGTTTGGGTTTATGGAGATCAAGTTGGCTCGAAATAGAAAAGGTAGATGTGTTTAGGTTAGGTTAGAAAGAAATGGTTTAAATTTGGTCGAAGTTGGTTTAGGTTTAAGCACGGAATGGTTATGATTTAGGTTTAGGTTCGAAAATGATTTAGGTTTAGGTGCGAATTGGTTTGGATTTGATTGAAATGAAATGGATAGAAAATTTGGTTGATGGATAGGAATTGATAAAAATGGGCTAAAAAGGTCAAGAATGAACCAACACTAAAGTCGAGTGTTGACCCAAGACTTATAGGACCTTAAAGTGTTTGAAATGGTAAATTTGGGACCTTGACCCGATACTTAGGTAAGTATGAACCAAAGGTATAAAGGTTGAACGCCACACTCGGTTTTAAAGAGTGATAAGTTCGAAAAGAGACTCGGGTAGACGCCACTAGAAGCTAGATAAGTCTTACGGGTCTCGAACGAAATTTGAGAGAAAGTGACTCACAAATTCGGCAGCAATTCATTAACAAATGGTCAAAAGTTCTTTTACAAAATGAAATAACAACTATTTATAGGCAAAGCTTAAGCTAGCTAAATAGTCAACAACAAACTTAAAAACTAAGTAAATAAATTCATTAAATTGCCATAGCAAGATTCGGCTGAATGGGGAGCTCCAAATGAACAGCTTAAAGCTTAAGCAAATGTACTTGAAAAGATGAATGCATCAAGAGACCAATGGCCATGTCTAGGTTCGGCCATAGCCTTGAATGGTTCATTGAATTGGCATCTTTTGGCTGAATGGTGATGGGCATTAAAGATTGTCTTTGAATAGCCAAATGAGTGTGAAAGGTCAGCCTTGAAGAGTCCTTTAGGTGTGAACACGATCAGCTGAATGGTCATTGCTGTGAACACCAAGTGTGAACGGCATGATGCTGTTTTGGGAAATGGATCGGCCATCCTTGGGGAATTCATGGGGCTGCCGTTCCTTGGCCGAACGGTCACTTGGAAGAAAGAAAACAGTAGCTCACTCCTTTAAATGCCATTCATGCACGGAACCTGCACCAAAAATTCAATCATTAATTCATAATACATGCATATGTGCAATCCAAGATGTGTACATGCAACAACATTTAAAGGTAAGTTATAACATATTAAAATCAGCAGCCGCTAAAACAATTAACCTGCTCGTAAATTCGGCTAAACTTAGACATAATAAATCAGCAACAAGACACATTAATTAGTTGTAATGAAATAGACACATTTATGCCATGTAATAACTAAAACATATTAAAAACATGCATGAAACACATGTAACATAAATAATTAAATTTGTCCAAAATTAAATAAATTAAACACTAACAATTAATTAATCTGAATTAACTAATTTAACTAACTCAAATAATTTATTCCAGCAGCTATATTAATGCATAAAAATTAAATTAAGCTAGAGTTGAGCTAGTTCGAGCTCATTGAGCTGAAATGGAGTTAGGATCAGCTTGCAAAAAGTTGTACAGAGAGTTCGTGGAGCTGGCCCAAATGTGCTCAACGTTTCCAGCTAAAATCTCGTCCCATATTTGATGAACTAAAGCCGATAAAGCTTTCTTTAATTGCTTAGCACAAGCTCGCATAATTAGTCCTTGAGGAAGCACTATGGTATCTTTGCTCTAGCGAGGTTCATTGCGGGGTGTGGTCGCACCATCCCCCCTCTTCAAAGCAACTTGTCCTCAAGTCTAGCCACTTGCTCGCGATAAATCATTCCTCGTTACAAGCCCCTTGGTTGACAACGTTGCTTCCAAGATTCTGAAGATCACACATTTCTCAAAAAAGATTAAAGTTAGACGCAGTCCCTCCCTCTTTAGGGATATAACATTTAAATGTGTCATCTACATAATAGAGAAAGGAATTTGGGGCACAGCGAATGAAGGACTTACAAACTCGATCAGAAATTTCAATCAGAACTTGAACAAATAAACCATTGCTAAGTTCAAGAATATAAATGGGTCTTACCTCCTCAAATTGACTCCCCATATTCGGTAGTAGGAAGTACAAACGAATCAAGCTCAAGTTGCATCCACAAGACATGGAAAAGTTACTCACTCGATTATGAACCCTTAGTCCCATTTTATCAAAACTTGCATACCTCAATTTTTCAAACAATCTCGATATGCCATTATTACAACCAAGTGATCTCAATCGATTCAAATGATAATCAATCACGTATTTTCGCACACAATCAAACTCAAAAATACACTTCCATGCCTTTTTAACATGATCAATCAGAAAGAACAATTTATAAGGGTTTTCATCTTGCGCATTCAAAACATACACTTCATTGCTAATTAAAGACGAACAATCAATACCATCAAGAAATAAATATTTTTCAAAGATCAAAGCATCAACAGAGTGTTCATCAACATGCGAATAAAACAAGGATGTCTTAAAATTTCCCAAAGTCATTCCTTGTTTACCTTTCAGAGTAAGAAGACAAAGTTCGGCATTACCTTTTTCAATCAACACAAACCTTCTCTCCTCCACAATATAATGTAATCACAATTCCTTGCTTGAGTTAACCTGAAAGGAAGAAGAGACATGAAGACAACGGTTAATCAAAACATTTTTCTTTTTCTCACTCAATTTTCTTTCACTTTCTTTTTCTTTCTCTTTTCCTCCACTCTTGTTTTCTTCACCACTAGACTTCTTTTCACTCGATTTTTCCTCTTTTCTCTCTTTTGAATCTTTATTCTTTTTTTTCATACTCTCCATGGATTGTTTTATTCTTTGTTGAACTTTCAACACTTGTTGTGGCGATAGTGGTGCCAGAGTTACATTTCTACCATGGTGCTTGAAAGTGTATTGATTTCTGAATCCATCGTGCTTGACCCTCCGATCAAACTGCCATGGTCTTCCTAATAACAAATGTCCCGTGTGTATGGGTACCACGTCGCATAGAACTTCATCATGGTATTTTCTGATAGAAAATCCAACAATGGCTTGTTTGGTCACCTTTAGTTCGATACCCTCATTGAGCCATTGCAACTTGTAGGGACTCGGGTGTTTAGTAGTTGACAAGGCAAGTTTCTCCACCAAGAGCGTACTTGCTACATTTGTACAGCTACCTCCATCAATCACCAAACTACAGACCTTGTCTTGAACGTGACAACGAGTATAAAACAAGTTTTCACGTTGCAGTTCACTCCCGGTGCTTTGTGCACTTAGGCTCCTTTTAACAACGAGTATCTCACCTTCCACCGCGTATTCTATCTCTTCATCTTCATCGGTAGGGATATCAGCCTCGTTTTCTTTTCTTTCTTCCTCTCCCTCGGATTCGATGTCACCCTTGGGCAAAATCACCATTACACTTCAATTTGGGCACTGGCTTGCTATGTGGCCCCTTCTGAGACACTTAAAGCACTTAATGTCCCTTGACCAATTTTGAACACCTTCCGTGGTCTTGCCTTTTCTGGATTTGGCTATAGATCTAGTTGGTTTCACCGGCATCGCTGATTCTTTTATTTGATTTGTCGAAGCACTCTTATTCATGTCTTGGCTCTATTTGGACACATTAGATGACGAATAACCCCAAAAAAACTCTTCTTCTTGAGTTGCTTCTCGACCTTGATGGCCATGTGCACCATATCCACGATTACAATATAATGTTGAAGCTCCACAATGTTGGCAATGTCTCGGTTGAGACCGGCTAAGAAACGTTCCATCGTTGCTTCTCGATCTTCTTGGACATCGACACGAATCATTGCGATTTCCATCTCCTTGTAGTAGTCTTCTACACTCCTCGACCCTTGAGAAAGGTTTTGGAGTTTCTGATAAAGCTCCCTATGATAGTATGATGAAATAAATCGTCTCCGCATCAGTGCCTTCATCTCGGTCCAAGTGGCTATTGGTCGCTCGCCATTTCTTCGTTGACTTGTGGTGAGTTGGTCCCACCAAATCATAGCGTAGTCAAAAAATTCTATTGCAGCCAACTTTACCTTTTTTGTCTCAGAATAGTTGTGGCAGTCAAAAATGAGTTCTATCTTTTTTCCCACTCCAGGTAGGCTTCCGGATCAGACTTGCCTTGGAACGGAGGAATGGCAAGTTTTATATTCTTAAGATCATCGTCAACTCATCTTCGATCTCTTTGGCCTCGGTTTCATTGACCTCTCCACCGATCGGTTAGATTAGAACCTTGGTCGCTATTCGCTCACTAGGAACATCAAAGCCTTCCTCGGGATCTTGTTGCCTTCCGCAGTTCCTTCGTGGACTTTGAGGCGTTCTCTCTTGTCGGCCTCGTTCTTCGACTAGGTCAAGCCTTTCTTGAATAGGCTCGAGCTTGCGGTCGAATAAATGTTCCACTTCTCACAACAGAGCTTGAAGGTTAAGATTCGGGACATTACGAACGGGTTGCCTTTCATTCCTTTCAGCCATATTCCTCTCCAGACTTCTAGACATGAATGAAGTTTAAAAAGAAATAACCTCACCACAAAACCTTACGTTCACTCAGAAAGAAATGTAAATGTCACTCACACCCGTGTTTGCACTCTTTTTCAGCTTTTACCTCCTCTCTAATGCGCTCACACACTAGTGCCTTTTTCCACTCAACTTTCTCTCGTGATTTCGTAAAAGGCTTGTTGTGACGTTATCTTAGTCTAGGGGGTCGGTTTCAAAAGGGTTTGAAAAGGGTTAACGTTAGGTTTTTGGGTAGGCTAAAAGAAACAAGGATGGTTTAAAAAAGTGTGGCGTGAATAGAAAACGAGAAAGAAGGAGGGTGATTGGGGCTACTAGAAGTAACAGTCTTTCTTCAATTTCATAGAACTAGACAAACAAATTGTTTGAACACTTTTTTTAATTCGAATTTTTTTTAATCACGATTTTTTAATTTCGTATCTCTTTTTTTTAAATTTCAATCTTTTTACGTACCTAGTCTGGGCTATATTTGAACGTCCGTACTCCCCATTTTAACCAGCTCTAATACCAAATGATGCGATTTTGATTCAGTAGTTTAATCCGAGTTGATTAGTTGCCCGATCGTTGAACGAATAAGTATGACTTGGTTTTAAAGTTTGATCGAGAATTGGCTAAGTTTGGGTTTATGGAGATCAAGTTGGCTCGAAATAGAAAAGGTAGATGTGTTTAGGTTAGGTTAGAAAGAAATGGTTTAAATTTGGTCGAAGTTGGTTTAGGTTTAAGCATGAAATGGTTATGATTTAGGTTTAGGTTCGAAAATGATTTAGGTTTAGGTGCGAATTGGTTTGGATTTGATCGAAATGAAATGGATAGAAAATTTGGTTGATGGATAGGAATTGATAAAAATGGGCTAAAACGGTCAAGAATGAACCAACACTAAAGTTGAGTGTTGACCCGAGACTTATAGGACCTTAAGGTGTTTGAAATGGTAAATTTGGGACCTTGACCCGATACTTAGGTAAGTATCAACCAAAGGTATAAAGGTTGAACGCCACACTCGGTTTTAAAGAGTGATAAGTTCGAAAAGAGACTCGGGTAGACGCCACTAGAAGCTAGATAAGTCTTACGGGTCTCGAACAAAATTTGAGAGAAAGTGACTCACAAATTCGGTAGCAATTCATTAACAAATGGTCAAAAGTTCTTTTACAAAATGAAATAACAACTATTTATAGGCAAAGCTTAGGCTAGCTGAATAGTCAACAACAAACTTAAAAACTAAGTAAATAAATTCATTAAATTGCCATAGCAAGATTCGGCTGAATGAGGAGCTCCCAATGAACAGCTTAAAGCTTAAGAAATGCACTTGAAAAGATGAATGCATCAGGAGACAAATGGCCATGTCTAGGTTCAGCCATAGCCTTGAATGGTTCATTGAATTGGCATCTTTTGGCTGAATGGTGATGAGCATTAGAGATGGTCCTTGAACAACCAAATGAGTTTGAAAGGTCAGCCTTGAAGAGTCCTTTAGGTGTGAACATGATCAGCTGAATGGTCATTGGTGTGAACACCAAGTGTGAACGACATGATGTTGTTCTGGGAAATGGATCGACCATCCTTGGGGAATTCATGGGGATGTTGTTCCTTGGCCGAATGGTCACTTGGAAGAAAGAAAATAGCAACTCACTCCTTTAAATGTCGTTCATGCATGGAACCTGCACCAAAAATTCAATCATTAATTCATAATACATGCATATGTGCCATCCAAGATGTGTACACGCAACAACAATTAAAGGTAAGTTATAACATATTAAAATCAGCAGCAGCTAAAATAATTAACCTGCTCGTAAATTCGACTAAACTTAGACATAATAAATCAGCAACAAGACACATTAATTAGTTGTAATGAAACAGACACATTTATGTTGTGTAATAACTAAAACATATTAAAAACATGCATGAAACACATTTAACATAAATAATTAAATTTGTCCAGATTTAAATAAATTAAACACTAACAATTAATTAATTTGAATTAACTAATTTAACTAACTCAAATAATTTATTCCAGTAGCTATATTAATGCATAAAAATTAAATTAAGCTGGATTTGAGCTGGTTCTAGCTCATTGAGCTGAAATGGAGTTAGGATCAGCTTGCAAAAAGTTGTATAGAGAGTTTGTGGAGCTGGCCCAAATGTGCTCAACGTTTCTAGCTAAAATCTCGTCCCATATTTGATGAACTAAAGCCGATAAAGCTTCCTTGAATTGCTTAGCACAAGCTCGCGTAATTAGTCCTTGAGGAAGCACTATGGGACCTTTGCTCGAGCGAGGTTTATTGCATGGCGTGGTCGCATCAAAAGGACAATAGGATATAATATATGAAAATTTATCAAAGAAAGGTTATGTTAAACCACGACTTCTTGTAACATGGGTAGCAATGATGCATTGCTAGATTCCACTCATTACTTGTAACGTTAGAAGTTCTAGTATTACTACCAATGTTACAAGAGCCTACAGGGTCACACCGTATGGTTGAAATGAACAGAATCTAAATATAGTTGGTATTAAATTTAACTGTCACAAGAATTATATTAATTATTGAATTAATTTAATTTAACAGTTAAATAATAAACACAATATATATGTACAAATTTGTTGTACAAGAATAGAGAACATAATTAAAATAAATGTATGAATTTAATTCATATAAGATATTAATTATGATCTTTTACCAAAATTATTAAAATAAAGTATTATAATAATTAATTTTGGTCAAACATAAAATATATATGGAAATTAATATCCTTTTGGAAAAGATAGTACATTGTAATATTTTCATATATATTCTGGCACCAAAAAAGAGATTCCATTTTTTAGGGAATATTAAATAAAAGGAAATGAATCATAAAATAAAACCCTATGGTGCAGAAGAGTGTTAACCAATATTAACCACAAAAAGAAAAAGAACTTAGGTCTAGCAACCACATTTCTTTTCAGAAAAACTCTCTAAAACATTCAATGAGTGTTTTTGTTCGTTCGTTCACAATAGGGTGGACTATGTAGAGGTCGGGAGGATTCTGTTGCAGCTTTGGATCAGCAGCGTGTGAAGGGGATTAAAATAGCAGTGGTTCCTTCCTATTTTCCAGGGTACGAAAGGTATAATTTTCAAACCTTTTTTTCTCGATTCGTTCCTCGTGCCTGGATTCCTGGTTTGGATCGCCGGAATAATTTTCCGCTGTGCCACGGGGCGTCTCGATGATCCAACACAAACTGTACTTAAAACACCATTAAGGATGTCACCTTTTACACTTGTTTATGGTAAGCCATGTCATTTACCTTTTACACTTGTTTATGGTAAGCCATGTCATTTACCTCTTTATTTTTAATACAATTTCTTTTATTTTTTTATTATTATGAACAAGAGCAGAATAAAAGAAACAAGATTTGTTAGTGTGTCCTGAGCAGCAATTTGTTGCAGCATTACAAAGAAACAATATGTCATGACAAACTGAATGATGAGGTGTTAATAAAAGAGTTGACCGGTTAGAAAATTCCAAAGAAAATATTTTTAGGCAGTTGCATTTAGTGAATATAGGGAACCCAAAGTATGAAGCCCACAATGTAGGGCTCGGTTCTTTTATTTTTCCCTCCAAAAGTCTTTTTCATTTTTAACTTTTCCTCCACGTCATAACCCTTATTCCTTAAGTTTCCCATTCTCTAAAACTTTTCATCGTTATCCTTTTTTATCTTCTTCAAACTATTCACGTTTCCCACTTCTCACAAAGTTTACATTTTTACAGCTTTCTTGTCTTCAACCTCTCTGCTATTTGCTATTTACTCCATTATTTTTCTTTTTTGTTTCCCTAACTTTATATTCATGAGTCATGTAAAGAGTACTTCTAAACCAGCAGAATCTTCGCGTGTTGGCGCCCCACAACCGAAGATATTCTTTAATGTTGCTGCTGCCACAAGGTATTCAAATAATATTCTAAAGCGGTCATTTTTCTTTGAACAATATTTTTTATTGAAGGATGAACCTCAGATGGTGTACGATGAATAGGTATCCTCGATTGTAGAAAAGCACAACTGGAGCAGATTTTGTCTACACCCAGGGGATATTGTGGGTAAAGTGGTAAGAGAGTTTTAAGCTATTGTAAATTCCCCAGATTCTTCCTTCATTTATGTGACAGGTAAATATGTTTCATTCAACGAAGACCATATTAATTCCCAGTTCCGCATTAAGGAGGTTAGAGATGAGCATTCTGAATTTGCCGAGAATATTACACCAAAGGGGCTAGAAAAAGTATTGGAAGATTTATGCGTTGAAGGAACACAGTGGATTATTTCAAGCCAGGAGTGTTACACAGTTGAAAGAGTTGCATTAGAACAAATTGGAAAGGTGTGGTACCACTTTTTAAAGAGTCGTCTTATGCCGTCTACACAAAACACGACTGTTTAGATAGAAAGAATGTTGTTGTTGCATTCTATTTTACAAGGAAGACAAATAAATGTAGGGAAGATTATCTTCTAATAGGTCAGTCCCATATGTGTGCTGATTAGAATGCCAGGAGTTTGAATTTTCCTTCCCCTATTTCTACCCTATGTAATACGAAAAATGTGCCTTTAGTTGATGCTGAGGACGTTACCCCCAATAAGGGCGGGATAATGCAAGTAATTTTTTCCAAGCTATGAGGAACTGAGTTTGTCTCAACATTCCAGCATATTCAAGCTTCCCTTACCATATGTGTTCCCACAGAAACATCTCCCGCCTCTCATGACCAAAAAATTTCATTCTCTAAAGCAAGTAGAACATAAGTTGTCTCTGTTTGAGGTGTAGCAATACCAAATGATGGAAGAGTTGGAACAAAGCAACAAACGCCAAGCTCTATACTAGTCATATGTGAAATATAGGGATATGGCATTAAGAAGATCCCTCTAGAAAAAAATTTCGAGACCCATGCCAAATTTCCTACTTTCCCAGCTACTTTGCTCTCATCTAATAAGTGTAGAGAAGAGCTAGTTCCATCCGCTACCAGAACTGACTCTATAACTAAATGAGCCATTGTAGATAAAGGAAAAGCTACTAAAGAAGAGTTAGAAAAGTCAATCACTGCCGAACTAGAGAAGGATATTGAAGAAGGAAAGGAAGAAAGAAATGTCCCTGCCACTACACCAGCTACTGCCACTAAAAAAGGTAAAAATTTTATACCGACATCTTCACCCACCTATATGACTGCACAGGATCAAGCAATCAATCAACTTATCGATGAACTAACGGAGACCAGCAAAGAATATGAGGAAGTTGACCTACAGAAAGGGAAGATGCGATACAAAGTCAGTGCTTGCAAGTTTACAAAAAAGAATCGAATGAAGTGCCAACATTCCAGTCCAAGAAAGTTAAGTTTTTCTTTTTCTTTTTCTCTCTCATGCATTGCATAATTTTTTTATTGTTTGTGTTCATATTGATACTTGTTATATATTGTTCATGATTTTACATACTTGTTATATGCTTTTTTTTATTGTTTGTGTTCAATTTCATACTTGTTATATATTGTTCACGATTTTACATGCATTGAGGACAATGCATCCCTTAGGTTTGGAGGTGTATTATGCATCCAGGTTGCATTTTGTATTTAGTATGTTCATTTTGGTATATAGGATATTTTTCCATGGCATAATAACCATTGAAATACTGCTTTGTCTATAAGAAGTACAGTTTTTCTTTATGATGTTCGATGATAAGCTTAATTTTTTTTCGATATACCTAGAACAAGTAACAATGGATTGAGTGAAGTTAGCTTATTCTAAGTTGCTTGGAAATTGACTTCTAAAAATGGGATGTCCTATACTCTGTTTTTTTTTTCAAAATATAGTAAGTATCTTTTAATTCCCCTAAGGATTTTTGAAACCAAACCTTAGTTAAAT
Organism: Gossypium raimondii; assembly: GCF_025698545.1. Lineage (NCBI taxonomy): Eukaryota > Viridiplantae > Streptophyta > Magnoliopsida > Malvales > Malvaceae > Gossypium > Gossypium raimondii. Next base: position 30,469,934 of record NC_068567.1, on the reverse strand, counting down.
TGCTATGGCATTTTGTTTAAATAAGTATGCACTTTAATGCTTAGAGTTGCTAAGTAGGTCAGCATCACTTTGTTTGCTCCATCTTACTATTGATTAGAAAGGAGGGTCTAAGTAAGAGTGTGTGATATAATTTTAGGGGCATTCTACTGTAGCAAAGGACTGAGTAGCTAAGGAGGTAGTTGTATGCTCCATCCATCTTTTTAGTTAAAGGCCTTAGCTTCATGAGTGACTTTTGGTTTAAATTATGAAATGATTAGGTACTCGACAATTCGGTGTATGCTTCATCGTGATTGTCAAGTCAAAAACATTTTTGTGACATGACTAAATCCCCTAATATGGTTTCCATTAAAAAAAGGAAAAAATAAAGAAAAGAAAAAAGGAGAATAAATATATGAAAATGTGAATAATATATTTTGATATGGGCTTAAAGAAAGTGACTTATGTTTAAGTAACGAACGAATTAAGTGAATAAAAAGATATTTGCTATAGGATGAAAGAAAGAATGCATGGGTACTTAGGAAATTGTGTTTTTAGGGAGAAATTTTTGCACTGTCTTTGCTGAACAAACCTTTGACATTCGAATCAGTTTTAGGAAAAGAGAATATTGCTGAGAACGGAGGTACAAATTGTTTTCTGAATAGTTAGGCAGTACAAGAAGGTTTTTTTTTTTGCCAAGGCAAAATGGGTGCATTCATGCATTTAGGTGTATTTTTCTTGAGGACAAGCAATAGCTCAGGTTTGGGGTGTGATAACTCTTGAAAATAGTTTTCTTCCATGTCTTTAGACCTAGCTAATTGCTTGTACTTAACTACATTTTGTTGCATTTTAGGACATTTTAGTTAACAATTTTATTATTGTATTAGGACTTGGATTGTGTTGGAATTAGGTGCTTTTAATCGCTTACGGTGGAGTTTTTCGTGTGTTGGTGTGGTAGAACAAGTTTTTGAATGAGGAAATAAAGGAGGGAAGTTTTGTCATGGCAAAGTGAAGTTTTGTGGCGTAACCACAAGACAGAAGAAGTCACATAGGAGTCAGAAGATGTGATGAAACGTCAGTATCCGTATCTATTTGATTCAATTAAATTTCAAGGACAGAATTTCTTTTTAGAGGGGGAGAGTTGTAATATCTCTAAACCAGGTCTAGTATTTTCGGGTATATTTTTCGGGTTTCGAGTGTGAAACTAGTAATTTATAGGGTTTCTAGTAATTTTTAATTTATTTTAGAAGGTTAATTTCATCTAAAATTGATTAAACAATAATCTTGAAAAATAAAAATATTTTTAGAAAATTAATTTTAAAGTAATTAAATAATTATAAGTGAAAATAATTAATTTGGGTCGAAAATAATTTTAAAATAATTTTTATTGGGGTTAATTTGAGTTAAATTTAATTCTTACTTAAATTGGGTTTAATTGTAAAACAAGGAAAAATTTAGAGTATTTATTTGACAAACAAACCTAAACTTCAGAATTTTGGAGGGAAAGGATTAAATGGTAAAACAAGGGAAATGTGGGAGTGACCATTAGGCAAATTCCCCAATTTTTAAATTTTAGTGGGTTGTTTCAGCTTTAAAAACAATGCATCTAGCCTACTTTTCACATTATTTATGTGATAGCCCGAAATAGGGCCTAATCGGAATAGTGGTTTCGTAACCACAAATTCGAAGTGAAATAGTTTAATTTTATAAATTTTTATTAATTACTGATTGAATGAAATATTGTGTGAAAATATGGATAGGAAATTTTAATGATTTAGTGCCTAATTGAATTTTTAGGACTAAATTGAGAAAAATGCAAAGTGTGTCTAATTAGTGATTAAATGACTTAATTGAATTATTGCATGAAATTGGAAGTGTTTATGTGAAATTAGACCATAAATTAGTGTTATGGACACAAAAGGGTAATTCTAGAAAAATATCTAAGTAATGGGTTAAGGGCATTTTTGTCCAAATTGAATAAAAGACAAAATAAAGAGAAAATAAGTGTTCATCTTCTTCAAAATTGAAGAGTTGCTGTCGAAACTTTCATGTTCTATAGGCTAGGGTTCTTGATGTTTCTAAGCTCAATTATCAAGAAAGAAGAAATAGTGGAAGTGATCGGGGAAAAGAGAAGGTTATCGACTAAATTACAAAAATAGTCATTTTGCATCCGAGGTAAGTTATGTGTAAATAATAGCAATATATTTCTATAAATTGTGAATTTTATTTGATATGTGAATCAATATTGAATGTGGAAGGAAAATTGTTCATGAATTATTCAAGTGATAAAGTGTTGAAAACAAAGTGTTAAGTGTAAATTCCCGGTTGAACTTAGGAATAGAAGTGGATACAAGTGACATGTCACTAGAGGTGTTACAGTGTTTTAGTGAGTCCCGGGTGCTGAGTGATCTAGCATGTGTTGCAGACACCTGACAGCTTATGTGAGCAGGCCCGTGGACCTTTCCAGTGTTATTGATCAGTGGTAGCTTCGGCTACATTTCAGTGGTAGCTTTGGCTACATTTCAGTGGTAGTGTCGGCTACATATGAGTGGTAGCTTCGGCTACATATTAGTGTGGCACTTATGTGCTAAATCTCTACATATCTGTGTATATTCTGAGTGTTCAATGGGATTAATAATGAGTTAAAGTGAATATGAAATGAAGTGTGTATGCAGGTATGTTTAAAAGAATGAGCATATGTGATGAATGTTAAGTGTATAAGTGCATATGCAAGTGAAATAGGTAAGATTATGCATGTGTAAGTGATTGAAATTGCTAAGAAATGTTTGATTAGTTATATGAGAGAAATGTCAATTATTAAATGAGTACTTATTGTTTACATGTAACTTACTAAGCTATTAGTAGCTTACACCTTTCTTCCTTTCCTTTGTTTTATAGTGTTTTGAGCTTGCTCGAATTGGGGATCGTCGGAGCTCGTATCACACTATCATAACAATCTCGGTATTATGTGTTTTAAAAATGTTTAAAACTATGGCATGTATAGAGTCTTAATCATTTTGAGTATGTTCATATGATATGGTAAGATTAGCTATTGAAATGGTTAGTAAAGATTATGTTTTGGTGTTATGTATGTTTAAATGGTAGCTAATACAAAGAAGTTTCTTTGACAACAGAAGATGATGTGAATGTGAAAATCACCATAAATAGTAGAAATGGAATTAGAGAGTGAATGATATATATAATTAAATCTTATCAAGTCTATTTTACATGAAAGAAACAGTGTAGGCAAAGAAATTTTATATTCGAGATATTTGAATTTTAGTGAGACAGGTCATAATGGTTTTGAAGTCCCTGTTTTGAATTTAGAAAATCATTATAAATTGTACAGAAAGAATTATGGGTCATAATTTATATTTCTAGATTCCTTAGTGAGTCTATTTTCAAAATAAATAAACTATAACATTATATGAATTTTGTACAATGAGATAATTGATTTTAGTACCAAGAGGTCAGAATTGTCGAGTAGTGAAACAGGGGAGAATTTAATGCATAAAATGTATTAAGTGACTAAACCAAAAATTCTAAAAATTTTATGGTAAGAAGGTATATGAGTCTAGTTGCAGGTAAAATTTACGGATTTAAATTTTGAGTTTTGTAACTCCAGATATAATTAAATTAGTGATAGTCGCACAGGTGGACAGTTTTGTTGTGAACAGTGAATTTAATTTTAAAAGCAAATTTGTATGCTCCGAATTGGTAAGTTAAGTTGGATGACATCTCGTACTCGATTCCGGCGATGGTCTCAGGTAAGGGGTGTTACAATTTACATCATATTAGATAGCTATAAATTTTGTTTTCTTTGCATGATTTTAAAGATCTATCATCAGAGAATAAATCCAACCATTTACCTTCTCAAAATACTCTATCAATTCACTCGAAATTATTCTCAAAAGTAGCCAAAAATATTCTGAAATTTCTCAAGATTCTTGAATCATGATTTTAATCAAAGAATTTAGAATGAATCAAAGGTAATTATTATTTCTAAACTTGTTTTTATGAAAATTAGAAACATTTTACATGATTTGAGAATCAGAAAGTAAAAATATATAGGATTTTTCCTATGTAATTTATCATCTTTTACTTAAATCAGTTGTTAAAACTAAGTAATTGTTTAATAAATTAATGAAATATGTGAAAATATGAAATTAGGACATAGAAATTATTAAAATGTGATTTTATGTTTTATTATATAGTTTTCATGCAATAAATGGCTTATTTTATATTAATTTGAATATATTATATTTTTGAAGACATAAAGTGGGTCATGCATGATTAAATTAATTAATAAAATATAAAATTATATTTAATAATTCATTTTAAAAATATTTCATTAATAATTTGGGTTTTTAATTAATTAATTAAATTGGATAAATTTTATTCTTTGGTCCTCTAACTTGTTGATTTATTCTGGACAGGTTTGATAGCTTTGTTGGATTACAAAACCGTCCAAATTGGAGACCAAGTCAACCCAAAATTCAACTGCACATGGCTGTCATGAACCACTCTTTGGTTTAATTGCACAAGGTTCTAGTAGAGTTGAATAAATTAGAGATTTACTTGAAGATTTGCACTTGACCGAGTCTCAATCCTGAGTTGTTGTGGCACTCAAATTGACCAAAAATCAAGGAAAAACCAGCTCAACTTGCTCAATTTATGGCCGGCCACCCACGGAAGATGCTTCAAAATATGAAAACTCTTATTTTTAGCAAACCATCCCCCTCCTCACCTATAAATAAGACCCTCTCAATCATCCCTCAAGCATTATTATCTCTTTTCTCCAAATTCTCTTAGCCTTTTCCATTCCCACGCCTAGCATCATCTCTTCGTAGAGATTTTAGCAATTAAGCCTCTTAAAGAACCCTTGGTCGGCCACCTTGGAGAGCCATCAGCAAAGGAGCAAAGCAAAGGAACGAAGGAGCCTCGTCAGTCAAAGTCTTCGATGACAGCCACTCTGAATTGGGTTTAATCTTCCTTTTCTTTAATTTAATATAAAGATGTTTGCTATGTGTTATTTGTTCTTGTTTACAACAATGTTAGCTTAATTTTATTTAAGCTAGGATGATTGCTTGATGAAATAATATTTATTTGATTCATGCTTATAATGTTTGTGCCTCAATCGATCATGTTTTCAATTAAAAATAAGTCTGTATTCCATTCATACGTGATTGAAATGCACCTGAATTAGCTGAGTGATCCTGACCAGACAACGGCTAATGGACATATAATTGAAATGTGCATGCTCAATTTAGATCCTGACCCGATTAAATTGTAGGTTGCATAACAACTCTGACCAAGCTCTTTTATCTGCATAGTTTTTAGATTTGTTTGATTAAATTGCTTCAAACCTAACACGTCACTGTTACCTCACATGAATGCTAAGAAACCCTTAGTAAATAAGGATCAGTAAAATGCGTATTTACTAAGTAAAGGATTCCGAAAGGACCTAATGTGGTTTCCAAACTCATGAAAGATCGAGTTGCCATGGAATGTTTTTCCGAATGTTATTAAACATGTTGATAATAAATTGAGTTTAATTAAAGTAATTGTCCTAGTTTATTTATGTTATAATTGTTGCAAATTTTTTTTAATTTTACTAAAATCTATTTCATTCATATAGTTGCATACTTAGGATAATTTGCATTAGGGATCATTGCATTTAGTTTAATATATTTTAATCACCACTTCTCAACTATATTATGTTTTTATTTACCAAATTGTTAATATAATTTTACAAATTAAGTGACTTAGCACAAATACAATCCCTGTAGAGACGATAACTCGATACTTACTTATTACTTGATAACAACTGTGTACATTGCACAAACTTACGTGTTACAGAATCAATTAAAAGATTTTTTTATCAATGTCATCTTCTTCAAAAGCTTAAGGTGCTTTAATGGTGGATCTTGAATTTTGAGAGGAAATCCACAAATCAATGGATGTTCCAACTCAAGTGGATCTGTTAAAAGGTTTTTGGTTTTATTTGTCAAGATTAAACATGATTTGCGAGGTAATTTGAAGAAATTTGAATTTCATCATCTTCTTGAATTAATTTTTTGAATTTTTGTGAAATTGATTTAAATGTGAAATTGATGCTTAATTTATGTGTATTTGGTCTAGTATTGATGTTTGGAAGTGAGTCAATTTTGTGAGGAATCGAATTTTCGACTTGATATTACAAATCCGATAAGATATCTTTGTGAGGGAATTTTAATTAGCATAGTTAATTAAAATTTATGTTTAATATAGCTTTGGAAATGTGGTAATGTCTACTTTACCTCTGTTGAAGCTACGAATCTTGAGGAGGACTAAGATAACCGGAATTGAAGCTTGAAATTGCCTAGTTGAACACTTATTGTGTTAGAATAAAATTGTGTGGTAAGTGTTTCTAAGGGCGATTTCGTAAATTGACCTTTAATTATGTTTAATTAGTATCTTAATTAATTATTACAATTAATTAGTTATGGTTGAATGGTTGATTTTGCAAGATTGGTAATAAATATGCAATATATTGAATTTGTATGGAAAGAAAAAAAGGTAAGTGAGTTTTTGGGTGGCATTGTGCTAATTATTTGGTTTAATTTTAAAGATGATTTAAACCATGTGTACTGAATTTTTTTTATTATGATATGTTGGTGTTACATTTGATAATTGAATATGGGAAATTGGTGAATGAATTGCTTGATTTAATTGAATGTTAAATGACTATGTTACATGTTATACATAAGCATTTGTCACATTAAATTGGGTACAATAATGACTGATTTATTTGCCATGTTTGATTGAATATATTGGCAACATGCATGGTGGATCCATTGAATATAGTTGGCATGCCATAGGATTTGTGAGGTCTCACCATATTGATATGTTATTTGTGAGTAATATGGCATTAGGTGGACTGATTTGGAGTATATAAAGGAGTGTTGAGCATGAGTCTCCACTCAATGGGTTATTTGAGGCGTTATAAGGGAGCATGTGCTTCGACCCGCTCAACTCGGTGGACTGTATTTGATATTTGTGGGAGTTCAGAGTTCCGTTTATCCGATGTATAATCACCCGATTAAGCTATGAAAAGTGTATGCCAATGTATTCATGTATGATTGTTGTTATGTCAATTGATGATTGAAAGCCATGAATACTTTATTTTTGGTATTTAAAATGTTTATGGAAATTAAATTGACATGTTTAATTATTTTTGGCTAACAATTGGTGAATGATTGGTTGTGAATTAAGCATGAATTGGATGTTAATTTACTTGTTGTTTTTATTAACATTCACTGAGCTTTTTAAATCTCACACCCTCACATTCGTGCAGATATTCGTCGAGATTGAGGAGTGAGGAGCCGAGCAAGAGAGTTCCAAGAGATTTAGGCTTGGTAGAGACTTTATTACGCATTTTAAAGACTGTAGTTGGGCATTGTGGAACTCCTAGGAATTAGTTTGATTTTGGTTGTAAATGGACTTTGGACATTGGACATTTATTTTGGATGGTTTTATAATAACTTTCAGGCATGTTTGAGTTTATTTATTGACTGATTTATAGTGTATTGTTGCTTGATAACACAGTGTGTGAAACATGAAATTTATACTAACGATTGTTTAATTGAAGCTTCCATAGAGTGGTTTACTAGCGACTAAGGTACGCCACTTGTTTGATTTATTCGGTGTTTGATGTGCATGAAATTAATTACTTAATTTTATTTAATTGAGGCTTAATTGATATTAATAAATTCAATTGAAGTTGTGTATATATATGTTAATTAATTGTAGTTAAATTGGGTTTTAAAACGAGTTTTTCACAAAAATAGGTGCAGAAGTTTTTACATAGGCGTGTGCTTGTCCACACGAGCGTGTGAGCGTTGCACATGGGCGTGTGGGTAAGTGGCACGAGCTTGTGCAAACTGGAGCTATCACAGACGGGCATGTGCGATCTGCCACAAAGTTTTTCACGACACGAACACGGGCATTTAATGACACACAGGTTGGGGGACACAGTTGTGTGAGTTTTGGGGGGTTTGAATTTTTGTCTTTTTAAATTTGTATTCTAATTTGTTTAAATTGAGATTTAGTCTTGAAAATTGATTAGTCTAATTAGAGCCCTAGATGATGAGGAAACTTGGTAAAATTTTAGGATTAGTCTCGTAAAGGGTAAAATTCGTTAGAAACACATTTAATTTGTAATTTGGAATATATTTTGATAGTTGGTATTTATTATAATTTAGTCCCTAATAGTAAAAATTGAATTAGGCACAGCAAACGAACTTAGTTTAAGCTAAAATTTTTAGGCTTGCATAATTTTGATTAAAAGAAGGTCAGTAAACATTTAGATCTAAAATCGGGTTAGTTTTACCATAGGTGGTAAAATAAAAAAAATGGCCTTAGGTTAAATTATCTAGGAAAAGATTAAAATTGGCTCATAATTTGCTTCTGCGTAAATAATTAACTAATAATTGGATAAGATTGAGGTGTTATAAGGTCGAGGTGTGTCTTGGGTGGTCGTTAGCCAGAGAGTCACTTAGGTGGCTAATGTAACGCTTCAAATTCGGGCCGGTCTATCCCGGTCGGGTTTAGGGTGTCATAGCATACTTAAAAATTGATTCTAATTCTTAAAGGGTTAGATTAGTTGGATTATAAACGAAATTAGCAAGTATTCGATAAACACTTGTAGTCGACTCTAGACATAGAGTCACGATCATACAAAAGGAACTCATGCAAGACCTAAAAAGCCTATAAACACGAGGCATTACCCGATCTAAATGTAACACCCCAAATCCGGTCTAAACGTTATGAGCGAATCTGGCGATGTCACATTATAACACCCCTTACCCGTATTCGACGCCGGAATAGGGTACGAGGCATTACCATAACACATACACTTATAAACATGTTAAACCGAGTTATAAAATTTCATTCAAATTTAAACTCTTCAAATTTTTAACATGCTTTTATAAATCTTCACGTTATAACTTCAAAATACTATATTTGTAACAAATAGGGCTTCTGAGACCCAATACATACTCATGCAATTAATACATCATTTCCATTTCATTTAATTCACGATTCTTATGTTCACGATTCAATTCAATTTCTCAATCCAATATACATTTCAATACCACAATAATTCATTTAATTCAAATCATATCATTTGCAATTTCCATTTAATTCACGTACAATTCAATTTCAATAAGTTCAATACTAATACATATTTATCGTTTAACTTAACGCCCCCTTTTTGCATCATTTTACACTTCAAGCATGAACCTAGTATTTCATTTCCTTTCCACTCCCGTTTCCTATGCATATCACACAAGATATAAACATTACACTCAACCATAGTCGCAAGCTAGTCTTTTTGAAGATTAACCACATGATAAACCATTGTAATAAAGATTACAAACTTTAAACCTTACCACTCTTTTATGATCACAAGAATATTTCCATCTAGACATTTATCATCTCAATGCATAATTTTATAAATTTAATGTGGCGTAATCTAGCCACAACTTGGCCAAAGCCTAAGCATACAAACCAAACATGCTAGCCAAATAAACATATAGTATAAGCATTATCAGCATGGATAAGCACCACATTTATTTATGTATTAAACTTATCAACATGAGTTAATACAAAAACCATTTCTGACATTGCTACATACCAAATCATATACCAAGTATACCACATACACATACTATGAAACTTTATTTTCTCACATGAACTTTAACTATAACTAATAATGCACAATTATAAACATCATTTCTTTTCAATCGTTTATCGATTATAATCGAGCATATGGCCAATTATACACAAATAATTCATATTTTCTTCCAATTTTCCTCCTCCTCCTCCTCCTCTCCATTCCACATCCTCAATGTGTATAACACACTTAAACAACATTAACTACAATTTCACTAATCACTCACATGTATATTCAAAGTTGTCTATTTGAGTCAGAGTCACTAAATTATTTTTACCTAGAGCTATAGAACTCCAAATTAAGATCCGTAAATTTTCCCCAAAACTATATTCACGTATCTTATTACCATAAAATTTTCAGAATTTTTGGTTTAGCCAAATAATACATTTTATTCTTTAAAGTTTCCCCTATTTCACTGCTCGACAGTTCTGACCTCTCTTCACTAAAAATTACTTATCTCCTTGTACAGAATTCGAATATTGTTTCCATTTATTTCTCTTGAAAATAGATTCACTGAGGATTCTAAACATATAACTTTATCCCATAATTATTTTTTTTTACAATTTTTGAAAATTTTCCAAAGTCAAAACAGTGGATTCCGAACTCATTCTGACTCTGTCTAACTAAACTTCAAATATCTCAAAATATATAACTCTTTTCCTTTCTCTATTTCTTTTATGTGAAAATAGACTCATTCATCTTCAATTTCACATATTATTCAGCCTCTAATTCAATCTCCACCATTTTTTCTGATTTTTCAAAGTCACACAACTGTTGCTGTCTAAACTGTTTTATTGTTAAATGTACTATTTCATAATTCCACTTTTTCATTTTCAATCACAATTCAATTCAAAATTCATTTTTACATTTCTAAGTCGATATTCAATTAAATTCCAGACCTATATTCATTATTCAATTATTTCTCGATGAACACTTCGGAATAATAACAGAGACTCGGTGGATTCAGCACATAGCAACAACCTTATTAATCAATGATGTCCGGTGGAATCAGCACATAGCAACCACCTTACTAATCAATGATGTTCGGTTCACCTAGTTGCCTGCACATAGTACTACACATGTGACCATTACCATCCGATACACGTAGTAGCCTGCACATAGTACTACACACGTGATCGAAACTATCTGGTGCGCATAGTAGCCTGCACGTAGTACTACACATGCGACCTATCATTCCGGTACATGTAGTAGCCTGCACATAGTACTACACACGTGACCATCACTTTCACTTTTACATTGTGGCCTACACACAATCCGTGCCACACATGTGATCATTTCTGTCACTTCATTCGTATCCCTTTTTATTCCAAAGGTTCATTCGGGAATTTTTCACTTTTTCTCACTTTTCTTTTTATCGATCAATTTCAATTTCTCATCTTTCTTGATTTATAACAATACATTTAACTTATATAACCTTCACACTATTCATTCCAGTCCAAAAATCATACTTTGGCAAAATTACATTTTTGACCCTAAAGTTCCACAAAATTACGATTTTTCCCTAGGCTCGTAAAATAATTTTTATTCAATTTCCTTGCATTTTACGCCTAGCAGAACCATTTTCATAACTATAGTAGTCCACAATACTCACTTTTTCACACACTTGTGACATATTTTATAACTTTTACAAATTAATCCTTTTAGGCATTTTCATCGAAAATTACTTAGTACAAATCGTTTATCACAATCCAAACATTCATATTCTTCCATAAAACATCAAAATACATGCATATCATTCATGGGTAAATTTTTAAACACAAACCCTAGTTCAAAACAATGGTAAAAATAGGTAAATCTTGTTACGAGGATTTCAAAAACGTAAAAATCATTAAAAATGGGGGTAGAACGGACTTATAATCGAGCTTGGAAGCTTGAAAAACCCTAGTCATGGTTTCTCCATGCAATTTTCGGCCTAGGGGTTAAATATGGACAAAAATTGGCTTTTAATTTTGTTTTTAATTCATTTTAACAACTAAATGACCAAAATGCCATTAATGAAAAACTTTGGAAACATGCCTAACCATACCCATTTTTGTCCACCAACTTAACCAATGGTCTAATTTCCATATAAAGACCTCCAATTTAAAATTTCATAACAATTGGACACCTCTAACATATACAACTCAACTTTTGCACTTTTTACAATTTAGTTCTTTTGACTAGATTAAGTGCCCAAACGTCAAAATTTTCGAACGAAATTTTCACGAAATCACTTTGTGAAATTGTAGACCATAAAAATATAATGAAAATAAATTATTTTCTCGTCAAATTTGTGGTCCCGAAACCACTTTCCGACTAGCCCAAAATTCGGGCTATTACAAGTTAACTTGAGGTTTTGCTCTCGCGAGAGGAAGGCCATTTTAGAACTCTTCTTTGTAGTGAAGTAGATACGATTTTGCCAATGCATTATTGATAGTAAGGGTTGATTCTGCGTAATCACAACCTTCTGAATTAATATCACTTTATCCTTATTCTTTGTCGTAATAACTTTGCCACAACATATTTAGTTGTTTATTTCTTTGTTTACATTATATTCGGATAATCACTCTCGTTATTGCCATTACAGTTCTGCTCTCACTTTTGGCATAGCATTTTCAATTATTCATTAATTCCACCTATCGCATACATCATCATTCCTTTGAATTATCACTACATACTTACCTTTGTTTACTGATAGTACTAGAAAGAACATATGTTTTCTCCCTACTTATTGGTTAATTTGTCCCCATTTAGTTATCTTTAGCACATATTTTAGCATTTTCAGTTCAGTAATTTGTATTTTTGTAACTCAGTGGATCTTAACCTATTTATCCTTAATTTCATCATGTGTTGGTACCGATGTCGCTGCATGAGTATTTTCAGATTGTGCCCAAAATTGTCGCTACACCTAAAAACTGTTCGGATAAAAACAAAAATGCGTGAGTTGTCTAGTCTGGTACAACTAACTTGTACGTGCAGAGGCAGCATGATTCTAATGAAAGGACACTTGTGCTATTTGGAAAAAAAGATATATTCTCGTGAAAAAAAAAAGGGGAGAGCTTTTGGATTATCATCTTCTTCAACCTATCCTTTGAAGCTTTTGGCTATGGTGACTTAAGCCTCCTACGGGTAAACTGACGTGAAAGGGATGCAGATCAGCTCTTAACAATGAGCCCTGAGTGCGACACAAGAGGGAATAGAGAGATTCAAATCGAGTTGTCTAGGAATAGTATTCCCCACTTGTTTTTTTATTTTTCTTTTCTAAACGATGGTGATTACTTTCTATTTCATGTTAGTACGGAAGTACACATGATTTCTGGGTTAAATGTTATTTTATTCAATCTTGCTTCTACTGTTTAATCTTTGGGTTTGAATTTTTTTAGCATGGAAGTGTGATTGCGGTCACTGACACTGGAAGGTGCAACAACAGGTCAAGCTAACAAGCATGACAACAAAAGTTGCTTGAGGATTAGAGGAATTTAATCCACTTGTTCTTAATAGTGTTCCATTGCCATCATCGAAAGGTGCGGTTAATGTGCATGTTTAAGTCTTAGATTAAATATAGAAGCTAAGCTTGGTAAGATATTCATTGCAATTTAATGCACCGACAATCACCTATCCTTTTATACCTTGTGAGCACTTAGTATTCTATTGAATATTCACATTGAAGATCCCGGTTTATCATTATCTTATTTTATCTTATTATTTTCAAGTTATTACTTCGACAACTACTCTCACAATTTATCTCGTTCTATCTATTTATTGCACTGACATAGATAGACAAAAGACAACCATCCTCGTAGGATCGATATCTGACGGGCTTATATTTGTCTACTATACTTGCATCGACAATGTACGCTTTCACATTATTGTTGTGACGTTAAACAGCAGATCATTTACCATAGCATCTTATTCGTCAATCTTACCGTAACATTAACCATATTATAATAACTTGACCAATTTTGTGCCTTAATCTGATCCTCGTGGGAACGATACTCACTCATCACTTTATTACTTGAACCGGCATGTATACTTGCACAAAATCGCACATCATTTCACACGCGACACCAGACGTTTATAGTCATGCAGTGTAGGGCCAAAGCAAAAGGGCAAATACAAATTAATGTTTTCAGGCTCGAGGTTTGTAATGAGGTTCATCAAGAAGTGTAAATAGGCTCAAAAAATCAATACTAAAGGTGAACATTAATAGGTTGGCTTTTTGGCTCTGGATGTGTTCCAAACAATGCCTTAGGTCATCCCTAAATATCTCAACATGTACAAATTTAATTAACCAAACAAATACAAATTCAACAATTTATCATTCGTACTAGCATGCTCGTTTCCTTTTATTTTCTATATCATTTGGTACAATTGATTTCTTAATACCTATTTACAGCATAACGTATAGAACTTAGTAGTCTAATAATAAAAAATTTAAAATCACCTACCATCATGACAAATTTATTTGTAAACTCAAGCAACCTATGTATATGCTCATTAACCAATCACTTGTATTTCTACAAGCTCAAGCACACCAAAGACAAGAAGAAATCAAAGAAAAATTTTATAAATTGAAAATAAACAAGTTTTATATGGTACCCGCCCCACATTCTTTAGTTGACACATTGTCCTCTATGTGTAGCCCATAAATGATCTAATTAGTACTTTAAATCAGTTATAGTACGAAAACATAAAAATAGTGGTTTAAGGGTTTTTATAATAATAAAATAAAAGAAAATAACATAAAAGAAATAAAAGTTCAAGAGATAGAAAAGTAGAATGAATCAAATCTCGATTATAAGTGATTAGCTCGCTTCAGTAATCCCCGTCAACTATTATTTTGGGTTCCTCATCAATCAACTAGTCGCTACCTTAACAGGATCTTTTGATCTTCCACTAACATAAAGAGTCAGCAAGAACTACTTATCTTTTAACCTCATAGTCCAGATTGTCTTGGGGTGAAGGTGTTCACAGATGGGCAATACCAATTTTGGTTTAATTCCCACCTTGATGACTTCCCAGGGTTGTCAGGCCTGGGGTTTATTTCTCGTTCTTCCTTCCTAACAATTAATCTGTTGAGTAACCCTACAAAATAGTTAACAGATCATACCTCCACTCGCTAACCCTGCATAGAGAGATTAGTTCCTTATGGTTTTCATAGACAATATAGAATCAATATAAAGAGAAAGCATGCTAATTAAATCAATAGTATATAGTATATGAAAGAGCCTGATTGTATTGAGATTTAATAACAAATCCACATAGTTTGAATGCTTTACATAATTCAAATCTCTTGAGAACAACGAAGAACATCTGAAATAAATTCTAAAACCTAAAAATGAAAGAAAAACTAAACTAAATTTGCTAAAGAAAATCTAGGTTAAGTGAATGATGTCCATCACATGTGCTAAAGGAGTCTATTTATAGATTCTAAGTGGCAGTCATCCTTAACCTTCTCAAGCTTTAAGTTTGATTATGCAGACCAAAACACCCCTACGTCATGTTTAATTTCTATTACAGAGTCGATGTCACGACACACCATTGTCATGACATGGCAATCAGTATACTCCTCTCGGTCTATCTTCAGGGGTATGTCGCGACACCTTTAATCTGTGTCGCGACATCGAAGGCAGTCTTAAGCTTTCTCCATTCTACTCCCTATGTTGCGACATCGAACATTCTGTGTTGTGACATAATGACCAATATTGGTTTAGTACGCCTTCTAAACGTCTCCCGCACACTTACAAAGTGCGTTAGCTCTCCTTTAGGCCTTATTCGGCCCCTAAGGTCAATAAAAGACTCAACTTGCACATTTTATTGAATGTAAATAAAACTAAGAAAACTTAACTAAAACATAATGAAAATGCTTGTATTCAAGCTCCTTAAATGTGAAAAATAGTTTAATCTGCTACACCGAATTACGACAGATTAGTAGATGAGATTATGCATAGGTTATCGGCAACTGAATCGAGTCACCATTGAGAATAAATATCTATTACCTTGTATTGATGATTTGTTCGATCAATTGAAGGGAGCTACGATATTTTCAATAAATTATTTGCAGTCCAAGATATTACCAGTTGCGTGTTAAAGAGCATTGTAGCACCCTTAACCCGTATTTGTCGTCGGAATAGAGTTACAGAGCATTACTGTAAAAACATAACATTAAAACATGCATTTCAGACCCTCAACATAAGCATATCATTAATCATTCATATACATACATAACGTCCCTTAATCAAGCCTTCAAGGCCCTAAAAACATTTTAGGAACAAGTCAAGACTAAATTGGAAACAATCGGAAAGTTTGAGAAAAAGTTAGAAAAATCGGACTGCAAGGGTCACACGGTTGTGTGACTTACACGGCTGAGACACACGCCCGTGTCTCATGCCTTGTAACAATCGAAATAGGGACATGCAACCGTGTCCCAGCCCGTGTAACTTTTGAAGTTGGGTCACAAAACCAAGCCACACGCTTGTGTGACAGGTTGTGTAACTCTCGAAATAGCTACACTCGCCCGTGTCTCAGGCCGTGTGCTAGGCCGTGTAACAATTTGACTTGCATGCACTAAAACCTATAGGGGACGCACGGCCGTGTCGCATGACTATGTGTCACACACGGCTGAGTCACACGTCCGTGTCTTAGGCTGTGTGGACAAGAAATTGGCCAAAATCAAGCCATTTTCACAACCAATACAAGCATATACCTAAAAGCAATTTTTGCCCAAACTCAAAGCACCAAAACCTTACCAAAACATGCATAAAATGACCAATTCAATAAACCATTATCATTTAAGCAATATTCCATACAAGGCACCTCATTTGCAACATTCAAACTTACCTAAACACATGTATAGATATGACCACATTTCATTCATAAACATATAGTTCAATACCACTTCCAAAACATACCATAACTTGACCATATTGAGATAAATTCATCCCATACCACTTTGGCCATTCAAATAGGCATCAACACATTTCCAAATTAACACATACTAGAAAGGCATGAATAAATACCAAAACAACTTATACATGCCAATATCATCAACTAACATTCAACTAGATACCAACACAAGTCCACCTATACATGCTGTTATAACCTTAGCCAAAACATAAAAAACTACCGATATAATAGCTAGATAGTGTGATAGATCTCCGACGAGCTTCCAAACCAATCGAGCTTAAGATAATCTGTAAAGTAAAAGAAAGTAATTACGTAAGTAATGAATGTTTAGTAAGCTCGTATAAACTTTAAACGTAACATTCCATTTCAATAATGAACTTTATAGGGT
The DNA here is from genome assembly GCF_025698545.1 of Gossypium raimondii. Classification (NCBI taxonomy): domain Eukaryota; kingdom Viridiplantae; phylum Streptophyta; class Magnoliopsida; order Malvales; family Malvaceae; genus Gossypium; species Gossypium raimondii. Next base: position 30,452,949 of record NC_068567.1, on the reverse strand, counting down.
AAATATAAACCTATACTAGTACCTCAAGATTTATCAAACTATATAACCATTCCATTTACTTACTTTCCATTCCATTCACTTGACATAAGCTTAAATAACATTATCAATTCAGAAATTAGTGTATGTATTCATGACATAGGTAAATTCTTCTATAGCATACGTAAATTTGTCACATATAAGTACGTCATTTAACTTGTCAATCCTTTTATATCATCGTATTACATCTCAATTATGAACTTACTATTTCATTACCTTTCCTTACTTGTTCAATTGCATAATACAAGACATAAGCATAACATCAACCACAACCATAAGCTTGACACAAGCCTAAACATCATCATCAATACACAAGTTAGTGCATTTATACATAACTCTTTTGGAATCAACCACATGATAAGCCATTTTATAAGAAAACATATCTTTTGATTCATACAACCTTTTTATGAACATAAGCATGTTTCCATTTGGACACTTACCATTTCAATGTATATCATTAAGATTAAGCATGATACAATCCAATCATAAGCTTGACACAAGCTTAAGCACCATCAACAACACATGTTAGTGCATCAATTCATAATTCACTTGAATTAACATAAGATAAGTCATTATACATAAACAACATCACTTGAAATCATCAATTTCATGAACATAAACATACTTTCATTAAACATTTCATTTTCATTCCTTTTCATAGTTTTCATGACATAAGTCATATGAATACTTACCGTTCCTTTCCTTTTCATGCCCGTTGAACCAATTAGAATAACGTCGGATACGAGGGAAATCTCACACAAAGCATGCTAAACATATGGTTGAAACCATTCCTTCTCATTTTCCTTTTCCTTTACATCATAGCTCACACGAGCTGAAAAATGGGTTTGCTCACACAAGCTGACGGTTAGAATGTAAGCTACACGATGCCGCTCACACGATGCCGCTCACACAAGTTGACGAGTATCCGCAACAAATGCAGGACCTCAGCCATCGGTAGGACATTCAAGACTAGCACCCAAAACATGGTAACCCTAATGACATGTCATTCATATCCTACGAATTCTTAAGGTTCAAACGGAACTTAACATCCGTCAATTCATCATTGCCTTCTTACATTGGTATATTAATTTATTTACATAAAAATAACACAATAAGCATTAAATTCAAATAACATTATATAGAATACAGTTCATACGAACTTACTTGGCTAAATTACGAAAATGACTATGTACAAAGTGATACGACCCCGGTCTCGTGGATGAATTCTGAGTCGTGTTTGTTGCCCGATCGTCCTAACGATGAAGTTTCGTTCATCTTGAATCAAAGAGTTATATTTGTTCTATGAAGGTGCTAATGGTTCATTTAAGGTTAAAAGGAAATGGTTGGTAGGTATTTCGGCTAAGAAAGAAAGAAATCAAATATTAAAGGTATGGAATTTTCGGTTTAAGGTGAAATGGAAAGAAAGGCTTAAAAACAAGAATGAACCAACACTAAGGAAAATGTTGACCCGAATCTTATATGTCTTTAAGGTGGATGAAACGGATGTAAAAGGACCTCGACCCACTATCTATCAAAGATATGAACCTCGGTATCAAATGAACGCCACACTTTGGGTTGAAAGTGATAAGTTCGATTTTTGCAAAGAGCAAGGTTGACGCCACTAACTAATAGATAAGCCAACGAGTCTTTGGACGAAATTGAGAGAAGAAAATCTCACAAATCTTCAATATATTATCAAAATGGCAAAAGTCCTTTACATGATAGAACAAGCCTCTATTTATAGGCTTTACAAGAGATAATAGAATAGGTTCTTTAGGAAGCTAATTAGACATCCGAAAATTCCGAATTTTAAGGAAACTTCCTTGAATCTTCATAACCATAGGGAGCGGTAATGGATGACTTCTAGAGGCAACAAATCATTGAAACAATGAATAAAACGTTGGAGGGTGATTGGCATTAATTTGGGTGCATCTAAAGGCTTGAACATCACTTAATTAGGCTCTTTGGTTCATTGAACATTCTTGATATTAATTGAGTGCTTGAAATACTTCAATAGCCAAAAGGTGTGAACAAAAGAATGTGAAAGATCAAGTAATGGGAACAAACGAAATGAACAAATTTCAATGTGAAAGGAATGTTCGGTTGGTGTGAACGACCTTTAAAAGAGCTTTGGGCGTAGAATGTTCATTCTTGGAGAGTTGGAAAGCTTGGCTGAAAAATTACTTGGAAAACACCAACAATCACTCACAATTAAATTTATCCATGCACCTTGTCTGTCCAAAAGATGAATGTACTGCAAAGAATTAAAATGAATGAAATTGAGATCAAATGAATGTAAAAATCGCACTTAAATTTCGGTCATGACATTTTAAATGAACCGAATTAAGTTGTCTTGACTTAAGACATTTTAAATGGTCAGAGAACAAAGACAAATTAAATTAGCTCAAAAGAAATTTAAATGGTCGTAGTAATTTAGACAAATTAATTAACTCAACTTATTAATGCCGAAAATAATAAGACACATTAAATGACTTAAAGACACAATTAATCACCTAGTTAAATTAGTTTATTAGCTTAAACTAAATTAACTAAAATTTATTCTAGCAAAATAAAATGCAAAACTAAAGAAAACTAAAATGAGTTTATTGAGCTAAGTTTGAGCTGAATTGAGCTCAACCAGCTGAAATTGGGCTAATTCAACTCGCAAATACTTGCAAACGACACTTAAAGAGTTGGTCCTAGGAGTTGCTCGGGGCGTGGTCGTATCATCCCTTCCCTCTTTAAAGCGATTTGTCCCCAAATCAGGCCACTTGCTCGCAAAGAAACTTTCATTAACAAAGACCCCTTGGTGGTTGAATTTGACAAACTTGTGCCTAGCAACCTAAAATTCATGAATAGATTGAAAAAAACACCGATTAGTTACTTGCCCTCCCTCTTTAAGGCAAAGTCATTTCAAGGTGCTACCTACACAATAAAGAAAATTATGAATGACACGATGAACTAAAAACTTGCGAGCTCTTTCCAAATTTTCATTCACAATTGGAGGAAAAGAACTATTGCCGAATTCAAAAATATAAATAAGCCTTACCTTTCCATATTGATTTTCCAAATTCATCAAGGATCTAGACATGGGAAATAATTCTACCAATATGAACAGGTCATTCAAATAAACACATATCCCACAACGCACTCTATCAAGTGGATTTGAAGACTCATGAATCAAACAATTAAATCGATTTGTCAATCCTTCACCAAGGAAAATCCCATCAAATGGACAAAGGAAATTTAACGAATAACCACATGTCAACAAAAAGTTATTTAAGCAAATATGTGGGAAAAATATTAATCGGCCAAAAGAAACAAGATCACTTAGTCGAATCAAGTTTTGCAAATGTAAATTTAGCAGTGGCCAATAATATTTCACTTCTTCATCAAACTTCTCATTTTCACGATTGTCATCACTTTTTAAACAAAATAGAGATGTTTGTAGTTCTTCAGAAACCAAACCTTGTCTATCCTTGAGATTATTGATTTGAGGATCGGTTTTACCGTTTTCTTGCAATATGAACCTTCTCTCCTCAGGAATATAACGTAATCGAAGCTGCTTGGTGGAATTAACCTGAAAAGAAAAGTCATGAAAATATCGGTTAAATAAAACACTTTTCTTTTTCTCATCCATTGATCCTTCACTTTCTTTTTCATTGCTCTTGTTTTTCTCACAATCTCGATTCTTTTCTCTCAATCTCTCTTCTTTCTTTTCTTTTTCACTCTCTCTCAATTTCTTTTTCTGTTCTTTCAAATTCTCCAAAGATTGCTTTATTCGTTGTTGATCTTCCATCACTTGTTGTAGAGACAATGGGGCCAAAGTGATATTTTTGCCTTTGTGCTTGAACGAATATTGGTTAGAGAACCCATCGTGCTTGACTCGCCGATCAAATTGCCACAGCCTCCCAAGCAGTAAATGGCCCGCATGCATGGGCACAACGTCGTACAAAATCTCGTCTTGGTACTTTCCAATTGAAAAGGGAATCAAGGCTTGTTTGGTTACCTTAAGTTCGACTCCTTCATTGAACCATTGCATCTTATAAGGACTTGGATGCTTAAAAGTTGCCAAAGCAAGTTTTTCCACCATAAGTGTACTTGCGACATTCGTGCAACTTCCACCGTCGATTACAATGCTACAAACCTTTCCATGAACATAACAATGGGTATGAAACAAATTCTCGCGTTGCGGTTTACCTATAGAGCTTTGCGCACTAAGACTTCTTTTAACAACGAGCATTTCGCCTTCAATACCAAACTCTATCTCATCTTCGTTATCGAAGGATTGTTAATCTCTTCTTCATTCTTGTCTATTTCCTCCTCCGATTCTATTTCACCATTAGAGAGTATCACCATTATGTTGCGATTTGGGCATTGGCTCGCTATGTGCCCTCTCCCTTGACACTTAAAACACTTAATATCACGTGTTCGGGATTTAGTATTTTCAATGGCCTTACCTTTGCTAGATTCGGCCACAGACTTGTTGGACTTCATAGGCACCACAGTTTCTTTTGATTGATTCATTGAAACATTCTTACTTGCCCCTTGGTTCCACTTAGATGCATTCGAAGAGGAATAACCACGTACAGCTCCTTTCATCTTGAGTTGCTTTTCGACCTTGATCGCCATGTGAACCATATCGACGATCTCTACGTAGTGTTGCAACTCAACTATGTTGGCTATTTCACGGTTAAGCCCGGCTAAAAATCGAGCCATAGTTGCCTCTCGATCTTCCTCCACATCTGCTTGAATCATGGCAACTTCCATCTCCTTGAAATAATCCTCCACGCTTCTCGTCCCTTGTGTAAGATTTTAAAGTTTTTGGTACAACTCCCGGTGGTAGTACGAAGGGATAAAACGTCGTCGCATTACAGCCTTCATCTCGGCCCATGTTTGGATAGGACACTCGCCATTTCGTCTCCGGCTAGTCGTAAGTTGGTCCCACCAAACCATTGTATAATCAGAAAACTCGATAGCAGCCAACTTAACTTTCTTGGCCTCAGAATAGTTATGGCATTCAAATATGAGCTCGATCTTTTTCTCCCACTTGAGATAAGCTTCAGGATCCGATCGGCCTTGGAATGAAGGAATTGACAACTTAATGCTTTTCAAGTCATCATCGAACCTTTCTCGATTTCGTTGGCCTCAGTTGCGTAGGCCTCTTCGTTGGACATTCGCATTGGACCCTTGATCACTTTCGTGTTCAATTGGTTCGGAAGATTCATCATCTAAATCAGATTGTCGTCCTCGATTTCTTGGAGGGCTTAAGGGAGTTCTTCTTCGTTGGGCTCTTCCTTCCACACGATCAAGTCTAACTTGAATCGGTTCTAACTTTTGATCGAACAATCATTCCACCTCGCGTAGCAATGCTTGCAAATTCAAGTCCAGCACATTCCGAACAGGTTGCCTTTCCGCCATGTTTCTTGTAGGGCTTCTTGACTTATGAAATTATAACCTCACAACAAAACTCACAAGTCACTCAAAAAGAAAATAATTCGGCACTCCACTCGTGTTTACACTCTTTAATGGCTTTTTCTTCTCTCTATTGCTCTCGCAACACTCGTGCCTTTTTCCACTCGTATCTTCTCTTGTGATTTCGTATAAAACTCCGTCAGACTAGATCTTCTAGTTTAGGGGTCGGTTTCAAAGGTTTTGCAAAGGAAAGTCGTATGGTTTAGGGTAGGCTCGAAAGAAAGAAAGGTTTAAAGATGTGGCGTATAAAATGGTTTCACTAATTGGAGAAGAAAAAAAAAATTTTAATAGCGTGAAATTTCACTAAGAGGGATATAAAATAGTGTAGAATGTGATTTTAAAAAAAAGTGTCTCCAAACTCTTTTTTTTTTACGGATCTACTTACTCCGACTCTTCTCGAACGTCTGTTCTTATCGTTTTAACCAGCTCTGATACCAAATGATACGACCCCGGTATCGTGGATGAATTCTGAGTCGTGTTTGTTGCCCGATCATCCTAACGATGAAGTTTCGTTCGTCTTGAATCAAAGAGGAAATGGTTTCGTATTTGTTAAATGAAGGTGTTAATGGTTCATTTAAGGTTAAAAGGAAATGGTTGGTAGGTATTTCGGCTAAGAAAGAAAGAAATCAAATATTAAAGGTATGGAATTTTCGGTTTAAGGTGAAATGGAAAGAAAGGCTTAAAAACAAGAATGAACCAACACTAAGGAAAATGTTGACCCGAATCTTATATGTCTTTAAGGTGGATGAAACGGATGTAAAAGGACCTCGACCCACTATCTATCAAAGATAGGAACCTCGGTATCAAATGAACGCCACACTTTGGGTTGAAAGTGATAAGTTCGATTTTTGCAAAGAGCAAGGTTGACGCCACTAACTAATAGATAAGCCAACGAGTCTTTGGACGAAATTGAGAGAAGAAAATCTCACAAATCTTCAATATATTATCAAAATGGCAAAAGTCCTTTACATGATAGAACAAGCCTCTATTTATAGGCTTTACAAGAGATAGCCGAATAGGTTCTTTAGGAAGCTAATTAGACATCCGAAAATTCGAATTTTAAGGAAACTTCCTTGAATCTTCATAACCATAGGAACGGTAATGGACGACTTCTAGAGGCAACAAATCATTTGAAACAATGAATAAAACGTTGGAGGGTGATTAGCATTAATTTGGGTGCATCCAAAGGCTTGAACATCACTCAATTAGGCTCTTTGGTTCAAATTGAACATTCTTGATATTAATTGAGTGCTTGAAATACTTCAATAGCCAAAAGGTGTGAACAAAAGAATGTGAAAGATCAAGCAATGGGAACAAACGAAATGAAAAAATTTCAATGTGAAAGGAATGTTCGGTTGGTGTGAACGATTTTTAAAGAGCTTTGGGGTACGAATTCATTCTTGGAGAGTTGGAAAGCTTGGTGAAAAATTACTTGGAAAACACCAACAATCACTCACAATTAAATTTATCCATGCACCTTGTCAGTCAAAAGATGAATGTACTGCAAGAATTAAAATGAATGAAATTCAAGATCAAATGAATGTAAAAATCGACTTAAATTTCGGTCATGACATTTTAAATGAACCGAATTAAGTTGTCTTGACTTAAGACATTTTAAATGGTCAGAGAACAAAGACAAATTAAATTAGCTCAAAAGAAATTTAAATGGCTTTAGTAATTTAGACAAATTAATTAACTCAACTTATTAATGCCGAAAATAATAAGACACATTAAATGACTTAAAGACACAATTAATCACCTAGTTAAATTAGTTTATTAGCTTAAACTAAATTAACTAAATTTTATTCCAGCAAAATAAAATGCAAAACTAAAGAAAACTAAAATGAGTTTATTTAGCTAAGTTTGAGCTGAATTGAGCTCAACCAACTGAAATTGAGCTAATTCAACTCGCAAATACTTGCAAACGACACTTAAAGAGTTGGTCCTAGGAGTTGCTCGGGGCGTGGTCGTATCACAAGGGCTATTTTGTAGTTTTCTCTTCTCGATTTTCCACTCATTCTTGATCTAAATTAACAATTTCATTTAATCCATTAATTTAGATAGAAAAACCAATTCATTTTATGCAATTTAGTCTTTTTTTACATTTTTACAAAATTTCCTAAATATTTTACTTTTATTCAATTTAGTCCATGAGCCCAAAACATGCAAATTAACCATTTTTACTCAAATTTAAGCTTAGAAAAATTTATTGGTACCTTACAACAACCCATATTTGTTGTTATTTCACATTAAATCCTTGTACTTTTACTATTTCAACAATTTAGTTCCTAATAGGTAAATTCATCAAAATCACTTAACAAAATACTTATAAATAACAACTAATACTTCAAATTCATCATTTAACATCTAAAATCACAAAGATTCATTAATGGAAATATTCAAAATCTTTAACAGTTTAAAAAATGAAGGTACGAGCTAGCTAGATCTAGTTGCAATGATCTCAAAAACATAAAAAATTACAAGAAACAAGATTAAAATGGACTTACATGCACACATTGAAGCTTGGCCGAAGGTTAGGAGGTTCAAAAATGGTGCTTCTTTAACCATAATCGGTGGTAAAACATTGAAGGTGATAACTTAATTAACATTTTTTTCTTATCTTTAATTTATTTAATAATTTACCATTATAACCCTTATAACTTACCTAAAATTGTTTAAATTGTACCTTGAAACCGTCCACTAACATAACAAGGTATATTTACCTTTTAAAACCCTTAACTTAAGGCTCTTTAGCCAATTAATACAATTAAGCTAATAGTGATCGACTTTTGCATCCTTTACAAATTAGTCATTGTTAATTAATTAACTACCTAAACATTAAAATTTTTAACGAAACTTTAATACAACCTTAATAACACTTTGTAAATATTTATAAAAATATTTATGGCTCTGTTTATAGAAATGAGGTCCAATACCTCATTTTCTAAAACCATTTGACTTTAAGGTCTTACAACTTGAACTTAATTGTTCACTCAAATAGCATAAATTACCAATTCAACATTTATTTTAGTACCATAATTGACTCGTAAATATTAAATAATAATATTTACGAACTCGTTCGTCGGATTTGTGGCCTTGAAACCACTATTTTTAGCACCACTAAAAAACGGATTGTTACAAGCCTGATGTACTTGGTGATCAAGAATTTTAAACTATCTATTTAAATGTTTACTTTAATTAAGATAAGTTAATTTGATGTTTATAGTATGAGCTTACTAAGCTCATTTAACTTACTTGTTTGGTTTTTGATCTTTTGTAGTTATCAATATTGTGAACTCTGCTAAAAATATTGAAACACTAAAAATATAAAAATAAAAATAAAATATTTATTTACATAATGAGTTTTAAACCAATTAAAATACTTTTAAAATTTTTAAAATATAATAACAACATTTAAATAATTAAGAATATTGTTAAACCTGACAAAATTTACTCATTATTTATATAATTTATTAAAAATATAAAATAATTTTAATATATTTTAATTTACACATAGAATCCTATATCAAGTATTGTAACAGCCTGAATTTGGGGCTAGTCGGAATAGTGGTTTCGGGACCACAAATTGGACGAGAAAAAAATTTATTTTCATTATATTTTTATGGTCTACGATTTCACAAAATGATTTCGTGAAAATTTCGTTCGAAAATTTTGACGTTTGGGCACTCAATTTAGTCAAAAGAACTAAATTGTAAAAAGTGCAAAAGTTGAGTTCTATATGTTAGAGGTGTCCAATTGTTATGAAATTTTAAATTGGAGGTCTCTATATGGTAATTAGACCATTACTTAAGTTGGTGGACAAAAATGGGTATGGTTAGGCATGTTTCCAAAGTTTTTCATTAAGGGCATTTTGGTCATTTAGTTATTAAAATGAATTAAAAACAAAATTAAAAGCCAATTTTTGTCCATCTTCAACCCCTAGGCCGAAAATTGCATGGAGAAACCATGGATAGGGTTTTTCAAGCTTCCAAGCTCGATTGTAAGTCCGTTCTATCCCCGTTTTTAATGATTTTTACGTTTTTAAAATCCTCGTAACAAGATTTACCTATTTTTACCATTGTTTTGAACTAGGGTTTGTGTTTAAAAATTTACCCATGAATGATATGCATGTATTTTTATGTTTAATGGAAGAATATGAATGTTTGGCGTGTGATAAATGATTTGTACTAAGTAATCTTCGATGAAAATGCCTAAAAGGATTAATTTGTAAAAGTTATTAAGTATGTCACAAGTGTGTGAATAAGTGAGTATTGTGGACTTCTATAGTTATAAAAATGGTTTATCTAGGCCTAAAATGCAATGAAATTGAATAAAAATTATTTTACGAGCTTAGGGAAAAATCGTAATTTTGTGGAACTTTAGGGTCAAAAATGTAATTTTGCCAAAGTATGATTTTTGGACTGGAATGAATAGTGTGAAGGTTATATAAGTTAAATGTATTGTTATAAATCAAGAAAGATGAGAAATTGAAATTGATCGATAAAAAGAAAAGTGAGAAAAAGTGAAAAATTCCCGAATGAACATTTGGAATAAAAAGGGATACGAATGAAGTGACAGAAATGATCACATGTGTGGCACGGATTGTGTGTAGGCCACAATGTAAAAGTGAAAGTGATGGTCACGTGTGTAGTACTATGTGCGAGCTACTACGTAATTGGAATGATAGGTCGCATGTGTAGTACTATGTGCAGGCTACTATGCGTACCAGATAGTTTTGATCACGTGTGTAGTACTATGTGCAGGCTACTACATGTATCGGATGGTAATGGCCACATGTGTAGCACTATGTGCAGGCTACTATGTGAACCAAACATTATTGATTAGTAAGGTGGTTGCTATGTACTGATTCCACCGGACATCATTGATTAATAAGGTGGTTGATATGTGCTGAATCCACCGAGTATCTGTTATTATTCCGAAGTTTTCATCGGGAAATTAACTAAGTGTAATTGAATAATGAATATAGGTGTGGAATTGAATTGAATATCGACTTAGAAATGGAAAAGTGAATTTTGAATTGAATTGTGATTGAAAGTGAAAAAGTGAAATTATGAAAGAGTACATTTAGCAATAAAACAGTTTAGACAACAACAGTTGTGTGATTTTGAAAAATCACCAAAAATGGTGGAGATTGAATTAGAGGCTAAATAATATATTAAATTGAAGCTGAATGAGTCTATTTTCATATAAAAGAAACAGAGCAAGCAAAAGAGTTATATATTTTGAGATATTTGAAGTTTAGTTAGACAAAGTCAGAATGAGTTCGGAATCCCCTGTTCTGACTTTGGAAAATTGTAAAAAATTGTACAAAAATAATTATGGGATAAAGTTTATATGTTTAGAATCCTAAGTGAATCTCTTTTCAAGAGAAATAAACAAAAACAATATCCAAATTTTGTACAATGAGATGATTAATTTTTAGTGAAGAGAGATCAGAATTGTCGAGCAGTGAAACAAGGGAAACTTTAAAGAATAAGCTGTACTATTTGGCTAAACCAAAAATTCTGAAAATTTTATGGTAATAAGATATGTGAATCTAGTTTCAGGAAAAATTTATGGATCTTAATTTGGAGTTCTCTAGCTCCGAGTAAAAATAATTTAGTGACTCTGACTCGAATAGACAGCTTTGAATATACATGTGAGTGATTAGTGAAATTGTAGTTAATGTTGTTTAAGTGTGTTATACACATTGAGGATGTGGAATGGAGAGGAGGAGGAGGAAAATTGGAAGAACATATGAATTATTTGTGTATAATTGGACATATGCTCGATTATAATTGATAAACGATTGAAAAGAAATAATGTTTATAATTGTGCATTATTAGTTATAGTTAAAGTTCATGTGAGAAAATAAAGTTTCATAGTATGTGTATGTGGTATACTTGGTATATGATTTGGTATGTAGCAATGTTAGAAATGGTTTATGAATTAATTCATGTTGATAAGTTTGATACATAAATAAATGTGGTGCTTATCCATGCTTATAATGCTTATACTATATATTTATTTGGCTAGCATGTTTGGTGTGTATGCTTAGGCTTTGGCCAAGTTGTGGCTGGATTACGTCACATTAAATTTATAAAATTATGCATTGAGATGGTAAATGTCTAGATGGAAATATGATTGTGATCATAAAAGGGTGGTAAGGTTTAAAGTTTGTAATCTTTATTAAAATGGTTTATCATGTGGTTAGTCTTCAAAAAGGCTAGCTTGCAACTATGGTTGAGTGTAATGTTTTATATCTTGTGTGATATGCATAGGAAACGGGAGTGGAAAGGAAATGAAATACTAGGTTCATGCTTGAAGTGTAAAATGATGCAAAAAGGGGACGTTAAGTTAAACGATAAATATGTATTAGTATTGAACTTAATGAAATTGAATTGTACGTGAATTAAATGGAAATTGCAAATGATATGATTTGAATTAAATGAATTATTGTAGTATTAAAATGTATATTGGATTGAGAAATTGAATTGAATAGTGAACATAAGAATCGTGAATTAAATGAAATGGAAATGAAGTATTGAATTGCATGAGTATGTATTGGGTCTTAGAAGCCCTATTTGTTACAAATATAGTATTTTGAAGTTATAACGTGAAGATTTATAAAAGCATGTTAAAAATTTGAATAGTTTAAATTTGAATGAAATTTTATAACTCGATTTAACATGTTTATAAGTGTATGTGTTCTAGTAATGCCTCGTACCCTATTCCGGCGTCGAATACGGGTAAAGGGTGTTACAATGTGACATCGTCAGATTCGGTCATAACGTTTGGACCGGATTTGGGGTGTTACAAGTATAGTTAATTTTTTATGTCATAACCTCTTTTCAACTCTTAAATAGAAAGATAAACATTTTTTAGCATACTTGAACCCATATTCATTATATTGTCAATAATGTGATTATTTAATCAAGTTAAAATTCAATCGATAACTTATAGCCAATTTTATAAACATGTAAAACACATTAGAAAACAAATAAAATAAACTAAAACTCTATCTCACACGTATGCGTGTAGAGACCATGTATTTAGAACACAAATTTGTATTAAAACATATAATAAATAATAAAATATATGATTCAAAACTAATTAATAATTAATATATACAATTGATGGATGAAATAAATTATGCATGATAAAATTAAAATGTATAAAAATATAAAAATAAAATTTTGGTTGAATGGTAAATTTAAAATTTTACTAATGCAATTTGATTCAAATCCCACTATTAAGTGTTTTTTTGTTTTTTCATGATAAAAAATTATAGTACCATCAAATAATATAACCTATTTTAAATAAATACGAGATGTTTTTATTTTGTTATTTTAAATGTGAAAAATATTAAAGTATTTTTCCTGAGTTTTATTTTTTTTCAAGATAAAAACATTAAAATATAATAGAATAATATAAAATATTTTAAATGTGGAGTGATCCCTAAATGAATTGACGCAAGGCTGATAGGCACAGCAACTCAATGATTTAAAAATAATATAGATAAAATAAATAAATAAGTTCAAGCCGAACACTATTAAGACCAAAATGATCCGTTATTTACGAGACTGCCATTTCCGTTAGGTTGTCTGAATCTGTGCTGTAGAAGAGCGTATAAGATTTTCAAAGCCCGTCCTCTTACCACTTAAGCTCCAAAGTAAACCTTTTTCCTTCATTTTCAACAATTTTATTGGCCACTTTCCGGGAAAAAAATCCAGATCAGGTAAAGTATTCACCTTCCATTTCCTCTTTATCGTCTTCTTGTTTCTTGTCATAGAACAGAAAATTCAACCAAAGATTAAATGTACATATTGACTTTTTTTTTGTTTAATTTAGTTTCTTACTCCGGAAACGTACGAAAATAATCATGCCGTGTCTTTATTTTTTTTTAATTTCGAAATATTTTCATTTTTCACATTTTTATATTTCAGCTGTGCTTGGTTCAACTCTCCACTTTGGCTGATTTTTTTTTTTTAAATCTTAAATTTTGAGGTTTTACTTTTTTTCCTACAGTTTCTTGGCACCCAAATAGGGTTTCTGAGAGAAGATAACTCTATTCCTTTTCTTATTTTTTACCTTTTTAATTCTTTTTCTTTGGTCCGTGGGGTTCTATAAGTGAAGTAATTTTAAGGTAAGAAGATACTGAATGTGGTATTTCAAAAAAAAAAAAAATCGTTACTTTTGTTAGGTATTCTTGCTCTATTTATCCTTTTTTTATTTTCTATTGTTGATGTTTAAAATTTAAATTTATGTACTTTGTTAGAGCAAGAACTTTCATTTGTTAAGTTAAATTGAATGATACAAAACTAATTTAGATGCTGTTCTTCATTATAGATTTAATTGGTTGAGATCCAATGGAAAACAAGGAAGATGAGGGTTTATGTCATAGCCTTTCTAGGAAAGAGCTTCAAAGTTTGTGTAAGAAGTATGGTTTACCGGCTAACAGGTCCCATTCTGATATGGCTAAATCATTGGCATCTTATCTAGAGGTAATTTATTGAGATACTGTCTTTGTTGGTAATTAAGAGTTAAGAATCTGAAGCATATTGCACTGCTTTTCGCGCCATTATGTAGCTGTGCGATATGTCAACTTACATTTGCTTATAGTTTCATTCTTTTATATTTGTTTCCCATGGTATGTTGTATTCCTGTTGATGGTAACGGTAGCATGTACTATTCATAGGAGTAGTTAGTTAGATATAGTTTTAGAACTTCCTTAATATGAAAGTAGGGGGAAAAAGGAATCTTTGAGTTTCAAAATAGAAAGCTTGTAAGTTGTAACGGGAAGTAGGATTTTTTAAAATTTATATTTAGTATGTTATTAATGCCGCAAAGAAACGTATTACAACTTATTAAAATGGATCTGAACGAGAAGAAGTAAAAGATGATTGGTAATTGGGGGAGGGAGCAGGAATACCATTTTTAAGTATTCAAAATGGAGATATGCCACACTTGTTATTTTTTATTGCCATTTTTTTTTATATTTTTATAATGAAGAAAGTTTGTAGGATGGACATGCTCATTTGTTTTTCTTAAACAAGCTCAACTAAGATAAATGTGATTCTAGCTAATGCAGTATAGGAGGATTCTAGCAACATCATATCTAATCTGATGTCAAAAGGCATCTTTACAACATAAGTTGGCATTATTGTTGATTAAGAAAGTATTTTATTAAGCAATTATTCCATTTAACACAGTATAGCATTTATTTGTAAATGGACACATCATTGATGATAAATAATGTTTCTTGAAATATGGAATGTTGATGAAGCCATGTGCCAAATGTATTAATGGAAGAATTTACTTATCCCTGGGAATTGATGAAATTTTAGTTTGAGAGCCAAAACAAAAAATTTATATCATTAATTTGTTGAAATTGGCCTTTCTAGCTGTAATGAGTTTTTTGACTCTGCTTATTTATTGCATATTGAAGGCATGTTTTTGTGGAGTTGATATTTCTATGCACTATTGGTTGAACAAGATTTCCTTGTATTTTCTTCCCCTCATTTATGCATTTAATGAATTATCTTATTTAGTAATCCGCGTCCAGATATTTTCTTACAGTTGCAGACTTGGATGTGAATTGTGTCAGCCTATTATATACTGCACAAACTCTAATATTTCTTTATTCTTCACATGGGTCTTTTATTTGCCAACACAAGCTCCTAAATTTACATAAACTTTGAAGATTTTTTTGTCCAATCATAAAATATCTTGGAAAAAAGTATGCAGAACCAGAGATTGGTTTCAATGACATCGGGGGAAAGATTATATGGAATTCAAGAGGCTGGACATCCTTTGTCCCTGAAACTACAACTGCAACCTGGAGCATCATTAAACACTTTAAGGGATGCTGGAAAAGGTTTATACTGCTCACTGTGTTCCTGCTAAGTTTGTTCTTCATTTTCTTAAATTAATTTTATTACTATGTTTACTTTAATTGATGCATCCTTCGATGAATAATATTTGGCTGCTTCTGCAGATCACTATGGACTCATCTCTTGTCCCCTAGACAGGTGTAATGGAGGGAACTATTCTCAAGCTGTTCAATGTAATGCATTGGGTTGTTGCACAGGGGATAAATTTTATCATAAGGTTTGCTTCTATTCATGGATTTTTTTTTTTCTTTTACTTCTGATGCAGCTAGATAAATACCATATGATTCCTCTCTACTTCTTCCCAATCTCTTGTTCTCTCATCTGGCATGTGTTAGGTTATGTAGTTGTTCTTGAGTGAAAGATATAGACCTTTTTTATCTATTCAGAAGCGAGAAGGTTACTTCTCCCCCAGCCCCACACTACCATCAAAAGGAAAAAGAAACTATGATGGTGCATATGAACCATACTGGATGACACTTTGTCTTTTAGTCTATAGAAGATGAAACTTAACCCGATGGCTGCGTTTAAGTAAAATGTATGCTGGCTCGTAGAAGCTTGAACCTTCAATGCTTAATTGTATTTCAAGAATTGAAAACTTGTCTTTAATGATATGTCAAATGCAGGACGGTGGTGGTGGTGGCTCTATTTTGTTCCAGCAAAGACCACATTCTCATTTTGTTAGTCAGTATGATGACAGTGGTTTTAAGAATAAAGAGTTCCAAACTATAAGCTCCAATAGAGATTGTTTGAGTCTCTCGAGAGATAGAAGGATGAATGATATGCCTCAAATTGGACATGAAGACACGGGTGTTGCTGCATGTTTTGATGGGCCTTTCTTTCCTTCTTCCATAAACACTTCAACTGTTTCCCCCCCTTCTTTTCAGTTTCATGTCAGTTCAGAAGAGGGGATCAACCTTTATGTTGATTTAAATTCAAACCCATCAGAGTGGATTGAGAAACTGAAAAGTGAGGTTTCAATATGCCAGGACATGTCCCATTGCAAGTCTAAGACTTCTCCTAAGGAGCTTGGGCGCTTTGGGGAAAGTAGTAAACAGATGGAGAGATCTTTTCAGTTGAATGTAGATACTGGGGAAATGAAAGATGACTTTATACACTCTGGATTACCCCCAAATTTGATCATAAAAGAAACAAGTTCATTGCAGTTTGATCATCCTGATGGAGATAATGGATCCTTTGACTCAGCTGTAATGGTACCATGTGGCAGAGCTGTAGATTTGTCAGAGCATTTAGAAGGAGATCGAGGACTGACCTTAGTTAGAGCTCATCCTGATTCTCAGGAGCAAATAATTTCTGCTATTGCACCATGTGCTAAAGATAAGTGTTTGGTAGCCCCTAATTCAAATATTAATTCTCTTAGGGAGAAGTTAGGTGGTGATGCTGCATTAAATATATCAAATGGTCCTCTGAGTCTTCTGAGGAAGGAAAATGAAATATGTGAAAATTCTACCCTACAAAGCAGTTGTCATCTTGTAAGTTCTGGTCGAATGGTTCCTGGATGCCAGCCAGATGGTTCATTACTGATGCAAAAGCCTGAAGATGTGGTTCACCAGAAAGATGCATTATATTCGCCTGGTGATAATGGTGAATTTGTGGATTTAGTTGATCCAAAGCATAAGTTTTATGCAGACCAAGGTGGGCTAGCAGGCTCAACTGATCTCAATCAAGAGACTTTTAGGACCCGGCTGCCTACATTAGTTGAAGAACAGGTGACATTTAACCTCCTATAGCTTTGAACTTCATTAATGCTATGCATGAACTATTGTCAATACATAGCCATCATTGGTTGATGTTTTGCCCCACTTTTTTATTCTTCCTGGTAATTGGAAAAAATATTGCATTCTTTGTCGTATGTACGGTGAATGTTTGTATACTAGTCAAGGAATTTGCTTGATACGTGTGTTTGCTTGCATGTCTGTGCCTTTGGGTCATTGTGAATAATGACAGACAATTAAAGTAGGGTGAAATTTAATTTTTAAATGGTTTCTTGTTGTTTAATTACAATGTTAAGTCAATATCATTCAACATCGTCAGAAAGGGAAAAGAAATAGATAACAATAGATTACAAGATAACTAAATGCAAAAGTTTGTTCTTCCGTTCCTTGTTTACCCCATGTCTTTCTCTCTCTCTATGGTGGCATTGTTTGTCAACTTTCATGTCTTAAGGCAGAAGCGAGCGAATTGCTTTTGACCAGTTTATGTCTGCTTCAGGCTTTGTGTAATAAGAAATTGGATTTTAAATTTAGCTTTTGTGAGATTGATTAATAGTTTATATTGGATCCAATTTTAGTTACTGGAAATTGGGAGCTTTAAACAGAATGAGAAAAGATAACAAGACTAAGAGAGAGATTGAAATTAGAGGAAGATATATCTTCTCTAGGAAAGTAAATAGAACTTAAATAACTATACTTATTGGATATTTATTCTTTATTATAAGGGGAAGGTTGATAGATTATGAACCTATTTATATACCGAAAATCTGATAAAAGCAAGCTATACGACTATTTTTCCTTAACAGTAACTCTACTTTCAGACTTGCAGAAATTGCAGTGTCCTTTCTAATGTAAAATGATATTAAAGTGATTTTTTATATATATTTTTATTATGATTTCCTTCTGCAAGGAGCCATCAATTAGTTGTGTGCTCTGAAGGACGTCAATCTGTCTCTTCTAGATTTTCTTTTCCTCCCTTTTTCAGCACCACCACTGCATGAATAAAATAATTCTCTTTCAAAAGAGATTTTTCAAGTTCCAGGTATTTTAGATGATAGTATAATCAATTGAAGTTTTTTTTTGGGGGTTGGGGGGTGGAAGGTTGGTGACACATCTGTTTTTCCTCAGTACACTCAATGAAACAACTAAAGTTTTACTGTATTAAACTGCTTGCAGGATAAGAGCAAAATTAATAATTGGGGAGAGAGTTCAGAGTAATTATTCTTCTTAATTTAATTATATGCTATCAAAATTTTATTTTGTGTTGATTTGAGTGCATAATTGCCCTTTTCAGATGCTCACAAGATGAGTTATTTGAAAATTGTAGAGGACTTGATAATGTTGAATCTAATGGACTCGGCAAAAAGAGGGCATGTATAGATGGCGATAAAAATGACTGTAGCATGCTTGATGCCAAGATTTTAAGAAGCACAAAGCATTTGATTAAGGTCCTCCCCAGAAGATCCATGCGGCTGATTTCCAAGGTTCAGTTTTGTGCTTTCCTTTGTCATGCAATTATTTGTGGCATTTTCCCCCTAGTGAAATAATTCGCATATTTTTATTTATAGCCACCCAACCCTAATATGGAACATGAAACCATTCATTTATTAATATGCAAAACATTTTGTTCTTTCTGTTCTCTTGATTTATGTTTAACCTACAAGGAAATCTGAAATTCTGAAGGTGACAAGAGTTTATGTTGGTCCTGTTGTGGTAAACGTGTTTGTCTTTATACAACTAGTTTGCTGTTAATTCTATCATGTGTATTTGAGAGCTGTGCAGTTGTAACTTTTTATTTAGCTTGAAGTACCCATGTCCAACACATATTTGTATTGGTGGACGCATGTCCAAATCTGACAATCACGCCCAAGATGGAGAGTGATTTTAGCAACTTAAGTAAAAGATGAAATTAGAGATGAATACTCTAATGTATTGAGGAAAAACTATCTCAAAAGTATGGATTTCTTGGAAATATGTACAGGTATATATATACACGAAGCATTGAATCAATTAATGAAAGAATATCTCTAATTAGAATCTCTAAAGATTTAGCTATTCAATGTTGTCAAATAAATCAAAAATTCTCAACACTCCCCCTCGAGTTGGTGCATAGATGTCTCGCATGCTCAACTTGCAAAGAAGATAAGTCTTACAACCGAGCCCTTTAGTAAAAACATCAACCAATTGTTTTTCGGATGCTAGATAAGCCACTAACTACTTTTTTCTTGATAAAATGGCGATTTATTT
Source organism: Gossypium raimondii (assembly GCF_025698545.1). Lineage (NCBI taxonomy): Eukaryota > Viridiplantae > Streptophyta > Magnoliopsida > Malvales > Malvaceae > Gossypium > Gossypium raimondii. The sequence continues at coordinate 30,433,568 of NC_068567.1, read as the reverse complement.
TGATGAGCTTGGTTCTATTGTGCTGCATTAGATTTTGAGATATGCTGATGGCCACTTTGTTGTAACAGTATAAGGTTGATTTATTTTTGTTCAACAACTTTAGCTCTTCCAATACCTTTTGCAACCATAAAAGCTCACAAACACCTTAGCGATGGCCTATATTTTTAACATCTACACTTGATCGAGTCACAACACTTTGTTTCTTGCTCCTCTAAGTGACTAAGTTTCCTCCCATAAGGGTACAATATAACTCATTGTAGACCTTCTGTCATCAAGAGAGCTAGGTCAATCTGCATCTATAAATACTTCTATCTTGAGATGACTATTTTTGGAGAAGAGAATACATTTGCCTGGTGTAGACTTCAAATAGCACAAAATTCACAATATTGTCTGCATATGGGCTTCGTGAGGATCATGCATAAACTGACTTACCAAACTAACTGCATAGGCTATACCAGGTCGAGTGTGAGCGAGATAAATCATTCGTTTGACGAGTCTTTGATATCTCCCTTTATCCACCATTTCGTCGATCCCTGCTTTTAACTTGTGATTACTCTCAATAGGTAATTCTGCTGGTTTGCAAACCAACATGTTAGTCTCTGTCAGAAGATCTGAGGTATACTCTTTTTGGGAAATAAAGATTCCCTTTTTCGATCTGGCCACTTCTATTTGTGGAAATATTATAACTTTCCTAAGTCTTTGATTTTGAATTCCTAAGCCAATTGTTTCTTAAGCCGGGCCATTTCTTCCCTTTCATCTCTTGTCATAATTATATTATCAACATAAACTATAAGGAGAGTAGTTTTACCCTTGTGATGTTTTATAAAGAGGGTATGATCAGCATTACTTTGTCGATAGCCAAATGACACCATGACCTTACTGAATTTGTCAAACCAAGCTCAGGGAGATTGTTTTAGTCCATATAAGGCATTTTTCAGTCTATATACCTTGAGTATCTTTATCCTCAAATCCTGAAGGAATTTTCATATAAACTTTTTCTAGGTCTTCATGTAAGAAGACGTTCTTTACATCAAGCTGCTGTAAGTTGCAGTCGAGTTTTGCTGCACATGATAAAAGGATTCTAATCATGTTCAATTTAGCAACTGGAACAAATGTTTCTTGATAATCTACTCCATATGTTTGAGTGAATCCTTACGCTACTAATTTGGCTTTAAGTCTTTCAATTGAACCATCAGTCTTATACTTGATAGTGAACACCCATTTGTAGCCAACCATTTTCTGCCCTTCAGGAGGATTAACTAGTTTCCACGTCTCATTTTTGCTAAAGCCCTCATTTCTTTAATCATAACCTTCTTCCATCTTGGATCAGTGATAGCTTCTCTCCAATCCTGTGAAACAAACATAGAGAACAAAGACAAAGTAAAATCTCTATAGGATGAGGATAAAGAATCATAAGAAACAAAGTTAGAGATAGGATGGAAAGTGCAAGTTCTAACACCTTTTTGTTGGGCTATTGGTAATTCTAAATCAGTAGCAAACTCAAGTAAAGAAGACTCACCTGATAGTGAAGAATAAGGACATAGAGTAGATTGTATGATGACATCTTTTTTCTTGCCTTTTCTAGTGTATGTACTTAAATCAGGCATATCCAACAACTGTTCACTAGTCTTCTCTTGAACTAAAGTCTTTGTTGAAACTAAATTCTCCCTCGGTAGAGTAACAGAACAATGTGTCATCTCTTTATTTTTAATAATCTCCCTCTGAAGAGATGGTTGTGATGAAGAAAAATAGGGTTTATCTTCACAAAATGTTACATCCATACTTACATAATACTTTCTAAATGGCGGATGATAACATTTGTAACCCTTTTGTGTGGGAGAGTATCCAATGAAAACACATGACTATTCGAGGATCTAGTTTGCTCCCATGTCGAAGATGGACGAAGCAAACACAATCAAAGACCTTCGGTGAAATTGGGTAATCCGTCTTGTCTTGTAAGATTTTTATGCGACTTTTAAAATTAAGGACCCTAAAAGGCATCCGATTAATGAGATAAGCAGCAACCAAAATCGCATCCCTCTAATAAGGCTTTGGGAGGTTCATAGTGAACATAAGTGATCTAGCAACCTCCAAAAGATGCTAATTTTTTCTTTCGATAACACCATTCTGAGCACTTGTACCGGGACAACTGGTTTGATGCAAAATCCCATATGATTCTAAATAATCATTAAAGTTATACTTGGTTCCATTATCAGTTCGCAAAATCTTAACCTTAGTATCAAATTGAGTAATCAATTTATGAAAAGAACGAAAACACGAGAAAACATTACTTTTGGACTTTTATAAAAAAATACAAGTCATCCAAGTGCTACAGTCAATAAATATAACAAATTAATGATTACTAGATAAAAAAGTAAGGTGAGTAGGGCCTCAAACATCAGAATGAATAATCTTAAAAGGAACAGTACTATTATTATGTAAAGGATAATTGTTTCTTGTATGCTTAACAAACTCACATGCATCACAAACTAAAAAGTCTAATTGAGTTCTTGAAAACAAAGTAGGAAACATCTTAACAAAAACAGTAAATGATGGATGTTCTAACCGCCTATGCCACTGAATTATCAAGACATAATGAACAAGAAAGAATTCAAGTTTACAAGTTATGGCTTTAGTGATAGTACTAATAGATAAAAGGTTAATCGACAATTTAGGGACACGGAGGATAGATGATAAAGTCATATTGGGAGTACAAACAACATAAGTTGTTCTAAAGACGGAAGTAAAGGAGCCATTCGCACACTATCTTTAGATGGACAAGTAGTATAGTTAATTAAATAAGCTTTTGTTTGATCTTGCCATATGTTTATTTGCACCGAAATCAATAATCCAAGATTCAGAAGTAGATGGAGAATTTAAAATAGTACCTGATTTCGCATAATTAGACTTAGCACCTGAGGTAGAGTCCAATTGAGACAAGAGACATTGGAGATGTTGAATCTCGTCTGAGGTAAAACTCCCAGCAGAAGTGGACTTGTCCTCTGTTGTCATAGAGTTCGACAAATTTGCCTTAGACTGAGAATTACCCCTTCACTTTCCACCACGACCTCGAGCGGGATGACCATGTAACTTCCAGCACGAATCTTTAGTGTGCCGAGGCTTACCACAATAGTCGCACATCAAGTGATCCTTGTCAGACTTACCACCCGATGGACCATCCTGATTAGTAATGAGGCCAGCTTTCTCAATAGGTGGATTATAGAGCATAACAATACGATGACTCTCCTCCTCTTGTACATAAGAGTATGTCTCATGGAGAGAAGGGGATAGAGTTTTGCCAAGAACTTGAATCAGAATCTGATCATACTCTGTATTCAACCCAACCAAGAAATAAAAAATGCGCTTCTTTTCCACCATCTTCTAAAATTTTTCGGCATCACCGGTACAAGTCGCTTGAAAATCTTGATTATAATCAAAGTCTTGCCACAACCCACTTAATTCAGCAAAATATTGAGAAATCGTTAGATCCCCTATTTTGTACCATGAAGTTGGGAGTACAAACAACATAAGTTGTTCTAAAGACGGAAGTAAAGGAGCCATTCGCACACTATCTTTAGATGGACAAGTAGTATAGTTAATTAAATAAGCTTTTGTTTGATCTTGCCATATGTTTATTTGCACCGAAATCAATAATCCAAGATTCAGAAGTAGATGGAGAATTTAAAATAGTACCTGATTTCGCATAATTAGACTTAGCACCTGAGGTAGAGTCCAATTGAGACAAGAGACATTGGAGATGTTGAATCTCGTCTGAGGTAAAACTCCCAGCTGAAGTGGACTTGTCCTCTGTTGTCATAGAGTTCGACAAATTTGCCTTAGACTGAGAATTACCCCTTCACTTTCCACCACGACCTCGAGCGGGATGACCATGTAACTTCCAGCACGAATCTTTAGTGTGCCGAGGCTTACCACAATAGTCGCACATCAAGTGATCCTTGTCAGACTTACCACCCGATGGACCATCCTGATTAGTAATGAGGCCAGCTTTCTCAATAGGTGGATTATAGAGCATAACAATACGATGACTCTCCTCCTCTTGTACATAAGAGTATGTCTCATGGAGAGAAGGGGATAGAGTTTTGCCAAGAACTTGAATCAGAATCTGATCATACTCTGTATTCAACCCAACCAAGAAATAAAAAATGCGCTTCTTTTCCACCATCTTCTAAAATTTTTCGGCATCACCGGTACAAGTCGCCTGAAAATCTTGATTATAATCAAAGTCTTGCCACAACCCACTTAATTCAGCAAAATATTGAGAAATTGTTAGATCCCCTATTTTGTACCATGAACCTTATTACAAATCTCAAAAAATTGCGCATCATTCCCAACATGTGAGTAGGTGAGAGCAGCAACATTCCAAATCTTTTCCGCAATATCAAGTAGCAAATAAGTTTTGGAAATACGGGGTTGCATAGAATTGAAAAGTCATGCCATAGCTAGAGAGTTCGTTGAATCCTATTGACTAAAAGTTGAATTAGTGAGTTTAGATTTCGACGTGTTACTCGTGATGTATCCCTGCAAACCACGAGCCTTGATAAACAAGTAAATCACGATTTCTCGTCTTTAGACATAATGCTGAAAAAAAACAACTAATTCCCCAAAAAACATCTGCTTGAAACATTAGAACAAGAAACACCCAAAAAGAACACAAAAGAGATCCCACATACAAAAAAACAAAAAAACTTAGCCAAAATACACCACCAATCAGAGGAGAAAGACTGGAAGGAAGCAGAGAGCATAGCGACGATGTCGAAAAAAACACGGTGGCAGCAGGTAAAGGCCACGCATGGTGCGTGAAACAAAGATACCGTAACTTGTGATGGTGTGTGAAACAAAGATACTGTAACTTGTGACGACGCATGAGGCCCATGCGCGAGTCTTCTGGTCACCGGATTCTGGGGTTTCGCCGGCGAGTGGATGCCGACTCCAATGGTAGGGCGGTAAGAAAAAACATAAGGCTAGGGTGGAAAGTACCAATTTAGTGTTTCTAGGAATTTTTTGAACAAACTTTAAAATTCAAAAAAGTTATCCCACAAATCGGATCCAAAAAATGATACCATGATAAAATTAGAGAGGAATACTCTAATGTATTGAGGAAAAACTCACTCAAAAGTACATATTTCTTAGAAATATGTACAGGTATATATACATGAAACATTGAATCAATTAAGGAAAGAATATCTCTAATTAGAATCTCTAAAATCAGTTATAATCTCTAAAGATTTAGCTATTGAATGCTGTCAAATAAATCAAAGATTCTCAACAGTAAAAATCCAATATCCCCCATCAGAAACTGGTCTTTCACCTTTAGGTTTTCAAACTCCACCAACTTTGTTGTCCCAGTTCATAACTTTTTTCTCATATCTTTTTAAAAGGTATGAGATTCTAAATGCACCACTATTGATGCATAGCATGTGATAGATGTTTGTCATTACCTAAACATATCTGGTTAATAAATTATGATAGTTATTGGTTGCATATTTTTCAAGATAATATGAATGAATTGCGTGTAAAATTGATTTTGGACCCTTTTCTCGATTCAAGAAGACATTCTAGTTGTTCAGATATATATTCTCTATTGCACCTTCGGCACTGTATTCCAACTCTTTACACTTTCAAATCTTGGGCTTACCTTAGCTGAAGGTGGTCATACCTATCTGCAAAAAGTCGCAAATGGTTGATTTCCTAGCTTCTGTCTAAAATTGGTGACTAGTTGGTTTCCCTGAACCAAGGATCAAGTAGGTTTAAAGCCCCTAAGAACTTGGATCTCAAAATGAGCTCTTTTGGATTTCTTTTTCCCTCTGTTCTTTTGCTGTGATTGGGATAGGTTATTATTCAATTCCAGGTCGATTAGTGGCAAAACTTGTGATATGTTTGTTACTATGCAAAACTTGAAAAAAAATTCCCTGAAAAGTTGGAAAGTTTCTAGTAATTCATTTTGGCAGCTATCAGACTATTCTGCGGCAAACATGGAAGTTTCTGGATTTGGATATGATATATGTTTTAGCTTTTTATTCACAGTTTGTCTAATATATTCAATTTATTCTTCCTCAGTGAGTTTATGAAGTACGTGCTGGCCATGTTCCGAGTATTGTTTCAGCTCACATTAGATTCATTATTGCAAAGCTGAGTATTGTCTATATAGTAAGTTTCAACTCTATGCTCTCTCCTCCTTTGCTTTAGTTTCTGCATAATGATTATTTTGATTTGAGCCGATACTTAAGAGTGAATGAAAATTTGCCTTTTATACAAAGACGTTTTCCTAGCCAAGTAGGTTTTGATGGTACTCAGACACGACATAATGGTATTTTTATTTTTGGTACTGAACAAATTCTACATTGGGGGATGGGTTTGAACAAAGGGTTCAAACTCGGGATATGGTACCAACTTAGATGAATGCAATTTAGGAAATTGATTTGTCCCTTAAATTTTCGTACATTATACCTTAACTTGTAGTTGATTGATAAAATTTAATTGCTACTTTTACTACTGTTTTTGCTTTCTCACCCTTCATTTTCTTAGTAAAATAAGCAAGTTTCCTAAAGCTATTGCAAAATTAAATAAAACTCATAAGCCTTTTTTAGTCGTTCATCTAAGTCAAGTGTTAACGAAAGTGTCGGTGAAATTTAGCTATAATTTTTCAAATCTTTGTTAGTAGCATTGTCCTGACAAAAAAACTTATTTATTTGTGTTACTTTTATATGTCACAATCACGTTTAAGGTGTTGGAAAAAATTACAGTTAATGTGTAGCTTTCTGGTTTTTTAAGAATAGAATTGAATACCATAAGAACTGAACCAAATTCTATCGATTGGGATTGGTTTGGTTAGATAAAAAAATCTCTTCGGTTTGGTTCAAAATAATTAAAACAAATTGAAAGAATACATTCGATTGTTACTTGGACTAAAACCGAATAGAATTCAATAAAAACCAAACTGAAATCAAACTGAACACTGAGATTAGAACTTTTGTTCGGTCCTAGATTTTGATACATTCATATCATATTGTATTTTGTTTTAGTTATATTTTCGTATCCAAATTAGCTAGTTTTAAGCTTGGTTCTCGTATTCATGAATGCCAACTTCTTGCAGGTTCATTCATTCTTAGGAAAACAGGTTTTCTCAGACATAATAATAGAGTGATACGGTATATCATTCAACTTGCTGCCTTCTTATTTTGTATTTTAAACAATTTTAAAAGCAAATTGTATTTTCTTGAAAATTTGATACAAAAATAAAGATCATCTGTCGTCGCCGCTTTTCTTCTTGTGGTTAAGTTAGTTCAACGTTGGAGTAAATATAATTATGGATATATACGACATTGTTATGTTCAATTTTTTTTTTTTTAATATTTAGTGGATACTTGGATGATCGTAACTTTATATTTATGGATGCTTTAACAAAAATGAAGCGACTATAAGTAAGGTGATTTGACTTTTGACTGACATACGTGTTAAATATGTGGGGATGTAATAGTTTCTTGTCAAAGAGGGTTTTGAATTATTGTCCATTTAATAAAAGAGTTTCAATTTAAGTGTACTAAATATTAATCTTTATATAAATATGTAAATTATACACGATAAAAGTTAAAACTATTTTAACATTTTAACTAACAAATAGTGCTTGTGGATCGACTCCATCTAGGTTTGGGGGAGGAAAAAATTTCTTGGGCCGTAGATTAAGTCTTTGAAAACATGGATTCCGCATGCTTCTAAAGTCATATTTTGAAGAAAATAAAATTGTTTTAAGTTGGACCTCACCTAATTGACAATTTTATTGTGTATGCAAAATGGAATAAAAGAATGGCAAAAATACAAACCAAATCTCAAAAATAATTACTCAATTATACAAATATCTATAATCTTGTTAAACTAAGTAGATGGATAAAAGGAGAAAATGGAAGTTTGAAATACTCTGATAATATGAATTCGATACACTTTATTGAATGAATAATGAAACCTTTATATAGGCTGAATTACAACTGAAAAATCACTAAAAATAGGAACAAACCTGATACGTAAATCACTAGAAAATATCAACTAATATGATACTCCTAAAGTCTAATAAGTTTTGACTGAATCAATAACTTTATTCAAACCAGTAAACTAACAAATTTAACTCTAACATGCCCTCCCTTAAACTGATACTGTAAGTGATCAGTTTAATTCCTGATTAAAGTGCAAACACCAAGCATTTTTCTGAACTTTACAAATGATGTCAATTTGAGGGACTTGGTAAATACATCAGCAACCTGATCTTCACTTCTGTAATAAATGAAGTTAATTACCCCATCTTTTGTGAGGTCTCTTAAGAAATGAAACTTCACGTCAATGTGTTTACTTCTGCCATGTAGTACTGGATTTTTGGACAACTTTATGGCTGAATTGTTGTCGCAATAAACTGTTGTTGCTCCTTGTAGTTTGAACTGCAATCCAGCAAGAATATCTCTTAGGCAAATGGCTTGAGAAGCACATGAAGTAGCAGCTACAAATTCAACTTCAGTTGTTGATAAGGTGACAATTGGTTGCTATTTTTATGACCATGAGACTGCACCGGAACCCATCATAAAGACATAACCTGAAGTACTCTTTCGGTCATCTAAATCTCTAGCATAACCGCTGTTAGTGAACCCAATCAAGCCTGAATTTTCTCCCTTTTTGTAGAACAACCCAAAATTAGAAGTACCTTTCAAGTATCGAAAGATCCTCTTCACAGTTAGAAGATGTAATTCTTTTGGGTTCTCCATGTATCTGCTAATAATGCTAACTACATACATGATATCTGGCCTTGTTGTTGTCACATATATCAAACTCCCTACAATTTGCTTGAAGAGAGTACCATCAATCTTCTTTCCTTCAAGATTCTTTGTAAGCTTCAATCCAACATCTGAAGGTGTGTTGACGAGATTGCAATTACTCATCTGGAACCTGTCTAAAATTTCTCGAACATACTTCCTTTGAGAATTAAATATTCCATTAACAGATTGCATCATTTCTATGCCAAGAAAATAATGCAGCTTTCCAAGATCAGACATATCAAACTCAATCATCATTGACCTTTTAAAATCTTCAAACATGGCCCTATCATTTCCCATATAAATTAAATCATCAACATATAAGCATACTATAAGCATTTCCCCCCATCTGCACACTTTGTATATAGAGTATGCTTATATCGACATTTTTGAAAACCTTCCCTTTGAAAGTAAGCATCAATATGACTATACCAAGCTTTAGATGCTTGTTTTAGTCCGTATAGAGCCTTTTTCAATATATAAACTTTGTGCTCATCACCAAATTTAACATAGCCAGGAGGTTGTTCAATAAATACCTATTCTTGTAAGTCTCCATGAAGAAAGGCCGACTTCACATCTAATTGGTACATGGGCCATGAGTTTTGAGCAGCTAGTGCAATCACCATTCTAATTGTATCAAGCCTTGCAACAAGACCAAAAACTTCTTTGTAATCCACACCAAATTCTTGTTTGTAACCCTTAGCTACCAACCATGCTTTATACTTGTCGATGTCCCCATTCTCCTTCAATTTCGTTTTATAGTCCCATTTTACAGCGATCTTTTTGTGCCCTTCAGGAAGATCAAAAAGTTCCCATGTATTATTTTTTTTCAATTGCATCAATTTCGACATCCATCGCCTTTCTCCATTTTTCTTCTTTGATAGCTTTTTCAAAAGTTGTCGGATCACAATCTGAAAATAGAGCAAAATGAGTGAGAACATCTTCAGATTGATCAATTCTGGTTACCTCGTAATCTGACTCCATGCTGGCCTTCTTCGAGCACAGCGGGAATGTGAATCAGCTATTGTTTTCGACTGTTTGTCCACTGTCGGTGTAATTTCAGAAGTGGCATCATCTAGTGGAACATGCTGTTGTTGGGGCTGATTTGCTTCTTCACGATTTTCTTCATCAAAGCTTGTTGGTATTTGTTCTCTGGTGGTACTTGTGTTCTATGACCATAACTGATTTTCATCAAAAACCACGTCTCGGCTGATCAAAATTTTCTTAGTGTTAGGATTATAAAGCTTATAAGCTTTTCATTGATCACTAACACCAAGAAAAATACATTTCTCTCCCTTGTCAATCTAATTTCTTTCTCTTTTGGTCTGGAACATGGGCAAATGCTACACACCCAAAGATTCTGAAATAAGCCACGGTCGGTCGTCGTCCACTCCATGCTTCCTCCTGGGTCATGTTTTGAACTGCAAATGCGGGACTTCTGTTGAGAATGTGAATACACCAATTCACTGCTTCAAGCCAAAAACTCTTTGGAACATCGCTACTTGCCAATAGACTTTGCACCATATTCATTATAGTGTGGTTTTTCCTCTCACAAACACCATTTTACTAGGGTGAATAGGCTGTTGTAATCTTTCTTTTTATGCCATGAAACTCACAAAAATCTGCAAATTCGTGTGAGCTATATTCTCCCCCACGATCAGATCGGAGAGCTTGTGAACCTCTTTCTCAACAAGGGCTTTAAAGCTCTTAAAAGCTTCAAAAGCTTCTCCTTTCTCCTGTAAAAAGTAAACCTAACTTTTCCAACTATAATCATCAATGAAAGAAATTATGTGTCTGTTACCTCCATTGGAAGTTTGGAGTTATTGGTCCGCAAATGTCGGAATGAACAAGCTCCAACGCCTTCTTTGCTCTCCATGTTTTCCCTTTTGGAAATGGATTACGGTGTTGTTTGCTAACCATACATTCTTCACAAATTTGAGAGGGATATGTAATTTGAGGAAGACCTATCACCATATTCTTTTATTGTAGAGTCTTCAATCCACCAAAATTGAGATGCCAATAACGAAAATCCCATAGCCAAGCATCATCTCCTTGTTTTATTGAGAAGCATGATTGTTGAATAGTATTGTGATAGAGAGGAAACCTCTTATTTGCAGTCATCTTAACTTGGGAAATTAATCCTAATTTATTATCTTGAATGCGACATTCTCCATTCTTTATCACAATCTCATAACCCTTCTCTTGCAATTGGCCAAGACTTAGAAGATTGGTCTTCAAATCTGGAACATAAAGGATATTGGAAATTGTTTGAATAAACTCCTTTTTGCTTTGGATAATCACCTGTCCTTTTCCCATAACTGAGACTTTAGAGTTGTCTCTGAATTTCACCAAATCACGATATGACTCATCTAGAGTGGAGAAAGCTGCCTTATTGCCACACATATGGTTGCCGCACCCAGTATCTAAGTACCACAAATTCTGATTTGTTTTCTCCTTCACTTGCTCTTCTACTTGGCAAGGCAATAACAAAGAGACGTCTTCTTCTTCTTCTTCTTCTCTTTCTACAAAATTAGATTGCTTTCCACCATCTCTATTTAAGTTAGTTCGACATTCTGATTTATAATGACCAAACCTGTGGCATCTATAGCATTCAACCTTCGACTTGTCTATAGACTTTGACTTGAAAGGAGTTGAATTATTGTTGTCATGGCCTCTTCCTCTTCCTTGAGAATATGAAAACTGATTGTCCTCATATTTACGATGTGAGTGCCTACCGTTGCCTATGCTGTTGCCTCTGCCCCTTCCTCTGCCACGACCACCACCTTTTGAAGAGAAAGAATGATTGTTGGATGAGACTTGCAAAACTTGCTCCTCTTTGTCTTGACAGTTCAGTTTCTGCTCATGAATCAACAATAATCCTTGTAATTCATCAATAGAAAGTTCATCAGTATCATTAGATTCCTCAATTGAACAAACAATATAATTGAATTTTGCTGTCATAGAGCGAAGAATCTTCTCAATAATGGTAACATCTTCCAGTCTTTCGCCATGAATCCGCATCTTATTTGCAATGGCCATCATTCTTACGAAGTAATCCGTAATCGATTCTCTGGCATTCATGTGCAACGTTTCAAACTTTGCATGAAAATCTTGGAGCTGTGCTCATTTTGCCTTCGCTGTTCCTTGATACTTCTTCATGGAATCCCAAATCTGCTTGGAAGTGTCTTTGCAGAGAATGGTTTCCAAGATTGAACGATCAATGGCTTGGAACAAATAGTTCTTTGCTTTGAGATCGTTCAACTTCAATGCTTCTGTTTTTGTCCTTTGCGCATCTGACACTGTTGTGCCTCTGGCTGTTTCTGGTATGCCATTCAAAACCACTTGCAAGTATTCTTTCGATCTCAAAAAATTCTCCATCAACATGTTCCAATGATCATAGTGACCATCAAAATGAGGAATGGTCGGCTGCACAAAAATTTCTGAAGCCATTGTTGTTCTCACGTTGTTGCTGCTACAATTTTCGTTTCTCACTCACAGGAATTTGAAACAAGCTCTGATACCACTGTTAAACTAAGCAAATGGATAAAAGGAGGAAATAAAAGTTTAAAATACTCTGATCATATGAATTCTGATACACTTTATTGAATGAATAATAAAACCTTTATATAGGCTGAATTACAACTAAAAAATCAGTAAAAAATAGGAATAAACCTGATACGTAAATTACTAGAAAATATCAACTAATATGATACTCCTAAAGTCTAGAAACAATAAGTTTTGACTAATCAATAACTTTATTCAAACCAATAAACTAACAAATTTAACTCGAACAAATCTAACATTAACTCGGTTTAAAAATGATAAAATAATTAAAAATAATTCCATATGTTGTCACTGGTTATGGGAATATATGATTTGCCTTGCTTATGTCTTTATTGACATAGAAGTACCCATTTTCTAATAATAATAATAATAATAATAATAATGCACCTTAATGAAATAAGACAAGCAAAGAATCAGCAAAAAAGTTTTTCTAAGAAAAACATTATTTCCACGACTTTAAGAACCATCGATTCTTTTTTCCTGGGTAAACTATAAGCCTAAGTATTAACGAAAGATCAAGTCTTCTCTCGAGACTAGGTCTTATTTAGTTTAGTTGGTTATTATGTTTTATTTTTTATATCTTATTTTTCTCTTTTTTAGCTATTTAGTTTATTTTTGAATAATTTGAACACTTTATTTTATTTGTAAGTTGCTTATATATGTGTATATATATATGAGTGTTTTTTCCATCATCAATGATGTAGAACAACCTTCTTCTAAAAACTTTTATTGTATTAGAGCCTTTTTCTTTCCTCTAAACAAGACAACAATCCACTTTGTTGCAAGTTTCTAACTTCTTTGACACTCGCGACTAGGTCATCCAAACAATGAACTCTCAATTTTATTTTGAATAAATTTGCATTATCAGTTTCAACAAAAGATGAGTACTCATTTTATAATGCTTGTTCTTATAATAAATCTCATCAATTGTCATTTTCTCATACAACTTTGATTAGTGATTCACCTTTTAGAAAGAATTTTCAACGATTTATAGGGATCATCACTAGTTTTATCAGTAGATAAAAAATTTTATTACTGCCTTTTTGTTGATTAATATTCCAGGTATATTTGGTTATAGACTCTTAGAACTAAAAATGACATATAATCAATCTATTGGTAGAAATCTTTTCCAGGGCAAATAACTTTATTTTACAATAATAGTGGAGGAGAATTTCAAGGTATAGATCCTTTCGTCAATCCATAAGTATAGAACATCTTACATCTCCACCATACACCCCACAAAGAGTAACACTCTCTGAAAAGTGACACTGACATATAATTGACATAGCCAAAACACTTTTACACCAAGTGTCTTTACCATCTGATTTTTGGAGTTTTGCATGTCATTATGTTGTTCATTTAATAAGTAAGATACCCTCACCTAACCTCAGACATGATTTTTCATACAATAAATTATTTGGGAAATATCCAAATTACAAATATTTGAAAATATCTGGTTGTTTATGTTACCCGTGGTTGAAACCTATACTAAAAACAAACTTGTACTTAAGTTTTTTTTTCAAATTCATTATTATCATCAGTGTATTGACTTGTTACTTCAAAAATATTTTTATTACTAATTTCATATTTTTAAGGTACTTTCAAAAATATTTTCTCTAACATGAAAATAATTTTTGAAAATTGATTGGATAAATGTAGAATCAACAGAATTTTTTCTCGAACTTTTCAAATCTCGTATGGAAATTTCTAAGTACACTTCAAATTCATTACCCATTAATCCTGCCTTACTTGAAATACCAAATCCCATTCATTAAGATCGAAAAATTCAACTACTCATAATAATTCAATAGCTCATGTTGCATAGATATTGGATGCCCTACAGTCAAGTACACTCTCTTCCTCTACTCCTTTTAATTTAAAACTAATCTAAACCTTCCTCTCTTCTCACTAATTCCTGTTGATCAAGAACCACCACCAATTGCAAACCCTACTCCATCATTACAACCTCCACCCTCCTCCCATCCAACGGCTTAATTATAATGATTACCAATCCTTCAAATCGAGCCTACCTTAGTAATTAACACTTCCTAACCATCTCGTCTCGTTACAAGATCCTAGAATAATATTTTTAAGCTAAAAAATTTTGACTATATAGCCCATGTCATGTAATCCCCCAAAATTTGGGCCTAGAAGTATTGGGCCTTTAGCAAAGGAACGATTAGGAAACTGTGCACAAATTGCGTGTTTGCTTTAGTGGCTAAGTGATTTAGGAAGAGTTGGGAGTGTTGTAAAAGTCCTGGGTTCAAACCTAGGCTTTAGCAAAATTTTTGATTTTTGCTCTTAAGTGAATCTTAGCCTTAGCTTGAAGGCTTTATAAATATTTTTGGTGAAATCATGACACAAAAGAGCTTATGGTCTAGTGGCAAGGTGGCATATGGTGTAAATGTGAAGTCTAAGGTTCAAGTCTTGGGTGGCGCAAAAGAGTATTTATTTTTCTCTCTTGCCATGTGAGAAGCAGAAGTCGACTAGTGTCACGGGCCAAAGTGCAAAGCCCGTGTCCATGGCACAAGATGCGCCCTGTGGAGGTCCATTGATAAGATGGGGAACATTTAGCCCACGAGAACTGGCCCGATTCAAGGAATTATTGGAGAAGCCTGTCAGATTAAAGCCTGGTTGGCCCGATAGCGAAGAGATGGCAACTTAGGCTAATATGGTAACTAACCTTAGAAGATAGAGTGAATCATATCTTGTAAAGATTAGATTAGATTTGATATGGCAAATCTTGTAAATCCCTAAAATCAAGGGATATAGTGAATCTCGTCCGTCGATGTAAATGTATCTTGACCGTCAGTTTTGGGGGAGCTCAACTATAAATAGAGAGCCTCCCCCTCATTTATAACTCATCCATTGTAACTTGAATTCTTAAGAGTAATAGAATTCTTGAGCATTTACTGAAACACTTTGTGTGCATTCTTTCTTTGGCTTTCTGTTATTCTTTTGTAGCTTCTTTTGGCACAATCGCTTCCTCTATACAAATTGGTGCCTTGGAGGAATTCTAAGGAATCCTCACTTTTGGGCGTAAAGGCTGACTTAGGCGAGTTTGGAGCAAACGGATCGCCTAAGGCCGTACAGTTTGCGAGACGAAAGGTCTAGCCCCGTGACAAGTGGTATCCGAGCCAAGTTTTGAACCAAGTGATATTCGAGTTGGTTCGAAGGCACCGTTGGGATGTCAAAAGAAGTCGTTGGTCAGAGTGAGCCAATGGAGACCCGTGGGAGGGCTAGAAAAGCCAGTCGCTCGAGGGAAATGCTGACAGCTTTGGAGAATTGAGTGGTCAATATCGAGGAATCCGTAGGGAACGTGAAAGAGACGCTTGAATTGGTCGAGGGACGCACAGATGGGTTTGACTCAATGGAGGAGCAACTCAGATATTTTGTGTTGGATTCTCTCGATGCCAATAGGGAAAAGATGAATGAATTAGTAGAGTCCATTGCGGGAAAGCTGGCAGAAAGGGATGAGTATCTCGAGGATATGGCGTTAGCCATGAAGAAAGAAATAGAGGAGCTCAAAGGGGAGCTCGCGATCTACAAAGCCGCTTTGAGTAATGGGATGTTGTCTTCAAGGCCGAAGCAACAGGCAATGGATGTTTCCAAACCGGAGAAGTTCAAGGGTGCACGATCCGCAAGGGATGTGGTCAACTTCTTGTGGGAAATGGAGCAATACTTTCGAGCGATGGGCATCGAGGGTGATGCCATTAAGGTAAACACTGCTTCAATCTATTTTACTGATGTTGCTCTCTTGTGGTGGCGTCGTAGGTCCACGGATGAGAAGCGTGGTGGGAACGCAATTGGGACTTGGGAGGAGTTCCAAAGAGAGTTGAAGAAGCAGTTTTACCCTCAGTTTGCCGAGAAGGAGGCTCGAGCAAAGTTGCATCGTCTCACGCAACAAGGCACTGTTCGGGAGTATGTTCGGACATTTAGCTAGTTGATGCTTCAAATTTCTGACTTGAGCGAGAAAGAAGCATTCTATTGGTTCAAGGATGGGTTAAAGCCGTGGGCAAAGCAGGAGTTACGAAGGAAAGGAATCACTGAACTTACTGTAGCCATGGCAAAAGTAGAGTCCTTTGTTGAGCTTGGTCCAGAGGGAGACAAGCTCGAGGCGTCTAAACCCAATGAAAAGGGCAATGGTGAGGGAAACCATGAAGAAGATGAGGAGGGACGTAGCGATGATGGCAACAATACCGATAGTAAAAGTGGCAATGGGAAACCACGAGATGCGAATCGGGGATTCAACAACCCAAGGGACAAGAGGAAGAAGATAAAATGCTTCCTTTGTCAAGGACCACACATGGCGCGAAAATGCCTGAATAAAGTGATGGTTTCGGCAGTCAACAAGAAAGATGAGCCGAAAGAGGAGGCGGAGCCTACCGAGGGAAAGACATCGAAAGTCAATTCGATGGTGCTCATTCCTGGGAAGAGGAATGGTGGCAAAGGGTTGATGTTTGTGGACATCAACATTGCAGGTCAGAAGCGGAGTGCTCTTATTGATATGGGAGCATCAGACTTGTTCATGTCGGAAAAGGCTGCGAAGAAGCTTGGTCTGTCGATTAGAAAATTGAATAAGAAGATCAAGGTAGCAACTTCTGAGAACGCCCCAACTGTGGGAGTAGTTCGTGATGTGGAACTACAAATCGGTGAATGGAAGAGCAAGGAAGAATTTGAGGTAATCCGATTAGATGATTACGATTTTGTGCTTGGCTTAAACTTCCTTGTCAGGATTCAGGCAACTCTGCAACCATGGGCCGATCAACTCCATATGGTCACCGGTCTGTCAACAAAAACTGTTGTGCCGGTGCATCGAGATGTGAAGGTTGGGACTAAGGTGTTATCGTCAATCCAACTAGTCGAAGATGTTTCGTATGGGAGAAACATTGATTCGTCGAAACGGAATACTACGAAAGCCCCTTCAGAAGTGTTAGTGGCGCAAGGGACCGATATGAAGCCTGCGGGATCGACTGTGGAACCGACACCTTTGGGAAAGGTGGGTTGTGCATCGGGCTCCAAGGGAAAAGGAGCAATGCAAAGACAGTCGAGACGAGTAAATGTACGAGTAAGGTACATTGCAAACACTCTGATAGTGTTTTGAATTCTGACTTGTTGGCTTGGCAAGGTCGTAGGGGCCCTTTCAAAGTTCATAAGCAAGGAGGCCAAGGAACTGTGGGTGGTACGAAGCCGAGGTATGAGAATCGAGGGGATTCCAACAGAAACAAGTCAAAATTCGGGCAAGTTATAGCGGAGACTTCTTGCCAGCAAAATGTACGAACGAGTGCAACGGTTCAAGATAAGAGGCGACAGAAGCCAAGGTATAAGTTTCGAAGGAAGGGACAACCCGATCGCAAGGCAAGTTGGGAAGAAGCCGAGGCAACGAGAAAAGGTGAATCAAGTCAGTGTCATCCAAAAGTTGCAACGAGGGCGTTGCGAGAATGGGTGAGGGAGAATGTCACAGGCCAAAGTGCAAAGCCCGTGACCGTGGCACAAGATGCGCCCCATGGAGGTCCATTGATAAGATGGGGAACATTTAGCCCACGAGAACTGGCCCGATTCAAGGAATTATTGGAGAAGCCTGTCAGATTAAAGCCTGGTTGGCCCGATAGCGAAGAGATGGCAACTTAGGCTAATATGGTAACTAATCTTAGAAGATAGAGTGAATCATATCTTGTAAAGATTAGATTAGATTTGATATGGAAAATCTTGTAAATCCCTAAAATCAAGGGATATAGTGAATCTCGTCCGTCGATGTAAATGTATCTTGACCGTCGGTTTTGGGGGAGCTCAACTATAAATAGAGAGCCTCCCCCTCATTTGTAACTCATCTATTGTAACTTGAATTATTAAGAGTAATAGAATTCTTGAGCATTTACTCAAACACTTTGTGTGCATTCTTTCTTTGGCTTTCTGTTGTTCTTTTGTAGCTTCTTTTGGCACAAGGAATTCTAAGGAATCCTCACTTTTGGGCGTAAAGGCTGACTTAGGCGAGTTTGGAGCAAACGGATCGCTAAGGCCGCACAGTTTGTGAGACGAAAGGTCTAGCCCCGTGACACTAGAACTCTGCAAAGTTGGATTTTGAATTGCTCAAGGAGAAGGTTGTGGAGATGGTTATGAAGGAATTTGAATGAAGTTCAAATTGGATGGTTGAGTGATTTGTGGAGAGATTTATGGAGGGATGTTGGGATAGATTAAGGGAGGAAAAAGAGGAGTTTGAAAGGGAGAAGAGTTTTAGCCGAATAGGTACTCTGACCATAGGGAATTCGGCTGGGGAGTTTGGGGAGCTCCTCTTGCTATTCATTTCGGATTTTGGCATTTTTGTTCTTTTTCACCTTTGTTTCTAAAGCTGTGGAGTTCGTTTTCTACTCTTCTCTCTAGCGCTCTTGTCCATCGATTTTTGTCCTTCATTCCCATTTATTCAAGTGGTATTCCCCTCTTTGGCCGAGTAGCACCTGTCTTTCCTTTCATAAACCCTTTTCAGTTGCTAGCCATACTGGTGGATCGACTCATACCTTCTTCTCCTCTTCGACTCTCATCTCTTTTGTCCTTCTTGTTTGGTCGAATCTTGTCAAGGCCTGACCATCTTCCTTCTCTTCTCTTCTTTTCTGATCCTTGGTCGTTTCTTGCTGAAGGTTTGCCTAAAACCCCTTGGTCTATTGGGACTCAAGTTTATAACAAGGTGTTAGGCCGACTACTTATCCCCTACAAGGGATATCTCTTTTATTGGGAAAGCATTGGAGAGAATACATGGTTTTGGAACAAAAAGGGTACTTCGATTGGTTGTTTGGCTCTCAACTTCAAAAGCATCTCGGCCACAACTCCTTAACATGTGTGTAATTGTGCACACACTTTGATTAAACCGTAATTCGGCAAAGGCCGAAAAGCCAAAAAATGCAGCACTTGATGCCACATGGCAGGCAATTGCACGTATGGTAATCTGAGCCCACGAAACATGGGCGTTTGGCTGTAGAAGCCACCATGAGCGATCTCATGGGCCTAGGCCGTCTTGGGCCACGTTGGGCCGAATATTGGGCATTGGGCCAATTTACGCTGTTATGACCATTTAGGTTATCTGTGTCGCTCGAGGTGACTGTAGACCTTCGAAAAGGTTGTTAAATTACTGAAATACCCTCGAAGGGTAAAATTACTGAAATACCTCGAAGGGTAAAATTATCGAAATACTCCTGAAGGGGAAATTACCGTAATGCCACTGTAGGATAAAATGACCGTACTACCTCTGCAGGGTAAAGTGACCGTAATGCCCTTGTCCGTAATACCCCTGTAGGGTAAAATGACCGTAATGCCCTTGTAGGGTAATATGACCGTAATACCCCTGTAGGGTAAAATGATCGTAATACCCCTATAGGGTAAAATGACCGTAATGCCCCTGTAGGGTAAAATGACCGTAATGCCCCTGTAGGGTAAAATGACTATAATACATCTGTAGGATAAAATGACCGTAATACCCCTGTAGGGTAAAATAATCGTAATATCCCTGTAGGGTAAAATGACCGTAATGCCCTGGTGGGTAAATAACTATTTTTGCCCCTCGAGGTCAAATGATTGTTTTGTCTGTGGTTAAATGACTTATTTGTCTGTGTTTGGTATGAATGATTTGTTTGTGATTTGAATGATTGATTCTGAGCATGGCATTTTGCATACACGACATACTGCAAAGGGTTGGGTTACTGTTATGGAGGAAGTACTATACTGGTGGCTCTACCACAATCACTGTTACTAGTGGCTTGGCCACATATACTATTACTAGCAGATATGTTGTAATACTGTTGCTGGTAGCTTTGCTACGATGCTATTGATGGTTTTGTGCCGATCATAGTACCGTTACTGATGGTGATGCGATCTGGCTCGGTTGATCGAGTCGATTCACTTGATTGCCTAATCGTCGACGAGAAGTGTCGTTCAATTTTGTAGATCGATGGAGTTAGGTTGATTTATAAGCGGAAGTAAACAAAATGGGTTCAAAAGATGGGCTTGGTTTGATGGTTGATAGGTTCGGTTTAACAAATAAGTAATTTATAAGTTGATAGATAAAATAGAAAGGAAATACAAACTCAAGCGTCAAGAACAATGCAATACTATATGAAGTATTGCCTCGGGACTTATATTGCTTAAGGTGGGTTAAATGAAGAGTCGAAGATGGACCTTGACCCGTTACCTATACAGACGTAAGAACCAAAGGAATAAAAATATGGATGAACGCCACACTAGATTGGTGATAAGTTCAATGAGTTCGGGTTGACGCCACTAGCAAGCTAGATAAGTCACTTCGAGACTCAAACGAAATAAGAGAGGAAGAAACCTCACAAGAACAAAAGTTCTAGTAATAATTTGTCAAAAGTTCAAAGCTCCTTTTACAAAGAAAAGATAAACTATTTATAGACACAAAGATGACTACTCAAATTCGGCATCTATGTGTTCACACAATTAATAAAAATGTTCACACTATATCATTAAAATTTCAGTTCATGCTTGAAGATGGTGAATGAATTGGCCGAACCATCATGTTGCTTCACTTGATGCATTCATGCATACTTAGCCTTGAAGAATAACCTTAATTCCATGAATATGCAGCCCTTTAATGTTCCTACATCTCCTTTGGCTGAATGGAGCTTTAAAGTTCCTTAAAAACTTGAATGATCATCTTGAAAATACATGGAACATGCCTGAAACGTCCCAATATATGTTCTTCCTTAAATTCTATCCATGAATGTGCAAATGCATGAACATTCAGCAGCCCCCTCTTGCATGAACGTCCCAAGTACTTGTGCTTCCTTAAATGCATTCCATTGAACTTCAATTGTGCATGCACACTCCCATACATTGCACCAAGCCATTCATGAACCTGCAGCAAATAAAATCAGCAAGTTAAATGCATTTCAGACACATTAAATTAGCAGCATATGAACTCATTAATTTGCACATTGAATTCGACCATACATATTAACAATTTCAGGCATATTTAAAACAAAAAAATTAATTAAGTATTTAATATAGATATAATTAAAACACTTAATTAATTATTTGTCCAGATTTTAACAAATTAATTAACTTAAAATAAACAACTAATTTAACTAAAGACAAATTAAATGGTTTATTTTAGCAAAATAAATGCAAGCTAAAGAAAGCTAAAAATAAGCTCATCGGGTTAAGATTGAGCTGAATTGAGCTCGAATGAGCTGACTTGATCTCGAGTGAGCTGAACTAAGTTAAATTCGGGATGCACTAAGGTGCATAGATTGCTCAAAGCTTGGGCTTGAGCTGGTCCTTCATCTTTGGGATGGAATTCATGCCAAAACTGACTTGTTAACGCTGCCACGCCCTCTTGCATTTGATTAGCTCGAGATCGAATATTCAGGCCTTTAGGAGGTTCGAAAGGATGGAAAAGTGAATCTTGGGTTACCCTGGGTATGCTCACATCAGATGGCTTTGTGCCAATCATAGTACCGTTAGTGATGGCTTTGTGCCGATCATATTACCGATACTAATGGTTGTATGCCGATCATTTCACTGTTATTATTGGCTATGTGCTGATCATATCACGCCATCGATGGCTTTGTATCGATCACGCTATCAGCATCGATGGTCGTGTGCCGATCATATCATCGCACTCGATGGCTTTGTGCCAATCACATTATTGTACTTATGGCTTGTAGCCATTTTGTTTATAGCTTATAGCTATCTTGTTTACGGCTCTTAGCCATTCTGACTACTAGCAGCTCTACTGCATTATTACTACTGGCAGCTATGCTGCGATATTGGTGTGAGGGTTGGGTGGGTCGACTCTGTCCCTACATGGTGTGTTGGGTTGGTACGGGTGGCGTGTTGGCTGAAATGGGATAGGTTGGCATACTTGCACCATACTGATACTGTATCGGGCTTAGGCTCACACTGTTTCTATATTGGGCTAAGGCCCACACTGAATAAGGCTCAGGCGCAGACTGTTACTACATGTTGTATGCTGACTATTTGGTAGGGGATTTTACACACTGAGTTTTCGCAAACTCACCCTTTCTTTTTTACTGTACAGGTAATCCTCAGCCATAGGTGGTTTGGTGTTGCGAGGGTCTCGGAGGTGGCCACACAACTGCAGCTGATCTATATTGCCTTTAAATAAATTTAAAGTTTATGTTGGATTTTGTTTTTGTAATAAGGCCTTTTATGTTTGTTTAAAATTTTTAATTGGGCTTTTGCTTACTTATTTTAAACTGCTAGTTTAGTAGAAGACGGGTTTTCAAAAGGTAATTGTTTTTAAAGACACTACATTTTCGTAACATTTCCTAAAAAAAAAACTTTCGCAATAAATGAGATTTTGGAAAATTTATAACGTTTTAAAAGTGATTAGCTTTTAATGATGCACGCTTGGAAATGAACAACCCGTTTTGGAATCACCGTTTAATAACAAAATGATTAATTGATTAAGGATTTCAACGACAACAAGTTTTTACGCTAAATACCTCAATGTGACACTACCAGATTCAACCATAACTCCTAGGCCGGGTTTGGGGTGGTACATGTCAACTCTACATCCGCACCAAAAAACACAAGCAAGCCTTGAAAAATCATCATTTGAAAGCTGCAATGCAATCTATGTTTGATGTATGAGCTGCTCATCAACAAGTACATTGGACGACATTAAAGGGGTAGCATGCACCTGGACGTACATGCACCTAACAGCTGCTATTTGCTCTCCTCCAAGCATCTCCTCGTGGAAGCCAATAGCCAAGAGTGTCCCAAACTGTTTCATCAGCTGATTAATTCAGTTTACACATAATTGTCCAACCAATTCCAGTCGTTCACACCTAGTTGACCATTTATTGCTGGCTGTTCACATTTCATGGTTGTCCATGCGCCACCAACAGTCACAATTTAATTGAAGTTTGTTTGGCTGCCCAAGGGAGGTTAATGCATGTTCATTCAACTTAGCTGATAAGGAACTTGTTAGATTCAACTAATTTTCTAAATACATTCAGCTGACCATTTGAGAACAGCAAAGGGTTAAGGCTGTTGGCGTCTCCTATGAATTGATTTATCCATTTGTTGGCTCCATTACTCCAGCTCAAGAACCGAACATGTCAATAATGTTCAGCTATTATTTCAGCTCCATGGCTGTTCGGGCATAGCAAAAGCTAGCTGACCATTAAGACATTGATTGGATATCTCAACTGAAGCTTAAAACAACATTTAGTGTTTAATTAATTACCATCTACTTTAGGCTATTCGGTTGGATCTATGTAGTCCTATAAATAGCTCTTTGTAATCTGTTTTGAGGTTACTTAATTTTGTCATTTTTATGAATATTAAGCTTAGTGAGTTATTCAACTCTGGTTTGTTCGAGACTCGATTGACTTATCTAGCTCTGTCTAGTGGCGTCAACCCGATTTTTTTTTCTGAACTTATAACTTTCAAACAAGTTTGGCATTCACCCGTATACCGTAGGTTCCTATTACCCTTGATAGTGGGTCTAAGTTTATTATCCTTAACCAAACTTTGATACCAGTTTTGATATAAGATTAGGGCTGATATTCACCTTTTAATTTCAGTCCATTCTTAAAACTTGTTATCCAAAACTCAGTCGAACTATCACTTATTATTCCCTACAAAACAACCAACTTAAAACCTTTTTGTTTTAGCCTTCAAATACGACACTTCTCAATTTATGATCGGGAATCTAAGCAACTTGTAATCACTCCGAGCATGGGTTCGCATCACTAGATGTTTCTATTGTTAACTATAAATGGGTGTTTCGAGTAAAACAAAAACTAGATGGCTTTGTGGATCACTATAAAGCGAGATTAGTAGCAAAAGGATTTAATCAAACACTAGGTGTAGATTATCATTCTACCTTCAGTCTTATTGTCAAACCTATAACAGTGCAGTTGTTATTATTTGAGGTAGTGCAAAATCAGTGGGAGTTGCACCAAATTGATGTTGATAATGCCTTTCTATAGGGGTCACTTGACAAATTAGTTTTTATAAAGAAACCTCCATGTTTTGAGAATTCATCAATGCCAAATCATGTATGCAAGTTAACCAAAACCATTTATGGACTTAAACAAGCTCCTCAATAATGGTATAAAGAACTTACCAAGGTTTTATTGTCCATGGGTTCAAAAAGGTTGCAATGTGATGTCTCTTTTTTCATTAAACACATTGATGGAAATTGTATTTACTTATTGGTTTACATGGATGACATTATAATCAAAAGTAACAATATAACTCTCATAAGCACTACCATTTCATTATTATTTGCAAGGTTTCCTATTAAAGATCTTGGTAAACTTACTTTTTTCTAGGCATTGAAGTGATTCAACTCTTAATGGTTTGTTATTGTCCCAAACTAAATATGTTCGAGATATTCTTCGAGGGACAACATGCATGAGAGCAAGGGTGTTCACACACCTATGAGTTCTACACAAGTGTTATCTTTGCATGATTGGACAAATTTAACAGATGCCATTAAATGCCAAAGAGTGCTGGGAAAATTATAATATTTGACATTTACTCAGCCTGATATTTGTTTTTTTTGTCAACAAACTGTCCATGTTAATGCACAACCCTTCTAAAACTCATTGGAAAGCGGTAAAAAGGTTGCTTCGATACTTGCACTAGAAATTATGGATTTCGCATGTCAAATCGTTTAGACTTCAATCTTTATATGTATAGTAATGCTGATTGGGATGGTAACCTTAACGACCATGCTTATACAGTAGGCTATATTCTGTATTATGGTACTTCTCTCATAAGTTGGTCATCGGGAAAGCAATCAACTCTTGCACTATTATCTATAGAAGTTGAATATAGAGTAGTTGCTACAGCTGCTTTCAAAACCCTTTGGGTGAAGCATCTTTTACAAGAGCTTAAAATTCCTCTTGTTCATTTACCCATGATTTACTGTAACAATTTTGGTGCAAATCTTCGCTACCAACATCACGTGTTGCATAATAAAATGAAACACTTGGAGGTTGACCTTCACTTTATTCAAAATTTTGTTGAACACAATGGGCTAGTTGTTTTACATATCCATGTAGCTGATCAAATTGTAGACATCTTCACCAAGGCTCTTCAAAAGGTAGCTTTCCATTACAATCTCTCTAAGATAGGTGTTGAATCTCTCATTACCAAACTTGAAGGGGTGTGTTAATAAAAGACCAAGCCTTCTTTCAAGACTAAGTCTTACTTAGTTTAGTTGGTTATTATTATTTTTTGTCCTCCTCTTTTTTTAGCTATTTAGTTTATTTTTGAATAATTTGAACATCTTATTTGTAAGTCACCTATATGTATATATGAGTGTTTTTCATCATCAATGATGTAGAACAACTTTTTATCTTCCTCTAAAGGCCTTTTGTCAGGGCTACTAAACTATTGTTAAGTTTAATTTTGGTCACTCAACTTCAAAAAAATACAAAATGATCATTGAACCATTCAAAAGTTTTCATTTAAGTCACTGGAATATTCGAAAGTTTTTATTTAAGTTAATGGGTTGTTAAGTTTTTTTAAAAGTTCAACTAGTGAGCTTCAAGCGACGACTCAGTGACTAGTACAATAGATCAGTACCCATTGACGAGTAGAAGAACATACCTTAAAGCCAAGTCAATTTGACGGTTAGTGTTGGAGATCAGAGAAGAAAGTTGTTTGGATTTTAGTTCGCAATTCATGATGTTCAAAGTTATTTCATGAAAAAAACTAAACTATAGAAGAGAACAGGAATAAGAGTAAAAAGAGATTTGGTGGTATTTGTTTATGTCCATGATATTATGCAAAGGTTTTTAATCACATACCAAACATAATTCTTTTAAGAAAACTTCAATTTAAAAAATGATGTAAAAGTTTCATAAGTTTATAATTAGATTTTGTGTAGTTTGTTTATCTTTTTATCTTTATTTCTGTACTAGTATTTAAGGTTAAGATAAATTATTTAGTTTTGTTCTTGAATCAATTTGCCTTGTAGTTGTATATGTTATATTGTTGTTATTTATATTTTCTATTTTAATTTTTTATATAATTTTATGTTATCTATGCTTTTCTAAAGTCTCTAACTAAATTAAATAAAAAAACCCTCAAAACTTTTCCTTTTTTTCTATAACAGTCTACCCGACAAAGTCTCCGTATTTGGTTACTGTTTGGCATATAGATGGTAAATTAAGGATAGATTTGAGTAAGTAAAGTATTTGTTCTGGCTAAGTATATGTGTAATAAGCCATTTGGAAAAATCCCAGTTTGACTAGCTCTAAAGTTTCGGGACTCTTTTGTTAAGTATCCGCCCAACCCAGATGCTTTGGGCGAACTCGTTAAGTTCACAATTGTTTAAATTTATTTATTATTTTAGTATGGTGATTTGGTTAGTCAAGTTGAGGTCTAGTTAGAACAGAACTAGACTACCATAGATGATAAGACCTAAATTTTGTTAAGTGCACTTAATCACGTGAATCAAGAGAATTAGTGAAATCATCTGATTTTTCTACTAATCCTTATCTTTTTGCTTTAAGTATATAAGGATAGAGGTGATCTTTTTGAACACCTTTATGTCTTCTTCTTCTTTCTTGATTTCCTCTAAAAGTCTCTAAAAGACTTAAGTTTAGAGAACTTCTTTAAAGTGAAGGTTCGCAGTATCTAACTAACTTATACGTTAGTACCAGCTCACTGGTAATTACTGATGAACCGTTAATTTATTGTTGAAGTCATTTACGTATTTTTTTGTACTGCATGCATAGATGTTAGAATGGTGTGTGAGGAAGGGAACCTGATTCTGGATTAAGTTTTGTTGATTCTTGCATGCATGTTCAGATTTGATATATTAATGATCTAATATATCTAAAATCTTTATTTTAGCTCAAGAAGCTAACGAGGGTCCAAGTGTTAAAGGTAAAGCATCTACTTAGTAGATTGTGCTAAAATTTCTGGAGTTCTTTTTTACTTCCATGTGCTGCAAATTTCTTGTTTATATAATTCGTGTAATGTAACGGCCCGTTTTCAGTGAAATCAGAATAGTGGTTTCGGTACCATAAATTCAAGGTCATAAAATTTATTTTAATATTATTTTGTGGACTACAACATGATAGTATTATTGTATAAAAATGTTGCTAAGAAATTTTATCGGTTGTATGCTCAATTTGTGAAAAAGGACTAAATTGCGTAAACTATGAAAATTGTGTTCTATTAGCTAAAGATATTAAATAGCTATAGAATTTTAAAGTGGAGGTCCTTATATGGTAATTAGACAATTAATTGAGTTAGTGGATGTGCATGGCTTGGTAATTATGAAAATTTTAAAGTTAGGTAAGGGTAAAATGGTAATTAAGTAATTAAAGGTTAAATTAATTCAAGAAAAGCTATCATCTTCCCCATTTTTCTTCACCATAGCCGAAATTTACCCTAGGAGAGGAGAAGAGATTTTGTTCAAGCTTTTCCTTTGCATGTAAGTGAAAACCTATCCCGTTTTTAATGATTTTTATGTTTTCAGGATCGTTGTAGCTTAACTTAGCTAATTAGGGGACTAGTTTGCAAAATGGTTAAAAGTATAGGGTTTTTCCATGAGAGAATTTTAGTTGTTTGTGAAGTTTAATGGAAGAAAATGAATCCTTCTTGTGAGTTAAACACTTTTGGTTAAGTGATTTTTTATGAAATTGTAAATTAGGGGTTAAATTTGAAATATGAAAATTGTGTGGTCAATGTGTGAAATTGTGAAATGTATGGACTGCTATGAGTATATATAATATTTGGCTAGGCTTAGGTGTGAATGAAATTGCATGAATTTCATTTTACGAGCCTAGGGACTAAATTGTAAAGAAGTTAAAATTATAGGGGCAAAATAATAATTTTGCCATAACATGAATTTTGGATTGAATTGTATGGAATGAAGTTTAAATTAATTAAATTTGATTATATAGATCAGGAAAAGCAACATTCGAAATTAAATCAAGGAAAAGACAAAGTAGTGGACTAATCAATCATTTTACCTCCGTACTAATTCGAGGTAAGTTCATATGTTAATAAGCATTAAATTATATGTGTTTTAAATGCTTTATTATTATATTTGTGATGATATGACTCCACGAAAATATTTGATGAATTTTCGACGACGTATGGATCCCGGTTGAACCTTAGGAATAGATAGGATACAAATGACATGTCATTAGGGGTTACCGTATTTTGGGTGCTGGTCTCGTACGTCCTACTAGTGGCTGAGTTTCTGGCATGTGTTGTGGTTACTTTACAACTTGTGTGAGCAGCAACATGCAGCTACGTCTTGACTGACAGCTTGTGTGAGCAGACCCAGTTAGGCTCAAGAAAGAGTATTGATACGAGATATGAGATAGTGGTGGTTTTGACCACGTATGGTACTTAGTGTGCGAGCTACCCGTGTATCTGATATTTTCCAAGTTGTTCAACAGGCACAGTGTTGTTACGAGGATTATACGAGTTCGATACGAACTAGTACAGGTATTTTTGTGAAATACGGGAAGTGATATATACATTTGACATGTGATTTCATGGCTAACATAATTGTGGATTATGTGTTAGGATTTTGGGCCAAATGGAGTTGATTTATGTCTTAATTTTACTTACCTAAATTATGGTTGATTGGTAATTCTATTTTTAGTTATACGAACTTACTAAGCTTAATTGCTTACGTGTTTATTTTTTTGTGCTTTATAGTGTATCGAAGCTCATTCGGATTGGAAGTTGTCGGGGATCTCATCACACTATCAAACGCTTATTTTGGTACTTTTGATAATATATATTTTGGTTAAATGGAATATATAGGTCATTTTGGCTAATGGTAGCCTATATGTTGTGGTCATGTATTTAGCCATTTGATTCGGTTTGTTTTGGTATATTTTGTTATGTATATGTGTAAACGGCCTTATGTTATGTGGTGTATGGTTGCTATGTGAATGACTTGTTGTGAATTAGTATTTAGGGTAGCAAATGGTTGAAATTGAGATGTGGTATGCATGCTAAGTTTTAGGCACAATGTCTCATATATGTGTTTGACCATTTAGGTATATTTTGGAAGCAAATTTTGGCATGTTATAAATGGTCTTTTGACGTGCCTATGAGACTCATGATTGTATGTGATATTATAACATGTTATGAACTTGATATTGGTTGGTTTTGAACCTCTAATTATGCCATGGTTATATGCAAATGGTTATGTTTAGGTTGGTGCCAAGTTGGGTGCGAAATATGGCTTGGAAAATGACCTATTTTGTCCACATGGGCAGAGACACGGGTGTGTGTCTCAGCCGTATGTGACACATGGCCAGGTCAAACGGTCGTATGTCCCCTAATAATTCTATAGAAAATAAGTCAATAGCTTCACACGGCCTAGCACATGGGCATGCGGCTTGGCCGTATGGCACAAGTTAGTATACCCTCCAATTTTCACACGGCCTAGGACATGGCCTGGCACACGGGTGTGTAAGGCCATTTCAAAAGGTACACGGCCTGGCACACGGGCGCGTGGCTATTAGCCGTGTGACCCAAGTCAGTGAGTCACACGGGGTTAGACACGAGCTGAGACACGACCGTGTGTCCCCATTTCGAATGCCCACACGGCCTGAGACACGGGCGTGTGTCCCCTGCACTTTGAAAAAATTCAATATTTTTCTAAAAATCCTTTGAGTACTCGGTTTAGTCTCAAACCACTTTTAATGTCTTTTTGGGGCCTCGAGGGCTCGTATTAGGGACTATATGAATGAATTTGAATGGTTTTTAATTTGAATGAGAAATGAATATGAAATGTATGGTTGTTTGATTCTATAAGTCTGGTAATGCTCCGTAACCCTGTTTTGACGTTGGATACAGGTTAGGGGTGTTACATGTAAGGTAAGTAATCGTTCTCTATAATGGATGAAAGGTGTATATGTGGATAATGGATATCCAAAGTCATCAGTCTGAGTTTAGTTAGTCTGTGATATAAAGTAAGCACCATTCTTTATGCTTAAGCCACTACCATTTGCTTTTGACATGTATGATATGATCTGATCTGTGGTGATGGAGAAGAGGAGATATGTTTGTGTAGCCTCCGGTAGGGAAACTATATTGCAAACTGGATTGGAAAATCATGATAAAACATGCTATTTTGAATGAAAATGATATAAGGTGTTAAAGGGGTGGATGTACGAAAATAAGAATGTATGATATGCTTCTGATTCTGAATTCTAGGTACGTGGTTGGCATGAAGATGGGTTGTATAAGTTATGTTAAGTTGGTGTACGGTCTAGTTAAGTAAGTTGGAATACTCAGCTTGTCTGTGTTTTGTATATGCCATTGGGCGTACTATGTTCATTGTGTGTAAGTGTCCCTGAAAGGTTCGGTTGTGTTGTAAGTAATGTTATGTGTGATGTCTTCTTGGAACTCACTAAGTTCATATGAACTTACTTCGTTATCTTTCCTTCTCAGGCTTGCTGACTGAAGGAAGACTTTACGCCAGAGTGATGCTGTTATTGTGAGCTGACTATTTTGTTTCGTATCGTGAATGACTCTTGGGGTTGGCGTATAAATTGTATTTTGGAATTGACTGTTTTTACAATATTTCTATTAGGTATCAATGTTTGGATTTGAATAATTGCAATAAGTTTAATGAAGTTATGATATTTGAACTTATATGTTAAATGAATTGAACGTTATTTCAAATTGTTAATGATTTTATTCAAAATTCAGTAAAACCACAACTATCATATGATTATATAAATAACTTTTTAAAAAAATTTATAAAACTTCCGCCAAATTGTTTTGCTATAAGCTAGTCTGATTATGAGTAGTGACATATCAAACTCGGATACTATCATAGGGTCAAGTTTGGCATGTTACAAGTTTGGTATCAGGGTCAAGTTTAAGCCGATTCTTGAAAAAACCAAAGGCTATGTCATGCCCCAACATGCATGATATGCCTTTGACATAGTCCCTGTGTTTTAAACTAACCTGAACTTTCTTGTAGTGTGATAGCAATGTCTGAAGGATCCAGAGAAGTGTCCGGTGAGGAAATTGAAAGTCATGTGCCTCTATTCCAGAAATGCTTTCAGAAACATTTGATCAACTTATGGGGAATACTTCAGAGCCCAATCCTCAAAACCTTAACTAGAAGTAGTTCGCCCAGCGCCACCTGCACCACCAGTACCGACGGAAACTTGACCTAAAGGAGACCCTGTGAAAGAAATACAGGCACAAATTTAAATCCTTTAAGGTCATCAGATACTTTAAACTCTTATGACCTAGAAACTCACAACAGCTTTCCCCATAAAGGTAGTGTCTCCAAATCTTTAACGCCAAAACCACTGCTGCCAGCTCTAAATTGTCACATCCTATTTTCTTAATTAAATTAATTTAGTTAAGAGGGTTAATCTGTTATCTCCTATGTTTTAAAAATGACCACACAATTTGAAAACAATGAAATGTTATGGTTGAGTGGTAGGAAGCTTCTTAGCTATCTTTGAGGTCCCTAGTTCGAACCCCTATGTGTACATTTTTTATTTAATTTTTGCACATTTTTTGCATGTGCTAGCTATCCTTTCCATCCACCTACGTGGCCATATAGGGAGGATTCCTTTCCTTCATTAACAAGTCAAACTTGCCTTTTTAAGAGAAACATATCCCCCTTATTGCTCCTATGTTCCCTCATCTTTCCCATACCTCATCCTTACCAAAAGTGCTTGTGTTGATCACCAAAACACCCCTTGGCTGGCCATTCACCCTATTGTCCATCATTTTCTTCTTTTTCTTCCTCATTAATACGGCCTCGGCCCGAGTCACACCTAGCTCGAGCAAAGAACCTTTGGAGCTGCCTCAAGGTCCTATCACTCGAGCACGAGCCAAGCACTTCAAAGAGGCTATTCGACCTTAGTAGAACAAGTGTGCGGTGAGAACTTCGCTGGACACATCGAGGAGGCTTGGGCCAGCCCTACGAGTTCACCTTGCAATCTTTTGTGAGCTGAACTAAGCTCAAACTTAGCTCAATAAGCTCAAACCTAGCTCAGTTTAATTTATGCATTTTATTAGTTGCTGGAATAAAATTAAATGTGTTTAGTTAACATTAGTTAAACCAGCTCAAATAATTATTATGTGTTTAATGTGTCAAAATCTGGGCATCTTAAATATTTTTAAAGGTGTTTTACATAATTTTCATATGTTTTAGCTCCAGTCGAATTAATGTGCAGGTTTAATATGTCCTAGCTACTGCTAAAATTAGTTTGTCTTAAGACTAATTAATTTTGCTGCTTTATTAGATGCAGCTACATACATGAACGGCTTGAATGAAGGTGTGCTGATGGTTAAAAGAGTTGCTTCTTTATGTTCCCTAAGCTGCCCATTAAATTCACCAACCATTCAGCTGAACAAGGCAGTGTATTTAAGCCTATTAAAGCACCATAGTCGAACATAGAAATGGCCAATCAGCTACCAATAACTTCAAGTTCATTTTACCTGATTATACATCATCTAGAAGTTGTCCAATGACGTTCTCAAGGCTGAAGAAACCTCTTGACACTTTCATGAGTTATTCTGGAATTTTCAGCTCATTAAAAGCTGAAACAAAATGACTATTTATCTACTTGTTTGCCTCTTCTCCTCTCCTCTCCACTTTCTTTTCTTTCTTTTTGGCCACCACAACCACCACCCTTTTCTTTCCACCACTGTGAGTTTATTTGCACCACCACCTCACCACCGTCCACAACTAACATTTCTTTTATTTTCCT
Source organism: Gossypium raimondii (assembly GCF_025698545.1). Taxonomy (NCBI): domain Eukaryota; kingdom Viridiplantae; phylum Streptophyta; class Magnoliopsida; order Malvales; family Malvaceae; genus Gossypium; species Gossypium raimondii. The sequence goes on along the minus strand of NC_068567.1, from coordinate 30,400,468 downwards.
TTCAATTTTCCCTCCCCTTTTCCATCGTGCGCTGCCGTGTCCTCCACCGAACCACAGCGGGTCACCTTCTCCTCCATCAATTTTCTTCTATTCTCTTTTTTTCTCCTCTCTTTCAATTTAAAAGTAACTGAACCCTTCTCTTTACTTTTATTTTGCACCACCATCAAAAAATTGCACCCCTCATAGTTGGACCACTACTAAGCTACACTGCTGTTGCCGAGCCACCGCCGTCGCCGGTGACTGATTTCTTCCATTTTGTTTTCTCTTTCTTTTATCGATTACCTTAGTGACTAAAACACATATTTTCTTTTCTTTTATTCGATTATTTTAGATTATCCAACAATCGATTTCGCTCCATTTTCGTTCCTTCGATCATCTCATAACGAAACAAGTGTAAGTGAAGTTTTGGGATTAAAATCCTGTCTTAAACCTTTGTGACATGGTCGAATGGTATAAGGCCTAAATAATTTGTATCTTATTTTTATTATTTCAAAAATTATTGGTAATAATATGATATTGTGTTAACATGAAGGACCGATTAACAATCCTCCGAGAAATCAATAGTGAAAATCACGAGAGTGACGAATTCAAGCATTCGAATTGAGGGTAAGTATTGGTAAGATTTTTACATTAAATCTCATATTAAAAGCCATGTTATTCGAATAGATCATGACTAAAATAGGTTAATCATGTGTTTAGATTTGCGATCAAAACTAGACCTAAACGAAACTTCTACAATGGAGCAAATAGTTTAGATCTATATTAATGTGTGGGATCTAACTCTCGTTTTAAGTGAAGTTTAATATTACTATTTAATAAAAATTTTATTTAATGAATTAATGTGGGAGTATATTAAGTACTCATGTGGAGTTGAAAAACTCAATCAAAAAGGAAATCAAATAAGTGACCTAAACTATTAAGTGTCGTGAAAAATCCGTGATTTGTGATATTTGATGTGTGAAATGATGATCTCAACTATATGTTATATGATTTATGGCTAGATTAATATACAATGATCTAAAACGTGATATTTGAATGCATATGATAAGATCCATGTTTTAACACAAATTATGTATGTTAAAGCGTGCTAAAGTGAAACTATGTGATATGTAAAAATATGAGCATGATGTATGCATATGTGAAAATCGAGATACATGAGTTATGAGCATGAAAATGCGAAAAATGTGATAAGTGATAAATATGTGTAAAAATGGCCATATCACATGCATGAGGTGGGTTTGTGAAAGGAGGAAGCTATGTGGCAGTTTAACTGCTATTATGTGGTGGCTTGTCCACGATGTGCTATGTGACCATTCATCGGTATCTGTGTGGTGGCTTGTCCATAAACTGGTGTGTTATTTGATGGACGAGTTTTGGAACTCGATATTGGTGTGTACCAGAGATGGGTAGGAAATCTTATAATTGTGTATTGTTCATAAGCATGCCATGTTTTGATTCAATAAATGCGGTTATATGTGAATCCTGTGAAAGCTTCTTTGTGATATTTTGATGTGTTATGTTATGTGTTAAAATAAGTGTTTGTATTGATCTCACACTTAGTCTTTTAAAGCTCACCCATGGTTTTTGTGTGTCTCAAGTAATCCTTGTACTTAAGGCTAAGATTTGGATCTTTGGAGAGGCTCTTGGTATAATATATTTTTGTGGTTATGGATTTTGGAAATAGCTTGGTGTTTTTATGGACTTTTTGAACTTCTTTTGGACTTTTACTATGGACTTTAAATTGGGTTTGTTTAAATGATTTTGGGACTTTAAATTTTATATTATAAACTGTGGTATGGGACACTATTTTGATATAATAAGGTTTTATGCATGAGTTGTTTTTATGTGATTTCTAAAAGATCAAAGAAATGTGTTTTAAAAACTAAGTTACATTTAAAATGATTTGTAAATATAAAGGAACACATAACTCTATAACGAAAAGTCCAAATGTAACATCCCAGATTTTGGCCTAGAAGTATTGGGCCTTGAGCAAGGGAACGGTGAGGAAACTATGCACAAAAGTATGTCTGCTTTAGTGGTTAAGGGTCCTGAGAGGAGTTGGAAAAGTCCTGGGTTCAAACCTGAACTTTAGAAAAAATTTTGGTTTTAAGTGGATAAAACCCTGGATGCTTGGCTGTAGGCCTTTTCAATTATTGTGTAAAAAAAATGTCATAAGGAAGCATGTGTTCTAGTGGTTATGGCATCATTAAGGTTACAAGGGAGCCTGTGTTCATGTCTTGGCCTTGGTAAAATTTTTAGATTTTCCCTAAAATGAATCTGGACGATGTTTTATAGGCCTTATCAATAATGGTATTTATTTTATGACACAAAAAGAGCTTGTGGTCTACTGGCAAGGTGGCGTGTTGTGTAACTGTGAGGTCTGAACTGCATACAAATGGGATTATTTATTTTGCTCATGTGGAGGCAAGAGTTGGTGTTGGATTTGAACTCTGTGTTGGAGGGTTTGAATGGGTCAAATGAGTGATTTAAGGAGTGGATCATGGAGGATTTCAGGGAGAGGATTGGAGGAGTGATTGTAGGAGGAAAAAGGGAGTTTGAGTTGTAGAAGGTTGTTGCCGAATCTGCTAAGGGGGACTTTAGAGTATGCATTTTGGCAATTAGTGAGTGTATAGGTGCCGAATTGTCTCTCTAGCATTTGGGGGTTTTGCATTTTTCTTTCTTTTTCTCTAGTGCCGAAACTAAAACTGACCATTCGGGTCATTCTTTTTCTACATCTTTTCCATTCACTTTCTCTCTTCTAGGCCGAACCTTTCCTTTCTCTCTCTTTTGTCTTCTGTTCATCTCCTATTCTAGGCTAGCTGAATATCACTACTGTTAAGCCATCCTTGCGTCATTCTTCTGCAAAGATTCTGATAAGTCGGTAAGTGGTTGTGTTCACTCTTTTCACTCAAACCTGGTTCCTTTAAACCTTTCTAAAAGCCGAATTCTTCTTTCTCCTCTTGACTCTCTTGTTGTCGATTGTGTTCTTCGGGTTCTAGAATTCTGCAAGGAGTGAAGGAGTACTTAAGAAATATTGAAGCATTTCGAAACGTTCCTATTGTCATTCACTAAAGGTAACCCTTTTGCTATTATTGTGCTCAATCTAAAGTGTGTTGGTTGTATACTTTATGGCCGAATACTAATTTTACCTAGGAGTTTTGTGTATGATCAACCTTTGGGTTTATGCAGTCGTGTCTAATAAGAGTGCACTTGTAACGCAGATAGTCGACAAGCAATGGGTAATCAATCCTAACCAGTGATCTAAGTGCTGTCGATCAAGGCAAGTATTAAATCATTTTGGATAGTAGTACTAAAAGGAGTTATCTAAATCCTATTGATTAAATAACTGATGGTGTATCGTGGTTGTTTAGGTTTGGAGTTCTCGTGGATCTTAGCAAATTTTCCCAACAGGTGTGTAATCACACTATCTTCGCTAAGAATCGACAAAAGCTGAAAAGCTGAAACTTCAGCGTCTGAGGCCTCACGAGCGTGCGATCACTCGTGTGGAAAAACTGAGCCCACAATTGAGAGCGGTAGGTCGAAGAGACCACTACGAGTGTTCTCGTGCACTTGGGCCGTTATGAGCCTTGTTGGGCCGAAATGGGACGTTTGGGACCAATGGGCTCGTGGACCCCACACGGAGATAAATTACGAAAAGTAGAAGAAAATGTATTGGGCTATGTAGATTGCATAACCGAGATTGGATTTGGGCCAAACGGGCCACAAGAGCGGGTGGGCCCAATTGGGTCGAATAGTGGGCTTGAGCCCAATTGCGTGGCTTCGACCAAATGGATCATCTGTGTCGCTCAAGGTGACTGTAGACCTTCAGAAAGGTCGTTAAATTTATCGAAATACCCCTGATGGGTAAAATTACTAAAATACCGTTGATGGGTAAAATTACCGAAATACCCTCAATGGGTAAAATTATCGAAATACCTTCGATGGGTAAAATTATCGAAATACCCCCGATGGGTAAAATTACTGAAATACCCCTGTAGGGTAAAATTACTGAAATACCCTTGTAGGGTAAAATGATCATGATGCCCCTGTAGGTAAAATGACTGTAATACCTCTGTTTGGTAAATTGACCAATATACCCCCAAAATGTGAAATGACTATTTTGCCCCTCGAGGGTAAATGACTGAATTGTGCTATAGTTTGAATGACTTAACTGTTAACGATATGACTTATTCTAAGCATGGCATACTGCATATATGACATACTGCATGGGGTTGGGATCATGGTTTGAAGGAAGTGATTGATACGTAAAGGTCGCACGGGTCGCATAAGACGACTGTGGACCCACCGATGGCTATAAGCCGATTATGTGATTGGCAGCTCTGCTGCAATATTGGTTAGTGCCGCAACCGGTGCTACATAAGGAGTGTAGGGATGGGTGGGTCAATTTAATCCTCACAAGAGTGTAGGGTTGGACAGGAGATGGAGTGCTGGGTTGGTATGGGTAGTTATGCATTGTATATACTGATTCTGATATTGAGATGGGCTTAGGCCCAAATATATGTGATATGTACCAGTTGATATGGGCTCAGGCCCAACCAAGGCTAATGAGGGCTAAGGCCATTTGCCACCGTTACCGTAATGGGCTAAGGCCCACCCTAATATTGTTACTGTTAAGGGCTCAGGCCTAGATTGATTATGTTTCTTTAATAAGGGGATTGCACACTGAGTTTTTGTAAACTCACCCCCGTTTTTAACCTTCTAGGTAATCCCCAACGTTAGACGGTTCGGAGCTGCAAGAGACTCAGAGAGGGTCACACAACTACATTTGTTTTATTCTATTTTGCTCATTTACTTAAGCAATTTGATTTTGATTCAGGTTGTAATAAGGCCTCTATAATTTCTGGATTTTAAATCTGGGATTTGATGTGATTGTGATTTATATCCGCTAGAAGTAGAACACGATTTTCCAAATTAATAACTGTTTTCTAACATTACGTTTTCGCACCTCAATTTTTAAATATCACGATTTCGTAAATCATTTGCTTTAAATTAAGCTTCTGCAACAATAAGGTTTTGAAGGTAATAACTTTTTAATAAACCTCGATTGAAAATAAACAAGCACAAATTAAGGTTTCAAGAAGTTTAAAATTTACAAGCAGGGTTGTAATATCTCGAAAATTACTACTGTAATACCCCAAAAATTACTACAGTAAGAAAGTAGGTATCCTTGATAGTAAAATAAGGAAATAAAGTGATAAAAAGGGAAATTTTGAGTTATGGCAACATTGGGAATTATATTATGACATATTAATTCAAGAAAGGATTAAATCGCAAAAGTGAGAAAAGTTTTGTTGCCCAAGAGGTAGTACTCGAAATTTGAGGGGTTAAAGTGTAAATACGAAAAAGTTGAAGGACCAATAGTGTAAATATTTTAAGGGTGGAATAATGTAGAAACTAAGGAAAATGGATGAATTAGGACCAAATTGAAAAGGTGAAGAATTTTGAGGGACTAAATCATAATTTTACCAAATTAAGTGATGACTCAAGGATAGAATTTTTAAAGATTATAAAGGGAAAAATAGTCAATTAGAAGAGAGAGAAATCTAGAAGGCAATGATGATGTTGGTGATATTTTAGATTAATTAATTAAATAAATATTAGTTTATTAATATTTTAATTTGATTTTTAAATGATATTTTATTATTTTATTATTATTCTATTTAGTATATATATGGAAGGAAAGATGAAGAATCTTCATCTTCTTCCCATGCATCCAACGTATGAAGAGAAAAGAAAGAAAGAAACTTTCTTTTCATTACAATTTGGTCCTTTCACCAAAAAAATCACCATTTTCACTTAGAAATCAAAAGAATTTTCATATCCATCAAGAGAGAAAGATAACAAGGAGACAATGGGGAGCTAGAATATCAAGTTAGATTCAAGAAATAGAAGCTGAAGGAGAGAGAAAATCAAGTTAAAGATTGAAATCAATAGGACAAGTTAAGAACATCAAGATTTCAATATATTTTTAAGTTTGTTATTATTGAAAAAGCATGTAAATGATGTTATAGTAGAGTTTTCTTAAATGAAGTGTTATGTTCTTGATATATTAGTGAAGGTAAATAAGAGAAAGTGATGGAAAATATTATAGAGAAAATGAATAAGGCAGTTATAAACTTAGTAATCAACATTTTGCACTAAAACAGTTTTGGACAGCACCAGTAGGCTAACTTCGAAAAATCGCCATAAATTATGGAAATCGAATTATAGGATGAAAAAAATATGAAATTAAATCTTATTAAGTATAGTTTCTCATAGAAGAAATGATGTAAGTAATGGAATTGTAAATCGTGAGATATACAATTCAAGAGAAACAAACAAAAACATAATTATGGGCTTAAATTTATATGTTTAAAATCATGTTCTGATTGAATTCGGGTTCCCCTGTTCTGATTTTGTAAAATCATCAAAAATTGGAGAAAAATAATTATGGGCTTAAATTTAAATGTTTAAAATCGTGAATGAGTATATTTTCAAGAGAAACAAACAGAAACATCATCCAAATCATGTACGAGGATATAATTAATTTTTAGTGAAGAAGGGTCAGAATAGGGATGACTTTAAAGAATAAACTTTACTTATTGGCTAAACCAAAATTTTTGAAACTTTTATAGTAAGAATACATGTGAGTCTAGTTTCAGAAAAAATTAACGGATCTCAATTCGGAGTTACATAGCTCAAGATATAAATAATTTTGTGACAATGACGCAAGTGGACGACTTTGAATGAACAAATAAATAAATAGTGAAATTATAGATAATGTTACATGTAAGCATTTTATATACATTAAGGATGTGGAATGGAGAGGAGGAGGAGGAAAATATATGATTATTCAACTAGCATGAGTTTTCATTAAAATGGCTAATTTGCATGTTTTAGGTTTAAGGACTAAATTGAATAAAAGTAATATTTTAAGGATAAAATTGTAAAATGTCAAAAAGTGACCAAATTGCATGAAATGAATAGTTTTATTATTTAAATTAATAAATTGAATGAAATATTAATTTATATCAAGATTGAGTGGAAATTTGAAGGAAAATAGAAAATTACCAAAATATCCACAATTTTGGTATTTCGCAATTTAGCTCGGTAAGTTCGTGTAACTTGAATTATATTCTTAGATGATTGAAATATATATTGGATTGAGAAATTGATTTGAATTGTGAACATGAGAAATTGTGAATTGAATGAAATGAAAATGAAGCTTTGAATTACATGAGTAAATATCGGGTCTCGTAGGCCCTATTTGTTATGAATATAATATTTCGAGGATATGCTGTAAAGAATTATAAAAGCACGTTAATAATTTAAAAGTTTTAATTTGGATAAAATTTTGTAACTTGGTTTAATACGTATGCAAATGTATGTCTTCTAGTAATGCCTCGTACCCTATTCTGGCGTCGAATACGGGTAAGGGATGTTACAATGTGACATCGCCAGATTCGGTCATAACGTTTAGACTGGGTTTGGGGTGTTACAAGGGTTTTTAATGAAAACATGGCTTTCAAAAAACACTTTAATGTGACACGCCAGATTCGAGCCTAACTTCTAGGCCGATTTTGGGGTGTTGCAACAAGATGTTTTGCAAAAAGCAAATGTTTTCAAAAGGTAAGTGAATTTTCTTTTTAAAAAAAATCATTTTGGCCATCTTCAAGGCCCATGTAATCATTTAGACTGGGCCACAGCATCAAGGCTTAGTTTTAAGGGTTACATTTAGTGGTATTAGAGCCGGTTTAAAACTCAGACTTTTGGTAAAAATGTTTTCGAAAAACTTCATGCATCATAAAAGGGTATTTTGGAAAAAAACATGCTACATGTGATTTTTTATAAAGAAATCTGAGACCTCTCGAAGCCAATCCAAGGTAAGTGTTGTTTAGATGTGAAACTATAGAATTTGAAAGTATAGAATTATGAAAACTATAGATTATAAGACTATAAGAAACTAATGAAAACTTTTGACTAAGACAAACTTTAGATTATACGAACGATAAATAGTGAAACTCATATAAAAGCGATAAAACAAAAATTTTAATTGAAAAAAAATTCGAGTAATAACGATAAAACTTATCTCTTTTGACAACATAAAAATTTAAAAAGAGTACTCGCAGTGTTAGAACTAGGGGATTGAGAGCACGTGGGGAAATGAGTCAAAGAACCCAAATCGACTCATCTACGTCTTGGGGGTGAACCCCTGAGCTTGTTGCGAAGAATGTGGAGTGAGCACCTACTATTGATGAGAGTCAACAAGAGCCTGCGAACAAGGCTGTATCGCAGGCCATGCTATGAGTTTTGGAATGAGTGCGGGTGCCTAATCTGGTGCTAACAGCCATGGCACTATTGTTGAGAGGTTCCGATCGAGTAGGGCCAAACTGTTTAGAGGCATTGTTAGGACAACCCCATTGTAGCTGAGTATTGGTTGGAGGCTATAGAGAGGATTCTCGACGATATAGAGTGCACCCCTGAACAAAAGCTTGAGGGGCACCCAAGCTATTGTGAGAGGCACCCAAGCTGATCGCTTAACCTTTGGATTACTTTCTAGAGGCATTCTAGAAGAAATATGCGGGAGTGAGATATATTGAGGCTAGGAAGCTTGAGTTCATTGAGCTAAAGTAAGGTAATATGTTTGTGGTCAATTACGAGGCAGAGTTCCTAAGGGTCAACCGCTATACTCCAGGAATGGTAGCTGATGAGCAAGATAAGTGTGTGCTCGATTTGATTTAGGCTTAGATATGATTTGATGATGCAATTGGCACCACTACAAGAAAGAGTCTTCAAAGTTTTGGTAGAGAAGACCAAGATTCGTGAGAAGGTTACGTGCATTGATCGCAAACGGAAGGAGCAAGTGAGGGCTCTAGGCAAGAGGGATCCTGGTCCTAGTGGACAGGCTCAGTGTCTAGTAAAGTGAGCCAGAGATGATCAACCCCACCAGAAATTTGTTGTAGTAGGGGATAAGATCCAGAATTGTGCCACCTGTGGCAACAGACTTCCGAGTGAATGTTGGAGAGGCATGCATGCCTAAAATGTGGGTTGCTGGACCATAAGATTCGAGAATGTCCTTAGTTGAATGAGCAGGTGCAAGTACAAGGCCAAAATCATGCACTGAATAAGAGAGTTGGTCAGCAATCACAAATAGCTCAAGGACAAAATAGAGGAGGTAATATGGGTCAGAGACAGCGAGCATCGGAACAGGGTGCTAATTGAGTTTATACGAGGTAGCCAACACTTGTGTATATGGCCTGGCACCGAGGGGATTGTGATGTTGCTGATGTGATAACTTGTACCTTTACTATTAATGACATTCCTTATTTTGCATTGATAGATAATGGTTCTACCCATTCGTATGTATGTTGTATGATGGCTGAGAAACTAAATATCTGAGTAAAGGAAACAGTTAGTGATGTGACAGTACTTAGTCCCTCAGGACAATCTATACAAGTGAACAAAATCTATAAGCGATGCCCATTATAAGTGCAAGGGGAGGTGTTTCGTGCCGACCTTATGGAACTACCCTTTGGAGAATTCGATCTCATATTGGGAATAGATTGGTTGAGCGAGCACCGAGTTATCTTAGACTGCGACACTAAATGAATTACTTTGTGGACTACTTTCAGGAATGAGATTATTGTGGTTGGAGAGCATTCGAATTATCTTACAAATGTGATTTCCACCTTGGTAGCAGAGAAGTTGGTTCATAAGGGGTGTGATGCATATCTCGCATACATCTTGGACACAAATGTGGATAGTGTTACATTGCATAACATTCGAGTAGTGAAGAAATTTCCTGACATTTTTCTTGAGGAGCTACTTGGTCTACCTCCTGAACGTGAGGTCAAGTTTGGAACTGATTTGCTGCTTAGGACAGCATCGGTTTCTATTGCACCCTATCACATGGCACCTAAAGAACTCAAGGAGCTTAAGGCTCAGTTACAAGAATTATTGGATCGTGGCTTCATGAGGCCAAGTGTGTTGCTATGGCGAGCTCTGGTCCCTTTTTTGTGAAAAAGAAGGATGGATCTATGAGGCTATGCATCGATACCGTCAGCTAAACAAGTTGACTATGAAAAATAAGTACCCATTATTGGGTATCAATGACCTATTTGACCAATTCTGATGTGCTACAGTTTTCTATAAGATCGATCTGAAGTTGGGATACAGTTGCAAGTGAAGGAGGTTGATGTGCTGAAGATTACTTTCAAGACTCGATATGGGCACTACAAGTTCTTAGTGATGTCCTTTGAGCTTACGAATGCTTCTGTCGTGTTCATGGACTCAGTGAATATGGTCTTTCACCCCTATCTTTATTGATTCATTGTAGTCTTTATCGACGATATCTTGACCTACTCCAACTCTGAGTTGGAGCATGATGAGCACTTAAGGTTGGTCCCTCAAACCTTACAAGAGAAAAAGTTGTATGCGAAGCTTAGTAAGTGGGAGTTTTGGCTCCGAGAGGCGATGTTTTTGGGACACGTAGTATTTGTTGAGGGCATTCTCATGGATCCAAAGAAAATCAAAGCTATCTTGGATTGGAAGCAGCCCAAGAATGTTAGTGAAATTTAGAGTTTTCTCGAACTTGCTGGCTATTATAAGAGGTTTGTGGAAGGATTTTCGTTGATTGCGGCTCCGATGACTAAGTTATGGAGAAAGACTGCATAAGTGGATCGATGAGTAGCAAGCTAGCTTTTAGAAACTTAAGGCAATTTTGACTCTAGCACTAGTGTTGATTCAACCTGAGTCTGGGAAAGATTTCATGGTCTATAGTGATGCATCCCATTCAGGTCTTGGATGCGTGTTGATGCAAGACAGGAAGGTTGTAGCTTACGCTTCGAGATAAGTCAAGCCATATGAGTGCAACTATCTGGTACATGATTTGGAATTGGTTGTTGTGGTTTTCGCTCTTAAGATTTGGAGACACTATCTTTATGGGGAGAGATGTGTCATTTATACAAATCATAAGAGTCTTAAGTATCTCCTCACCCAAAAGGAGTTGAACTTAAGATAGAGACATTGGGTCGAGCTTCTGAAAGATTATGACTGTACCATTGAGTACCGTCCGGGTAGGGCTAATGTTGTGGCGGATGTGCTGAGTAGGAAGTCTATGTTAGAGTTGTGGGAAATGTTTGGTAAGTTGAGTTTATCTAATAATCATGGTTTACTTGTAGAGTTACAAGTGCGAGCAACTTTGATTGAGGAGATTATGTCATATCCCAAAAACTGGGTTAGTAAACATTAAGTTAATGAACCAAAAATCGTCACGATTGAAGTTTTATTTAGATAATCTTTTTCTCATTTGATAATAAATAAATATCAATTATGTATTTAGTAGTGGTGGAGTTGTCCTTGATGATCTGAGTTCGAATCCATTCGCTCTCAATAATTTCTATTTGGTGCAAATTTGTTTCAAACCATTAACAAATGTCATCCTATATTTTTTTATTTGCGCAAAAATAAACACAAGGAAGTGTTGTGGCTTAGTGGAAGGAAGGTCATTAGCTATCTTAGAAGTCTCTAGTTTGAACCCCCATGTTCTCATATTTTTTTAATTAAATTTTTGTACACAATTAGCATGTGCATTCCAACCTTTCCTTCCACCCCCTTGTTGCCATATGTGGAGGATTTTATTCCTTCTTTAGCAAGTCAAAACTTGCCTTATGTTGTGAGACACATCCCCCTTTTCACTCCTTGTTTCACTCCCTTGCCACAACCTCCTCTCTTCCCATAAGATAGTGATGCAACGAACCTGGTCATGGTTGACTAAGCTACACACACCCCTTGTGTCATCCACCGCCTTCATTTGCACCCTAATCTCTATTTTTTTGAAAATTTTCTTCATCTTCTTTTTCCTCCAAATCAAAATAGAACCACCACCACCTCCTATTAACTTTTTTTCCAACCACAAAAATCGAGCCTTCCACCACCATAAATGCTGCCCCTTTCCACTCCTCTTCCCTTCCACCGCCGTGAGCTGTCGCCGCGAACCACTGCGGGTCTCCTCCTTGTAATAGCCCAATTTTAATGGTGTCAAAAATAGTGGTTTTGAGACCATGAATTTGACAAGTGAGTTATTATTTTAATATTTATTTAAAGTCTATAGGATTATATTAGGGTCATATTGAAGTTTCGTTAAGAAATTTCGAAGTTTAAATGGTTAACTAGGTAAAAAGGACCAAATTGTGAAAGATGCAAAAGTTAGTTTTATTAGTAATAGGTATTAAATAGTTAAGGGAATAAAAATTATGGATTTAAATGGTAAATATACCATGTGCTTATATATAGTGGACGGTTATGAGTGTTGGTTGTGTAAATTGAATGTTTAATTAATGGAAAATTTGTAGTTAACTAATTAGTGTGAAATTAAATAAAACAATTAAGGCAATCATCTTCTCTTTGATGTTTTGCTAAAATTGAGAAAGAAGAAGCCATGGAAGGGGTTTGAGCATTCAGTCATCTCTTTGGAGCTTTCATGGTATGCTTTTTGAGTTTATTCCTAGTAATTTTTATGTTTTTGAGACCATTGCAATTAGGTCTAGCTAACCTATAGCTTCGTTTTTGAAACTGTTGAAAATTTTAGATGATACCATTGAGGAGTTCTTGATGTTCATGATGTTAAATAATAAATTTGAGTTGTTAGTTGTTGATTATGAGTATTTTATTAAGTGATTTTTGATGAATGTAGGATTAGGGGTTAAATTGTAGAAAATGTAAAATTATTGGTTTTAATGTGAAATATTGGTAACTATGGGCTATTCAAGATCCCTAGTAAAATCGGTTAGAAGGTATTTGTTAGAAAAATCGTAAAATTTCATGGTAACATTATGAAATAATGGTTTAATTGGGTTGATATGGGTTCCTTAGAAGCATGGTTAGCATGTATGGAGGGTTAAAAATAGTTTCTTTGCAAGTTTCGAGCTTAATGACTAATTTGTGAAAATTTTATGATAGGAGGGGTAAACTCATAATTTTATGATAATGTGAATTATTGATGGAATTGAATACTTGAAGTTATGTGAAGTACTTAATTAAATGAAACTATTTATTTAGATCAAGATAAACAACAACCGAACTTAAATCGAGGAAAGGCGAAAGCTTTGGATTAGTCTCCAAATTTAATTCTACGACTATAGTTATCGAGGTAAGGTCATATAAATTATAATATTTTTAATGACAATTTGATTGATTATTGGTTATGTTGTATTAGTTATAAAATGACTTGAAAATGCATGTATAGCGATGCTTTGAGCAATTGACGGATAAATAGTCCTGTTTGAACCTTAAAAATTCTTAGGATAGGAATGACATGTCAATAGGGATATAATATTTTTGGTGCTAGTCTTGAATGTCCTACCGATGGCTGAGGTCCTGCATTTGTCGTGGATTCTCCATAGCTCGTGTGAGCAGCATCGTGTAGCTAACATTTCGACCCATAACTCGTGTGAGCAGGCCCATTTCACAGCTTGTGTAAGCACTATTGAAAAGGAAAGGATACGATTATATGGATAGGCACTGATGCGATCCGGCCCGGGTTAATCGAGTCGTTTCACGTAGTTGTCCGATCGTCAGCGAGAAGTAGTTGGAGTTTTCGAAAATTGGGTGATTCAGGCTAAGGATGCAGAAGCTTATAAAGGGTGTTAGATGAGTAGCTTGGTGTTGGTAGGTTCGGTTTAGGATAGAAACAAGGTGGGATAGAAAATGGTAATTGATGGAGATGGAAAATAGAACTTAAACGTCAAGAAAGTTTCAATACTATAAATAGTATCGCCCCAAATCTTATATGGTTTAAGGTGAAAAGATGGAAATAGGAATATGGACCTCGGCCATTACTTAGCAAAGTAAGAACCAAAGGTATATTGAAATGGATGAACGCCACACCAGGATTGGTGATAAGTTCGGAAAGAGTTCGGTTGACGCCACTAGAACGCTAGATAAGCCAAATCGAGACTCACACAAAATATGAGAGGGAGAAACCTCACAAGAACAATAGTTCATTCAGAATTTTGACAAAAAGTTCTTTTACAATGAAATTAATCAACTATTTATAGCCAAAGCTTAGGCTAGCTGAATCGTCAACATCAAACTTAAAAACTAAGTAAATAAAAATCACTAAACTACCATAGCAAGGTTCGGTTGGATGAAATTAAGGCTGGAAATTAAAGCTCCTAGTTATTGCCGTATGCATGCACATCTTGCTGTAAAATTTGAGTAGTTTGTGTGTGAAAAATTCAATAGTGAACAGCCTTTGTGTGTGTACAGCCATAGCTTAAAGGTCACCTTCAAAATACATGCATGGTCGGATGCATGCTCCTCATTAAATGCGTTCATTGGATCAACAAAAGCATGTCCAGCAACCTCCTTAATCAATCTTCAAAATACATGCGTGACTGAATGCATGTTTTACTAGGAAAAAATAGAATGGGCGGCTGAATTATTGTGAGCAGTCAAGTTCTTTGTCTCCACGAAAAAGGTGCTTGGAGAATAGCAATCAGCAGCCTAAATTCATCTTAAATACAACTTCACATTCATGTGTCCTTTGTTGTGCACGAAAAAGGCATTTGGGAAAAACTAAGTCATCAGATCATTTAATGTCGTCCTTTGCATGGGGAGAAAATGCAACAGCAACTTAAATGTCTTCCCAGCATGAAAAGGAGAATTCGACAGCTCCTTTATTGCACCCACGCATGATCTTCTTTAATGTTCTACCTTGTCGTTAAGTTAGCCGAATTTAATGACCTGCAGAGAACAATTAAATTCGGTCAATGCATATTAATAACCCACTCATCAAATTTGTTCTTTAAATTTCGGCTGGCTAAGACATATTTAATATACTGCATTAAACAACAGCATGAAACAACAACAGCAAAACACATTAATTAGCAGCATTAAATTCGTCGAAACATATTTATAACATGTAATAGTTTGAGACATAATTAAACACTTAATTAATTAAGTACTTAATTAGGTCATAATTAAAATACTTAATTAATTAGTTGTCCACATGTTTTTTAAACAAATTAATTAATTTAACTAAAAACAATTAAATGTTTTATTCCAGCAAATTAATGCAAACTAAAAGCATAAAATTAAAATAAATTGGAATTCAAGCTCAATGAACAGAAATTAGCTCAAATTGAGCTCCATGGAGCTGGAACAAGCTAGTTCAGTTTCCAAAAGATGACAAGCCTCTCTTGGAAAATTGATCCAGGGGTGTTCTCGGGCGGGATCGTATCATTCCCTCCCTCTTTGAAGCGATTTGTCCCCAAATCGGGCCACTTTCTCGAAAAAAATTTTATATCGTCACTAGCCCTTTGGTCAATGGAATTGGCATAGTTGCTTCCAAAAACCTGCAAATCAGACATGCCTTGTGTAGGACACAAGTTATGTTTATGCCCTCCCTCTTTAGGAGGGAACCACTTTGAAGTGTCACCTACACAAAAATTAAGTAGATTGGTGACTCCATGGTTCAAAAGGACTTCTTAAGATCTTATGCAAAAATTGAACAAATGAACCAATGCCAGGATGAAAAGTAAAAGTTGATTTTACCTTTCCGCAATGAGTTAAGAATTTCTTCGTTGGAGATATACCAGAATCAAGAAGCATTATAATTTTGGACAACAAAAGTCCATGACTTAAAACCTTTGAACAATGATGTAGAACCAAAGCTTTGATTTAGCATTTGCAACTTGTCATAGTTCAACAACTTCGTTTTCAGATTTAAAGTCATAACATCAAGCAAGCACAAATGGTTCACACATCTATTCACACGAAATTCAGAGTGCTTGATTGCATTCAATGATGATCCAAAATAACAAAATGTTCGATAGTTATGGTCTCAAAAATCAAAATCCATTGGTTCAAATCCCTCGATCAATAATAAAGAATAATAAGCACCTGGATCAAAAATGAAGTTTTTGCTTACCATCTCACATTGACTTGAATATTTCTTAGCTGGCAGCTTGGTAGGAACACGAAGCAAACTACAGTTATAAGTATGCAATTCATGTTCGAATCCCTTAAACCACAATATGGAGCAATTTCTAGAATCATAAATTGAATTTTGACTTTGGAAGCCAACAATATTCACATGCTTTGTCTTCACACATAGCGATAAAATTTAGAAAAGATGAGAAGGTTCAACATATTTATTCCAAACAAAATTAGAGTACTCACCTTTATTTAAAAACAACTTAAGATAACTTGCTCCGGGCTTAAACACACGGTTTTGATCATTCTTTGTTAAAAACAGCAAAGGCTTTTTCAAACATGCAAAATTTATACAACAAGGTAGATCCGTCACACCATCACCATGTTCATTTGAACTAAGCACTTTGCATAGCAACCTTTTATTACACAAGCTCGAAATATTTCCATGATGATTGAATCTCACTTCATCCACATACTGATCGATGAAACAATTATCATTAACAAAATTTTCCTTGCCATCATTAAGATCAACCACATCAAGGTATAGTTCTTTTCCAAAACCCACATCATAAGCAATGTCATTACTATGAATCAAATAGGGTTGATTAAAGGATATAGAAACCTCACCTTGCTCACCTTTAGGCATAGGTGGACGAGGGCCACCCAGAATGCAACCTTCTCCACCCAAGATGAACCGTCGCTCCTTTGGGAGGTAAAGTAGTTGAAACTCGTCACATGGATCATTAAAAACCTGAAAGGAAGAAATAGAACAAGGACAACTCATATGGGGGTTAGTTAAAACAACACTCGCTTCTTCTTGTTCTCTCTCGTCTTTTCCACTCGTTTCTTGCTCACTATCTTCATTTTCTTTCGTTTCTTTTTCAACATTTTTTTCTTTTTCAATTTTTTTCTCAATCTCAATTTCTTTTTCAATTTTCTTTTCTTCATTTTCTTTTTCTCTCACTTTTTCGATTTCTTTTTCTTTTGCAATTTCTTTTTCATTTTCTCGCTCGCACTCTTTTTCTTTTTCACTTTCTTTTTCTTTTTCTTCTTTTTTGTTTTTATTACAATGTGAAGACGATACAAAAGAATCAAAAAGATAATCGTTTGGCTCAAAGAAAGAGACAGTATTTTCCTAGGCTTCTCGTTCATTTCTTCGGGAATAATCCTTCGGGAAGGACGTCTTTCAAGCGTACGAGGAATAACTCGTCCTTTCTTGTTTGTCATATCGAAAAGTCGCAAGCTTTAAGCTGTTGTGTCTTGAATTCCTTGACGAATAAGAATCCTGATAAGAATCTCTTAGCGAGTAGTCTTTGGACACGTATCGCCGTGATGATCTCGACTCCATTTCTCAACTTGGTGGATTTTGTTTTCGTCAGATCTTTTCCTCCACTCGGTCCAACCTTCTTTTTAATGGGCTTAGTTCTTCCTCCAATATTCGGCCCATCTCGTCCACCAAGTATTGAAATTCATCGGTAGAGAATTCTTCTCGAGACATGATTTTATTGCTGAAAAAGAATAGTGATTAAAACAAAACAACAATTAAATACCTTACCACAAAAAAATCTCACGTTTCACTCGCAAAGAAAATTGGATAGCACTCCACTCGTGTTTACACTCGTTTAATGGCATTTGCTCGCTCTAATGTACTCACCACTCGTGCCTTTTTTTGCTCGTCTCACTCTCGTGAATTCGTATTTTATTTCAAGAAGACTTATTACGGCTTAGAGGGTCGGCTTCAAATGGGTGCAAAGGATAACCTTAGGGTGTATAGGGTAGGCTGAAACAAGGAAAATAAAAATCAAAGTATGTGTGGCATTTTGGGGGGTAGAAGGAATGGTAGAATGAATGGATGTTCGGAAGTAACAAGAAATGATAACAAAATAAAACTCACAAGACTTTTCACTTTTTTTTATACTTCGAATTTTTTTTGAATCTTTTTTTTCGATTTTTTTCGATTTTCTTTTCGAATTTCCTCTTCTTCTTTTTTTGATTTTTTTTGTTCAATTACAATATGGTGAAATACAAAGAAAAAAAATTAGAACCTAATTTTTTTTCACGCTACGAACCTACTCCGAGCTTGATACGAACATCAGAGTTCCACGTTTTAGTAGCTCTGATACCAAATGATGTGATCTGGCCCGAGTTTATCGAGTCGTTTCACGTAGTTGCCCGATCGTCAACAAGGAGTAGTTGGAGTTTTCGAAAATTGGGTGATTCAGGCTAAGGATGCGGAAGCTTATAAAGGGTGTTGATGAGTGGTTTGGTGTTGGTAGGTTCGGTTTAGGATAGAAACAAGGTGGGATAGAAAATGGTAATTGATGGAGATGGAAAATAGAACTTAAACGTCAAGGAAGTTTCAATACTATAAAGAGTATCGCCCCAAATCTTATATGGTTTAAGGTGAAAAGATGGAAATAGGAATATGGACCTCGACCCGTTACTTAGCAAAGTAAGAACCAAAGGTATATTGAAATGGATGAACGCCACACCAGGATTGGTGATAAGTTCGGAAAGAGTTCGGTTGACGTCACTAGCACGCTAGATAAGCCAAATCGAGACTCACACGAAATATGAGAGGGAGAAACCTCACAAGAACAATAGTTCATTCAGAATTTTGACAAAAAGTTCTTTTACAATGAAATTAATCAACTATTTATAGCCAAAGCTTAGGCTAGTTGAATAGTCAACATCAAACTTAAAAACTAAGTAGATAAAAATCACTAAACTACCATAGCAAGGTTCGACTGAATGAAATTAAGGCTGGAAATTAAAGCTCCTAGTTGTTGCCGCATGCATGCACATCTTGCTGTAAAATTTGAGTAGTTTATGTGTGAAAAATTCAATAGTGAACAACCTTTGTGTGTGTATAGCCATAGCCGAAAGGTCACCTTCAAAATACATGCATGGCCGGATGCATGCTCCTCATTAAATGCGTTCATTGGATCGACAAATGCATGTCCAGCAGCCTCCTTAATCAATCTTCAAAATACATGCATGACTGAATGCATGTTTTACTTGGGAAAATGGAATGGGCGGCCGAATTATTATGAGCAGTCAAGTTCTTTGTCTCCACAAAAAAGGTGCTTGGAGAATAGCAATCAGCAGCCTAAATTCATCTTGAATACAACTTCACATTCATGTGTCCTTTGCTGTGCATGAAAAAGGTATTTGGGAAAAACTAAGTCATCAGATCATTTAATGTCGTCCTTTGCATGGGGAGAAAATGCAACAACAACTTAAATCTCGTCCCAGCATGAAAAGGAGAATTTGGCAGCTCCTTTATTGCACCCACGCATGATCTTCTTTAATGTTCTACCTTGCCATTAAGTTAGCCGAATTTAATGACCTGCAGAGAACAATTAAATTCGGTCAATGCATATTAATAACCTGCTCATTAAATTTGTTCTTTAAATTTCGGCTGGCTAAGACATATTTAATATTCTGCATTAAACAACAACATTAAACAATAGCAGCAAAACACATTAATTAGCAGCATTAAATTCGTCGAAACATATTTATAACATGTAATAGTTTGAGACATAATTAAACACTTAATTAATTAAGTACTTAATTAGGTCATAATTAAAATGCTTAATTAATTAGTTGTCCAGATTTTTTTAAACAAATTAATTAATTTAACTAAAAATAATTAAATGTTTTATTCCAGCAAATTAATGCAAACTAAAAGCATAAAATTAAATTAAATTGGAATTCAAGCTCAATGAACAGAAATTAGCTCAAATTGAGCTCCATGGAGCTGGAACAAGCTAGTTCAGCTTGCAAAAGAC
The DNA here is from genome assembly GCF_025698545.1 of Gossypium raimondii. NCBI lineage: Eukaryota > Viridiplantae > Streptophyta > Magnoliopsida > Malvales > Malvaceae > Gossypium > Gossypium raimondii. The sequence continues at coordinate 30,380,741 of NC_068567.1, read as the reverse complement.
GACAAGCCTCTCTTGGAAAACTGATCCAAGGGTGTTCTCGGGCGGGATCGTATCAAGCACACTATGTGTGAGCATTCCCGAGTATCCAATGTAATTCTAGATGGTTCAATGTGTATGCAAAGGTTAATGGCAAGGTATGTATATAATTGGATAATGGTTCATGATCTTATGAAAAGGTTAATGGGATAAATGATGTGTACGTGAAAATCTACTTGCGATATGGTTGAACTCATATGTAGCATGTATGAACTTACTAACTTGTGAGTTTGGTGGTGTTTATAGGAGTTTATTTAGCTTATGAGCATGGTAATGATGTTATGCATAATTTATAAATTAAGCTTAAGAATGGTAAGTTATGTTTGAGTTTATACGAGCTTACTAAGCACGAGCTACTTATGTAGTTACTTTCCTTTGCTTACGTAGTTACTTTCCTTTGTTTCGTAGATTATCAAAAACTCACTTCTGTAGTTTTTGAGATATTTTGGCCAAGGTTATAAATGGAATGTATAGGACCTTTTTATAATAAATGTCTTGAATGTGTTAATGAACATTTTGGTATGAATCTGTATTTTGTATGTTATACTTATAATGCTTAGGCAAGTTTAAGTCTGTTGGTCACTTTTAGGTATTTGTAATATATGGTCATTTTGGTATGCTTGTGGTGAAATGTGAATGGTTAAAGTGATGTCTTTAAGTAGCTAAATTGAATAGGTTTTCTGCTTAAAATGTGGAATTATAGCTTGTTTTGATTGAAGTTGTTTTGGAATAAGTTGTTCTTGATCATAACTTTGTTGTGCTGGCGATAGTCAATACATAATCACATAAATCTGTCCTTTTTCTTAACAAATAGAACTGGTGCACCCCAAGGTGAGAAACTGGGTCGAGCAAAACCCCTATCTGTCAACTCTTGCAACTACGCTTTCAACTCTGTAGGTGTCATTCAGTAAGGAGCTATTGATATCAAAGATGTTCCCGGTACTAACTCAATAGCAAACTCGACCTCTCGGGTCGGCAATAGCCCGGGTAATTCCTTTGGAAACACATCTAGATATTCACATACCACTGGAACCAATTCTAGCTTCAACTCAGAAACTCTAGAATCAAATATATAAGCAAGATACATATTACAACCTTTTCTAACATATCTATGTGCTAACATAGTCTAAATAACATTAGCCATACTATCCAGTCTATTTGATTCAATCTGAAGCTTTTCACCGTTCTGAGACTTTAACACAATAAGCTTTCGCCTACAGTTCACAACGACATCATGCAGAGTCAACCAATCCATACCTAGAATCACGTCAAACTTATCAAATGGTAATAGCATCAAATCAGCCGAAAAGTTACAATCCCGAATCATCAAAGGACAGTTTTTACAAACCTTATCAACTAGCACATACTGTTTAACGGTTTCGTTACTTTAACCACAAATTCAGTGGACTCAACAGGTAAATTCTTACTTGAAACTAGATTCCTGCATACATACCGTATCAACATGCCCGTATCCGTGCCCGTGTAACTCTCTGACTTGGGTCACAAAGCCAAGTTACACGCCCGTGTAACTCTTGAAATGGCCTCGCACGTCCGTGTGTCAAGCCGTTACGTAACTTGTAATCCTTTGAAACCTATAGGGGACACACGGCTGTGTCGCATGGTCGTGTGTCACACACGACTGCGACACATGCCCATGTCTTTAGCCGTATGGACAAGAAATATGTCATTTTCAAGCCATTTCTTTCACCCAAATCAAGTTGACACCTAAAAGCCATTTGCACATATCATCAAGCTACAAAACATACCTAAAACTTGCATGATAGGACTAATACAATATGGTATCAATCAATACAACCAATATGCCAAAAGGCACCTCAATCACAAATCATCAAGTCAACCTAAACAAAAACATACTTATCCATGAATCAACCATACATATCTACCTATTTCCATACCAAGTCATACTACAATAACCACATGCCAAACCACACTCAAACATACCAAATTGTTCATTCAAAATATACCATCACTTGACCATTTCAACATTAGCCATCAAAGCATCAAAATGCCAAAAGTTTACAAACCACAACACCACATTTACAAACCAAGCATAACAACTAGATCACTAATACAAGTCCTGTAACACCCGTAACCCGTATCCGTCGCCGAAATAGAGTTACGAAGCATTACTGAAAATTTTTAACTTAAAACAATCATTTATAAAATACATCATATTACATTCAAACACATGCATATTGTCCCTTATACGAGCCCTTGAAGCCCTTAAAACACATTTGAAACAAATCGAGACTAAATCAGAAACATATAGAACTTTTAAGAAAAATATGAAAATTTTCAAACTGTAGGGGTCAACCGCCGTGTGGCTAGGCCATCTGACTCACACGACTGAGACACACGCCCATGTCTCAGGTTGTGTGGGCATTCAAAGTAGGGACACACGGCCATGTCCCATCCCGTGTTTGTGCTCGTGTAACACTCTAACTTGGGTCACACAGGCAAGCCACACGCCCGTGTGCCAGGTCGTGTGCTAGGCCATGTAACTACCTGACTTACAACCCTTAGTAAGCTAAAAGGGATGCACGATCGTGTTGCTTGGCTGTGTGTCACATACGGCTGAGACACATGCCCGTGTCTCTGGTCGTGGGGACGAAAAATAGGTCATTATCAAGCCATTTTTCTCACCCAATCATGCACACACCTACAACGAATTTTCCACATGTAATTATGTATTCAAAATGCATCAAATAATGTATCAACAAGCTAAATCAATAAGGTATATCTTCACACAACCAATACGCCAAATGGGCACCTCAAATCACAACAATCATACATATGTTCATATTTGCAAAGCTTAGTCAAAACTCAACCAACTTATCACTAGGTTCACATATCAAAATCACACTTGACATACCAAATTGACCATTTAAAAATTAGCATCATTAGCCATATATGTCAGCTACATTACCTAAACCATAATGACCACATTCAACCATATTAAAGAACATTCCATCACGTACATTTTTTAATATCATTTCAACTTCCATCAATTAAGCTCCATAAAGACTATAATATCAACCATCATAAAGCCAGATACATATATCAACATAACAACTATTCCATCCTCAAAAAGAGACCATAATTACAAGCCAATTCAAATGACATCATTAACCAAAACACCTATACATGTGCATATTTAACCAATTATCACTTAACTTGTTTTCATGCCAAAACATAACATAATTAATACATAGAAACAATACCAATTTTGGTCATTTCAAAACATACACCAATTTAACCATATTAACCACAACCAACAAGCTATCATTAGCACCTTAAGTACCTCAAATCCAAGGCAATATTTTATGCCATAATCATTAACCAAAATGACATATACATACCAAACTCATCAATTAAACATTAGACATAGTCCACCTATACATGCCATTATAACCACGACCAAAGCATTAAAATCTACTGATAAAATTGATGGATAGTGTGATGAATATCCGACTAGCTTCCAACCCGATCGAGCTTTTAATAATCTGTAAAGTAAAGGAAAATAACTACGTAAGCATTGTATGCTTAGTAAGCTCGTATAAACTTTAAGCATAAAAATTCCATTTCGGTAATAAACTTATTAGAATAGATATAAACATATGCCAATTCCAAAATTCATAATTCTATATGATCATCGACTCACAAATGAGTAAATTCATTAATGTCGTATATATCTACCATTCATAATGTGATAGGATTTTATGGGCATAATGTATAACCATCAACCTTTCTATAAGATTGTACACCTTTCAATTTAGTTACTTTCCATTCCGTACTTAATGCTTATAATAAGCCTAAACGACATTATCAATTCCGACTTAGTGTATTTATCCCTGATCTAGATATATTCATCAATAGCATACGCAATTTGTTCACATATAAATACATCATTTATCGCATTAAACTTTTTATAACATCATAATACATCCCAATTACATACTTATTGTTTCGTTCCCTTTTCTTACCCGTTACATATGCATAGTACAAGCATAATCATAAACATCAATCATATCCACAAGCTTGGCATAAGTCTAAGCACATCAATAACATATGTTAGTTCATTTAAACATGAATCATATGAATTTGACATGGATAACCATTATACTTGAACACAATTCAATTGGATTTATCATCCATCTCATAACATATCATGTTTTTCATATATCACCATTTCAATGAATTTCATGCATACCCATCTTAATTCATATTGAACATTTACCATTTCATTTGCACAACACATATGCCATAAATATATCATTAACCATATTCACAAGTTAGTGAATAAACACATAATTTAGCATAAATCACCACACGATAAAATAACTTTCATGAATATAGCATATAAGCATTCATACTTTGCATGAACATGGCTATACACACTTTAATAACTAGCAAATCATACCTTTCCATACTTCAAGACATTGCCAATCGAAAAACTTACCGTTCCTTCCCTTTGTATGCCCGTTGAACCACTTAGAATAATATCAGATACGTAGGAATCTCACACACTATGTACTAACATATGTTCAAAACCATTTCTTTCCTTTTCTTTTACATAGATGCTCTCTCTTGAGCCATAAATGGGTCTGCTCACACAAGCTATCAGTTGGAACCTAGCTACACGGTGCTGCTCACACAAGCTGTCAAGTATCCGCAACACATGCCGGAACTCAATCACCGGTAGACGTTCAGGACCAGCACCCAAAACATGTTAACCCAAATGTCATGCCATTTGTATCCTATATATTCTTAAGGTTCAAACGAGGTTTGGTAGTTGTAGTACGTCGTTGAATTTTCATCGTTTCTTTACTCGATAAATATAGTCAACATTATACACAGTACAGTTCATACAAACTTACCTGGCTATTTTGCAGAAATGTTAATGTATAGGGGCATTTTGGTAATTTTCCATTCTCGATTTTCCACCCGATCTTGATCTAAATTAATAATTTCATTCAATATATTAATAGAGATAGGAAAAAAATTCATTTTATGCAATATAGTTATTTTTACATTTTTACAAAATTGCCCCTAAAGTTTTACTTTTATTCAATTTAGACCCTAAGCCTAAAACATGTAAATTAACCATTTTTACCCAAAATTGAGCCCAGCTGAACACTTATGTTATCCAACCCTTATACTTTTACATTTAAACAATTTAATCCCTAATCGACGAATTCATCAAAAATCACTTAACAAAATACTTTTAAATATCAACCAACATTACAAATTTATCACTTAACATCAAATATCACAAGATTCATCAATGGTAACATTCAAAACCTTTAACATTTTCAAAATCGAAGGTACGAACTAGTTGGACCTAATTGCAACGATCTCAAAAACATAAAAATTATTAGAAATTGGTGAAAAATGGCTTACCATGCCTCATTCAAAATAGAACCGAAGCTTGAAGCTTTTAAATTTCCATTTACATGGTGACATTCTATGGGAGAGAAGAAAATAGCTTTTGTCTTTTATGTTTTTTTTTAACTTTTTATTCATTATTTTCATAATATAATAACATAATAAACATTAAAACTTAAAGAGAAATTAAAGCACTAAACCATCCCACTATCTTAGATATGGGTAAATTACCCATTAAAGCCATCCAACTATAATTCTTTAAGCAATTAACACCTTTAAACTAATAGAGATCAAATTTTACATCTTTTACAATTTAGTCCTTTCTAATTAATTAATTATCGAAACGTTAAAATTTTTCAATGAAACTTTAATACCACCTTAATGACACTCCGTAAATATTTATAAAAATATTTACGGCTCGGTTTATAGAAACAAGGTCCGGATACCTCAATTTCTAAAACCACTCAACCTTAGGGTCTTACCACTTGAACTTAATAAATCGCTTATCACTATATCAAAAACCTTTTTAAGACCATAATTGACATGTAAATATTAAATAATAATATTTACGAACTTACTTGTCAGATTTGGTGGCCCAAAACCACTGTTTTCGACACCACTGAAAAACGGGTTGTTACAACATCATATTTACTTTCTTCTTTGGGTGAGTATCGAATTGGACATTCAAGACTTCTATGACCTTTGCTACCACACCAATAACATTTAACAATATATACAAGAATATTCTTAATTTCTTTCTAATTAGATATTTAATTGGACATTGGAAACCCTCATCATCTTTTCAACTACACTAATAACATTTCACGAAAAGTGAGAAATCAATCGTACTCCTCCTTTTGTTTGGCCAACTCCCCTTGAATTGACAAACTAATTTATGGCAACCTTTTCCATCACAATAAGTCTCTTGATCATTCTTTTAATGAAATTATGGAATTAAGAACTTTGATTTAGTAAAAGAATATTGCTCACGGTAATTATTAACCAAAGTCTCATCATTTGCACGAGGGACACGTCGAGCATTATTTGCATGAAGAAGAGGCTGGTCAACCTCATCTTCCCAATTACGATTTTGATGCTCAATTTGGGTACTTAGGTGAGCTAATTTTTTGTTGATTGTGTCTAGGTTAGTGTCTCATTGTTGATCTTCAACATCTCAAGCCTCTAGATCTTTTTGCAAATTTGCAAACTTTTTAAATTTATCATTGACCTGAAAAAGGCCTTATTGAGCTCCTTCGCGAAACTAACAAGAATCTCTATGGTAATTGGTGGCTTATCACTTGGATTATGCCACTCCTCAAGCACCCTTTTGGACCAGCTCACTAAGTGTTGCTCGCAGTCCTTTGCGATATGACTTAGCTCGATTCCAGCTGGTTGAGCTTAATTCAGCTCAATTTTAAGCTCAATGAGCTCGTTTTTAGTTTATTTTAGCTTGTGCTTAATATGCTGGAATAAGAAATTAATTTGTTTTTAGTTAAATTAGTTATTTAGTTTAAATAATTAATTTGTCATAATTTGGACATAATAATTAAGTTAAGTGTTTAAATTATGTTTTTAATTAATTATGAGTGTTTAATATGTCTTAAGTCTATTAAATATGTTCTAATTAGTACAACTTTTTAATGTGTCCTAGATTCAGACGTTTTAATTATGTCCAAATTTTATACAAATTAATGAAGTCTAAATTGTGTCTAAACCAAATTAATTGTGCAGCCTTGTGCTTGGACGGCATTTAAGGAGGATGAGTTGCTGGTTGCCTTTTCGTAAGCAACCTTTCGGTCTTTGCTAAAGCAAGCCTGGACGGCATTAAAGAAGCAAGCATGGACAGCATTAAAGAAGCTGTTGTTTTTTCTCTTCTCCATGTGACCATTCGGTCAACACAATTGCCATCAAAATGTCACCCATTGAGGGAGTGTACATGCATTGGACGACATAAATATGGTGTGCTCTTGGTTTATTTTTCCAAACACCTTTCTCGTGTACAGAAAAAGACACATGAAGTGCTGCTGTTTTTCCTTCTTCCCAAAGCCGGCCATTTAGCTTTCCAAACATCATTGAAAGCTTTCACATTGCTGGAAGAATTTTGTCCACATGGATGACCATTCGGTTGGGTGTTTTCATACCTAAGAGGCTGTTTGTGTGCCCCAAGACGTTGCTAATGCTGTTGCTACTCATTTGGCTTCTCAAGGCCGAATTAATGAAGAAAGTTAAAGCTTTTGGTTGATCAATCAATGGATTCTTCCAGGTTAAGTAATCAACTTATTAATCAGCTGAATTGGAGCAATTAACCTGCTGTTTATTGTCGTCCCCAATGCCTAGAATACTTCAAAGGATTGAGCTTAGTTATTAAGTTATTTCAGCTTATTAATTAGCTCAATTAATCTGATTATTTGTGACCAATAGGCTAGGCTCTCTTTAGGCTATAAATAGTTTGCTATTTCAGTTTGTAAAAAGAAATTTTGAACTTTTGCCCATTTGTTGAATGAACTTTGTTCAAAGAGTGAGTTTTCTCCTCTCTAAATTCGTACGAGTTTTGATCTGACTTATCTAGCGTGCTAGTGGCTTCAATCATTCTCTTTTTGAACTTATCACCTTATTTTGGTGTGGTGTTCAACCCTTCTACAATTTCACAAACTCACCTTAAACCGAATAGAAACCGGGTGACACTCCTTAGTGTTGAATCGTTTTTGGTGTTTAAGCTCACTTATCCATCCCCACCGAATATCCAATATTTTATCTATCTTTATTATCTTCTACGAAATTGAGCCAAACAATTATTCATCTTCCTCATTCTTCTCTTAGCCGAACCTACATCTTTCTAAACCTTCCATCCCTTTCAAAAATCCCTTTGTAAACTTCTGCATACTTAACCAAAATTCTCCTATTTCCCGACGACTCCACTACTCCTCGTCGACGATTAGGCAATTACGTGAAACGACTCGATTACCCCGGGCCGGTTCGCATCAATAAGTATCACGAGTCATTGTGAAAGCTTGAAATGAACACAACATTCAAGAAGTAAAAAATTAAGCAAACCTCAACTTTATGCACTAAAAAAATTAAATTCTCAATGAGGTAAGAATTAATCTTGTGAGTCTTTTAAAAGGGTTTATATCAATTAACCAGAATGTATTAGAATCAACCTAGCAAATGATACGACCCCGGTTTAGTAGTTGAATCCGAGTCGTTGTTGTGCCCGATCGTGAATTGGAGTAATATTAAGGTTTGTTGAAAATAGGTTAAGAAAGAAGAGATAAAGGCTCAATTTGGTTCAAAGAGGTTATGGAATGAATGGAAATTGTTAGGTGAACATAAAACCAAGTATTCAAGTTGATCTAACACAATATAAGTGTGTTATCCCCAAACATAGACGAATGCTTAGGTTGAGATGGTAACGGTTAGGAAGGTAGGTAATAGAAACGCAACCTCGACCCACTATCAATATTGATAGGAACCTCGGTATAACTTGAACGCTACACTTTGGGTGCAAAGTGATAAGTTCGAAATACAAAAACGGGTTGACGCCACAAGGGTTACTTGATAAGTCTAACCAGTCCTTGAAGAACAATGAGAGTTGAACACGAACTCACAAAGTAAACAAATTTCATATAAGTTTTAAAAATATCTTGTCTAACCCCAAAATGATTACAAAACAACTATTTATAATATAAATTCCTAAGGTAGTGAATGGACTAATAAGATCTTGAATGGTCACCAAAATTAAAACAAAAGAGGTGGAATTTTCCAGCAACCTTCCTAGGACGTTTTGGGAAGCTTCATGCATGAAGAATTCAATTGGGCGACTTCTAGATGGAGTCCATTCATTTGGACATTAATGGAAGTATTGGTGAGTGAATAAGAGGTCTTGGTTTGGCCAATGAAGTTGAATGCACCTTAATGAAGCCTCCTTGTGAGTGAATGACTTGCCCATTTTTAATGACGTTTTGGGGATCTCCAACACCCATGGTGTGAACATCAAATAGGAACGACCTTGTGTGTGTGAACTCACAAACCGAATGGCCAAAAGATAGCAAAATTTATTTATCACCGGGGCATCCTCCAAGGTAATTAAAGAGTGAATTGAGTCGCTTGGAAAGTGAAAAGAAACTCCCAAAAGGGCCTTCTTGTTCATGAAGGAATGCATGGAGGAGAGCAATCAAGAACAAATAAATGCCGTCCATGCCCAAATTCTGCACCAAATTAAAACAAACCTTTAATTCTTGTTTTAAGACAAAATAAATACATGCAATATGGCCCATAAATTGGCAGTAGCTTCTTTAATGAATTCCAACATGCTTTCTTCAACATCTCATTGAATGCTTGTCTTTCTTGCACATTAAATTCGCAAGCATGCACCCATTAAATATGTCCATTAAATGGCCACATGAAAAAGCACCAGCAACTAATTAATGCCGTTCCTTGCATGTAGAACAGCAACTTAAATGCATGTCTCCTTTGCCATTAAGTAGTTGTTTCCAGCTGAATTAATTACCTGCAGACACAAAATAAATTCGGTCAAGACATAAATTAAACCTCATTAAATTCGGTTGTAGCAAAACAACTTAAATGATGTAATGACAATTAAATTCAGCTGGACACCTTAAAAACATACATTAAATTCGGCCAAACATGTAGTAGCAGCATTAAATTCGTCCAGGCATATTTATAACATGTAGTGGCAGCATTAAATTCGTCCAGACACATTTATAACATGTAGTGGCAGCATTAAATTCGACATATTAAATAGATGTAATAGCCTAGACATATTTATGCTATGTATGAAAATAGGACACATTAACAAAACATAAAAATAAAACATATTTAAAACACCTAATTAAAATGTCCAATTTTAATAAATTTAATACTAACACTTATTTGAGTGGAATAAATAAATAAACTAACTTATTCAATTTGTTTCAAAGAAATAAAATTATAAGAATTAAAATAAACTCAAATTGAGCAAAATGATCCCATTGAGCTGGAAACGAGCTAAACGAAGCTCAGTGAGATGCAATTGAGCTAATTTAGCTCGCATGGGTGTGCAAGCAATACTTATGGAGCTGGTCCAAAAATGTGCCCGGGGCGTGGTCGTATCAGCAAAGCAAACCTAGTGGTACAAGGAGTCCAAAATCAACTAGACACCAACGAATTGTATTGCATGGAGGAAGAAATGTGGAACGATCTTTAACCTACTAACATAAGAAACAATAAAGTGTTAGCATACGTAAAGAAAAATAAAAACCAAAAACAAATGAAAACCTAAGTCTAAGAGTCAATGAAAATCATTGAAACCCGAAAACCTGAAAAATTGAGAAGCAACATGACAAACTTCATTCGAGGTGTTCTCAATTTGCAAAAATCACGAATTTTAAACTGGAGTCTCCTCAAATAATTTAGATTTGATTTGAAAAGTTTTGGCACAAAATTTAACCCGTTGAATTTTTTTTAATTTTTCTTTATTTTTCATTTTTTTGTTTTTTTCCACTTTTTTTTTAATTTTAAACTTCTTTATTTTTCACTTTTTTAATATTCTAAAAGCGTGCCAAGAATTAATATGTAAAATTTCATATCATTTGGAAAACGTTTACCCACTGAAAAATATTTTTCCCCAATACTTTTATGGGTAAAAAAATTATTTTGAAGCTCTTTGCTGGGAATCAGTTTGTAAGAACACAAAGAACACCTAAAATTCCCAAGAAACTGATACTAAATGATAAAGATGAGAGAAAATTAGTGCAAAAAAGGATTGTAAGTTTGTCTAAATCGCGAATTTAACTTAGGGCTCTAGACGTTCAGAAAGAAACTTGGATTTTGGCACAACCTGAAACACGAACGAATCAAAGTAAAAAAAATTAAAGAAAGTAATTAAAATAAATAACTAAGATAAATAAAATATAACGATAAATCAAAGATTAGAACAATAAAGAAGATAGATGGAAAAGATGAAATGTGGCATGTCGCATGTGGCATGTAGAAGTCCTAAGGAGCCTTGGAAATAAGAAGAATTCATAATCCCCTTCAAGCAGTCCTAATTTCCCCTCCAAGAAAGAAAACTTGGCAAGAAAAAGTTTGGACATAATCCTCATAATCTGAAGATATTGTTAAAACTCTTCTACAAGAAACTCAAGAAAAATTCTTGAAAAGAAAAAACTCAAAGATAATTTTATTAACTCAAAGTAAACAATCAATTGATTGTTTTGTGTACAATGAAAACACCTTTACATAGGCTAGCTAAATAAAACTATTAAGTATTCTAAAACTCTAATTAACCTAAACAAGAAGTAGTTTTAAACTAAACTTTCTTGTTGATATAAAACTCTAAATAACTTAAAATACTTAATAATTATCAAGAATTTGGAATAAAAATTGATAATAATAATAATAATAATAATAATAATAATAATAATAATATGTGATAAATACAATATTGGGCTCATATATAATAAAAATTAAGCCTAAAAATTGAACCCAATATGATTTAAACTCGAATTAAAAGCCCGAAACTTGTAATTTCCATAATAATTCTGTCTAGAAATTCTACTTTCGCATTCTTCACTAAAACAGTCATAACTTGAGTTCCCGAACTCAAAACCAAGTGATTCAAAGCGCGTTTCAAAGCTAAGAGGTAGGTTTTTTAACTCTATGAAGACATCTTAATCTAGAAATTTCTAAATACCATCCAAATATTTTTCACAAGTTGACTAATCTTTTAAACTTGAAAATTGATAGCTTGGTTGAATTTACTTTAATACATTTCACTCATTCCATGCATGTATCAGTCCTCATTTTTTAAAATGATTCATCATCACATACTGGTTTTGATCGAATCTTTGTTTGATTTGCTTGACCTTTGACCTTTGACCTTGTTGTTGGGCCTTAAGGTAGTGTAAGCCCATCACATCTATGGGCTTTAAATTAGGCCTCAGTCTATCACACGGCCGTGTGATCCCTGTTTTGCATGTTTTCCATACTTTTCTAAAAAGTTTCAAATTAGTTCATGGTTTGTTTTGAATTATTTTTAGAGCTTTTGTAATCTCGATTTAAGCCCGATCTTGCATTTATAACATGTTTTAATTTAATGTGTGACAATTAATGAATGTTTTAATGAATTTTTAATTAAAACTGTTTGCTCTTGTTTTGCTATATATTGTAACATCTCGTAACCCTAATTCGATGATAGAGATGAGTGAGGGGTGTTACATACTTTATCTCAGTTTAAACAGTGAGGTCGAAAGATAAGTTATTTTTTTCGATTAATTCATTAGTTGGATGTCGAAAAGTAATAACTAGTTGGTTAATAGTTAATTCGATAAAACCTGAATTCTAAAGTTAATTAGGAACATTGACATGAGTTAATCTTCTATTTGTTTAACTGAGTTAATTTCGATTGTTAGTTTGTCTTTCTTAATTTTTATTTAATTTATGATATTTCCATTATTTAATTTTAATTTGGTTTTTCGTACTATAATTTTAGATTATTACTATTTAGCACTGCTAGTGTAGAAAAAAGAATTTTAGTTTAATTCAACCTCTTTAGGGTATGATCCTCGAAATACTTCCCGGAGTGTTTCGTTGTAACACTTCACTATATTACAATGACTTGTACACTTGCAAACACCGTTGTTTTATTATTTATCTTTTTGTTGTAGTATTTTCAGTCCAAGCGTTCATACGTCTGGCGGCAGTCAATAGATATATGTAATTTACAAAAGAAATGTTATTAAATGGAATAAGGAATATCATATGAAATTTTCATGTCTATATGATCATTTGAAACATTGGATATGGCTTTAAACTAACATGATGTAATTCCTTATAAAAAATGTGTTGAGAATTGATGTTAAGTTGTTAATTTACCAAAGTGATCTATTAGTATGCTTGATTATTTAAATGCTTTATCATTTTTAATTCAATTTTTTTCAGCATCATTAAGCATTTAATGCTCAGTGTTTCTATATGTAGGTATAAGAGAAGATAGGTCATGGTCGTTTAGTTTGAAGGCATCCAAAGGTGCAACTCAACTCATCAAAGTCCCTTTAATGTTTCACTAAAGTTTCTTCAGTAATGGCATGTAGGTCTAGATAATTAAGGAGTCTTTTATATGAGCAAATGATGGTACCTTAAATACAAGAAATTGTTAGTTGTTCATAATGTTTTTATATTTCTAAAAATTGAATATGTTATGCTTGTGGATGATAGGTTAATTGATTGTTAAATATGTTAACTTGATATTTAAGTTTGGTAACTAATGAACATAATTGATCCCATGATGTTTAATTGTGTTTGTGTGAGTGTAAATGGTGTTGAAAACATAAATTTTGAGTACTACAAGTATTGGTTTTGATATGGTAATGTTTTAGTCAAATTAGGTAAATTTTTTGTCCGGGCAAACTTGATTCGATAAAGGGGGTTAGTTGTATCGAAACAAGTTAGAATGCAAATAGCTATAATACAAGGCACTTGTATCGGTAGAACTATGGACTTTTATTGATACCACAGTTTTTGACACATATCCCTGTACTATTTTGAAACCTCTTTACCTCTTGAGTTTCACATTCGACCCCGAACACCTCCAAACACCTAGAAACTAATTTTTTTTAATATTTTCAACATGATTTTTAAGTTATAAAATTGAATCTACTTATTTTCAAATATTTTTTTTAAAAAAATTAAAATTAAATCAAAGTTCTTATGGAATAACCGATAATAGATTGAGTTGCTTCAGCAACGAATGTGCTCACATTCGGATCTAACGATTGGATTAGATGTGGGGTGTTACAAAAGATATTAGATTAGATCAAGTAACTTGGTAACATATCCTAAAGATTTAAAGATTTATCCGAATCATATTACAGATATTATTGATGTTGATTATCTTGTTATTTGATGGGAAGATTGAACGTAATTTATCTTTATGTTAACAATCTTTAAACTCTTATATATTTGAAAGGCTTGTGTAGGTAAAAAAGGGTGGAGAATTTTAGCACTTACTCTGTTATTTTGAACTAGTTTTTAAGAGTGCATTTTGTAAGTAACCAAGTGAGTCACTTGGTTTTTATCTAAGTTTTTCAGGGAGAAAATTTAAAGGAGAGTCGTCTAGATCTTCTTAGCTACAAAAGTCAGGTTGTTAATCTAGTGAGTGTTAGTGGTTGTAATTACTTGTTGCTCAAGGTGTTAAGATAGTGAATTTTCTGTTTGGGCAAGACTCACAAACATAGAAAACCAAACTAAATAAACATATCATTGTGTTCATCATTGTTCTTCACCAGTACCTTAAGGAGTTGGCACTGCTTGTAGAACTGCTCAAATTGCTTGCAATTATCAATTTTGTTCTTTCACGATTCATTTATCCGTTTCAACTCTCTTATATTACTTAATTGTATCAAACTTTCATGTCCGACCAAAGTTGAAAATCAACTTTTGTTTGGCAAGAAAGTTGTTCAACTTTTCTTGTAATATGAGTAACATAAAGAAAAGGTGTACTAGACACAAGGGGTTAAAGCTAAGGGATTGCATATTCTTCATCAAACATGAGAAACCCTTTACATTGTTTTATGCTTTAACATCCAAATGACTATGGTGACGGTTATTTTCCAGATTGATCACATAAAAGTACCTGCAAATCTTGACTTTAAAGCTTCAGTTTACGTTCAGAGAAAATGCAATTTGAATTGGCAAAGATCATTAGGAAAGAACAAAGCTGAAAGAGTAAGTTGCAGTGTAGCGGAAGTGAAAAGTGAAGCATGTGAATTAGTCGCTGGAGTTAAGCTTTCAGTTAGGGAAGGAGATGCTAACATCCAGTTATCTCTTCTAAAGCAGTGAAAAACACTAATCGATTTGAGTTTAAATTTTTATTTTTTAAGAACATCTTAAAGATTTTTAACTTTAATATTTACTCATGACAAATATTTAGTAGGGTCAATCTGTGTAAATTTTCATCAAAACATTAATTGATTTTTTTATTCTTTTAAATATATTTTAACTTGATGTAGTGCTGTCAAAACTACACCTAATGTCAATTTTAACTTCAAAAAATTACAAAATAGTTATTAAACTATTCAAAAAATTTCATTCAAGTCACCGGTTGCTAAAATCACTGTTTTATGGTCTTTTTTATTTGCACTAGCTGCACCAACCGAAAGCTCTCATCGTTCTCTTCTATAGTTCTTATTTTTTTATGAAACTTTCTTGAACCTCACTAATCTACAAACAAAAATCCATATAACTCTCTTCTTTGATCTTTGACATTTAATAGTTAGACTAACTTGAATATTTGATCGTACCGATTATTAAATCACGACTTCAAACCTACTAGCTAGATTTTTAAATATATAACAACTTAGTAACTTGAATAAAAATTTGTTATTAATTCAATGATTTAATTTCAAAATAATTTAATGACCGCTTTTTGAGATTAAATGTTCAAAATGATAAGATGTTAACTTCGTATAGTTCACCCATAATTTGGTGGACAATTAAGTGAATTGCTTTTCTAATGTTGATTTCTAAAATAAATTCAGTATTGGGCTACTGGTTTTAACCGTTTCAGTCCAAGGAAAAGTTAACCCATTAGAGATTTGAATTAAATAAATAAACAATTAATTGATTTACTGGTATGGACTTTGAAACAAATCTCAATCCCAAAAAATCTTATAAGCCCAAGAGCTTTAGCAAGAAAGACGAGCACACGCAGATATACACATGCATTACTCGTTCACTAGAAAACATAAATATATGATGAAAACCTGCAAGCATTTGTCAAGCTAAATTTCAATCAATTTCCAAGCAATCACTGCAAGCTTTTTAAGTTGTTTGATTCTATACATAGATATACATAAACACGGTTTAAAACATACAGTAATACATTTATTCCCCGACTTTTAACTATTTATCTAGCAGGCCTGGAACAGTTCCAGGCTGTTGTCTTCCCTAAGAATGATCAACAGTTTTCCCAAGTCGCGCATACTCGAAAGACTGCTAATGCCCCGACGCTGAGGCATCGCTTTCTGCATTGAGCAATCAAGCATAAACCATCCTTACTTCAAGTTTCTATAAAATCAGGAAAATACTAAAAGCAGAGCAAAGACAAAAGACCGGGTTTATTTTAGCAATAAAAAAAACACCTTATCTTATTCTTAGGCGATATTTCCCTTAGAATCCTCATAACATACCAGTAAATGACAATTTCTCTAAACCTGCTTTTAACAAACATAAAAAAAGTATTTTCCAACAATCCTTTACTTTTTCTTTTCGTTTTTCAGGCTAAATGGAAGGTGTTTGTTTTTTGGTACAAATGTTCCCACAAAGTAATATGAATTAACAATAATGCACACGACATGTGACATGCAGCAGTCCATTGTTTATATCAATACTTCATCATGTAACCAAATAAACAAGAGAACAATCTACTTTTCATCATGTAAAAAAAAAAATTATTATAATTTCTTCTCAAATGATCTTTAAATTTTATGTCAATGAATAGAAAATTAACGCACCTTCACCAAGCAGTTGCTCAAACCTAGCAGCAATGTGTTTCCCGTAAGTATATTTCTTCAAAGCATTAAGATGAACTCTTACACGATCCAGTAATAGTTCCCGTTGTCTATCATTGCTTACTTCAAGAACCTTCTGGACCACATAATTTGCAAATTGGTCCTTCATCATAGTCTAACAAAGAAAAGTCAGAACATAATACTACGAGAAAAAGATATGTTCAATTTGCAAAATAATACATTTATAAAACATCACAAAACTAGTAACAATCCCTGAATCTTCATGCTCGTCAAGGCATCATAATCTCTACAGTTGGTCAGTAAAGTTTCACATTAGGGACAAACTAAAGGAAAAGAAAGTAAAGATGCCGAATTCCAAGTTTAGTACATTTTCGTTTGGGGCAAAGAGAACTGTGACAGTAGAACACCAGAACAAAAGTATTTGGATATCTCACTCGCATCATATAAACAGTCAGGTTCCCTCGATGATTCATAATTTAAGCAATGCATTATATCCAAACCCAGCTATTCATTTATCATACGAAATTGGTTAGATCTTCAGAATTATATAAAGGTGAAAGCAATAAGGTTTAAATGAACAAAGAAAATGGATGAAGTTGGAAAAACTGAGAAAATAATGGTCAATCACTTAAAAAGAAAAAACCCCAATAAGAAAAGAGTTCTAGATCTTGTCGAAAACTAAAGCTAACAGTGATAATTGGTTGCAATAAATGCTTTTTACTCAACTTACCAATAAAGAGTCATTTTCATCAGACTGTCCGATTATCTCCTCAACCAAATGCTCTCGTTCAGCACCATCACCATACTCCAAGCACTTCTCAACAACATTTGATGCATATTTATGTTGACTCATTTGTACAATTTTCCCAGTCAACTTGCTAATAATGTGGCTCCTTTCATGCGGCTTTCCCCTCTCCAAAACATGCTGCAAGTAGTAAAATCCAACAGATTGATTTCAATCGAGATATCAGAAATTAAGGTGAGTGGGAAAGTACTAAAGAAAAATAATTAAGAACCAATAAAGAGGCCTTGATTTGATTTTCCCTATAGTCAATATTATCAAATAAGGATAGATTTGCACTACCACCAATTTCCACAGCATATACAACCAATATATCAGCCACCGAAAATGGAAACTAACAAAAGAAACTAAAAGTGAAAAAGGAATAAGAAAACATTAGCAGATATGTCATAAGCCTATGTTTCTCCAAATCTTCATCTTTTGGAATACCATGTGAGACACCCAAGTTGTATACATACCCATATCGACAAACCCAAGTCCTAGTAACTTAGCTGTTCGCATTCCTAGACGGCAGATCAACGAATTGGCAAAACAAATAAGCTGTTCTAAGCTCTCTAAAGACGATGCTTTTTTTGAGAAGCAAATAGTGTTCATAGAAGTTATCCAATTAGCCATCAATAAAACTGACAATCAGAAGGTAAAAAGCAAACCTGGGTAACATAATTTCCATACTGATCTTGAGAAAGGTCGTAAGCAGCATCCAAAATTTCATCAATGATGCACTTACTTTGCAGTTTGTTTGAACAATGCTCCAAAACTCTCTATCACAAATCCAGAATAATAGCAAATGATAAGAACATGGAATAAAGGGAATATAAAATAAGACTTCTTATGTTCAGCCCTCTTGTAGGGACCAACAAAATGTAATATTACCTGAATGACACGACAACCATAGGGATGAGTAGAAAGGGTGGCAACTTGACCACGAAATGCCGAAATAATAAACCCAATTCTATCAGTAGGGATACACTCTATACACTTTTGTATGACGTGATTCCCATTTTGATCACGTACACATTTCATAACATGACCATCAAGCTCCTGAACAAGTCGGGTTTTTTTATCCAGATCAATCACTTCCAACGCCTGGAAAAACAAATTTCACATAAAGAATCTCCGGAAACCACACTAAATTGATGAAGAAATGCTTTGTCATAATCCATGACTGAAACCAATTTGAAAATATAAGTACCTTTCACAAAAGAGATAGAAATTGAAAAACATGACAGCAACTATTTACCACTTTTATACAGTTCAAGAGATGCTCATCCATTTTATGACCCGAAGGCCCAATATCAGCTAGGGTGCATCAAACAATAAAATAATAACTAATCTCCACATACATGTATAAATACATAAATATGTCAGAATATATTTTTATGTGCATATCTATGAGAATAACCAGTTATTAGTCCAACATAATGATCATATCAACAAATTTATATGATCATATAATACAATGACCGGATGCAGATGGACATTCTTCAAGAAAAGAAGCTAAGATCTCATTACTGGGGACATGATCATATCATTGTCATTCTAAGAAAGTAAATAACAATTTATGGCTTTGTTGAGAGTCCTGCCGTTGTAAGGCTCTACTGTTCAATACATTGATATTTGAATAGCTTATGAAAGAACATATGGCTCAAAAAGGGCACAGCAATCCTTGACTCTCACTGAAAATTACATAAAAACAAATTAAAGATTGCATATATTTATATATAAGTCCAAGCTAAGAAGATGAATACCAGTAATTTTTTTTTAAAAATGATTTAAACTAATCATAACATTTGATGATAGTATTTGTTTCAATCATTCTTTCTTTTCTGGGGTCAAATTTTTAAAATGATAAAAGTGAGTCTCATCCACAGAAATATTCAAGCCACACCACTGTGAATATCATACTTATAAAAGGTTCCATATACCTTCTGTATCACACGACAACCATACATTTGCAGACTAAAGTTTAACATATTTCCAACCAGTTGATCAGCAAGTTCATTTCGCTGCTCGCAACTCCCATGCTCAAAGAACTGCCACACAGCAGCAAAATTCAGCAATCCAAAAATGTTATTCAAATTGCTTACAATTCCCACTAAAAGTAAATTACTTGAAGCATTCATAAAACACATTTAAAACCATACCTTTTGAATGACGTAATTACCAAAAACATCAGTCATTAATCTTGAAGCATGCGGAAGGACTTCTTTGTAAACAGACTCCTTGTCCTCAATACAGCAATGCTCCAGCTTCTGCTGGATAAATCGACTCCCATGTTGATCAACACTGAAGTCAAACAGGTATTAAATTATTTCTCCCGCTAGCAATAATGATCACATTATATATAGAGAATGAAAACAAACTTGATAGAGAAAACTGCCTGAATTCAACTATACGACCAAATATATCAGAGAGCTCAAATTTTCGGGCATTGCTGGATTTCAGTTCTTCAAGAAAGGAATGCCTTTTGGAGTCCTCAAAGCTGCTGACTCTCTGTCCTTGCCATGCAGAATGAGGTCCTGCTTTTGGAGGAAATCTAGTTTCATTTCTGCGACCTAGAGGAGTCATTCCACCTACCGGTGATGATGGCATCAGCGGACTAGCAACTGGTGATGTAGGGTATTGGGCAATAACACCCATGCTGTGGTGACCTCCATAAAAGCCACCACCAATACTTCCAACTTTCCCAGGATTTGGAATGCTTAGCCTCCCATTAATTGGAGGCTGAACTTTTGGATCTCCAATATAAGCAGCACCACTTGACTCTTTCTGCACAAAAGAATCAATTTGGCCCCCAGAAGCACCAGTTGATGACAAATGACCATGCTGAACAGAAGCACCATATGTGCTGCTAAACGAATTTGGGAGGTATTGCATATGAAGTGGATCGACTAAGGAAGGTGGCAGCACTAATCCATGCTGCCCATAGAAGTGGCCAAGATGCTGTAAATCACTTGTATGTGGAGTGTTTTCCCCAGTTGAAGCACCATAAGTTCGATTATTGAAGCTTGAACCAGAAGCAGTAGAGTCAAATGGCAAAGAAATAGCAGCATGAGAAGGGTATCCGCCCATAAATGGGGGAAGAAATGCAGGATTCATGGGATATCCACCGATATTGTATTGTGAAGCATACAGACCAGATGGCTGAAAATTGGCATAAAGTGGGTTTGCAGAAGTCATATATGGTGCTGCTGTTGCATACATGGGAAGCGTGAGTCCAGAAGAATGCAATAATGGTTGTGATGCCACAGAAGAGAACCTAGAATGGCTATACAGATGGCTCAATCCTTGAGAACTGGCCTGTGCTGGAAGTCCTTGGGCCTGATGTGGAGAAGCTGGTTGAATAGATGAATAATATTCTTGAGGCATATTCCTTCCATGAGACTGCTGTGCTTCTTGTTTTTTCCTCATTCTGGACTCTACAGTGGAAAGTATGACAGACTGTGAAACATCACCAGGGGAATCCGCATCTGACTTAGCATCTTTCACATTTGTATCATTTTTTGAAGATGTTGATAATCTAACCACCTGTTCAGGACATTGCGAGCTCTGAATAGAGGTCTCTGAAGAATCCTTGTGGGGTATCAAACTAATAGCATGAGCATCCAGGGCATTTCTATCCATGCAAGCATCAGAAGAACCCACGATCGATTCAGGTACTTTTGAAGAAGAGTTAATGGAAGAAAAATTTGACGAGATGGCATTAACATCATGATCTATTGGGTCATCTGCTGTGGTGATGCCTGATGAACGTGACTGACTATACACAGGTGAAGGGGTGCGGGGGAAGTCTTCCTACACATTTGCCAAGAAAAAAAGCAGAACATCAATATAAGGCGACACAACTAAAAAATATCCAAACGCAAAAATGCCGAAAGCTACTTAATAAACACAATGGCAATAATATCAATACATGTAAATTCCGCGTCAGACAGCTTTGAATTGAACTTCATAGGAACACCATGGCTGCAAAGGGTAGATTTATAAGAGGTTGAAGTCTGAATGTGATCCTTCATCTGTTTCTACTCTACTATTTTATTTCTTTATCCCAGTTCCAATGATTTTAATCCATATACTCCTATTAAAAGCCAATTTAAGAATAATTGATGATGATTTTAATATATTTGCCTTTTAACTTATATGATGTGCCACTCTGGTGAGAAAGAAGCAGCTGCTAAGATACATTGCAGCACTGTAGAATAAATGAGAGGCAGCAGTATATCAGAACACCTGAGAGTCATTTAAATTGTATGTGACTTTGCTTTCTCAGCCTCTATGCAAACACACAGGCAAGAATATAGGGCTGCATGTAGTTTTCTTCGTAACATTTGAGAAGGAAAATGTTGAAATATTTTAAATTGGCATCATTCTACAGTGTCTATCTATCCAACTGCTGATGTGCAGTGCATTAAAAGAGAAAAAAAAAACAAAACAACAAACGAGACATCATTTGTTTCCTGGGTTATCTTATGCCAATTATCTCTTATAACAATGTGGTTATGAAACTAGTTTGATGTGAAAAAAGCAACTACAGCAGTCTTAAAAGTAGCTTGACTTGGGTTCAAGCGTCCAATGTGGATGTATCTAAGGGATACATATATGAGAAAACTTATTTAAAAATATCACAAAAATATATGAATATATTATTATGTAAAAAAATACTGCCATTAAAAAACAATTTTGCTTAAATTCAAATATTTTATTTACTGTTAATATTAAATATTTGTGTTTTAGTCAACCTTAAATCCTTGATATTAGATTTTATATGATCAATTACTAGTCCAAAATATCAAAGGCCTAAGGCCCTTATTTTTCTTATTGACCCAGAGAATATTAGTTGTTTCTTCCTTTATTTCCTCCTTTTCTGTTTTCTTCTTTTCTTCCTTTTCCTTTTCCTTCTTTTCTTTATTTTTTTCTTTCTCCTCCTACCCCTCTTATTTCTATGTTCTCTCTAAACTCATGCTACAGCAGCACCCAAAAAACCCAGAATTTGGCAGTGGACTTCCGTGCTTGTCGCCAATCTCAAACGACTGGCATCAGATTTTCACCAAACCCACATATTCCCCTTTATCTCCTCTTTCCATTTCTTCAGTTAGATTTTTGAAGGGAAAAAGAAGAAGAAGAAACCAAGATGATTAGTTTTCACTAGTTCAAGCATCTATATGTTATGTGTACTAGTAGCCCATTGATATCTAAATACTGTATTAGTAGGAGCATGACGGACGATATAATAAATAAAATATTGGACTCTCACCAATAATACTGTACTGGAGAGTTCTTTTTCATCCCCAAAAAGCTTTTGCCCAAACATACAGGAGAGTTAACTCACCAACATCTCTCTGGAAATGGCGGACATATAATAAATAAATAAAAAATAATAAACAGAAAAAAGATAAGAATACCTGTATCAGATCAACCAAACTCTTGTGGCGACCAGGGAAAGATGCTAAGTCTTGTTCAAGCAAAGGCTCATTACTATCTTCTGCCCACTTGTCTAAAGCTTGTATAGGGGATGATCTATCATCCTCAACTTCCTCCTTATGTGTAGTGAGTGAAGTTCGATAAAAAGGTAATGACCCATTGCCACTATCATCCACAGATGTTGCTCTCCAGTTACTACCGAAACCACCAATATGGCGTGCCAAGCGTCGGTTTTCATGTGAAATAAGGGGCGGTGGAAGCCTTGGATTTAAGTTAATGTTGGAGCAATAGTAAGCAAAATAAGCTGGATGAGAACGCAGTTGCTCCTCAGACTCACACTTGTCAATGACACTGCTCAAACTTGCCAGGCTTGAAGTCAGGCTAGTGTTCTTTTGAGCCAAAAGGTTTCCAAGTGCTGTAAATGAACCTTCCATACTTGGTGGAGCACTCCCACTTCGATTTGGCACTGTATCTGTTTGATCTCCACGGATTTTTTGTCCTTTCAAAAGCATTGTCAACTCCTCTACTTCCATATCATTCAATTGTGAATCAAATACTAGAGCATCCTTTGAAGAGCGCCACTTTGTAGCCCCATTACTTTCTATCATTCGCATCGGGCTCTCAGTTGCCATGTTCTATGGAGAAAGATCATCAAAGACCTCGTTTTCCTAATAACAGTAAGAATCACATTATTCTCTTGGAATGCGCATGGATGCAATGCCTTGTCACTATTAGAACTCACTGCTAATCATTCACAAGTATGAACATGATGAAAATGGTACCATTTTCATGGTAAAGCATGAGATGTTGCATTTATTGCCAGAAAAAGTGACAAAAACAAGTAATCAAAATGATACCATATGAGCTTAAAGGTTCTGACATAAGTGAGAGATTCAAATATGAATCTAATATATATACAATTCAAGCATTAGCAAATATATGTAAGAACCTTTTAGCAGAAATGAAAAAAATGCTTTTTTTGGTTTCCTTTTGTTCCTACATAGGGTAGGGCTATCAAATTCACAGGCTCCACAATAACATTAGGAAAACAAGTAAATCTAATACTACGTTTGAACTTGAAATTTGAGTCTCAAGTTCTGGGTTGCCCTTAGGGGGAGCAAAAATACTGTATAAAACTATGACCTAATATATGGAAAACAAGCAAATCTAACTGTTACATTACATTTGCCTAAACCATTGTCTTCAACTCATGCACCCAGACAATAAAAGTACCTCAAACTCTTTCAGGAAAGGCACATGACCAGTGCACCTACAACCTTTCTTTTTTGGGTTAAACCCATAAAATATAAGAATATAAAATCAACAAAAAAAATTAAGAAAATTATCAAAGTTTTTAATCAATTCAATGCTGATTATCTGTGATGTGAGAATTACACAACTTTTTTTTTTTATTACTCCGCTCAACAACTAATCAATCCAAAATACTGAACATTTAGAGGATAAGTAGTATCTTTCAAATAAACAATTAAATACTTTTATATACCTGCACATCTAAGAAGGTCAGTCTTCAAGTACGTTGACAATATTGTCAAAGCGTCACTGTTATGAGACAATTTCACACCAAAAGGACATCCGGCTTAGCACAACACATTTATAGGTTTCTAAATCTCAAATGAGATACAAAAACAGATTTGATCTTCTATGTATATGAGGAAATATGATTAGCTTATATCTATAGGTCATGACTTTAATATAGGATTCATTTAAACACAAACAACTACATAGAAGAAATAAAATTCATAAAATGAGGTTTCCTCGATAACATCAATTGCAGAGCAAGCAAGCTAAGACATTTCAAAACCAGAAAGACTGGAAAAAATTAATAAATATCGATACATGCAACAAGAAAAACACACAAACAGACATCAAGAGAAAACATGTGAAAGTCAAAATTAAACTGTTAACTGAAAATTTTGGTCAATCAAGACATGAACTTGAATGATGGATTATGTATTAGAAAAGATACAAACATCAAAGAAAGATGTCAGATGCATAGTACTCTAAGGAGGAAAAAAAAAAAACTCACATAAGCAGAAAGGTAGGTTTTAGTAATACAGATGAATCATAAGCAAAAGCAAAAAACGTCAACTTCACCAAAGCAAAGGCTGGCATGTAACCATCAACCAGCTTGACTCTTATCCCTTTGGACAACTAAATTTCAGTTCGTCGGCACAAAAACAGTAAATTATTGACCACATTATAATCCATACATGAATTCATTCAACCAAACCAGCTGTTTGGCTCATATAGTTCAGACTTCGGTTCCAAATTCTTCCAGAACTCCATACAGGCATATATGGCTAACAGCTATCGACCAGTATACATATACAGTAGTGATCAATTTGCATTTCAGACCTTAAGAAAAACTAACAAAACAGAAAATAAACCCGAGAAAGAGCAAGTCAACCTTCATCAATATTCTTAGCCGTAACACCCGCCAAAGAAACCCTTACTTTATCAACCAAAAAACTCACAGCTACACCCATTTACCTAATGAAACATATCATCCCTGAGCCATATTTAATATAATTAAACAGAACCCATTAATCTTAAAGCAAGAAACTATCTTTTACTCAACAATCGACCAATTCCAGCGACACCGAACAGCCAATAACAATAACGAAACAAGCCCCCCACCCAAAAAAAAAAAAGAAAAATAGAAGTTAGTGTTGCCAAAGTTAAAAGACCCAAACCTTGGGAGTTTGAAACGACAACTCTTCACAAAATCTGTTGGAATCTCAGTAGACTTATGGAAATGCCAACTAAATCCAAAGCCCCATGCTTTAGCAAGAGAGAAAGTTTGTTGCTTTGATTGAGAAAGCAATTTTGTTTTAGAAGAAAGAGAAAGCAAAATCTTTACTTGCAGAGATTGCCTATGTTTTATTTTATCCCAAGGGTTTGAAGTTTTGGACTTCCAATTTTTTTTCTTTTAATAATAATTTGGTAAAGCATAGCGTGAAAAGAAAATTGTAAAAAACAATGAATTATAAAATGTTTACTTAGAGACTCTTGGAAATGACGGAATTGACATTCTGTATTCTCTTCGGGATAAGCAACACCAATGGTCCTTAAAACTTTTATTAAAAATACATTTCAATAACTCAACATTCAAAAGTTGCATAATTATCACTAAAGTTATCAAAATATAACACTTATTCGTTAACTTTCGAGGATGATAAGGCACGTTAAATCAAAGGGTTAATAACCAATTAAGCCCTTGAACTATAACTAAAATATCAATTTGATACTTTTAAAATTTTTCTTAATAATAATTTTAAAAAATTTAAAGGGTAAACTGCTTAGATAGTCACCCAACTTTTAACATGTTCCTATTTTGGTCACCGATTTTGTTTTGTTAATTTAGTCACCCCATTAGATTAATTTTCATTTTTCGTCACTCCGCCATTAAAATGTCTTAGATGTTAGAGTATGCCCAAAAATTAATCATGATATTATCGTAATCACATACTCGTTTTACCTTATTTATTAATATAAGGTATTGTCATTGTTATTTCAGTTTATTTTTCGTGTATAAATAAATTGGTTAATAATAAAGTCCCGAGAATAATATGATTATTCTTAAAAGGCCCTTAGTCAAGTATTATTGTGGGCTTGGACAATGATAATGCATTAAGACTAATGTGTAATTGATTGATTACAAAGTGTTATCATTGACATGGAGATATCAAAATCGATACATAAGTATGTATTAGAGAAAACATCTTGGACTAACCCATTATGAGTATGTTTTTTAGATTATTATGTAATAGTCACAAAATTACTCATAATGATAACTTTGTATATGATCCTCAGACTTGATATCATCATTGTATAGTGACTTGTATATTTTGACATAGTCAAACGTCTACCATAATAGATTATACTATAAAGACTGATATTGGGTATGTCGTAATCTATGTAGTAGGATATGATTGATTAAGATAGGATTTTTCCCTCCTACATAATGGGAGCAATATCTTAGGCCTCTTGATGGAGTGAGACTAGAAATGCATAACCATGTTCAAATAAGTTGATATGAGATATCATACTTATTTGTTTATTGTAGTTGCTATGACCTCAGCCCGAGATGTTTCTATTGAATCCATTAACCTGCCACAAGGGCCTATAACTAGGTCACGAGCAAAGAATTTTAAAGATGCATTGGCAAGCTATGTGGATCGAGTTTGGGATGAACAAGAAGCCGAATCTATTCATCATGAAAGGATTAACCCAATAGGCGTCACTTGCAATTTATTGCAAATTGAACTGAAATTTTAATAAACTTATCTTTAGTTTAATAATTGAGTTGCTGGATATTTATTCAACTCATTTTAGTTTAATTAATAAGTGTTTTTATTGTTGAACTTGAATAAGTGTTGCTCTTAATTAATCTAGTTACTAGGATTATTTATTGATGCATGAGTTTAAGTTTATGCATCTTTAATTAACTAATTGCTGGAATAATTGATGCATATGTTTAGCTCATTTATTTAAGTTAAGTATTTATCTTTGATATGTTTAATTAATGTTTAAATATGTTTAATTAGTTCATTTTAATGTGTTTACTGCAGGTGTCTCTTCAGCTTATAACCGTTACAATTCAAGGCTGTTACAAATTAAATAAAGTGGTTGTTAAGTCATTTCCAGTTACAAAGTAAATGGGCTGTTACAAAGGAGGTTTATACATCATTTAAGGAGGTTTTAAGGAGCATTATATCATCTATTTAATTTTGGCAGCAACCTTTTAAACTACCAGCCCGTTTTTGCCATTTCAAAGGTTAATTCAAGCATTCAGATACCATTAAAGAGCTGATTAATAAGTTGGTGTCTATTCGGCTGGCCAAGGGCTAACTCAAGAGTCATTTTTCAAGCAATTAAAGACATTCATTCAGCTGAATTGAAGAAAATTCAATGAATGAGTTATTTGTTTCAAGAATGCCAAGAGACTTGAAATTTAATTCAGCTTTTAATTAGCACATTAAGATGAATGCTTGTGACTATTTGGCTATCCTATTTTAGCACTATAAATAGATGAAATCAAATTTTGTAATGGAGTTTTGATCCTCTTTGAATGAAACTCTGTTCATTTGGTAAGAATTACTTTTCTCCGATTTTGTACAAAGACTTGTTGGCTTATCTACAAAGCTAGTGGCGTCAACCCGTTCTTTGCTTTATCCCAAACTTATCACTTTAGTAAGTGTGGTGTTCGAACCCTATACTGAGCTTTCTATCTTTCTAGATAGTGGGTCAAGGTTTTGATTGAATTTTCTATCCATCTCATTAAACGTATAAATGTTGGGTCGACACTTACTAGTGTTGGTTCTTACTTGTTTCTTGGGCCATTTTTCTTTCCTTCATTTTATTATAACCGAACACATCCATTTTTCTCCATTTTTTTCTGAACCTTTTGTTGTTATAAAACAATATTGAGCCTATTTTTTTTCAATTTTATTTGTTAGCTATTCATTTGTTTCTTACTTCATCGTAAACGATCGGGCAACTCAAATACGACTCGACTCAACACCGAGGCGGATCGTATTATTTGGTATCAGAGCCATTAAAATGAGAAGTACGAACTTATGAAGACAAGCCGAAATAGGTTCGTGAAGTGCAAAAAAAATTCAAGTTGTATTCGCAAGTTCTCATTGTATTTTGAAGTATTGAAAAAAAACGAAAATTCAAAAAAAAATGAAACTTCAAAAAAAAACAGTGTTGGAAATTTCCTAATCCACAAAGATTGAATTTCTACCCCCATCTCTTCTACCCCAATGCCACACTCAACCCGAATTTAATTTATTTATTTTGTTCAGTCTACCCTATCCCTATTCATTATTTCCTTTGTTTCCCAAATTTGTGACTGACCCCTAAGCCTACGATTAAGCCTTGGTAAAGTCTGCTTACAAAGTCACGAGAAAAGAATGAGTGGAAAAAGGCATGAGAGCGTGAGCACAATAGAGAGGAGGTAAAAGCCAACATACGAGTGCAAACATGAGCGTGATTGTTATCAATTTCTTTCTTTCTGAGTGAACATAAGGTTTGTTGTGAGGTTTCAATTATTATCTTTCTTTAGTTCTGATTTGATTCATTTATTTTTTTATCACAAAATTCTGATCGAAATATAGAGGAGCGACAAGAATGACAACCTGTTCGAAAATGTTCCGGACCTTAATCTTCAAGCCATACTACGCGAGGTGGAGCGACTCTTTGACCAGAAGCTTGAGCCTATACAAGAAACATTGGACTTGGTTGAAGAGAGAGCACGTCGGAAAAGAACACCTCAAAGTTGCCCTAGAAATTATAGCCGACAACAACTTAACGAAGATGATCCGTTTGATCTTAGTGAGGCTGAAAGTGACCTAGGGTCCAATGTGAGTGTTCAACGAAGGGAACAATGGAATCGTGGCCAAAGAGATCGAAGATAAGAAGATGATGATCTCAAGAATATAAAGCTATCAATACCTCATTTTCAAGGCAAATCTGACCTTGAGGCGTATCTAGAGTGGGAGAAAAAGATTGAGTTGGTATTTGATTGCCATAACTATTCCAAGAATAAGAAGGTCAAATTAGTCGCAATCGAGTTTTCTGATTACGCGATGATCTGGTGGGATCAGTTCACCACTAGTCGAAGACGCAATGGAGAAAGGCCTATTACCACTTGGGTTGAGATGAAAGCGGCAATGCGACGACGATTCATTCCTTCGTATTATCATTGGGAACTCCATTAACAACTCTAAAATATTTTTCAAAGAACTAAGAGTGTAGAAGATTATTACAAGGAGATGGAGGTGGCGATGATTTGGGCGGATATGCAAGAAGACCGTGAGGCAATGATGGCTCATTTTCTAGCAGGTCTCAATCGTGATATTGCTAATGTCGTCGAACTTCAACATTACATCGTGGTGACGGACATGGTACACATGGCCATCAAAGTGGAAAAATAAATAAAGAGAAAAGGTGCTACCCGAGGCTATTCCACTACAAATCTTTCAAGATGGGGACAAGGTGTTAGCAAAAAGTTTTCCATCAAACCGAGCAAAGGATTCTATGGTGTTGCCCAAAACAAATAAGTCTTTGGCTGAATCAAGTAAAGGTAAAGCCATTGAGAGTTCGTCCAACCATTCAAGAGATATCAAATGCTTCAAATGTTTGGGAAGAGGGCATATCGCAAGTCAGTGTCCAAACCGGAACACCATGGTATTGCGTGTCGATGGTGAAATTGAAACGGAGGATGAAGAGGAAGATGAGGCCGAATTGAATTCTAATGAAGAAGAGGATTTGGAACACCCTATTGAAGGAGAGTTTCTTGTAGTCAAACGAAGCTTAAGCCTTCAAGGAGTGGAGAACGGGCAACAACGAGAGAATATTTTCCATTCGAGATACCAAATCCAAGGTAAAATTTATAGTATTATCATAGATGGTGGAAGTTGCACGAATGTGGCAAGTACTTTCTTGGTGGAGAAGTTAGGACTGCCAGCCACCAAACATCCGAGCCCGTACAAGCTTCAATGGCTCAACAATGGTGGTGGCTTAAAGTCATGAAACAAGTCATTGTTTCTTTCAAAATTGGAAAGTATTTTGACGAAGTTTTATGCGACGTGGTGCCTATGCATACGGGCTATTTACTGTTAGGACGACCATGGCAATTCGACCGGAGGGTGGTTCATGATGGCTATACCAATAGGTATACTGTCAAGCATTGTGGCAAGAAAGTCACACTTACACCATTAACCTCGAAGCAAGTATATGAGGACCAACTCAAACTCAAAACTTCTGTTGGACAAATGCAAGAAAAAGAGAAAAAGAATGCGAGTGGAAAAAAGAAGAAAAATGAGAGAGCTTGAGGTAAAATTTTAAAAGAAAGTGAAAAGGAAGCAAAAGAAGAAAAAAATGGAGAAGAAAAAAATTGAGAAAATAAGTGTGTTTGCAAGAGCGAGTGATGTTCGGAGAGCATTAACTTTGAGGCAACTTGTATTTGTACTCATGTACAAAGAAATTTTGTTAAACACTAACGAGTTACCCAAAGATCTACCTTCTTCTATATTGTCTCTTTTACAGGAATTTGAGGATGTTTTCCCAGATGAAGTGCATAGTGGATTGCCTCCCATTCGAGGCATCGAGCACCAAATTGACCTAGTGCCTGGAGCCGCACTTCCTAATCGGCCTGCTTATCGAACTAACCCGGAAGAAACCAAGGAGTTGCAAAAGCAAGTTGCTGAACTTATGGATAAGGGTTACATCCGAGAGAGTCTCAGTCTTTGCGTGGTGCCGGTTCTACTTGTGCCCAAAAAGGATGGTTCGTGGCGAATGTGTGTTGATTTTCGTGCCATCAACAAGATCACCGTCAAATATAGACATCCTATTCCTTGAGTCGATGATATGCTCGACGAATTAAGTGGTGCTAAAATATTCACAAAGATCGATCTTAGGAGTGGCTACCATCAAATCTGAATGCAAGAAAGCGATGAATGGAAGACTGCCTTCAAGACCAAACACGGTTTGTATGAATGGTTGGTAATGCCATTTGGTCTTACAAATGCTCCTAGTACTTTTATGCGATTAATGAACCATGTGTTGCGTGCTTATATTGGAAAATTTTGTGTCATATATTTTGATGATATCTTGATATACAGCAAGTCATTAGAAGAACATGTTCAATATTTGCGGGTGGTGTTAGAAACGTTGCAACAAGAGGTACTCTATGCCAATTTTAAAAAGTGTTCATTTTGCACTAACAAAATTGTGTTTTTAGGTTTTGTCGTGAGTTCCGAAGGATTGTAAGTTGATCAAGAGAAAGTTCGAGCAATTCAAGAATGGCTGCGCCTGACTAGCATTAGTCAAATTCGAAGTTTTCATGGGCTGGCTAGTTTCTACTGATGTTTCGTACCTAATTTTAGTACAATTGCTGCACCATTGACAAGTGTTATTAAGAAAAATTTAGCATTTTATTGGACAGATGAGCAAGAAAATTCATTCAATAAAATTAAACAATGTCTTGTTCAAGCACCTTTATTAGCACTTCCTAATTTTTCTAAAACCTTTGAAATCAAATGTGATGCTTCAAGTGTAGGAATTGGGATTGTGCTAACACAAGATGGAAAACCGGGGGCATATTTCAGCGAGAAGATAAGTGGCACTGTTCTCAATTATCCCATGTATGATAAGGAAATGTATGCCTTAATTCGATCCCTTGAGACGTGGCAGCATTATTTGTGGTTGAAGGAGTTCATGATTCACTCCGACCACGAAGCCTTAAAATAGATCAAGGGTCAACATAAGTTAAACAAGTGCCATGAAAAGTGGATTGAATATCTTGAATCTTTCCCATATTTCATCAAGTATAAGAAAGGTTAAGAAAATATAATGGCTGATGCCCTATCAAGGAGGTACACTTTATTATCTTATCTTGATTCTAAGCTACTTGGGTTTTCTTATTTGAAAGAATTGTATGTTGCTGATGATGACTTTGGTAATATTTTTGCTGCTTGTGAAAACGTATCTTTTGAGAAGTTTTATAGGTACGAGGGATTCCTTTTTAAGGAAAGCAAGTTATGCATAACACAAGGCTCGATTCGAGAATTGCTTACGCAAGAGGTGCATAGTGGAGGTCTCATAGGCCACTTTGGTATAAGTAAGACACTATCAACCTTACAAGAACATTTTTATTGGCCGAGAATGCAAAGAGATGTTGCATGTGTCTATGAGCGTTGTGTGACTTGCAAAAGAGCTAAGTCCAAAATTCAACCACATGGTCTGTATATGCCGCTGCCCATACCTGAATTCCCTTGGAGAGATGTATCCATGGACTTTGTCCTTGGATTACCACGAAAAAAACGAAAAAAGACTCTATATATGTCGTAGTTGATAGATTTTCAAAAATGTCTCACTTTATTGCATGTGCTAAGACTGATGACGCCTTTCATGTAGCTAATCTCTTCTTTAGGGAAGTTGTTCGTTTACATGAAATCCCAAGAACGATTGTATCCGATCGTGATGCAAAGTTTTTGAGCCATTTTTGGAGATCATTGTGGGGAAAGCTTGGAACGAAGCTGTTGTTTTTGACTACTTATCATCCACAAACGGATGGACAAACGGAGGTGGTAAACCAAGTATTGACTACTTTGTTGTATGACATCGTTCGTAAAAATTTAAAGTTGTGGGAACAATGTTTACCTCACATCGAATTTGCTTACAATCGTTCTGTCCATTTTGCTACTAAGTTTTCTCCTTTTGAAGTAGTTTATGGCTTTAATCCATTAACCCCCCTTGATTTATTGCCATTGCCTAATGATCAATTTGTACATGTAGATGCCAAGAAAAAGGCCGAATATGTCAAGGAGCTCCATCAAAAAGTGCGAGCTAACATTGAAGCCCATAACGAAAGCTATGTTAAAAGAGCGAACAAAGGAAGAAAACGAGTTATTTTTGAACCCGGTGATTGGGTCTGGGTTCATATGAGGAAAGAACGATTTCCAGCCCAACGTCGATCTAAGCTATTACCACGAGGAGATGGTCCATTCCAAGTTATTGAACGGATCAATAAAATTCATATCGACTTGACTTACTGGGTGAATATAACATTAGTGCAAGTTTTAATGTTGCTGATTTGTCTCCTTTTGATACAGGTTCTGACTTGAGGACAAGTTGCCTTCAAGAAGGGGGAATGATACGACCTCAGCCCGATATGTTTCTATTGAATCCATTAAGCTGCCACAAGGGCCTATAACTAGGTCACGAGCTAAGAATTTTAAAGATGCATTGGCAAGCTATGTGGATCGAGTTTGGGATGAACAAGAAGCCGAATCTATTCATCATGAAAGGATTAATAATTGAGTTGTTGGATATTTATTCAACTCATTTTAGTTTAATTAATAAGTGTTTTTATTGTTGAACTTGAATAAGTGTTGCTCTTAATTAATCTAGTTACTAGGATTATTTATTGATGCATGAGTTTAAGTTTATGCATCTTTAATTAACTAATTGCTGGAATAATTGATGCATATGTTTAGCTCATTTATTTAAGTTAAGTATTTATCTTTTATATGTTTAATTAGTGTTTAAATATGTTTAATAAGTTCATTTTAATGTGTTTATTGCAGGTGTCTCTTCAGCTTATAACCGTTACAATTCAAGGCTGTTACAAATTAAATAAAGTGGTTGTTCAAGTCATTTCCAGTTACAAAGTAAAGGGGCTGTTACAAAGGAGCTTTATACATCATTTAAAGAGGTTTTAAGGAGCATTATATCATCTATTTAATTTTGGCAGCAACCTTTTAAACTACCAGCCCGTTTTTGCCATTTCAAAGGTTAATTCAAGCATTCAGATACCATTAAGGAGTTGATTAATAAGTTGGTGTCTATTCGGCTGGCCAAGGGATTCTCCGATTTTGTACAAAGACTTGTTGGCTTATCTACAAAGCTAGTGGTGTCAACCCGTTCTTTGCTTTATCCCGAACTTATCACTTTGGCAAGTGTGGCGTTCGAACCCTATACTGAGGTTCCTATCTTTCTAGATAGTGGGTCAAGGTTTTGATTGAATTTTCTATCCATCTCATTAAACGTATAAGTGTTGGGTCGACACTTACTAGTGTTGGTTCTTACTTGTTTCTTGAGCCATTTTTCTTTCCTTCATTTTATCATAACCGAACCCATCCATTTTTAGCCATTTTTTCTGAACCTTTATTGTTATAACACAATATTGAGGCTATTTTTTTCAATTTTATTTGTTAGCTATTCATTTGTTCCTTACTTCATCGTAGACGATCGGGCAACTCAAATACGACTCGACTCAACACCGAGGCAGATCGTATCAGTAGTCTACTCAGAATATCTAGAAATATGATATTGGATAATACAAGTGTGACTATTCCATGACTTGTATCAAATCTAGATATTAAGGATAAAAGGATATAATACATGAAAAAAATTATCACAAAAAGGTTAGGTCTAATCACGACTTCTTGTCACTTGGTTAGCAATGATGCATTGCTAGATGCCTTTAATTGCTTGTAATATTAGAAACGTTCTAGTATTACTACTAACGTTACAAGAGCCTACAAGTTACAAGAGCCTACAAGATCACACCCTATACTTGAAGCGAACATATTCCAAATACTTTTTGTATTGTATTTAGCTATCACATGAATTAAATTAATTATTGAATTAATTTAATTTGATAGTTAAATACTGAACACATTATATGTACAAGCTTGTTATACACAAATAGAGAAAATAGATAAAATTAATATATGAATTTGATTCATACAAAATATTAATTGAATATAGTTTATTGAAAGGCATAATTGCAAAAAAGCCCTCAACCTTTGGGGGCTTTTGGATATATGCCCCTAACCTTTTCTTTAGTCAACAAGAAGTCAAAAAAAATTGGTATATGGTGCTCCAATTGATTGATAATGTGGCAGACATTTAAATAATAACGTTGACGTGGCAAAAAAATTTTAAAATTTTAATAAACATAAAACAAAAAAAACCCTAAATCCCCTAAATCATCTCAAACCCCCAAATTTGAAACTTTTTTCCCAAATTCTAAAATCCCCAACTCGTCAAATTCCCCAAATCGTGAAATTCCCAAATCCATAACATTTGAAATCTTCATTGAATCCCTAAAATCTTAAAATCCCTAAATCTTGAAATCCTCAAATCCCGAAATCCCTAAATCATTAGCATTCTGAAATATTCTTGAAATCCCTAAAACTTTTACAAACCAAATCGTTGAATTCCTAAAACTTTTAGGAACAAAAAAGCTTTTTGTAACCCAAAATCGAAAGGTAGATGCTTTCTTATTTGGTTTGTTGGGAAAATAAATTCCATTTTTGGTTTGGTTTGTTGGTTATTTGTGATTTATTATTGCAATTTTAGTGCCACAATGTAGGGTTTGTTTTGTCGATTTGTGATGCAAAAGTGGTCCTGATGTTGTTGATAAAGCTGTTGTTAAAATTGTAAATGGTTATTTGTGATTTATTATTGCAATTTCAGTGCCACAATGTAAGGTTTGTTTTGTCGATTAGCAGTGGTCTCGATGTTGTTGATTTCTATTACCCAACCAAAAAGATATCGTTAAAATTGTAGACATGTGTTACTATTTTGTATTGTATTGAAATAAGTTGTCCCAAATGTAGGTAGTGAGTTTTGTTTTCTTTTAATGTTTTTTCTTAGAAAATTGTTTGTTTATGCTTCGCAGATGTCATCAAATGAGGAATATTATATTATTTTGCACGTGGGTGGGCATTTTGCAAAGGACCCATATGTTAGATATGTAGGTGGGGAAGTGATTAGGCTTAAAGAGGACCCAGACACAATATCTTATTTTGAATTATGTAAAATAGTGAAAATTGGGATAGGGTTTAACACTGTCATGTTAATATATTTTCATGAGCCTGGTACATAATGGTTACAAAATAATCTAAGGGTGATTTATGATGACACTTCCACCATAGCTATGTTAGACTTTTGGGTCAAGTTTAAGGAGATTGACGTTGAACATGAGGTTGATAACCCTATAATTGTAGACAAAATTTTTCTGTTGACTGCTGGTGTAACACCCCAGACCCATATCTGTCGTTGAAATAGGGTTATGAAGCATTACCGTAAATTCATAACTTTAAAACATACGTTTAGTACCTCTGCATAAACATGGCATAATTCATACATATACATGCATAATGTCCTTTAATTGAGCCCTCGAGGCCTTAGAAACACTTTAGAAACGATTTGGGACTAAATCGAAAACATTTGGAACATTTAAGAAAAAAATTAGAAAAATTAAACTGCAGGGGTCACACGGCCAAGTGACTCACGCGGCTAAGACACACGTCCGTGTTTCTGGTTGTGTAACAATCAAAATAGGGACACACGGCCGTGTCTTAGCCCATGTCCATGCCCGTGTAACTCTCTGAGTTGGGCCACACGGCTAAGCCACACGCCCATGTGCCAGGCCGTGTAACACTCGAAATGGCCTCACACGTCCATTTGCCAGGTCGTGTGCTAGGCCGTGTAACTGCCTGACTTGAATGCCTTTAAAACCTATAGGGGACACATGCCCGTGTCACCTGGCTGTGTGTTACACCCAGCCATCTCACCTGGCCATGTGTCACACACGGCTAAGACACACGCCCGTGTATTAGGCCGTGTGGACATGATATTGGCCAAAATCAAGCCATTTCTATCACTAAACTAAATGTGTACCTACAAGTAATTTACCCCCATGACCAAGGCATCAAAAACATACCAAAACATACTTAAATTAACCAATTCAAATGACCAAATCCATTCAACCAATATGTCGTATAAGGCACCTTAATCTTAATCAAACAAACTTTTCTTAACATATGCATTACCACAATTGAGACCACAAGTAACTCAACATAACATACCATTTTAATGTCCTAGAAACAACCAACCAATGTGACTATCATAGACAGCACAATTATATCCAACATCAACAACTAAAACATGTAACCATTGATCCATTTCTAATAGCACTTAATTCACTCACAAGCCAAAACAAATCACAAGTGTTCAATTTCATACCATTCTTATTGTACCAATAAGATACCTATTTACAATATTAA
Source organism: Gossypium raimondii (assembly GCF_025698545.1). Lineage (NCBI taxonomy): Eukaryota > Viridiplantae > Streptophyta > Magnoliopsida > Malvales > Malvaceae > Gossypium > Gossypium raimondii. The sequence goes on along the minus strand of NC_068567.1, from coordinate 30,342,936 downwards.
TAAAGTACCTAACAACTTAGTTTAGTATATTGTCATATTGTACCTAAACAAGCTATATAGCCACATATACATGCCACCACCCTAAGGGACACAAGAACTACCAACATCGATGGATAGAGTGAACCAAAGGTTCGATCCGTCTAAAAGTCAGGTACAACGATCTACAAAATAATCCACAAAAATGAATAAGGTTATAGAGCTTAGTAAGAACATAGTATATCATTAAACTTAACAAAAATTGAATACAACTTATATTGTACTCGATTCAAAGTTATCGGAGTATAAATAAGGGCATGTATGTGCAATTCAGAGGTACCGAAGTATAATTAGGGGCACGTATGTGCAATTCAAGGGTATCGAAGTACAAACAGGGGCACATATGTGTAATTTAGGGGTACCAAAGTACAAATAGGGGCACATATATGTAGTTCAGGGGTATCAAAGTACAATCAGGGGCACGTATGTGCAATTCAAGGTACCAAAGTACAAACATGGGCACATATGTGGAATTCAGGGAATAATTAACTATAAGCATTTCAGTACATAACTATAATGTAAAACTATACAAGTAGAAATTCAATTACACATTGAAATACTATGAAGTTACATTGACAACTAGAGCGTAGAAATACGATCGAGCTAATCCGTGATTTTAGCCTTTCCTCGATTTAAATCCGATTGAGATTTATCTTGGTCTAAATAAATAAGTATATTCAATTAAGTGTTTCAATCAATATCGAACATCTAATTCAATCCACAAACCATTTTTATGCATAATTACAATTCTACCCCTAATATTTTAACTTTTCACAATTTAGTCCTTAAGCTCATAATTTAAAATCTAAGCATTTTCATCCTTATTTCATGCTAGCCGAATTCATTAGGGACCTATATCCACCCATATAAACCATTATTTCACAAATTTACCATGAATTTTACTACTTTTTCAAATAAGTCCTTTCTACGTAATTAAGCATGCAAACATTAAAATTTCTTAACAAAATTTTAATACGACCTTACTAACGTCTCATAAATAATAAAATAAAAACAAAATAATAATTTTACTAGTCAGATTTGTTGTCTTGAAACCAATGTTCCAATTTCATTGAAAACGGGCAGTTACAACTCTCCCCTAAACAAATTTTTGTCCCCAAAAATCTTACAAGAAAAGAGGTTCGGGTACTGCACTTTCATAACTTCTTCCAGTTCCCAGGTAGCTTCTTCTATACCATGACATTGTTAGAGAACTTTCACTAAAGCTATGCTTTTATTTCTTAATTCTTTAACCTCTCGAGCTAGAATTCTGATCGGTTCTTCACTATAAGTCATATATGGTTGAATCTTAACGTCAACAGGTGAAATCACATGTGAAGGGTCTGATCGATACCATCGTAACATATATACAAGGAATTCATTATGAATCATTTCTAACTCTGACGGCAAGCTAATCTATAAACTACTGCCTCGATTCTCTCGATGATCTCATACGACCCGATAAATCGCAGACCAAGCTTTCCTTTACCGCCAAACCGAAGGACTTTCTTCCAAGGCGATACTTTCAAAAACAATTTGTCACCGATTTCAAATTCAATGTCTTTTCTTTTCAAATCTGCGTAAGATTTTCTATTGATCTGAAGTCGCTTTCAAACTATCACGTATCGCTTTAACTTTTTCTTCGGTTTCTCATATCAAATCAACACCAAATAACTTGTTCTCACTGAGTTCAGTCTAGTATAATGGAGTTCGAAACTTTCAACCGTACAAAGTCTCATACGGTGCCATTTTAATGCTTGATTGATAATTGTTGTTGTACACAAATTCAACCAACGGTAGAAATCTCTCCCAATTACCTTCAAACTCTAGAACACAACATTGAAGCATATCGTCGAGTATCTAAATTACTCGCTCAGACTGACCATTGGTTTGTGGATGAAACGCTGTGCTAAAATGCAATCAAGTACCTAGAGCTTCATGTAATTTACTCTAGAATCGAGACTTAAACTATGGATTTCTATTTGAAATAATAGAAAGTGACACACCATGTAATCTAACAACCTCAGCAACATACAAGTCTTCCAATCTCTCGAGTGAAAAATCCGTACGCACTGGAATGAAATGCTCGAATTTCGTCAAACAATCAACAATGACTCACACAACATCTTTCTTTCTCAGAGATAGAGTCAATCTTGACACAAAATCTGTTGTGACACGTTCTCATTTCCACTCTAGAATCATCACTGGCTGTAATAAACTTGAAGGTACCTGATGTTCAACTTTAACTTGTTGACAGACCAAACATCTTGATATGAACTCTGAAATTTTTCGTTTCATACCTGGCCACCAGTACATCTGTTTCAAATCACCGTACATTTTATTGCTACCAGGATGAATAAACAAGCTACTATTGTGAGCTACTTGTAAAATCTTTTGAACAAGATCAGAATTTCTCGATACACAAATTCTGTCTTTGAAGTACAAACTATCATCGGAACTAACATGGAAATCTGAATTAGGAGTCGTCTCAATCTATTTTCGTTTAGTTATCAACACATCATCATATTTTTGAACTTCAAAAATCTATTGCAAAAACGTCGGTTTAGCTTTCAATTTGGCTAAAATGAAGCATCGTCAATCAACGTCAATTGCGTGTTCAATGCTTACAAAGTAAATAAAAATTTTCTACTCAATGCATCAACAACAACATTAGCTTTTCCAGGATGATAGTCAATGATCAAATTTGATAAGAGTCACAAAGGCCCAATTTAAGCTCAGGAACGTGATGGGCTCAAATTACCACAAGGCCCAATAACGAGGTCAAAGGCCAGACAAATGTGTTCAAAACTAAATGGAACCATTCAAGAATTTATTAGCAAGGCCTTAGATGTGTACACGAAGGAAAAAGAAAATCAAGATTCACTTTCTTGTTTTCAAGAAAATCAAGAAATCAAATCTTGGTCCAATTTTGCTCTTTTGGAGCGATTTCAAGAATCAAGAAAATCAAGATTTCAAATCTTGGAAGTCTTGGTCCAATAAACCAAATATTGGATGTCCGTTACGAGCATCAACGAACCAATATCGGTAGGAAACAGACTACAAGCCCAAGTTCTTGAAGGCAAGGCCCAATAAGATGTTCCAAGCCCAATCCAGAAAGTTAAATGAGACTTAGTTGAAAATCAGGCCAAATTGTCAAAGTGGCCCAATTTTTAAAAATTTAATTCTTTAAATACTTAGTTTCAATTTTAGACTTTATAAATTAATTACTATGTAAATATTCAGTCCAACAGGCCCAATTAAAAGCCCTTAGCCGAATTTCTCTTTAAATTAAATAATTAGGAGTTTTTTAGTTTTAGTTTTCTAATAGGGTTAGGAAAATATTATAGGCGTATATATATGTAAGGCTTGGCCGGCAATACACACAACAATACACTTGAAATCAGATTTTGATTGCTTGCAAATTCTCTTAAGTTTTTCTCCAAGAATTTTCTCTTGAGTTTGATACGACCTCGGTTTAGTAGTTGAGCCCGAGTCGTTTAGTTCCTGATCGTAAACGAAGAAGTATATTAGACAAGAAGAAGATAGAATATATTTGTGTTCAAATAAGTAAAGTAAGTTCGTGCAAAGTTGGATGTGGATTTGGTTTAAGTCGAAATGGTATGACTAGAATGATCAAGTTCGATTTAGGTTTAATTAAGAAATGGTCTTCGCCCCAATAAAAGGTTGAGTTCTTCTTGATGGTGCTTGTCAACGGTGCGGCTAACGTGCTAAAATTAGGCACAAAACGCCTATAGAAGCTTGCCAAGCCATGGAAACTTCGCATTTGGCTTATGCTTGTCGGTCTCGGCCATTCCTGAATCGCTTTAATCTTTTCGCTATCTACTTCGAGGCCCTCCGAGCTAACCATGAAACCTAAAAAGATAACTTTGTTAGAACAAAATGTACACTTTTTAAGATTAGCATACAAAGTCTCTCTTCTAAGAACTTCTAAAACAGTTCGCAAATGAATTACATGCTCATCTAACGATTTACTATATATAAGGATATCATCGAAATACATAACGCAAACTTGCCAATGAAATTTCGTAAAACATAGTTCATAAGTCTCATAAAAGTACTAGGGGCGTTGGTTAAGCCGAATGGCATTACCAACCATTAATACAAACCATGTTTCGTTTTAAAAGCAGTTTTCCACTCGTCACCTTCTCGCATACGAATCTGGTGGTATCCGCTTTTGAGATCAATTTTCGAGAACAACTTTGCACCACTTAACTCATCGAGCATGTCATCCAATCGCGGTATGGGATGCCTATACTTAATAGTTATTTTATTTACGGCGCGACAATCGACACACATGCGCCAAGTTCCGTCCTTCTTAGGCACCAACAAAACCGGTACGGCACATGGACTAAGACTTTCTCGAATGTAGCCCTTTTCCATGAGTTTGTTAACTTGACGTTGAAGCTCTTTGGTCTCTTCAGGATTGGTTCAGTATGCCGGTCGGTTTGGAATAACGGCTCCAGGCACAAAATTGATTTGGTGCTCGATCCCACGAAGTGGTGGCAACCCACTTGGCACTTCATCCGGAAAAACGTCTTGGAAATCCTGCAAAAGAGACAAAATAGAAGAAGGGGGATCTCCGGATATATCGTTAGTATTAAACAAATTTTCCTTATACATAAGTACAAGGATCGATTGTCTTGCCAAAAACGCTTTTCGAACATCACTTGCTTTTGCAAATACATTCAACTTTTGACTCACTTTTTCTTTTTCATCTTTTTCTTTTCTCGCTTTTTTTTCATTTTATTTTTTTTCATTTTCTTTCTTTTTTTCATTTTTCTTTTCTTTTGTATTTTTGCTCTTTTCTTTTTCTCTCATTTGATCTACGAAAATTTTCAGCTTAAGTTGATCCTCATAGACTTGCTTTGGCGTCAATGGGGCTAAGGTTACATTTCTTCCCATATGTTTGAATGAATATCGATTTGAGTAACCATCGTGCATAACTCGACGATCGAATTGCCATGGACGGCCCAATAACAAGTGACCTGCGTGCATTGGAACAACATCGCATAGCACTTCATCGGAATATTTTCCAATGGAAAAGGATACTAGAACTTGCTTTGTCACTTTTAACTCTCCTCCATCGTTGAGCCATTGAAGTTTGTACGGATGATACGAACAAGGCCGTTGGCTGGACAAGGTGTTCGATAAGTAATTGATCGTTGCTAAGGGAAATGAGAAACCTGGACTAAGTTGGGCAGAGTTAGATTCGAAATTGGCTGAGGATAGTTCTATTCGGGATTGCGACCCACTAACCAACAAAGAGTTAGGAACCGGCAATATCAAGGGATAGTTAACAATCGGATTGACGCCACAAACAGTGTTGATAAGTCAACTCGAATTTGTAAAAGAAAGAAGAGTGAAAACTCTTTAATAATCTCACTTAGATAAAAATTCATTAACCTCAAAATGTCCTATTACAAAGCCTTATATAGGCACACAAAATGACCATTCGGTTTTGGAATCTAATTGGTCACACTAGACATAAACTGTTCACACACAACATTAAATTAGGTGCACGAATGTGATGGATTCATGCATGGCCAAAAATGTCCTTTGATGAGTACATGAACACTTAGCCTTGAAGAAAACTCTTGGTTCATTGCATTGGCGATTCTTTGTGCCAAATTTATCACTAAACTCCCCTTGGACGTACATGCATTTTGGACAAACATGCATCTTACTTAACGGTCACATTAAGCCCCCTTGGTGTGCATGAATCTTTAAGGCTCCATGAATGCAAGATTTATCCTCTCCATTGCCCCAAAAACGTGCATGTATCCTTTGGTATTTAATCCTTCACGAATGGACACCTTCATGCCCCCTTGTTAGCTTCAAAGGTTGTTTACATGCATCGCATTCATGGCTTGTCTCTTGAATATTCTGGAAGTATTTAATCAGCTTCTTTAAGACACCTATTAGGAAACATTAAACGACTTATTAGGACACATTAAACATACCAATAATGCTGTAGTAAAATAGACATATTCAATGACTAGTTTTAAGACATAATTATCATGCAAGAAAGTAGTTAATATAACCAATAACTAATCTAAGAACATCCGAATTAAAATATGGACTAAGAGAATTGAATAACACCAAATTGAGTGTGGGAAAACATAAATAAATAAATAATGGTATCATATTAAACTCCCTCAAGGTTCTTGGACCAAAAGATGAATTGGGCACGAATTTTGGGTAACATTCAAGCATTCGCTCCATGCTTGATTCACCAGCCGAAAGGGCTTCCTTGAGTTTCTTTGCCCGTGAACGAGTAATTGGACCCAAGGGAATCATCAAATCGGCATCCTCACTAGCTTGTATGTCTTTGCTAAGCTGGCTCGTATCATCCCCTCCCCCTTCGAAACGATTTGTCCTCAAATCGTCTTCTGCATCAAATGGAGAAAGATCAGCAACATTGAATGTAGCACTAACATTATACTCACCTGAGAGTGCTAGCTGATAAGAGTTGTCATTGATTTGTTTAAGCACTTGGAATGGGCCATCGCCTCGAGGTAAAAGCTTTGACGTCCTTTGACAGAAACTCTCTTTTCGTGATATGTACCCAAACCCATTCTCCGTGCTCGAATACGACTCTTTTACGCCCTTTATTTGCTTTGGCCACATAGCGCTCCGTTTGCTTCTCAATATTCTCCCGAACCTTCTTGTGTAAGTCCTTAACAAATTCACTTTCTTCTTTCCTTCAATATGAACAAACCGATCAATGTAATGGAATTAAATCTAAAGGAGAAGAAGGATTAAAACCATAAACCGTTTCAAATGGAGTGTGCTTAATTCTTGAATGTGTCGATCGGTTATAAGCAAACTCAATGTGTGGCAAACACTCCTCCCATATCCTCAAGTTCTTTTGATGATGACGCAACAAGGTAGATAAAACCCGATTAACTACCTCCGCTTGTCCATCTGTTTGAGGGTGACAAGTTGTTGAAAACAATAACTTAGTCCCAAGCTTTCCCCATAATGTTCTCCGAAATGGCTAAGGAACTTGGTGTCACGATCGACACAATTGTTCGAGAACTCCATGTAGTCTAACAACTTCCCCGAAAATAGATTAGCCACGTTAGTCGCATCATCAGTTTTATTGCATGGTATGAAATGTGCCATTTTCGAAAATCGATCGACTACAACAAAAATTGAATCCTTTCCACTCCTAGTCCTAGGCAAACCAAGTACAAAATCCATGGAGATGTCAGTCCAAGGTGTCTCAGGTATAGGTAAAGGTGTGTACAAGCCATGAAGTTGTACGCGTGATTTGGCCTTCTTACATGCTATACACCTATCACAAACTCTTTCGACATCTCTACGCATCCTGGGCCAATAAAAATGTTCCTATAGAGTATTCATCGTTTTTGCCACTCCAAAATGACCCATTAGTCCACCTCCATGAGCTTCCTTTGTCAACAATTCCCGAATTGATCCTTGGGGAATACAAAGCTTTCTTTCCTTGAAAAGATACCCATCTTGGATATAGAAGTTGTTACAAGGCCCTTTCTCACAAACCTTGTAAACTTGGCCAAAATCTTCATCATTACCATACAACTCCTTTATTTGAGCAAAACCAAGCAATTTAACGTCTAAAATATTAAGAAGTGCATACCTTCGCGACAAGGCATCAGCCACAATGTTTTCTTTACCTTTCTTGTATCGGATGTTATAAGGAAATGATTCCAAAAATTCCACCCATTTCGCATGCCGTTTGTTCAACTTATGCTGGCCTTTAATGTATTTTAACGACTCATGGTCGGTGTTGATGATGAACTCCTTAGGCCAGAGGTAATGCTGCCATGTTTCCAAGGCCCTAATCAATGCATACATCTCTTTGTCGTAAGTGGGGTAATTCAAAACAGCACCATGAAGCTTTTCACTAAAGTAGGCAATCGGCTTGCCTTCTTGAGATAGTACCGCGCCAATTCCGATACCTAAAGCATCACAATCTATTTCAAAAGTTTTTGAGAAATCAAGTAAGGACAAGACAGGTGCGTTAGATAACTTTTCCTTAATCAAACGGAAAGCATTTTCTTGTTCAGTTCCCCGAATAAAAGTGGAGTTTTTCTTAATTATACCTGTAAGTGGAGCGGCCAAGGTACTAAAGTTAGGTACAAACCTACGGTAGAAACTTGCTATGCCATGAAAACTCCTTACTTGGTCGATGTTCGAGGTCATGCCATTCTTGGATAGCCTTAACCTTGTCTTTGTCCACGGATAGTCTGTTGAGCTAACCACAAAACCTAAAAACACAATTTGGTTAGTACAAAAAGAACATTTTTTTAAGTTCGCATAAAGAACCTCTTTTCTCAGCACTTCCAAAATCATTCGTAAATGACTCACATGCTCTTCCAATGACTTACTATAAACCAAAATATCGTCAAAGTAAACTACACAACATTTCCCAATAAAATTTCGAAGCACATGATTCAGAAGTCGCATGAAAGTGCTAGGGGCGTTAGTGAGTCCGAATGGCATTACCAACCATTCATATAACCCGTACTTAGTTTTAAACGCAGTCTTCCACTCATCCCCTTCTCTCATTCTAATCTGATGGTAGCCACTCTTTAAGTCTATTTTTGAAAAGATTTGTGCACCACTCAACTCATCTAGCATGTCATCGAGGCGAGGTATAGGATGTCGATACTTGATGGTTATTTTGTTAACGGCTCGACAATCCACACACATCCTCCACGATCCATCCTTTTTGGGCACTAGTAACACTGGCACAGCACATGGACTCATACTTTCCCGTATATATCCTTTTGACATCAATTCCTCTATTTGTAGTTGAAGCTCCTTTGTCTCTTCTGGATTGCTACGGTAAGCTGGCCGATTTGGAATAGTGGCACCAGGAATGAAATCGATTTGATGCTCAATCCCACGAAAAGGTGGCAGCCCACTAGGCATCTCATCGGGAAAAACTTCTTGAAATTCCTGTAAAAGAGAAACAACAACAGATGGAATAGCTTCATAAAGCTCGTTAGAATTTAACAAAACTTCCTTGTACATAAGTACAAGTATGGGACGTTGCATCAAAACAGATTGCCTCACATCTCTCATACTCGCATAAACACTTGTTTTTCCACTCAAATTTTCGTCACCCACTTTTTCTTGCAATCTTTTGTCACTCTCATTTTTTTTCTCTCGCTCTTTTTTATTCTCTTTCTTTTTCTCTTGAACTCTCAATTTTTCTTTTTCAAAAGAATCTCTCAACCTCACTTGATCTTCAAAAACTTGTTTAGGGGTTAAGGGAGCAAGGGTGATATTTCGACCGTTGTGTTTGAAAGTGTGGCGATTGGTGTATCCATCATGAATGACTTTGCGATCAAACTGCCACGGCCTTCCAAGTAATAAATGGCTCGCATGCATGGGAACAACATCGCATATCACTTCATCCTCATACTTCCCTATGGAGAAAGGAATCCGCACTTGTTTGACCACCTTTATTTCTCCACCGTCATTTAGCCACTGCAACTTGTAGGGACGTGGATGTTTAATAGTAGATAATTGAAGTTTTTCCACCAACAAGGTGCTTGCCACGTTGGTACAGCTACCGCCATCAATAATAAGGCTGCAAACCTTGCCTTGGATGTGGCAACGCGTGTGAAAAAGGTTTTCACGTTGTGGCTCTTCATGGGTAATTTGAGCACTCAAGCTTCTTTTAACAACAAGTGCTTCTCCATCCACAGCAAATTCTAACTCTTCTTCATCATCCTCTTTTGGCAAGTTTGGTTCACCTTCCGATTCTGACTCAGATTCTATGTCACCATTGGCCATCAACATAATAGTTCTTTTATTTGGACATTGATTAGCAAAGTGACCTCTTCCCAGGCACTTAAAACACTTTACATCCCGTGCCCTATTTTGAACAACTTCATTTTTACCTTTACTAGAATCTCTAGTTTGCGTATTGGCTTTTGTTTGGATGGGAGTCTCCTTGGGGCATACGAAAGGCTCCCTTTTGTTTGACGTTTGCCCCCACTTGGTTGGAGGACCTGATTGGATACCCCGAAAAGGAACCTTCTTCTTTAGCTGGCGCTCAATCTTGATAGCCATGTGAACCATGTCCACAAGTTCCACATAATGTTGTAATTCTACTATATTGGCTATCTCTCGGTTAAGCCCGGCTAAGAATCGAGCCATGGTGGCCTCTCGATCTTCTTCTATGTTAGCTCGGATCATTGCGATCTCCATCTCTTTATAGTAGTCCTCCACACTCTTGCTACCTTGAGTTAGGCTTTGTAGCTCTTGGAACAAGTCCTTATGATAATGAGCAGGAACAAACTTCCTTCGCATAACTGCTTTCATCTCGGCCCAACTATTGATAGCGCGCTCACCATTCCTTCTTCTGGTGGTAGTGAGTTGGTCCCACCAAATGCTTGCGTAGTCAGAAAACTCTATTGCTGCCAACTTGACTTTCTTACTTTCTGAGTAGTTGTGACACTCAAAAATATGGTCCACCTTCCTTTCCCAATCCAGGTAGACTTCCGGATCAGTTCTTCCTTGAAAGGATGGAATAGACAACTTGATGTTGTTTAAGTTATCATCTACTCGATCTCGGACACGATGGGGACGGTGTCTACGATCTTGCGGCCATTCTTCTAAATTAGACTCTTGGTCACTTGCGTGATTTTGATGATCATAGAAAGCATTTCGTCGGGGCCTAATTGGCTCTCGGCCTCGCCTTAATTCAGGAGGAGATTGGCCACGTTGTGAACGTTCTTCTACTTGCTCAAGCCTTTCATGAATTGGCTCAAGTTCTTGTCGCAACATTCTTTGCATTTCTCTTATTATTGCTTGCACTTGGAGATTTGGAGGGGTACCTCCCATATTGTTTCCTTCTCGTATTGGACTTTGGGACATTTTTTTTTGTTTCACACTCTTTCAAAGACCTCACAATTCGCTCCAAAGAAATTTTCACTCAATTGGCTTTTATTCACTCTTATAAGCTCACCACTCGTGCCTTTTTCCTCTCTAGTTTTCACTCGAATTTCTTAAGCAAATTTCCCATGACTTTATCAACATAGAAATGTAGCAATCGGTCTTTTAAAAGATGAAGGGTTTGGAAAGGTGAAAGAACAGAGGGGTATTTTGGTTTTTTTTTTACAAAGTTGGTTCAAAAGGATGTAAATGGGGTTTTGAGGATTTTTGGGTGCAAGGGCAAAACGAGAATTTTTTTGAGCCAAAAAAAAAATTTGATAGCGTGAAATTTCACTAAGAGGGATATAAAAGAGTGTAGGATTTGATTTTGGAAAATTTTTTGTTGAAGTGTCTCCAGACTCTTTTTTTTTACGAATCTTTCACGTTCTTTTCGTCCGCACCTAGACCGTATGCAAAATTTTTTTTAAGATATATTTTTTTTGAATTTCTTCTTTTTTTTAACAAAAACTAACTCACGTTCATTTCCTGACTTAGCGATTGGCTCTGATACCACCTGATACGAATAAGGCCGTTGGCTGGACAAGGTGTTCGATAAGTAATTGATCGTTGCTAAGGGAAATGAGAAACCTGGACTAAGTTGGACAGAGTTAGATTCGAAATTGGCTGAGGACAGTTCGATTCGGGATTGCGACCCATTAACCAACAAAGAGTTAGGAACCGGCAATATCAAGGGATAGTTAACAATCGGATTGACGCCACAAACAGTGTTGATAAGTCAACTCAAATTTGTAAAAGAAAGAAGAGTGAAAACTCTTTAATAATCTCACTTAGATAAAAATTCATTAACCTCAAAATGTCCTATTACAAAGCCTTATATAGGCACACAAAATGACCATTCAGTTTTGGAATCTAATTGGTCACACTAGACATAAATCTGTTCACACACAACATTAAATTAGGTGCCTGAATGTGATGGATTCATGCATGGCCGAAAATGTCCTTTGATGAGTACATGAACACTTAGCCTTGAAGAAAACTCTTGGTTCATTGCATTGGCAGATTCTTTGTGCCAAATTTATCACTAAACTCCTTCCCTTGGACGTACATGCATTTTGGACAAACATGCATCTTACGAACGGTCACATTAAGCCCCCTTGGTGTGCATGAATCTTTAAGGCTCCATGAATGCAAGATTTATCCTCTCCATTGCCCCAAAAACGTGCATGTATCCTTTGGTATTTAATCCTTCACGAATGGACACCTTCATGCCCCCTTGTCAGCTTCAAATGTTGTTTACATGCATCGCATTCATGGCTTGTCTCTTGAATATTCGGAAGTATTTAATCACTTCTTTAAGACACCTATTAGGAAACATTAAACGACTTATTAGGACACATTAAACATACCAATAATCTTTGTAGTAAAATAGACATATTCAATGACTAGTTTTAAGACATAATTATCATGCAAGAAAGTAGTTAATATAACCAATAACTAATCTAAGAACATCCGTAATTAAAATATGGACTAAGAGAATTGAATAACACCAAATTGAGTCATGGGAAAAACATAAATAAATAAATAATGGTATCATATTAAACTCCCTCAAGGTTCTTGGACCAAAAGATGAATTGGGCCTGAATTTTGGGTAACATTCAAGCATTCGTTCCATGCTTGATTCACCAGGCCCGAAAGGGCTTCCTTGAGTTTCTTTTCCCGTGAACGAGTAATTGGACCCAAGGGAATCATCAAATCGGCATCCTCACTAGCTTGTATGTCTTTGCTAAGCTGGCTCGTATCAACGGAGTTGGATGCTTGGTGGTCGGTAGATTTAATTTTTCCACCATGAGAGTGCTCGCCACGTTCGTACAACTTCCTCCATCGATGATGACACTACATAGCTTTCCTTGTACTTGACAGCGAGTATGGAAGATGTTCTCTCGTTGTTGTTCATCGTCGATGCTTTGGATACTTAGGCTCCTTTTGACGACTAAGAGTTTTCCATCAAGGGCGTGCTCCACTTCTTCTTCATTGTCAGAGACGGTTTCAGGCTCATCTTCAAGCTCTTCTTCCTCCGATTCTATTTCTCCATTTGCTCGAACCACCATGACGTTGCGGTTGGGACATTGACTCGCAATGTGGCCCCTTCCAAGGCACTTAAAACACTTAATATCCCTTGAACGATTAGCAAATGAATCGGTTGCCTTACCTTTGCACGTATCGCCCATAGGTTTGTTTGCTTTAGCAGGCACCATTGGCCCCTTGGCACGACTAGGAGGATTAGTTTTACTCGAGCTTTGCCCCCATCTAGTTGTGCTTGGGGTAGGATAACTTCGGGTGGTACCTTTTCGTTTAAGTTGCTTCTCCACCTTAATGGCCATATGTACCATGTCCACAATCTCGATGTAATGTTGCAATTCCACAACGTTGGCGATGTCTCGATTGAGACCAGCAAGGAATCGTGCCATTGTTGCTTCATGATCTTCTTGGACATCGGCTCGGATCATCGGGATCTCCATCTCTTTGAAATAATCCTCAACACTCTTTGAGCCTTGAGTAAGATTTTGAAGTTCTTGATAGAGTTCCCGATGGTAATAGGAGGGAATGAATCGGCGTCACATCACGGCCTTCATCTCAGCCCAAGTTGATATTGGCCTTTCCCCATTCCTTCTTCGGCTTGTAGTGAGTTGATCCCACCAAATCATAGCGTAATCGGAGAATTCTATGGCTGCCAACTTCACCTTTTTGATCTCGGAATAATTATGACAATCAAAAACCAATTCGATCTTCTTCTCCCATTCCAAGTAGGCTTCCGGATCAGATTTTCCTTGAAAGGATGGAATGGATAGTTTAATGTTCCTTAAGTCGTCATCCATGCGTCTTTGATTCCTATTACCTCGGTTCCTATTACCTCGGTTCCTTTGACCTCTTCGTCCTTCACTTATGTTTGATCCTTGATCACTTTCGGCTTCATTCGGATCATATAGGTCGTCTTGATTGATTTCCAATTGGTCTCGCCTTCTTTGTGGCCCTTGGGGTGTACGCTCTCGTTGATACCCCAATTCAACTCGATCCAATCGTTCGTTAACGGATTCTAACTCACCTCGGATCATGCATTGGATTTCTCGTAACAAGGCTTGTTGAGCCAAATCCGGCACTCCTCCTCCTCTAGGCGCAATGTTTCGGATTGGTTGCCTTCCACCTCCTTCCGCCATATTTCGTTCAGGACTTTGAGACATGAAAATAAAACCTCACAACAAAACCTCACGAATCTCTCGAAAAGAAAGAATAACACTCCACTCGTGTTTCACTTAATTTTCTTGGCTTTTTCTTTTGATGTAACTCTCACGCCTTTTTCCATTCAATTTCCTCTCGTGATTTCGTAAGCGACTCGTCGTGACCTTATCGTAGTTCAATGGGTCGGCTTCAAATGGCTTTACAAGGGTTTGATGTTAGGTTACAGGTAGGCTAAAAGAAATAAGAAAGGCTTTAGGCTAAGTGTGGCTTAGAAGATGAATAGAAGAGAATGCCAAACTTACAAACTTGAAACACTTTTTTTTATATCGAATTTTTTTAATAGCGTGAAATTTCACTAAGAGGGATATAAAAGAGTGTAGAATGTGAATTTTGAAAAAAAATTGTTGAAGCGTCTCCAGACTTTTTTTTTACGGATCTTTCACGTTCTTTTCGTCCGCACCTAGACTGTATGCAATTTTTTTTCAATTTTTTTGATTTTTTTTCAAAATTTTTTTGATTTTTTTTCAATTTTTTTTCACGAATCTACTTACTCCGGCTTTTCTCAAACGTCCGTTCTTCTCGTTTTAACCAGCTCTGATACCAAATGATACGACCTCGGTTTAGTAGTTGAGCCCGAGTCGTTTAGTTCTCGATCGTAAATGAAGAAGTATATTAGACAAGAAGAAGATCTCGCCCCAAACTTTGTCAACTAAAGCCGAAATAGCCTCCTTGAATTGTTTAGCTCGTGATCGGGTGATGGAACCTTGGGGCAACTCCAACGGCTCCTTGTTCGAGCTAGGTAGGACTTGAGGCGTGGCCGTATCAGAGTTTTCTTTAGAAGTAGTTTTAACAATCTTTTAGATTATGGGAGCCATCTTCAGCCTTCTTCTTGCCATTGTTCTTCATTAGATGGGAGATTAGAGTCGTTTGAAGGGAGTTGTGAAATCTTTTTCGATTTCAAGGCTTCTTAGGACTTTATCTTTATTTTCTTGCTGTTCAATCTCTTTTTAATTTCTACTTGTGCCGATTTCATTATCTAACTTGTTTAAGTTCTCTTATTGTGTTTCCAGCCCTGTTCAACTTTCAAGAATTTGATCGGCACCACCCTTGGACATCAAGAAATGTTTTCAATTCTCCAAACCCATCTTCTTGCCGTCCAAACCCCTCTTTTATTGTTTTGATTATTTTAATTTCAGATCTAATTGATTCTACATTGGTCTTACTGTTTCGTTTCAGATTTTATTGTTCTTGTTCGTTTCAACCATTCCCAAGGTTCAAAATCTATCTTTGCACCACATTTGACATCAAGAACCGTTCGTTAGTCATATTTTTTTTCAGATTTCTTACCGCCCAAGTACTCTTTTTCCTATTCTGATTTGGTTTCTTAATCACTTGAGTTTAACTTGCTGTTTCGTTTTCTCCAGGTCAGATTCGGTTTGGAGAGTCATTCTTGCTATTTAGATCTCGTTTCTTAGCCTCCAAGGAACCATATTAATTCGTGTTCTGATTATTAGCTAATTATCTATGGTTTTAGGGTTTTCGTTTCAGATCTGATACTGATAAGTTTGATTTCTTTGTTTCGTTTCAGATCCGATTGTCTAAAGCTTTCTTAGGAATTTTCTCGTGACTTGGCAACTCGATCTTGGTCCGCGCGCAATCCTCTATCAAAATTGTAATCTTTAAATAACTCAAGCCATTTGCACTATCACAAATTCAAATCTTTTTTGACATCAAATAATTTAGACTTTTATGATCCATGAAGATATGACATTTTTCTCCGTATAAATGGTGCCGCCAAATCTTCAAAGCAAATACAATCGCTGTAAGATCTAAATCATGAGTCAGATAATTCTTTTCATGCAGTTTCGACTGTCTAGAAGCATATGATATCACTTTGCCCTCTTGCATTAAAGCACAATCCAAACCATTCAACGAAGCATCACTATAAATCATAAATACTTCACCGGAATCTGGTTGAACTAACACTGGTTCCTCGGTTAACATTGCTTTCAACTAATTAAAGCTTTACTGACACTTCTTGGGCTAATCGAATTTAACATCTTGTTGCAACAATCTCGTCAATGGTGTAGCAATTATCGAGAATCCCTTGACAAATCTTCTGCAATATCCAACCAAACCCAGAAAACTTTTGACCTTAGGCACATTTCTCGGAGGCAATCTACCATAGTTGAAATCTTGCTTAGATCAACTATAATATCGTCAGCCGATACAACATGTCCCAAAAATCTGACTTCACGAAGCTAGAACTTACATTTGCTAAACTTAGTGAACAATTATTTTTTGCGTAAATTTTGCAAAACAATTTTCAAATGTTGGGCATGCTCAGTCTCATCCCGTGAATAGATAAGAATATCATCAATGAATAAAATAACAAATTTGTTTAAATACTGTCTGAAGACTCATCAAATCCATAAATACCACAGGTGCATTAGTCAAACTAAATGGCATCACAAGAAACTCATAATGTCCGTACCTGGTTCTGAACGCGGTTTTTGGTACATTCGAATCATTAACTCGCAATTGATAATAACCAGAATGAAGGTCAACATTTGAGAATATCGTTGCACCTTTCAATTGGTCAAACAGATCATCAATACATGCAATGGATACTTGTTCTTGATCGTCACCTTGTTGAGTTGTTGATAATTGATACATAATCGCATAGATTCGTCCTTTTTCTTAACAAATAACACAGGAGCACCCCAAGGAAAAAAACTGGGTTGAGCAAAGCCCTTATCTATTAACTCTGTAGGTGCCATTCTGTATGAAGCTATTGATATCGGAGATGTTTGTAGCACCAATTCAATAGCAAACTCAACCTCTCGGGTCAGTGATTACCCTGACAATTCCTCTGGAAACACATCTAAGAACTCACATACAACCGGAATCGATTCTAATTTCAACTCTAAGACCCTGGAATCTACTATGTAAGTGAGATATGCTTCACCACCCTTTTTAACGTACTTCTATGCCATTATTGTTGAGATTATATTAGATGTACCATCTAATTTGTCTAACTCAATTCAAATCTGTTTATCATCCTGACATTTCAGTACAATATGTTCTCTTCTAGAATTCATAATAGCATCATGCAGAGTCAACCAGTCCATACCCAAAATCACATCAAACTCATCAAAGGGTAACAACATCAAACTAGTAGGGAAATTATAACTCCTAATTTTTAACTAGAACACATTGACCTAGGGGATTTTTAACTCTGACAGTATATTCAGTGAATTCTACAGGTATTTTCTTTTTTTTCTATTAATGTAGTGCATATATACGAATGAGTTGATCCAAGATCAATCAATGCATATACATTAATATCAAAGAGAGAAAGAGTACCCGCAATAACATCTGGAGCAGCAACTTCCTTTCTAGCTCGTATTGCATAAGCTCTAGTTGGTGTTCTTGTTTCAAACCATTCGTTCATCTCACTATTCTTTCCTCGATCGGGAGTAGTATTTCTACCGTTTCCAGCATCAAACTTAATTGATTGATTTCCAAAATCATTTTGCTTCTTCAGACAGTTACGAAGAAAATGGTCAATAGACCCACAACAAAAACAAGCTCCCGATTTTGATCGACACTCTCTAAAATGTCTTTTATTGCGTTCATCACACACAGGATCGGTTCTCTCCACATTTCTTACACTTCCAACACTCGCCTCTAAAGAATTGACTGACTGGAAATTGCTTTGCCTCTATTTCTCTCTACTATCGAACTCTGAAGGAGTAGCTGATCGACTGGTGTCATTTCTAAATTTCTTCGATAGAGATGTTTGAATAGGCTTGAATGACCCTTTCTTGTTATAATCTCAAAATTTTAAATCTGACTGTCGTTTTCTTTTACAAATCTCTTCAACTTTCTGAGCTCGCTATGAAAGTTCTACAAATTCCCGTAACTTTAATACCGCTACAACCATACGGATCTCATCATTCAACCTATATTCAAATCTGATACACATTTCCTCTTCATTTGATACGATGTTACGAGCATACTTACTTAACTGTACAATTCACATTCATACTCAGCTACAGTCGAGTTTCCTTGTTTTAACTCGAGAAATTCTTTCTTTTTTTGGTCGATGAACAACCGGCTAACATACTTTTCTTGAATTCATTCTGAAAGAAATCTCAATTAACTTGATAATCCAATATCATCGTGCTCAAAGTATCCCACCATAGATACACCTCATATTTTAGTAAGGACACCGCACACCTCAAGCAATCTTCAAGGATGTACAATAACTCCGTAAAAACTCTCTTTGTGTTCAATAGCCAAAAATTAGCTTTTGAAAGATCATCATCTACCATACCTCTAAACTCTTGTGTTTCACATTTTTGAATTTTATCAACAGATACTTGGGTAACTGTCGTAGGTACATGGTTTGGTGTATTCAAGGGTGCTAGAGGAGGCACAATAGGGGGTAGACGTGGCTGAGTTACAAGATTTGCTTAGTTAAACTCGTTGAACCATTGATTCATCATTCCAAGAAATACATTTTTCATCTTATCACCAACAGATTATAAAATAGACGCACTATTACTTGCCTCAGGATTCGAAGCTTGAATATTACTTTTAGCTTCATTAACTATAACTTGAATCAATTAAGCTAACATATTGAATCTATAAGAAATAAAATGTTAGAACTGATCAAAAGCATCACACTATCATAAGATATATGTGGCATGAATATACTAAACCTTTCATTGCTATGTTAGTCCTAGAATCGACTAAACCGTAGTGTTGATACCACTAAATGTAACACCCCTAACCCATATCTATCACCGAAATAGGGTTATAGAGCATTATCGTAAAATTATAACTTTAAAACATACGTTTAGTACCTCTACATAAACATGGTATAATTCATACATATACATGCATAACTTCCCTTAATTGAGCCCTCGAGGTCTTAGAAACACTTTAGAAATGATTTGGGACTAAATTAGAAACATTTGGAACATTTACAAAAAAAATTAAAAAAAATGAACTGTAGGGGTCACACAGCCGTGTGACCAGGTGGTACGATCCCGGCTTCGTAAAGTTATCCGAGTCGTTTATGTGCCCGATTGTCAAGCAAAGAAGTATTGCTCGATTCTGAAATGTGGTTTGAAAGTTGGCTAAGTATGGAGTAAATTATCAAAATAGGTTCAAGACAGTTAAGTTTAAGGTGATGATAGGTTTCGGCTAACAAGAAAATAACAAGAGGTGAAATGATGGTGGAAAATAAGTCGAAATGAACTTTAAGGTCAAGAACGAACCAACACTATATATGAGTGTTGACCCGAGACATATAGGACACTTAAGGTGATAAGTGAGGTAGTAAAAGACCTTGACTCGTTACCTAAAAAATGATACGAAATCGCCTCGGTGATGATTTGAATCTTAAAAATTGCCCAATCGTCAAATTAAGTAGTTCATTTTTAGGTTAACAAAGGTTTATATTTCAAAAGAAGATATTTTAAACAGCGGAATAAACAAAGTTAAGATAGATGGATGGATGGAATAGTTAACTCAAAACAAGAATGAACCCGTACCAAAGGTTAGGACCCGATTCTTAAAGTTTTAAGGTGATTGGCAAAAAGCTGGATAGAATCGAGACCCGCTATCTAGGGAGATAGGAACTTACAGAATAGGGGAACGCCACACTCGAAAGTGATAAGTTCAAGAATAGAGATAGATTGACGCCACTAGCAATGCTAGATAAGTTAGATCAAATCACCAAGAACAATGAGAGTTGAATAAAACTCACAAAGTTGATAATTCATAAAATAAAAAAGTTTGTATCAAGTTGTGTAGCCCGAAAATGTTTACAAAGCAACTATTTATAGCTAAATGACTTGGCTACCCGAATAGACAATTGAAGAACCGAATGGGCAGCATGTGTTCAGCTTAATGGTGTTGGAAACTTACTTGAACCTTCCAAAACGTCCCTTGAGGATTCTTAGGCCAGCTTGATTAATTGAAATGAAAAATGAGCTGAACGGAGCCGAATGGACTAGACTAGAATCGGCCAAGAAGTGTGAAAAGGCTTTAAAGTGCTGCCTTGAGTACTTGAATAGGCTTGAGCTCTTAAATACCGGCTTCGAGTACTTCAATAGTCCTTGGGTTTGAACAAATGAATTTGAGCAGCCATCTTGCTGTGAAAGCTGAAACCGAACAGCTATTAGTGTGAAAAGAACCTCCAGCAAGTGTGAAAACGTTTAAGGGCTGTTGGAGAACTCAATGGCCAGCTTGGGGAAGAGAAATCAACAGTTCAAGGTCGATTAGACTCAACGAAGAGGTGATTGGAGCAAGTGGATGCATGAACATGGTTGTTCAATGTGCAGAATTAATGTAGCTTCTCCTCCCTTGGACGTGCTTGCATGTAGGACATGCATGAATTACAACCTAATTGTCATATTAAGCTCCCAAACGTCCATAAACATGAATGGGAATGGAAGGAAACAATCAGTAGCTCCAACTCCTTTTAATACACGTCCAAGTGCATGTCTTCACCTTTAATGTCGTTCATTGCACATGCTTGCTTTCCATTGAATTTACCTGAAACAAAAAATTAAAAATTCAGCTTAAAACAACTTAAATTCAGCTAGACAAATTAATTACAACATGGAATTAATTTTCCTTAGATTTGGACACATTAAAAACAACTATTAAACATGTAATAACCAAGACACAAATTAAATTCAGCAGCAGCTAATTAATTTGTCTCTTCTTTAGACACATTTAACCCATACATTAAACTAAAACACAAAATTAATAAGTTCAAATTAAGACATATTTATGATCTGAAACTAAATGAACTAATTTAATTAAAGCATGAAATTATTCTAGCAACTAAAATGGTAAAATTTAAAATAAAATCAAAATGAGCAAATGAGCTCATTAAGCTGGAAATGAGCTGAATTGAGCTCAGCGAGCTGGAATCTAACTAATTAAGCTAGCAAAGGATTGCAAGCAATGCTTAGGGAGCTGGTCCAAGAGTGTGCTCTGGTCGTGGCCGTATCATCCCCTCCCTATTTAAGGCGATTTGTCCTCAAATCGGGCCACTTGCTCGCGAAAAATATTTCTTCGTCACGAACCCCTTTGTTTATGAATTGGACAGAGTTGCTCCCAAGAACCTGAAAATCAAACATAACTCGAAAAGAAAATAGATTATGTTCATGCCCTCCCTCTTTAAGAGGGAACCATTTCAAAGTGTCACCTACACGAAAATGGAATGAATTAGTGACACTAAGATTTATAAACGCAAATAATCTTTTCAGATTCTTATTCAAAGTTGGATTGCATAACCCAATACTGGGACCAAAAACAAAACTCAGTCTTACCTTTCCACAATGAGACAAAAAGTTTATAGATGGAAACAAACCCGAACCACAAAACAGTCGAAAGGCATAATCTCGAAAGTTAGAATTCCAAAATCCAAGTCCCTTTAACAAGAACAAAGAATAATAATCTCTGGGATAAAAAATGAAGCTTTCTCTCTCATTCTCAACCTGACATGAAGTTTTCATGGCTGGTAACAAAGAAGAAATTTGAAGTAATCGAAAATTATAAACATGCAAGAGAAGCTTTAATGTTGTCAACCACAATATAGAGCGATGATTTTCGCAAACAAAGAATGGATTTTGTCTTTGTACACCAGCAAAGTTCATATACTTTGTTTTTGATACTAATGCTAGAACATGAAGCAAATAGAAAGGGCTAACATATATATACAAATTAAGATGATGGTACTCACCTTCTTTCACCAACAATTTAGAAAAATATGCCCCAGGTTTAAACACATGATTTGGGTCACTTATGTTCAAAAATAATGCAAAGACATAGTCCATAGATAGCACAATCATGCTAGACAAATAGGATTTATTCGCATGTATGTACAAATAATCATATATTTCAAAATACCTTTGAACAAACAAAGATATCCATAAAGTTTCATCGTATTGATTGAAAGAATTCATGTAGCAATCAAAACCAATCAGATTAAGCATTTTACATGAATACTTGTTATCACATATAACGATCATGTTTTGCTGACTTAAAGTCGGAGCAATGTCATCAGCAACCAAATTAACTTGCAACTCGAGGTTAGTTGAATCGACATGGAACAAATTATGAGAAGAAAATTCCAAGACACTAATCAGATCAAAATCAGCAAATCAATTCAACTTATAGCAACTAGGCAAAGCATTATAGGGTTTTCGTTAAGATTTACAACATGAGTACTTTTATCAATAGAAATCAACAAGTTCCAATCGGATTGAATCTCAAAAGATACCTTACCTTGCTTACCTTAAAGGATTGGAAGAATGACATCTTGCAATTTGATGTGATGTGAATCAATAGGAAACAAATGATGATTAGAACATTGCAGGACACTTTTTAAAATAGAATCAACAATTTGATTCAAGGCTAAACAACAAAACAATCGATGGAAAGGACTTTCTTTGTGACAAACAAAGTGGCTGAATTTGTCAATAGAAATCAAACCACAATCAGATTGAATATCACAAGGTTTCTTACCTGACTTACATTCGAAAGTTTGAAAAGTATTCACACCATCCAACTTACCTTTTTCAATCAATTAAAATTGTCGTTCGTTGGGTATGTAATGGAGCTGGAACTTGTCTTGGGTTGGAAATTTATAAACTGTAAGAAAGAGAAATCACAAGGCAAAATAAAAAATAGGTTAGTAGAAATAATCCCTCCCTTTGTTCGAATGTTCTCTTGTTCTTCACTCGTTGCTTTTTCTATCTTCCTTTCTTTTTCCACTCTTTCTTTTTCGGCAATCATTTCATTCACATTTTCTTTTCTTTCTCTTTCACTTACTTCTTTTTCAATCTCTTTTTCCTTTTCACTCTCTTTTGTTTTTAAAATCTCATTTTCATTTTTCTCTTCTCGTCTTTCTTTTTCCTCACTTGTTTTTACAACAGAGTTTTTCAGTTTAAGTTGATCCTCGTAGACTTGTATCGGAGTGAGCGGTACTAAAATGATTTTCCTTCCTTGATGTTTGAAGGAATACCTATTGGTACAACCATCGTGAGTGACCTTTCGATCCAATTGCCATGGTCTTCCTAGCAATAAATGGTAGGCTTGAATAGGCACCACGTCGCAAACGACTTCGTCTTGATACTTACCGATGGAAAAGGCAACGCGCACTTATTGAGTGACCTTAAATTTTCCTTCGTCACTAAGCCCTTGCAGTTGATAACGTTGTGGATGCTTGGTAGTGGTTATGCCAAGCTTTTCCACCATTCTAGTGCTGGCCACATTTGAACTACTTTCGCCATCAACAATGATGCAACAGAGTTTATCGTGGACATGACAACGAGTGTGAAACAGATTCTCACATTGCGGTTCATTCTCCAATCTTTGAAGGATTGAACTCATTTTGAAGTCAATGTTAGCATGTGTCAAATCTTCTTTATCTTTGTCGAATGGTACTTGGAGTTCTACTTCTTGTCTTTGTCAAAATTCAGACCGCATTATCCGTTTCATTTCTTTCTCCCACATTTGAAATTCCAAATCCGAAAGTTCTTGGGACATGATTCAACAAAATGTTAGAAGCAAAAGATAAGAACAAATATTAAATGAACCTCACCAATTTAAAATCCTCGCCAATCTCTCACAAAGAAAAAAAATAAAGTAATGGACACTCCACTCGTGTTTCACTCTTATATTAGCTTTTATCTTTATATATTTTCACTCATGCCTTTTACCTCTCAAATCCACCTCTCGAAGTTCTTAGCAATTTCGTTAGACCTAATAGCACACTTGTGGGTAGGCTACAAAAAGGCTAAGAAACAAAAGATGGATGTTAAGGTAATTAGGTAGCCTGAAAGAAAGAAAGAAAAATTTAAGAGTGTGGCTTCCAAACGGTTGCTTTCAAGAATAAACACAAAGATCGGGAATTAAATCACTTTTGAATACTAGCTTTTCTGTTGATGGCAATCGAGCTCCCACTTTGGCAAATTTGCAACTTATACGTACAACACCCATTTTTTTTTTGTTTTTTTTAACAATTTTTTTAAACACAAATCACAACTTTCTTTTTGTATTTTCAACTTTGCAATCACAATCACTTTTTTTTCTTTTTGAACTTTTTTAAAAAAAAATTTCAAATTTTTTTATTCCGGGAGTATAGAAATGATAAAAACGTACCTAATTTGAAAAGCTCTAATACCAAATGATACGAACTCGCCTCAGTGATGATTTAAGTCGTAGAAATTGCTCGATCGTCAAATTAAGTAGTTCTCATTTTTAGGTTAACAAAGGTTTATATTTCAAAAGAAGATATTTTAAACAGCGGAATAATCAAAGTCAAGATAGATGGATGAATGGAATAGTGAACTCAAAACAAGAATGAACCCTTAACAAAGGTTAGGACCCGATTTTTAAACGTTTTAAGGTGATTGGCGGAAAGCTGGATAGAACCGAGACCTACTATCTAGGGAGATAAGAACCTATAGTATAGGGGAACGCCACACTCAAAAGTGATAAGTTCAAGAACGAAGATAGATTGACGCTACTAGCAATGCTAGATAAGTCAGATCAAATCACCAAGAATAATGAGAGTTGAATAAAACTCACAAAGTTGATAATTCATAAAATAAAAAAGTTTGTATCAAGTTGTGTAGGCCGAAAATGTTTACAACGCAACTATTTATAGCTAAATAACTTGGCTAGCCGAATAGATAATTGGAGAACCGAATGGGCAGCATGTGTTCAGCTTAATGGTGCTGAAAACTTCCTTGAACCTTCCAAAATGTCCCTTGATGATTCCTAGGCCAGCTTGATTAATTGAAATGAAAAATAAGCTGAACGGAGCTGAATGAAATAGACTAGATTGGGCCAAGAGGTGTGAAAAAGCTTTAAAGTGCTGCCTTGAGTATTTGAATAGGCTTGAGCTCTTAAATACCAGCTTGGAGTACTACAATAGTCCTTGGGTGTGAACAAACGAATTTGAGCAGCCATCTTTGTGTGAAAGCTCAAACAGAACAACCATTAGTGTGAAAAGAACCTCCAGCAAGTGTGAAAACGTCTAAGGGCCGTTGGAGAACTCAATGGCCAACTTGGGGAAGAGAAATCAGCAGCTCAAGGTCTATTGGACTCAACGAAGAGGTGCTTGGAGCAAGTGGATGCATGAACATGGTTGTTCAATGTGCAGAATTAATGTAGCTTTTCCTCCCTTGGACGTGCATGCATGTAGAACATGCATGAATCGCAACCTAATGGTCACATTAAGCTCCCAAACGTCCATAAACATGAATGGGAATGGAAGGAAACAATCAGCAGCTCCAACTCCTTTTAATACACGTCCAAGTGCATATCTTCACCTTCAATGTCGTTCATTGCACATGCTTGCTGTCCATTGAATTTAAGTGAAACAAAAAATTAAAAATTTAGCTTAAAACAACTTAAATTCAGCTAGACAAATTAATTAGAACATGAAATTAATTTTTCTTAGATTTGGACACATTAAAAACAACTATTAAACATGTAATAACCAAGACACAAATTAAATTCAGTAGCAGCTAATTAATTTGTCTCTTCTTTAGACACATTTAACCCATGCATTAAACTAAAACACAAAATTAATAAGTTCAAATTAGGACATATTTATGATCTGAAACTAAATGAACTAATTTAATTAAAGCATGAAATTATTCCAGCAACAAAAATGGTAAAAATTAAAATAAACTCAAAACAAGCAAATGAGCTCATTGAGCAGGAAACGAGCTAAATTGAGCTCAGCGAGCTGGAATCGAACTAATTTAGCTAGCAAAGGATTGCAAGCAATGCTTAGGGAGCTGGTCTAAGAGTGTGCTCGAGGCGTGGCCTTATCACTAGCCCGTGTGACCAGGCCATGTAACTCACACGGTTGAAACACACACCCGTGTCTCAGGCCGTTAATATTGAAAATAGGGGCACATGACCGTGTCTCAGCTCATGTCCGTGCCCGTGTAACTTTTTGAGTTGGGTCGTATAGCCTCGCCACACGCCTATGTGCCAGGCCGTGTTCTAGGCCGTGCAATTGCTTAACTTGAATGCCTTTAAAATCTATAGGGGACACATACTCGTGTCGCCTGGCTGTGTGTCACACACTACTAAGACACACGCCCATGTCTTAGGCTGTGTGGATATGAAATTGGCCAAAATCAAGCAATTTCTATCACTAAGCCAAATGTGCACCTATAAGCAATGTAACGGCCCGTTTTTAGTAAAATCAGAATAGTGGTTTTGAGACCACAAATTTGAAGATAAAAAAAATATTTTAATATTATTTTAATATCTAGAGCATGTTAGAATTATGGTATAAAAATTTTGTTAAGAAATTTTACCGTTTGTATGCTCAATTTGCGAAAAAAGACTAAATCGCGTAAAGTGCGAAAGTTGGTTCTATTAGCTAAAAGTATTAAATAGCTATAGAACTTTAAAGTGGAGGTCCTTATATTGTAATTAGACCATTATTTGAGTTATTGGATGTGCCCTGTTTGAACCTTAGGAATTTCGTAGGATACAAATGGCATGTCATTAGGGTTACCGGTTTCAGCTCTTATGAGCTTACCTATACTCAGCTTGTATGAGCTTACCATTATTCAGCTAGGAAGAGCTTACTGTTTATCGTTCGTATGAGCATACATGTACAAGAATTGATGCATTACAGTTCAGTGCACCTTCTGTGTACCACCCGCGTATCTAACGATATTCCAAGTGGTTCAACGGGCATAGTGTTATTACAAGATTATACAAGTTCGATACGAACTAGTACATATGTAACGCCCCAGAATTTGGGCCTAGAAGTATTGGGCCTTGAGCAAGGGAACGGTTAGGAAACTGTGCATAAAAGTATGTCTGTTTTAGTGGTTAAGGGTCCTGAGAGGAGTTGGAAAATTCCTGGGTTCAAACTTGGGCTTTAGCAAAAAGTTTGGTTTTAAGTGGATAAAACCCTGGTTGCTTGGATGTAGGCCTTTTAAATTATTGTGTTAAAAAAATGTCATAAGAAAGCCTGTGGTCTAGTGGTTGTGGCGTCATTAAGGTTGCAAGGGAGCCTGGGTTCAAGTATTGGCTCTTGTAATTTATTTTGCTTTTTCTTTTAAAGGAACCTGGACTTTGGCCTTTAGACATTTTAGTTAATTGAAGACAAAATGTGACACAAAAGAGCTTATGACAAGGAGGCAAGTGGCGTGTTGAGCTATTGAGGGGGGCTTGGGTTTGAATCCCATTGCAAGCAAAAAGGATATTTATTTTGCTTGCATGAGGCGGCAGGAGTTTGAGGTGGTTTCGAACTCTTTCGAACTCTGTTGGGTGAGAGTTTGAATGGGTCTTGGAGGTTGTTATGGAGGATATCAAGGAGGGATATTTGGAGAGATTTGAGTAGAGAATATTAAGATTTGGGGAGGTTGTTGTTGTGGAGAGCTCTATATATCACATCTCATTTGTTCCTTTTCTGAATGGGGGAGATCGACGAGGCATTCAAGGTATTCATCGCTTTCTCTAACCTGCATTGCTTCCATTCCTAACTGGTGGTGGTCGAGGTTGATTGGCACATTGCCTGGGAACCAAGGCTGCGATGATCATTGATTTGCAGAATAAGAGTGTTCAGAAAGCCAAAAAGCTGAACTACGATGTTTGAAACACACGAGCGTGCCATCGCTCGTGTGGAAAGCCGAACTTGCGAATCATGGGCGATAAATTGTAGAGGCCTCCATGAGCATTTTCATGGGCTTAAGCCATAATGGGCCACGTTGGGTCGTGTGGGCTCAATGGGCTTGTGGGCCCTACACGGATGAAACCCACTATTTGTGGCAAATATTGGACTGTGCTATGTAGATCTCATAGCCGTGGCAAAATCTGGGCTGAATAGGCAACACGAGTGTGTGGGCCCACTTGGACCGAGTAATGGGCCTTGGGCCCATTTACACTATTGTGACCAATTAGGTTACTTGAGTGGTTCGAGGTGACTGCAAACCTTTCGAGAGGTCGATATCTGGACCGAAATACTCCCGAAGGGTAAAATGACCAAAATACCCTTGATGGGTAAAATGACCGTAATGCCCCTATAGGGTAAAATGGTCGTAATGCCCTTGTAGGGTAAAATGGCCGTAATGCCCCTGTAGGGTAAAATAACTGTAATGCCCCTATAGGGTAAAATGACCGTAATGCCCCTATAGGGTAAAATGACCGTAATGCCCTTATAGGGTAAAATGACCGTAATGCTCCTGTAGGGTAAAATGACCGTAATACCCCTGTAAGGTAAAATGATTGTAATGCCCTGGTGAGTAAATGACTATTTTTTCCCCTCGAGGTCAAATGATTATTTTGTCTGTGGTTAAATGACTGATTTGTCTGTGTTTGGTATGACTGATTTGTCTATGATTTGAATGACTAATTCTGAGCATGGCATTCTGCATACACGACATATTGCATAGGGTTGGGATACTGTTATGGAGGAAGTCTTGATTGGTGGCTCGCCACAATCATCGCATCGTGGCTTGGCCACATATACTATTATTGGCGTGTTTGTCGCGATATCATTGTTGGCGACTTTTTTCGCGATGCTCTTGATGGCTTTGTGTCGATCATAGTACCGTTACTGATGGCTTTATACCGATCATAGTACCGTTACTGATGGCTTTGTACTAATCATATTACCATTATCGATGGCTGTGTGCCGATCATTTCACTGTTACTGATGGCTGTGTGCTGATCATATCACTGCCATTGATGGCTTTGTGCCGATCATGTTACCGTTACTGATGGTTGTGTGATGATCATATCACTGCTACTGGTGGCTTTGTGCCAATCACATTACTACACTTATGGCTTCTAGCCATTCTGTTTATAGCTTATAGCTATCCTGTTTATAGCTTATAGCTATCCTGTTTACGACTCTTAGCCATTCTGACTACTAGCAGCTCTACTACATTATTACTACTGGCAGCTATGCTGCGATATTGGTATGAGGGTTGGGTGGGTCGACTCTGTCCCCACATGGTGTGTTGGGTTGGTACGGGTGGTTTGTTGGCTGGATTGGGATGGGTTTTGATAGAAGGTTGCGCGCAGACCAAGATCGAGTTGTCAAGTCACGAGAAACTCCTATGAACACACTAAACGCTTGGATCTAAAATGAAACAGAAAATTAAGTTTAGAATCAATTAGATCTGAAACAAAAATACCCAAAACAATAAAGGATCAGCCAAGAATCAAAAACATTTATGAATAACTATTCTTGGAAGCCAAGAACACGAAATTGAATTCAAGAGAGACTCCAAATAGCCGAATCTGAAAAGACTAACACCAAAAACAACAAATTAAATTCAAAGTCCTGCAAAACAAATTGAATCAGAGTTAGGATGATAGGACGGCAAGATCAATTAAAAAGGATGACTAAGGAACGTTTCTTGCTGCCAAGAAGGGTGCCGATCAGATTCTTGAAGAGTATAATGGTTGGAAACACAATAAAGAGATCAAAATAAGTTAATCAATAGATCGACTCAAGCAAAAAAATTTAAAGAGAAATAAACAACAAGAAAAATAAAGAAAAGTCCTAAGAAGCCTTGAAATCGATAAAGATTTCACAACTCCCTTCAAACGGCTCTAATCTCCCCTCCAATGTGGAACAATGGCCAGAAGAAGACTGAAGATGGTTCCCACAATCAAAAAGATTGTTAAAACTACTTCTAAAGAAAACTTAAGAGACAATTCTTGGAGAAACTCAAAGAGAATTTTCACTCAAAAAAAATTTTAACTTTAATGTATAATCAATGTGTTTTTCATAAGGTGACTGGCCAAGCCTTATTATAGGCCATCTAACTATTTTCCTAATCCTATTAGGAAACTAAAAAAAAAAAACATAATTATTAACTTCAAAGGGGAAATTCGGCCAAGGATTTTAATGGGCTGCTTAGGCTGAATTTTTACATAGGAATTAAATCATAAAGTCTAAAAATTAAAACTAAGTATTTAAAGAATTAAAATTTTACAAATTGGGCCACTTTGAAAATTTGGCCTGATTTTCAACTAAGTCTAATTTAAATTTCTTGATTGGGCTTGGAACATCTTATTGGGCCTTGTCTTCAAGAACTTGGGCTTGTAATCCGTTTTCTCCCAAAATTGGTTCGTTGATGCTCGTAACTGAGATCCAATGCGCCTTAGCTGCAAGATTCGGTTTCTTGGACCAAGATTACCAAGATTTGAAATCTTGATTTTCTTGATTCTTGAAATCGCTCAAAACAGTAAAATTGGACCAAGATTTGGTTTCTTGATTTTCTTGAAAACAAGAAAGTGAATCTTGATATTCTTTTTCCTTCGTATACGCATCTAAGGCCTTGCTAATGAAATCTTGAACGGTTCCATTTAATCTCGTACGCATTTGCCTGGCCTTTGACCTCGTTATTGGGCCTTGTGGTAATTTGAGCCCATCACATTCTTGAGCTTGAGTTGGGCGTTTGTGACTCGTATCATTCCTCCTTCCTCAAAAAGATTCGTCCTCCAATCTGAAAAATCAAATGGAGATAAGTCAGCCACATTGAAAGTAGAACTTACATTGTACTCACCGGGTAGATCAATTTTGTATGCATTATCATTGATCCGCTCGAGTACTTGGAAAGGCCCATTGCCTCTTGGATCCAACTTGGTCTTTCTTTTTGTAGGAAATCATTTTTTCTCATATGGACCCAAACCCAATCTCCGGGTTCAAAGACAACTCATTTGCGCCCCTTATCTGCTTTGTTGGTGTTGATGTCATTTGTTTTGGCTATTCGTTGCCTAGCCTTCTCGTGTAAGGATTTCACCAACTCAGCTTTCTATTTGCCATCTAAATTAACAATATGTTCTAGTGGTAATGGCGCAAGATCAAGTACTGTTAGTGGGTTAAAATCATAAACAAGTTCGAATGGTGAATAGCCAGTTGTAGAATGAATAGATCTATTATATGTAAATTCAACAAATGGAAAACATTCTTCCCAATTTTTAATTTTCTTTCCCACAACAGATCGTAATAAGGCTCCTAAAATTCGATTGACTACCTCAGTTTGGCCATCGGTTTGGGGTGACATGTAGTTGAATACAGTAATTTCGTACCAAGCTTACCCCACAATACCTTCCAAAAGTGGCTAAGGAATTTGACATCTCTGTCGGAAACAATTGTTTTAGGGATGCCATGAAGTCTTACCACATCTTTAAAAAATAAGTCTGCCACATGTGTAGCATCATCTGTTTTGTAACAAGGAATAAAATGTGCCATCTTGGAAAACCTGTCAACAACAACAAATATACTATCTCTTCTTTTCTTAGTTCGTGGCAAACCTAGAATAAAATCCATGGAGAAGTCTACCCATGGTGAAGTAGGAATCGGCAAAGGAGTGTAAAGGCCGTGAGACATTACCTTAGATTTTGCTTGTTTACATGTGATGCGCTTAGAACATACCTTTTTGACATCCTTCTTCATATGTGGCCAATAAAAGTGTTCTATCCCACGTAAAGGTGGTAAACCTTTAGGGGCCTCACTAAAAACATCCTCATAATCCTGCAAAAGACATTGAAACACACTAGGCAAATTTTCATTAATGTTAGATAGAGATAAATAGTTTTGTCTAAACCTCACAAGGATACAAGGCTGTTTATTGAGTAGGGCTCTTCGCACATCTTTTTTGTTGCAATTAAAATTTTCACTCTAGTTTTACCACTTGCGGATTCACTCACCTTTGGGCCATTTAAATTTTGACTTTTTTCACTACTAGCCTCTTTTCTCTCTGTCTTTTTTATTTGTCCTTTCTGCCCCACCCCCTCACAAAATTTCATCATTTTTAATTGATCTTTATATACATCATTGGGATTTAAAGGAGAAAAAGTGAATTTTCGACCTTTAAACACAAGAGAGTATGTATTAAGCTTGCCTTGGTGTGTAACATCACGATCAAATTGCCAAGGCCGTCCAAGGAGCAAGTGTGTCGCATGCATTGGGACCACATCACACCACCTCATCCTCGTAATTCCTGAGCTTAAAAGTGATCAAGGCCTGTTTTGTAACTTTAACTTCCAAGCATTCATTAAGCCACAGATGGTGATACGGCTTAGGGTGCTCGGTACAAGGTAACTTTAAGGAATCCACCAAATAACTGCTAACTACATTCGAACAACTCCCACTATCAATAATAAGTGAACATAAGTTACCTTTTATAAAACACCTAGAATGAAAGATATTGGTCATTTGGTTATCAAAATCGTCTCTCATTTGGATGTTAAGGGTGCAGCGGACTACAAGGCATTTATCATGGACATCATTATGGCCATTATTCTCATCATTGACTTGACCAATTCTATGCATCTTATTTTTTTCTTTTGGAATACCTGCAAAACAAACACTCAACACTCGAAAAAAAATTAACAAACCTCACCGTTAATCACTCAAAAAGGAAAATCAAATTCTCAAAGAGGTAGAATTCAGTCTTGTGAGTTCTTTAGTAGAGTCTATATCAATCAATTAGAAAGTTTATGGACCGTAACTACCAAAGAATCCTAATTGCACTAGGAGTCCAAAAAGTGACGAGACTCCAATTGATTTGTGTCGCACCGAGGAAGAATTGTGCACACTTTTAAATCCTACTAACACAAGAAACAAGAAGGTGTTAGATAGTGTAAAGGAAGAATAAAAGAAAAACAAATGAAATCCTACAGCTAAGAATTAATGAAAATTGCTGATACCCAAAAACCGAAAAAACTGCGGAGTAACTTGACAACTTCGTTCGAGGTGTTTCTGATCTCCAAAAATCACGAAATTTAAACTGGAATGTCCTTAAATATTGTATATTTGATCTGGAAAGTTTTGACACCAAACTCAACCCGCTGAATTTATTTAATTTTTATTTGATTTCATATTTTTCTATTTTGTTGACTTTTTATACTGATTTTTTTGCGGGAAATATTTTTTAATATTATATCACAGTGCCACAAATATGCATATAAAATTTTAGACCAATCGGACAACATTTACCCACTCAAATGAATTTTTTTTCAAAAATTTTTTGGGTAAAAAGTTGCTATTTACTGTTTTTAAAAGGAGATCAGTTTAGAAATCAACCAAGAACACCCAAAACACCCAAAATCTGATACCAAATGATAGAGGGTCGCACGTGGACCAAGATCGAATTGCCAAGTCATAGAAAACTCCTATGAAAATGCTCGACGCTTGGATCTGAAACGAAACAGAAAATTAAACTTAGAATCAACAGATCTTAAACGAAACACCCAAAACAATAAAGAATCAGCCAAGATTTGAAACAATTATTAATAGGGATTCTTGGAAGCCAAGAACACGAAATTGAACTTCAAGAAAAGTCTCCAATCAGCTGAATCTGACAAGTAAACACAAAACAGAAAAATTAGACTCAACAGATCACGAAACCCCAAATTGAAGTAGAACTAGGTTTTGTGCGGCAAGAAAAAGAAGAATTATGAATCAAGAACGATTCTTGATGCCCAAGACTGGTGCCGAACAGATTCTTGAAGATTGAAAGGGCTGGAAATGCAACAAGAGAGATTAAAACAATTTAATCAATGAATCGGCACAAGCAGAAAAATTAAAGAGAAATAAACAGCAAGAAAATAAAGAAAAGTCCTAAGAAGCCTTGAAATCGAGAAAGATTTCACAACTCCCTTCAAACGGCTCTAATCTCCCCTCCAATGTAGGACAATGGCAAGAAGAAGGCTGAAGATGGCTCCCACAATCAAAAAGATTGTTAAAACTACTTCCAAAGAAAACTCAAGAGAAAATTCTTGGAGAAACTCAAAGAGATTTTTCACTCAGCAAAAATTTGATTTCAATGTGTAATTCAGTGTAAACAAAACAGAAAATTAAGCTTAGAATCAATTAGATCTAAAACGAAACACCCAAAACAATAAAGGATCAGCCAAGAATAAAAAACATTTATGAATAACTATTCTTAGAAGCCAAATCTGACTTTAATGTATAATCAATGTGTTTTTCATAAGGTGGTCGACCAAGCCTTATTATATAGGCCATCTAACTATTTTCCTAATCCTAATAGGAAACTAAAAAAAAACCTAATTATTAACTTCAAAGGGGAAATTCGGCTAAGGCTTTTAATGGGCTTCTTGGGCTGAATTTTTACATAAAAACTAAATCATAAAGTCTAAAAAATTAAAACTAAGTATTTAAAGAATTAAAATTTTACAAATTGGACCACTTTGAAAATTTGGCCTGATTTTCAACTAAGTCTAATTTAAATTTCTTGATTGGGCTTGGAACATCTTATTGGGCCTTGCCTTCAAGAACTTGGGCTTGTAATCTGTTCTGTCCCAAAATTGGTTCCTTGATTCTCGTAACTGAGATCCAATGCGCCTTAGCTGCAAGATTCGATTTCTTGGACCAAGATTTCCAAGATTTGAAATCTTGATTTTCTTGATTCTTGAAATCGCTCAAAACAGTAAAATTAGACCAAGATTCAGTTTCTTGATTTTCTTGAAAACAAGAAAGTGAATCTTGATTTTCTTTTTCCTTCGTATACGCATCTAAGGCCTTGCTAATGAAATCTTGAACGGTTCCATTTAATTTCGTACGCATTTGCCTGACCTTTGACCTCGTTATTAGGCCTTGTGGTAATTTGAGCCCATCACATTCTTGAGCTTGAGTTGGGCCTTTGTGACTCGTATCAGGTTTGCATACTTGCACTATACTGATACTGTATCGAGCTTAGGCCGACACTATTTCTGTATTGGGCTAAGCCCACACTGTACTGTTACTATTAAAGGGCTCTAGCCTAAACTGATTTTGTTCTGTATGCCGACAGTTTGATAAGGGATTATACACTGAGTTTTTGTAAACTCACCCTCTCCTCTTAACTGTGCAGGTAATCCTCAGCCATTGTTGATTCGGTGTTGCGAGAGACTCAGAGGTGGCCGCACAACTGCATCAGCTCTCTTATTTAGCTTTTGATTTATAAGTAACTGAATTTTGGTATTTTTATTTATTTAGTTTGATATAAACTGATAGTTGTAGAATAAGACGAGTTTTCAAAAGGTAACCGTTTTCAAAGACACCACATTTTCGCAATAAATGAAATTTTGGAAAACTTATAACGTTTTAAAAGTGATTAGTTTTTAATGATGCACGCTTGGAAATGAACAACCCATTTTGGAATCACCGTTTAATAACAAAATGATTAATTGATTTTAAAGATTTCAACAACAACAAGTTTTACGCTAAACACCTCAATGTGACACAGCCAGATTTGACCATAAATCTTAGGCCGAGTTTGGGGTGTTACAACATGTATTTACATGGAAATGGTTTATATAAGGTATAAATGCTACATGTACATGAAATTTTATTAATTGTTGAATTCATACATGATTCTCGATTCTTATATGGATACATGACTAACTTGGTGAATGGTTATGTGTTATGCTTTGGCCAAATTGAATTCAGTATGCTTTTACGAACTTACTAAGCTTAATTGCTTACTCTGTTTATTTTTCTGTGTTTTATAATGCTTTGGAAGTTCGCTCAGTTTGGAAGTTGTCAGAGATTGCGTCACACTATCAAACACTCATTTTGGTACTTAGGACTATTTATATTTTGGTTAAATAGCATGTATAGGTGTTTTGGCTAATGTGGCCTATATGTCTTGTTGTGAGAGCCATTTGATTTGGCTTGAATTTGGTATATTTTGTTATGTAAATATGTAAATAACCTTATTGTATATGATGTATGATTGCTATGTGAATGTCTTGGATGTGAGTTGGTATTTGGGTACCAAATGGTAGAGATTTATAAGTGGTATACATGTTAAGCTTCAGGCACAAAGGTTTCATATATGTGTTTGACCAATTAGGTAGATTTGGAAGCATAGTTTGCATGATTGTAAATTGCCAATCGAAGTGCATATATGTATCATGATTGTGTGTGATATTATAACATGTTATGGACTTGATATTGGTTGGTTTTGAATGCCTATATGGTTGTATGTACATTGTTGAGCTTAGGTTGGTACCAAATTGGGTGAGAAATGTGGCTTGGAAAATGACTTATTTTAGTCCACACGAGCATAGACACGGGCGTGTGTCTCAGCCATGTGAGGTGGCACGACCGTGTGTCCCTTGATACTTTTATAGAATCGAGTCAATAGCTTTACATGGCCTAGCACACGGGTGTGTGGCTTGGCCGTGTGGCACAAGTTAGTATACCCTCCAGTTTTTACATGACCTAGCACACAGCCTGACACACGAATGTGTGAGGCCATTTTGAAGGGTACACAGCCTGGCACACGAGCGTGTGGGTTGGCCATGTAACCCAAGTTAGTGGGTTATACGGGGTCAGATACGGGCTGGGACAAGACCGTGTGTTCCCATTTTGAAGGCCCACATAGCCTGAGACACGGGTGTGTCTCTTGGCCGTGTGAGACACACGGCCTGGCCACAAGGGCGTGTGTTCCTTACACTTTGAAAAATTTTAATGTTTTTTTCTAAAAATTCCTTGAGTACTCGGTTAAGTCCCAAACCAATTTTTAATGTCTATTTAGGGCCTTGAGGGCTCGTATTAGGGACTATATGATTGATTTTGAAGGGTTTTTTTTTTAATTTGAATGAGAAATGAATATGAAATGTATGATTGTTTGATCTTATAAGTCTGAAAATGCTCTGTAACCTTGTTCTGGGGTCAGAAATGGGTTAGGGGTGTTACAAGCAATTTACCCCCATGACCAAGGCATCAAAAACATACCAAAACATGCTTAAATTGACCAATTCAAATCACCAAAACCATTCAACCAATATGTCGTATAAGGCACCTCAATCTTAATCAAACAAACTTACCTAAACATATGCATTACCACAATTGAGACCACAAGTAACTCAACATAACATACCATTTTAATGTCCTAAAAATAACCAACCAATGTGCCGATCATAGACATCGCAGTTATATCCAGCATCAACAACTAAAACATGTAAACATTAGTCCATTTCTAGCATAGCATTTAATTCACTCACAAGCGAAAACAAATCATAAGTGTTCAATTTCATACCATTCTAATTGTACCAATAAGATACCTATTTACAATCTTAATAAAGTACCTAACAACTTTGTTTAGTATTGTCATATTGTACCTGAACAACCTATATAGCCACATATACATGCCACTACCCTAAGGGACACAAGAACTACCAACATCGATGGATAGTGTGAGCCGAAGGTTTGATCCATCCAAAAGTTAGCTACAATTATCTACAAAATAATCCACAAAATCAAATAAGCTTATAGAGCTTAGTAAGAACATAGTATATCATTAAACTTAACAAAAATTGAGTACAACTTATACTGTACTCGACTCAAAGTTATCAGAGTACAAACAGGGGCACATATGTGCATTTCAAGGGCACCAAAGTACGAACAAAGGCACGTATGTGTAATTCAAGGGTACCAAAATACAATTAGGGGCACATATGTGTAATTCAGGGTACCGAAGTACAAACAGGGGCACTTATGTGTAATTCAGGGGTACCAAAGTACAAATAGGGGCATGTTTGTGCAATTTAGGGGTACCGAAGTACAACTAGTGGCACGTATGTGCAATTCAGGGTACCAAAGTACAAATAGGGGCACATATGTACAATTCAGGGAATAATTAACTATAAGAATTTAAGTACATTACTATAATTTAAAACTATACAAGTAGAAATTCAATTACACATTAAAATACTATGAAGTTACATTGACAACTAGAGCGTAGAAATAAAATCGAGCTAATACGTGATTTTCTCCTTTCCTCGATTTAAATCTGGTTGAGATTTATCTTGATCTAAATAAATAAGTATATTCAATTAAGTGTTTCAATCAATCTCGAACATTCAATTCAATCCATAAACCAATTTTATGCATAATTATAATTTTCCCTAATATTTTAACTATTGACAATTTAGTCCTTTAAGCTCATAATTTAAAATATAAATATTTTCATCCTTATTTCATGCTAGAAAAATTCAATAGGGACCTATATCCACCCATATAAACCATTATTTCACAAATTTACCGCGAATTTTACTACTTATACAAATAAGTCCTTTTTACGTAATTAAGCATGCAAACATTAAAATTTCTTAACAAAATTTTAATACGACCTTACTAACGTATTATAGATAATAAAATAAAAATAAAATAATAATTTTACTAGTGAAATTTGTGGTCCCAAAATAATCATTCTGATTTCACTAAAAATGGGCTGTTACAGCTAGGGAGGGTGATGTTGAAGGGGTAGAATCTGATGTTGAAAGTGGTTTTGAAAGGGTGGAATCTATTGGGGAGGGTAATTGATACGATCCAGCCCGGGTTAATTGAGTCGTTTCGCGAAGTTGCCCAATCGTCGACGAGGAGTAGTTGGAGTTGTCAAAATTGGGTGATTTAGGCTAAGGGTTGCGAAAGCTTTGAGAGGGGTTTAGATGAGTGGTTTGGTGTTGATAGGTTCGGTTTAGAATAGAAACAAGGTAGGTTAGAAAAAAGGTAATTGATGGAGATGGAAAATAGAACTTAAACGTCAAGAATGTTCAATACTAAAAAGTATTGCCCGAGTCTTATATTGCTTAAGGTGAAATTTGATGAAAGATAGAAGTGGACCTTGACCCGTTACCTATATGGAGGTAAGAACCAAAGGTATAATAATATGGTTGAACGCCACACCGGTTCGGTGATAAGTTCAATGGAGTTCGGATTGACGCCACTAGCAAGCTAGATAAGTCGCTTCGAGACTCGAACGAAAGAAGAGAGGAGGTAACCTCACAAGAACAAAAGTTCTATTAAGTTTTAATAATCAAATTCGTAACCTTTACAATAAACAAGTAAGCTATTTATAAGCCTAAAATGCCTATTGATATTCGGCATCTATGTTGTTCACATTAACTTAAATCCTGTTCACATAGGTATTTAACATGTTCACACAAAAAGAATTAAAATTCGGTTCATGCTTGAAAATGGTACATGAATTGGCCGAACCATCATGATGCTTCACTTGATGCATTCATGCATCCTTAGCCTTGAAGAATCTCCATAATTCCATGAATGTGCAGCCCTTTAATGATCCTACATCTCCCTTGGCTGAATGAGGCATTAATGTGCCTAAGATACTTGAATGGACATCTTGAAAATGCATGAATCATGCATGAAACATCCCATGTGTTTTCCCCCATAAATATGATCCATGAATCTTCAAATACATGAACTTTCAGCAACTCCCTCTTGCATGAACGTCCCAAATGCATGTGCTCCTTTAAATGCCATCCATTGAACCTCAATTGTGCATGCACACTCCCATACATTGCACCAATCCATTCATGAACAGTAGCAAATAACATCGAGAAGTTAAATGCTCTTGAGACACATTAAATTAGCAAGATATGAACTCAATAATTTGCACATTAAATTCGTCCATACATATTAACAATTTCGGACATATTTAAAACATCATAATTAATTAAATATTTAATTTAGATAAAATTAAAACACTTAATTAATTATTTGTCCGATTTTAACAAATTAATTAACTTAAAATAAACAACTAATTCACCGAAGACAAATTAAATGGTTTATTTCAAAAAATAAATGCAAGCTAAAAAAGCTAAAAATAAGCTCATTGGGTTGAGGTTGAGTGAATTCAACTCGAATGAGTGACTTGAGCTCGAGTGAGTGGAAACGAGCTAAATGGAGCTCAATGAGAAGGAATTGAACTAATTCATTTCGCATGGGTTTGCAAGCAATGCTTAGGAGCTGGTCCAAAAGTGTGCTCGAGGCGTGGTCGAATCATCCCCTCCCTCTTTAAAGCGATTTGTCCCCAAATCGGGCCATTTGCTCGTGAAAAATCGTTCAAGATTCTGAAAGCCACAAATGGCTTGGATCGAAAGAAGCTCATTCGCATGCACTCCCTCTTTAGGAGGGTACCACCTCACATCGTCACCTATAAAAGAATAAAACGAATTAATGACACGATTAAGATTAAACTCAAAGGAACTTTTCGAGACTTGATTCACAGTTTGAACAAATAATCCAATACCGGGGTCAAAAATAGAAAGCGTTCTTACCTTTTTCTCCGATGGAAACAAACATAAATCAGAAGGCATTTGATAGCTATGGTATTGGAAGTCAACTTTCCATGGTTCGTTTACCTTAGGCAATGATATAGAATGGTGTTCACCGGGGTCAAAGACAAATTTTTCTCTTGCCATTTCAATTTGATTTGGCAATTTCATGACAGACTTCATAGAAAGAACACTAAGCAATTCAAAATCATTATCATGCAAAACATGTTCGGATCTTTTAAACCACAGTTGAGAACAACCTCCAAAAACAAAATTTTGATTTTGACTTAACAAACCAACAAGATTCACATGTCTCATTTTCAAACTTGAAGACAAAGCATCATACAAACAAAGATTGTTTACACCTTCATTCAAACAAAATTTACGATGCTTGCTTTCTTTCAGGGATGATTCATAAGAACAAACTCCAGGATTAAACACATGATTTTGATCATTCTTTGTTAAAAATAGCAAAGGCCTTTTCAAACATGCAAAATTTATACAACAAGGCAAATTTGAGACACCATCTTCAACTTTAAGTGCACTAACCATTTTACATGTCATTGTCGTATCAAACAAACAAATCAAAGACATGCATGTTTTCAAGCATTCATGCATCTCAAATCTCATGCGTACATTCTTGTTTAGACAAAGTAGTTCCTCACAAAAGATCAATAAGTGCACATTTTTACCCAAATCAAGTAGATGGGATGGCTTATATGTTTTCTTATCTTGCAAGTGTCGAATAATTATTATTTCACTAACAAACTCATCAGCATCACAATTTCCAAAAAACATTATTCTTCTTGCCATCATTCCACACAAATATATTATCATCAATCAAAGGATGGCAAGTAACCACATCAAAATTTAGATCATTTCTAAAGTCCAAATCATCAACAATGTGCCATCAATAATCGAGTAAGGCAGAGGTGCTTTAAAATTTTCAACATTCATACCTTGCTTACCTTGAAACATTGGAAGAATGATATCTTGCAATTGATCGTGATGGAAATCAGTAGGAAACAAATGATGATTAGAGCAGTGCAAGACTCTTTTCAAGAGAAAATCAACATTTCGATCTAAGGTTAAACAACAAAATAAATGTTTGAATGGACTTCCTCTAAGATCAACAAAATGAACGAATTTGTCAAAAGAAACCAAACCACAATTAGATTGAATATCACAAGGTTTCTTACTTGACTTACCTTGAAATTTTGAAAGGTAGTCACATCATCCAATTTACCTTTTTCAATTAATTGAAATCGGCGTTCATGCGGTCGGTAATGAAGTTGGAACTTGTCTTGGATTGGAAATTTACAAACCTGTAACAAAGGAGAATAAGAAAGCAAACATGAATGGTGGTTAGTTAAAATTTCGCTCTCTTTTTCTTGTTCTCGCTCACTATCTTCATTTTTTCTCGTTTCTTTTTCAACATCTTTTTCTTTTTCAATTTTTTTTTCAATCTCAATTTCCTTTTCAATTTTCTTTTCTTCATTTTCTTTTTCTCTCACTTTTTCGATTTCTTTTTCTTTTGCAATTTCTTTTTCTTTTTCGTTTTCTTTTTGTTTTCTTTCAATTTCTTTTTCAATCTCTTTCTCCTTTTCTCGCTCAATGGATTGCTTCATTTTGAATTGGTCTTCATGCACTTGTTCTGGTGTGAGCGGCGCTAAAGTGATTTTCCTTCCTTGATGCTTGAAGGAATACCTATTGGTACGTTCATCGTGAATGACCTTGCGATCCGATTGCCATGGTTCTCCTAGCAACAAATGGCAGACTTGAATAGGCACAACATCAAAAACGACTTCGTCTTGGTATCTTCCGATGGAAAAGGCGATATGCACTTGTTGAGTGACTTTAAATTTGCCTTCAACACCAAGTCCTTGCAGTTGATAGGGTCATGGATGCTTGGTAGTGGCCAAGCCAAGTTTTTCCACCGTTCGAATACTAGCCATGTTTGACCTACTTCCACCATCAATAATGAGGCAACAAACTTTATCGTGGACACGACAACGCTTGTGAAACATATCTTCACATTGTGGTTCATTTTCCAATCTTTGAAGGATTGAACTAATCTTGATGTCAACGATAGTAGGTGTCAAATCTTCTTTATCTTTGTCAAATTGTCGAAATTCAGATCGCATTATCCTTTGCATTTCTTGTCTCCACATTTGGAATTCAAATTTAGAAAATTCTTCAGACATGCGTCAACAAAATATTAGAAAACAAAAGTTAAATTAGAAAGAAAAATAATCATCACCACAAATCTCGCAAGTTCGCTCACAAAGAAAAATTCACTCACTCTCGTGTTTGAACTCTCTTTTAGGTTTTTTTTCGAATGAACTCACGCTCTCTTGCCTTTTACCACTCGACCTCGTCTAACAAATTCGTAATTCGTCTCGATAGACTTAATTTGCTGCTTGAGGGTTGGTTTCAAAATGGGTTACAAGGGATAATGTCGGGTGTAGGGTAGGTTGAACAAAGAAGAAAATTGGTTTAAAATGTGGCGTTGGTAGGAAGGGAAACTTGATGATCGGAGTAATAAGTGATAATGATAAAATCTCGAAGACTTTTCACTTTTTTTCTTTCTTCTTTTTTTTAACTCGATTTTTTGTCACTTCTTTTTTTCCTTTTTTATTTGATTTTTTTGAATTTTTTTTTTGAATTTCTTCTCTTTTTTTAAAATCCAATACAATAGTAAACTAAATGCAAGGAAGAAAAAAATTAAATTCCAACTCAATTTTTTTGATTTTTTGGACTTTTTTTTACGTTACGAACCTACTCCGAGCTTGATACGAATGTCGGCACTCCTCGTTTTAGTAGCTCTGATACCAAATGATACGATCCGGCCCGAGTTAATCGAGTCGTTTCGTGAAGTTGCCCAATCGTCGACGAGGAGTAATTGGAGTTGTCAAAATTGGGTGATTTAGGCTAAGGGTTGCGAAAGCTTTGAGAGGGGTTTAGATGAGTGGTTTGGTGTTGATAGGTTCGGTTTAGAATAGAAACAAGGTAGGTTAGAAAAAAATGTAATTGATGGAGATGGAAAATAGAACTTAAACATCAAGAATGTTCAATACTAAAAAGTATTGTCCGAGTCTTATATTGCTTAAGGTGAAATTTGATGAAAGATAGAAGTGGACCTTGACCCGTTACCTATATGGAGGTAAGAACCAAAGGTATAATAATATGGTTGAACGCCACACCGGTTCGGTGATAAGTTCAATGGAGTTCGGATTGACGCCACTAGCAAGCTAGATAAGTCGCTTCGAGACTCGAACGAAAGAAGAGAGGAGGTAGCCTCACAAGAACAAAAGTTCTATTAAGTTTTAATAATCAAAGTCTGTAACCTTTTACAATAAACAAGTAAGCTATTTATAAGCCTAAAATGCCTATTGATATTCGGCATCTATGTTGTTCACATTAACTTAAATCCTGTTCACATAGGTATTTAACATGTTCACACAGAAAGCATTAAAATTCGGTTTATGCTTGAAAATGGTACATGAATTGGCCGAACCATCATGATGCTTCACTTGATGCATTCATGCATCCTTAGCCTTGAAGAATCTCCATAATTC
Source organism: Gossypium raimondii (assembly GCF_025698545.1). Taxonomy (NCBI): domain Eukaryota; kingdom Viridiplantae; phylum Streptophyta; class Magnoliopsida; order Malvales; family Malvaceae; genus Gossypium; species Gossypium raimondii. Next base: position 30,299,059 of record NC_068567.1, on the reverse strand, counting down.
CATGAATGTGCAGCCCTTTAATGATCCTACATCTCCCTTGGCTGAATGAGGCATTAATGTGCCTAAAATACTTGAATGGTCATCTTGAAAATGCATGAATCATGCATGAAACGTCCCATGTGTTTTCCCCCATAAATATGATCCATGAATCTTCAAATACATGAACTTTCAGCAACTCCCTCTTGCATGAACGTTCCAAATGCATGTGCTCCTTTAAATGCCATCCATTGAACCTCAATTGTGCATGCACACTCCCATACATTGCACCAATCCATTCATGAACCTGTAGCAAATAACATCGAGAAGTTAAATGTTCTTCGACACATTAAATTAGCAAGATATGAACTCAATAATTTGCACATTAAATTTGTCCATACATATTAACAATTTCGACATATTTAAAACATCATAATTAATTAAATATTTAATTTAGATATAATTAAAACACTTAATTAATTATTTTCCGATTTTAACAAATTAATTAACTTAAAATAAACAACTAATTCACCTGAAGACAAATTAAATGGTTTATTTCAGCAAAATAAATGCAAGCTAAAGAAAGCTAAAAATAAGCTCATTGGGTTGAGGTTGAGTTTCTATTACCTACCTTCCTAACCGTTACCATCTCAACCTAAGCATTCGTCTAAGTTTCGGGATAACACACTTATATTGTGTTAGATCAACTTGAATACTTGGTTTTATGTTCACCTAACAATTTCCATTCATTCCATAACCTCTTTGAACCAAATTGAGCCTTTATCTCTTCTTTCTTAACCTATTTTTGACAAACCCTAATATTACTCCAATTCACGATCGGGTACAACAACGACTCGGATTCAACTACTAAACCGGGGTCGTATCAGTAATTTAGGAGGGGTACAAGCTAATGGGGTGGGTGTGTGTGCTACTGGTATTGAGGTAGATGAGTGTGATGGTGTGGAAAGTAGTGGATAGATTAGTTTAGGGTCTACTGTTGGAGAGGATAATGATAGTGAAGTTACTGTTGATGATATGCTGGTGATTTTACAACATTTTATGGAGTGGATAATGTTGCTGACGAATATGCTGATGATTTTTCAACATCAGACGGAGTGGATAATGTTGCTGCTGCAAGTAGTGGAGAAGAGGATGATAGGAATGAGATTGAGGTATGGGACTTAGATGAAAATTGAAGCTTGGTTGGGTCCGATGAAGATGAAGAACATGAAAATGACGAGAGAAGGAGGAGTAAGTTTTCCTTATACAGTGATGTGATCCGGCTCGATGATGTAGAGTCGAGTCACTTGTTTGCCCAATCGTCGACGAGAAGAGTCGTTCGTTTGGTGAGAAAAATGGATTTTGAGTAACTTTAAGCGGAAGTTGGAAAAAGGGTTCAAAGGATAGGTGAAGTTTGATGATTGATGTTAGGTTCGGGTTTTACAAGAAAAATAAAGTTTATAATTTTAAAGTTAAAATGGAGATGGTAAAGTGAACTCAAGCTGAAGAACAATTCAATACTATATGAAGTATTGCCCCGGGACTTATGTTGCTTAAGGTGAGTTTGATGGATAGTCGAAGATGGACCTTAACCCGTTACCTATATTGAGGTAAGAACCAAAGGTATAAAAAAGGTGGGGAACGCCACACCAGAATGGTGATAAGTTCAAGGAGTCGGGTTGACGCCACTAGCGAGCTAGATAAGTCAGAACGAGACTCAAACGAAATCAGATTGGAGATAACCTCACAATAAGTTTAATAATCAGAATTGTCTAACCTTTTTACAAAGAGAAATGAACTATTTATAGAGTTCAGATGATAGCCGAATAGTCATACTAAACAAGCTTAAAAACTAAGTAATTCGGCTTTAAATGTGTAAAACTAAACTAGAAATGTATCCATTAAAAGTGATGTCCAAATTCGGCTGTATGGATGTTCAATGGACAACTTCATGAGTAAGGAAATGTACTTGAGGGCTGATGAATGCATGGGATGTCAATAGCTTTGTCTAGATTCCGCCAAGGTGTGAATGGACACTTCAAAAGATGTCTTTTGGCCGAATAGGTGCATAGGAAATTCAATGGTCAAGAACCGATGCATGTAGGTGGATATTCATGCACTCTTCCATTCATTGTATTGAATCATTCATGCATCATCTTTAAGGCAACCATTCGTTGTAGGTAGTCATGCATGTACCGAACATACATTGAACCGAAATGTTCATGAATCCTCATTAATTGTGTTCCCACATGTGGATGTACCTACAAAAGATATAAACAAATTAGATTCAAGGTACATTCATCTTAAATTAAATAATATCAAGACATATTTAACAAATTAAAATAAAGACATAAATAAAATATAATTAATAATAAATTGGCTAGCTCAATGATAGTCAAAATTCTTGATGAGTGAATTGAGCTAGAAAATTCGGTTATGAGTGTAGTAAAAATAATTAAAATATAACTATCACTCAAATTATTCAAATAATAAAATTAACGAGTTGGAAAGAAGCTAAATTGAGCTCAAATAGGTGGAATTGAGCTCAAGTGAGTGATTGAAGTCGAATTGAGCTAAGGGAGCTGGAATTGAGTGAAATTAGCTTGCACTAAGGTGCATGGTTTTTCAAGGAGTTGGATCGAGCTTCCCCATCTTCAACGAGCTGATTCTCCTTCCAAAACTTGAACAATAAAGCTGAAATAGCTTCATGAATTTGCTTGGACCTAACTCGAGTCACTGGTCCCTTTGGGAGCTCGAGGGAAACAAGATTCAAGCTTGGTGGTGCTTGGGACGTGGTCACATCATCCCCCCTTCTTCAAAACGACTTGTCCTCAAGTCGAGCTATTTGTTCTCTAGAAAATAATCCGTCTTATGCAACTCTCCTTGAATGAATGGAACAATTAGTCGTTCATAAGCCTTTGCAAAAGAACTCACAATATTCGGCATTAGAGATGGCAAATGAATCAATGAAAATAGACAACCATTAATCATCAAGAAATGATTAGAACAACTATGTGGATCATGCATGGTCATAACAAGACAAGTATGAGTCATGTAAAAAGGCAAATTTAAAACATCATTCCTACAATTATATGGACAAAACTCCTTCCATATCCATAACTCATCAAATGGTCGAGACAAAGACAAATATGTTTTTAAGCATTCGAACTTTTCAATTTGCTTCCACAAGTCATTGTTCAAGTAAATGGAATGCGAGTAATGGAACAAGAAATTTAAATCTTCATCACAAACACACAAATGAAAAGTTTCATATGATTCATGATTTCGCATGTTTGGCACTCGCAATTGCCATTTGGTTATGTTCTCAACAATGAATTCATCACATTTTCCAAAGAGAAAAATTGTCTTATCATTACTCAAAATGGATTTATCATCGTCAAGCAAAATCAAATAATTAACCACAACAGGATTCAAGCGATTTTCAGCAATTAAGGTGGCTTCAAAAATTTTAGTTACATTCGACTTAAGAAAAGATGGTCGCATAACATCAGAATTCATACCTGATTCACCTTTAGGAGTGGAAAATTGAGAATCAATTTTACCTTTTTCAATCAAAGTGAACCTTTCCTCCTTGAGAAGGTATTGAAGTCGAAGCTCATTACACAATCCTTGAGAAAACTGAAACGAAGGGTAAACACAAAGGCAACTTGCACTTTTCGAAGTGTTGGGTTCATAATGTTGAAAGAGGGTAATGCCTCCATAGACGTTGAAGTCAAAGGAACATGCTGAAACACTATTCACATATTGAACATATGTAACGATTCCAGGTTCAAAAACATGAGTTGATCTTACCCTTTCGAAATGAAAAATGAATTTCATGTACAGCCACATAAAATGATCAAAGAACAAGTTTAAATTATAAACAGAGTCTTTAAATTTCAGAGGCCAAGCATCAAGCAGACATAAATTTGTCGCATAAAATTTAGGATGCATGAGTTCCGCACATATCAACCTAAAATAATAAATTCCAGGTTTGAACACACGAGTTTGATTACTTACGCCAAAGTGTTTTAGTAAATCAAACATGTCAAACCAAAAGGGTTTTCGTGTCCATAGAAACAAACATTCAAATCTCTTTATATTGATCAAATCAAACCTACACAAATTCATGGATTTGTCACATGACAATAATGGATGCACAAAATTATCATATTTGAAAAATTGAATCACTTTTCGAGAAAACCCGACATCATGCAAAACCAAATCTTTAGTTTGTCATTCGTACCGAATAAAATCAACCACATTCAAAGAATAGCAATTAATCGAATGAAAATAAGAGAACATTTTTAAAACAAAGTCATTTTCAACAACTTTCAAACTTGATGGCCATGACTCGGTTTTTAAAAATTCTTTACCTCGCTTACCTTCAAGCTCGTGTGGTTTGATTTCAACTTCATCCTTACCTTTTTCGGTCATGCAAAAACGTTGCTCGTTAGGAAGATATTGAAGTTGATATTCGTCACAGAGATTTGTCGGAACCTGAAAAGAAGGAACAGGACAAAAACAAACATCACGGGGATTAGTTAAAATTTCGTTCTCCTTTTCTTGTTCTCGCTCACTATCTTCATTTTCTCTCGTTTCTTCTTCAACATCTTTTTCTTTTTCAATTTTTTTCTCAATCTCAATTTCTTTTTCAATTTTCTTTTCTTCATTTTCTTTTCTTCATTTTCTTTTTCTCTCACTATTTTGATTTCTTTTTCTTTTTCACTACAATGTGCGGATGTCACGAAAGAATCAAAGAGATAATCATTTGGCTCAAAGAAAGAGAAAATATTTTCATAAGCTTCTCGTCCATTTCTTCGAGAACAATCCTTTAGGAAGGACTTCTTTGAAGCATACGAGGAATAGCTCGTCCTTTCTCGCTCATCTCGTGTGATTTTTGACTCGAAGTTTTCTTCTCGCGGTCTCGAAAGCCTTGTTGAATAGGAGCCTTGATATGTGTCTCTTCTCGAATAATGTCGTCGTGATGAACTTAACTCTATTTCTCGACTCGGTGGAGTTTGCTTCCGTCGGGCTTTTTCCTCCACTCGGTCCAAACGTCTTTTTAATGGGCTTAGTTTTTCCTCCAATATTCGGCCCATCTCGTTCACCAAGTATTGAAATTCATCGGTAGAGAATTCTTCTTGAGACATGATTCAAGAAAATGTTAGAAAATCGAGAGATAGAATAAATAGTAAATGAACCTCACCAATTCAAAATCCTCACCAATCTCTCACAAAGAAATAATGATTTTCACTGCTTTTCGTGTTTAGACTCAATTTTTGGCTTTTTCTTTTGATGTATTTCACTCTTGCCTTTTGCCACTCGACCTCTTCTCTCAATTTCGTAATTCGTCTCGATAGACTTAATTTGCTGCTTGAGGGTCGGTTTCAAAATAGGTTACAAAGGAATGATGTGGGTGTAGGGTAGGCTAAACAAAATAAAATCAAGGCTAAGTGTGGCGTTGGGAGGTAGGACAAGAAAGATAGAAAATTTCTTGAGATCGGTACTTGCAAGCATAAAATTTCGATACCTTCTTTTTTTTTTAAACTCGAACTCTCTTCTTCCTTTTTTTTTCTAACTTTTCAATTACAATAAGTTGAATACAAATGTAAACAAATACAACCTCTTTTTTTTTATGCACGAATTTTTTTTTGCACGAATTTTTTTTAATTCACGAACCTAATTTGAATTCTTCGATCTTCGGTACTCCTCGTTTTCAAGCTCTAATACCAAATGATGTGATCCGGCTCGATGATGTAGAGTCGAGTCACTTGTTTGCCCAATCGTCGACGAGAAGAGTCGTTCGTTTGGTGAGAAAAATGGATTTTGATTAACTTTAAGCGGAAGTTGGAAAAAGGGTTCAAAGGATAGGTGAAGTTTGATGATTGATGTTAGGTTCGGGTTTTACAAGAAAAATAAAGTTTATAATTTTAAAGTTAAAATGGAGATGGTAAAGTGAACTCAAGCTGAAGAACAATTCAATACTATATGAAGTATTGCCCTGGGACTTATGTTGCTTAAGGTGAGTTTGATGGATAGTCGAAGATGGACCTTGACCCGTTACCTATATTGAGGTAAGAACCAAAGGTATAAAAAAGGTGGGGAACGCCACACCAGAATGGTGATAAGTTCAAGGAGTCGGGTTGACGCCACTAGCGAGCTAGATAAGTCAGAACGAGACTCAAACGAAATCAGATTGGAGATAACCTCACAATAAGTTTAATAATCAGAATTGTCTAACCTTTTTATAAAGAGAAATGAACTATTTATAGAGTTCAGATGATAGCCGAATAGTCATACTAAACAAGCTTAAAAACTAAGTAATTCGGCTTTAAATGTGTAAAACTAAACTAGAAATGTATCCATTAAAAGTGATGTCCAAATTAATTGTATGGATGTTCAATGGACAACTTCATGAGTAAGGAAATGTACTTGAGGGCTGATGAATGCATGGGATGTCAATAGCTTTGTCTAGATTCGGCCAAGGTGTGAATGGACACTTCAAAAGATGTCTTTTGGCCGAATAGGTGCATAGGAAATTCAATGGTCAGCAACCGATGCATGTAGGTGGATATTCATGCACTCTTCCATTCATTGTATTGAATCATTCATGCATCATCTTTAAGGCAACCATTCGTTGTAGGTAGTCATGCATGTACCCGAACATACATTGAACCAGAAATGTTCATGAATCCTCATTAATTGTGTTCCCACATGTGGATGTACCTACAAAAGATATAAACAAATTAGATTCAAGGTACATTCATCTTAAATTAAATAATATCAAGACATATTTAACAAATTAAAATAAAGACATAAATAAAATATAATTAATAATAAATTCGGCTAGCTCAATGATAGTCAAAATTCTTGATGAGCTGAATTGAGCTAGAAAATTCGGTTATGAGCTGTAGTAAAAATAATTAAAATATAACTATCACTCAAATTATTCAAATAATAAAATTAACGAGCTGGAAAGAAGCTAAATTGAGCTCAAATAGGTGGAATTGAGCTCAAGTGAGCTGATTGAAGTCGAATTGAGCTAAGGGAGCTGGAATTGAGTGAAATTAGCTTGCACTAAGGTGCATGGTTTTTCAAGGAGTTGGATCGAGCTTCCCATCTTCAACGAGCTGATTCTCCTTCCAAAACTTGAACAATAAAGTGAAATAGCTTCATGAATTTGCTTGGACCTAACTCGAGTCTTTGGTCCCTTTGGGAGCTCGAGGGAAACAAGATTCAAGCTTGGTGGTGCTTGGGACGTGGTCACATCATCCCCCCTTCTTCAAAACGACTTGTCCTCAAGTCGAGCTATTTGTTCTCTAGAAAATAATTCGTCTTATGCAACTCTCCTTGAATGAATGGAACAATTAGTCGTTCATAAGCCTTTGCAAAAGAACTCACAATATTCGGCATTAGAGATGGCAAATGAATCAATGAAAATAGACAACCATTAATCATCAAGAAATGATTAGAACAACTATGTGGATCATGCATGGTCATAACAAGACAAGTATGAGTCATGTAAAAAGGCAAATTTAAAACATCATTCTTACAATCATATGGACAAAACTCCTTCCATATCCATAACTCATCAAATGGTCGAGACAAAGACAAATATGTTTTTAAGCATTCGAACTTTTCAATTTGCTTCCACAAGTCATTGTTCAAGTAAATGGAATACGAGTAATGGAACAAGAAATTTAAATCTTCATCACAAACACACAAATGAAAAGTTTCATATGATTCATGATTTCGCATGTTTGGCACTCGCAATTGCCGTTTGGTTATGTTCTCAACAATGAATTCATCACATTTTCCAAAGAGAAAAATCGTCTTATCATTACTCAAAATGGATTTATCATCGTCAAGCAAAATCAAATAATTAACCACAACAGGATTCAAGCGATTTTCAGCAATTAAGGTGGCTTCAAAAATTTTAATTACATTCGACTTAAGAAAAGATGGTCGCATAACATCAGAATTCATACCTGATTCACCTTTAGGAGTGGAAAATTGAGAATCAATTTTACCTTTTTCAATCAAAGTGAACCTTTCCTCCTTGAGAAGGTATTGAAGTCGAAGCTCATTACACAATCCTTGAGAAACCTGAAACGAAGGGTAAACACAAAGGCAACTTGCACTTTTCGAAGTGTTGGGTTCATAATGTTGAAAGAGGGTAATGTCTCCATAGACGTTGAAGTCAAAGAAACATGCTGAAACACTATTCACATATTGAACATATGTAACGATTCCAGGTTCAAAAACATGAGTTGATCTTACCCTTTCGAAATGAAAAATGAATTTCATGTACAGCCACATAAAATGATCAAAGAACAAGTTTAAATTATAAACAGAGTCTTTAAATTTCAGAGGCCAAGCATCAAGCAGACATAAATTTGTCGCATAAAATTTAGGATGCATGAGTTCCGTACATATCAACCTAAAATAATAAATTCCAGGTTTGAACACACGAGTTTGATTACTTACGCCAAAGTGTTTTAGTAAATCAAACATGTCAAACCAAAAGGGTTTTCGTGTCCATAGAAACAAACATTCAAATCTCTTTATATTGATCAAATCAAACTTGCACAAATTCATGGATTTGTCACATGACAATAATGGATGCACAAAATTATCATATTTGAAAAATTGAATCACTTTTCGAGAAAACCCGACATCATGCAAAACCAAATCTTTAGTTTGTCATTCGTACCGAATAAAATCAACCACATTCAAAGAATAGCAAATAATCGAATGAAAATAAGAGAACGTTTTTAAAACAAAGTCATTTTCAACAACTTTCAAACTTGATGGCCATGACTCGGTTTTTAAAAATTCTTTACCTCGCTTACCTTCAAGCTCGTGTGGTTTGATTTCAACTTCATCCTTACCTTTTTCGGTCATGCAAAAACGTCGCTCGTTAGGAAGATATTGAAGTTGATATTCGTCACAGAGATTTGTCGGAACCTGAAAAGAAGGAACAGGACAAAAACAAACATCACGGGGATTAGTTAAAATTTCGTTCTCCTTTTCTTGTTCTCGCCCACTATCTTCATTTTCTCTCGTTTCTTCTTCAACATCTTTTTCTTTTTCAATTTTTTTCTCAATCTCAATTTCTTTTTCAATTTTCTTTTCTTTATTTTCTTTTTCTCTCACTAGTTTGATTTCTTTTTCTTTTTCACTACAATGTGCGGATGTCACGAAAGAATCAAAGAGATAATCATTTGGCTCAAAGAAAGAGAAAATATTTTCATAAGCTTCTCGTCCATTTCTTCGAGAACAATCCTTTAGGAAGGACTTCTTTGAAGCATACGAGGAATAGCTCGTCCTTTCTCGCTCATCTCGAGTGATTTTTGACTCGAAGTTTTCTTCTCGCGGTCTTGAAAGCCTTGTTGAATAGGAGCCTTGATATGTGTCTCTTCTCGAATAATGTCGTCGTGATGAACTTAACTCTATTTCTCGACTCGGTGGAGTTTGCTTCCGTCGGGCTTTTTCCTCCACTCGGTCCAAACGTCTTTTTAATGGGCTTAGTTTTTCCTCCAATATTCGGCCCATCTCATTCACCAAGTATTGAAATTCATCGGTAGAGAATTCTTCTTGAGACATGATTCAAGAAAATGTTAGAAAATCGAGAGATAGAATAAATAGTAAATGAACCTCACCAATTCAAAATCCTCACCAATCTCTCACAAAGAAATAATGATTTTCACTGCTTTTCGTGTTTAGACTCAATTTTGGCTTTTTCTTTTGATGTATTTCACTCTTGCCTTTTGCCACTCGACCTCTTCTCTCAATTTCGTAATTGTCTCGATAGACTTAATTTGTCTGCTTGAGGTCGGTTTCAAAATAGGTTACAAAGGAATGATGTGGGTGTAGGGTAGGCTAAACAAAATAAAATCAAGGCTAAGTGTGGCGTTGGGAGGTAGGACAAGAAAGATAGAAAATTTCTTGAGATCGGTACTTGCAAGCATAAAATTTCGATACCTTCTTTTTTTTTTTAAACTCGAACTCTCTTCTTCCTTTTTTTTTCTAACTTTTCAATTACAATAAGTTGAATACAAATGTAAACAAATACAACCTCTTTTTTTTTATGTACGAATTTTTTTTTGCACGAATTTTTTTTAATTCACGAACCTAATTTGAATTCTTCGATCTTCGATACTCCTCGTTTTCAAGCTCTAATACCAAATGATGTGATCCGGCTCGATGATGTAGAGTCGAGTCACTTGTTTGCCCGATCGTCGACGAGAAGAGTCGTTCGTTTGGTGAGAAAAATGGATTTTGATTAACTTTAAGCGGAAGTTGGAAAAAGGGTTCAAAGGATAGGTGAAGTTTGATGATTGATGTTAGGTTCGGGTTTTACAAGAAAAATAAAGTTTATAATTTTAAAGTTAAAATGGAGATGGTAAAGTGAACTCAAGCTGAAGAACAATTCAATACTATATGAAGTATTGCCCCGGGACTTATGTTGCTTAAGGTGAGTTTGATGGATAGTCGAAGATGGACCTTGACCCGTTACCTATATTGAGGTAAGAACCAAAGGTATAAAAAAGGTGGGGAACGCCACACCAGAATGGTGATAAGTTCAAGGAGTCGGGTTGACGCCACTAGCGAGCTAGATAAGTCAGAACGAGACTCAAACAAAATCGGATTGGAGATAACCTCACAATAAGTTTAATAATCAGAATTGTCTAACCTTTTTATAAAGAGAAACGAACTATTTATAGAGTTCAGATGATAGCCGAATAGTCATACTAAACAAGCTTAAAGACTAAGTAATTCGGCTTTAAATGTGTAAAACTAAACTAGAAATGTATCCATTAAAAGTGATGTCCAAATTCGACTGTATGGATGTTCAATGGACAACTTCATGAGTAAGGAAATGTACTTGAGGGCTGATGAATGCATGGGATGTCAATAGCTTTGTCTAGATTCGGCCAAGGTGTGAATGGACACTTCAAAAGATGTCTTTTGGCTGAATAGGTGCATAGGAAATTCAATGGTCAGCAACCGATGCATGTAGGTGGATATTCATGTACTCTTCCATTCATTGTTGATACGACCACGCCCCGGGCACATTTTTCGATCAGCTCCATAAGTATTTCTTGCACACCCATGCGAGCTAAATTAGCTCAATTGCATCTCACTGAGCTTTGTTTAGCTCGTTTCCAGCTCAATGGGATCGTTTTGCTCAATTTGAGTTTATTTTAATTCTTATAATTTCATTTGTGAAATAAATTGAATAAGTTAGTTTATTTATTTAATTCACTCAAATAAGTGTTAGTAAATTAATATGTTTAAATCGAACATCTTTAATAATTTTGAGTTTAATTGATTGTGTTTTCTTTATTACATCTATTTAATATGCTGAATTTATTAATGTTTTTTTATTAGTTTCAAATTTAATTAAAGAGTAGTATTAAATGTGTCTTAAGTTCATTAAAAGTGACGAATTTATTGTTGTTTTTATTGTCCAATTGAATTTAATATGTTAATTAACTTGTTTGTTCATGCATGAGTTAATTATGTATTAAAGGAGGTTGTCGAATTTAATGAGGTTTAATTTATGTCTTGACCGAATTTATTTTGTGTCTGCAGTAATTAATTCAATTGAAACAACTACTTAATGGCAAAGGAGACATGCATTTAAGTTGTCGTTCTACATGCAAGGAACGACATTTAAAGGGAAGCAAAGACATGAATTAAATCAAGCAACAATAAAGGAGGTGTTGGCGAATTTAATGTAAAGCATAGACATGCATTTAAGGTGATGTTCAACAAAAACAATAAAGGAGGTGTTGGCGAAATTAATGTAAAGCATAGACATGTATTTAAGGTGTTGTTGGGCATGCAAGAGTCGGCCATTCAATGAGATCTTTGGAATGCATTAAAGTGGTGGTCAATTCATTGTCAGCAGAACATGTTTTAAAGGAGTTGTCCAACATGCAAGGGACGTCCATTAATTAGCTGCTGAAAAGAGAATACATGAAGCATTAAAAGTGCTATTTTCGTGAACATCAAAGGGTCTGGTTGGTATTTTCAAGTAGCCATTCGACCAACAACATGCTTGGCGTTTCCTCTCTTCAAGGCTGAACTTTACACTACCCAAAGAAGTCATTTTGTGTGCCAAGACGTCACTAATGTCTGCTGCTGATCATTATGATTCTCAAGGTGATTTAATGAAGAGAATTTAAGTCATTATCTACTAAAAACGTTGAACTCTTCCACCTAAGAAATCAACTCATTTATTCAAATTGAATTGGGACTTTAAGTCGCTGCCCATTACCGCTTCCAAGGCCTAGAATATTTCAAAAGCATTGAGCTTAGTTATTAAGATATTTCACTTATTAATTTAGCTCAATTAAATCTCATTATTGTGACTATTCGGTTGGGCACTTCTTAGACTATAAATAGTTTGTTTTGTAATCGTTTTGGGTTAGACAATATACTTTTGAAACTTATATGAAATCGATTACTTTGTGAGTTTGTTTTCAACTCTCATTGTTCTCCAAAGACTCGTCTGACCTATCAAGTAACCCTTGTGGCGTCAACCCGTCTTTCTATCCGAACTTATCACTTTAATATCGAAAGTGTGGCGTTCGATTCGATCGAGGTTCCTATCATCATTGATAGCGGGTCGAAGTTTCTATCCACTTAACAAACCTTCCATCAACACCCTACCAACCTAAGCATTCTCCTAAGTTACGGGTTAACACACTCCTATTGTGTTAGTTCGGCTTTGAATACTTAGCCCAAACTTTATCCATTGATTTATGTTTCATTTCCTAAACCAACAAAACTCTTTTGAGCCTAAATAATTCCTTTTCTTCTAGCCTATTTTGTAAAGCTTTCAAATTACTCCAATTCACGATCGGGCACATCTACGACTCGACTCTCATCACCGAGGCCGGATCGCATCAATTGTATTGAATTATTCATGCATCATCTTTAAGGCAACCATTCATTGTAGGTAGTCATGCATGTACCCGAACATACATTGAACCAGAAATGTTCATGAATCCTCATTAATTGTGTTCCCACATGTGGATGTACCTACAAAAGATATAAACAAATTAGATTCAGGGTACATTCATCTTAAATTAAATAATATCAAGACATATTTAACAAATTAAAATAAAGACATAAATAAAATATAATTAATAATAAATTCGGCTAGCTCAATGATAGTCAAAATTCTTGATGAGCTGAATTGAGCTAGAAAATTCGGTTATGAGTGTAGTAAAAATAATTAAAATAAACTATCACTCAAATTATTCAAATAATAAAATTAACGAAGTGGAAAGAAGCTAAATTGAGCTCAAATAGGTGGAATTGAGCTCAAGTGAGTGATTGAAGTCGAATTGAGCTAAGGGAGCGGAATTGAGTGAAATTAGCTTGCACTAAGGTGCATGGTTTTTCAAGGAGTTGGATCGAGCTTCCCCATCTTCAACGAGCTGATTCTCCTTCCAAAACTTGAACAATAAAGCTGAAATAGCTTCATGAATTTTCTTGGACCTAACTCGAGTCACTGGTCCCTTTGGGAGCTCGAGGGAAACAAGATTCAAGCTTGGTGGTGCTTGGGACGTGGTCACATCATACAGTGATAAGTTAAAATTTAGTTTGAGAATGTTGTTTAAGGATGGCAAACAGTTTAAGAGTGCAATTTGAAAGTACTCAAAATATGTAGAAGACAACTGAAGTTTATTAAGAGTGAACCGAAAAGGGTTGTTGTGAGGTGCGTTGCTTTCCCTAACTGTCCATAGAGAATTAGGGCTAGCTACAGTTTTGTTGTGAAATGCTTGCAAATAAAGATGTTTTAGGATGAGCACCATTGTTCGGTTAGTTTTAAGAACAAAATGGTGACTGCTGCTATGGTTACCCAACATTTTGAAGCAACTATCAAGGATCACCCTAAGATGAAGCTGAGGGAAATTCAAAAAAGATGTCCTTCTCAGATACATGTAAATGTGACCATTGACTATTGTTATAGAGTGAAGAAAATAGTGAAGGAGAAAATGGCTGGGAATCATAAGGAGGAATTTGGCTTGCTATGGGATTATGCTCATGAGTTAAAGTCAAAGATGCTAGGAAGCACAAAAAATGGCTGTTTAAAGGGTGACAACAGACTCCCTTCCTCATTTTAAGAGGTATTATGTGTGCTTTAATGTACTAAAGAGAGGCTAGAAAGTAGGGTGTAGGCCACTCATTGGGCTAGACAGTTGTTTCCTAAGAGGGCTTGGAAGATGGGTATGGGTACACAATTATCAGTGACCATCAAAAGGTTAGTGAATATGCAAATTTAAGCTTGGTATTTTTTATTCTATTATTTGTATTTAATTAAAATTTTCTAACAATCTATCTGGTTTATTATCTTTTAATTATGGCCCTGAGATTGCAATTTTTGATATATTACCAAGGGTGGAACATAGGAATTCTGCGAGGCATGTGTTTGCAAATTAGTTAGGGAGGAAGTTAGGGAAATCTTATGATTTCTGGCAGATTGTGAAGTGCACGACTGAGAGGGAGTGGGAGGATCTATGTTTAGCATTGAAGAAGAAAGATAAGTATGCTTACGATAATTTGATGAAAAAGTCTCCAAAGATGTGGACTAGGCCATTTTTGGGGACTACTTGTAAATTAGATATAGTTGACAACAATTTGTGTGAAGCATTCAATTCAAGCATTGTTGAAGCTAGGTTCAAAAGCATTATCAGAATACTTAAGGATATTAGGACCAAGATGACTAGGATAGTACAAAAAAGGAAGTTATGTGATGGATGGAAGCAAAACTATGGTCCACTTGTGAAAGCTAAGTTTGATGCTAACAAGAAGGATTGTGTAGAGTGGCAACTAATATGGAATGGTGAAAAAGGATGTGAGTTGAGGAAAGGAAGTTATCAATATATAGTGGACCTAAGTTAAAGGATATATAGTTGTAGAAGTTGGCAAATTAGTGGGATTCCATGTTCCCATGCATGTGCTGCCATGTATCACTTAGAGCTTCAACCAGATGAATATCTACATGAATATTATCACATTGATACCTACAAGAAAGCTGACTCTTTTCCAATGCAGCCCATAAATGGGCCACATGATTGGGAAAAAACTAGTATTGAGTTAGTGCTACCTCCTATTGAAAGGAAGATGCCTAGGAGGCCCAAAAAGAATAGAAGGATGGCCAAAGATGAACAAAAAAAAATTAAAGCCTGGCCACTTGAGTAGGAAAGGTCTACTCATGGCATGTACTCAATGTGGCCAACATGACCATAACAAGTGGTCTTGCACAAATTCGAAATAGGTACAATGTTGTTCTTCAGTTATATATATTAAGTAAATTTTTTATTTTATTTTGTCTAACCAATGATTATGGTCTATTTTTTGTAGCAAGATACACAACCACCCAAACAAAAGGGAAAATCTTCCATTAAAAGGTCAACTACCTCAGATAAATCTAAATGAAATCAAACATTTTATGTGAGTTTCTTCCTTTTACTGTTGATCAAACATTATATATTATTTTAATATTAATATAAAATACTCTTGTAGTCTGGTAGAACCACAACATTCTGGTTTTGGAATACACCAATGTTGAATGTTATTTTGTTGTATTGAAAACCAACGTGGTTGTTTTTTTTTGTGGTTCATGTATAGCTCACTCACATTCTGGTTTTTGGTTGGTATAGCGTGGATGGTGTATAGGGTGAATGGTGTATAGGCTAATCATATACTTTTTTAAAGTATATTTATCCAAGTTGCAATAGGGAAATCATATGCTTAAATGATCAAATTTTTCCTTTTAGTCTTATGTTTATTGTCACTACATTATTTACTAAGCTAAATTAAATTAAGCATAAGCAACCAATATTGGTCATTACTTCCAAGTATAATGTTAAATTACATAAAAAACAACTAATATTGGTCAATCAACATTTGTAACTACTAGCTGCATATGCCTCTTACTACTGCCAAAAAAGAAACTTATGGTGATGCATACAATACATAACATAGAGCAAACTAATAATATCTTATACATTGACTTCTCTTTCTTGATAACTTTAATTTTTTGCTTCCTGGTCAACATTTTCTTCCTTAATGCTACTTCTCCTTCAACACAACAAACTGATCTACCTCCTTCAACCTCAATGTCAACAGCACTCTTGCCACCATTATGGTTACCATCAAATGCAACCAAATCCATAACATTCTTTCTTAGTGCTAAATTATCCTTCAAAAGGTTCCGTTCATGTCTCGCAATTGATGCAGTAACTTAGCTGCATGGTCACACATTTTCCCATCGTACCACTTGAAGAAATCACAACCACCATCCTACAAACAAACCCCAATTTAGCCAAATTGAAATAATCCAAATTGAAAACAAAAAAATTTATGAGATTTATGAAATCATCAAAGTTGAGCTCAAGCCCAATTTGCAAATAAAAAATCTTCATTTACTTGAAAACCTGAACAACCATAAAATCTCCTCCCCAGATGTAAATCACTCCATGAAGTGTCTCTTGGAGCTAACCTATTGCAGTGACATTTTATTGCTGGTCCATCGTAGACATACTCCTTCCGCGATGAAGTAACAATATTTGCATATAACGATTTTTTCTTCGAACCATTCGAACTATACATTACCCAACCTCTAGACTGACTAGTCGAACTATGTGAATCCATGATTTCAGACGACAAGGAAGAAAAATAAAAATTTCTGAAAAGATTAGGGATTTCACAATTTGGTTTTAAAGGATTTCATGATTTGGTTTTAAGGGATTTCACGATTTGGTTCTAAGCGATTAAGGATGTCGAAAAATCCCTCAATCAATGATTCAAAAAGGAGATTGTTGAAGATTTTAGGGATTCAATGAAGATTTTAGATGTTATGGATTTGGGGATTTCACGATTTAGGGAATTTTGACGAGTTGGGGATTTTATAATTTGGGAAAAAAGTTTCGAATTTGGGAGTTTGAGATGATATGGGGGATTTAGGGTTTTTTTTGTTTTATGTTTATTAAATTTGTTTAATTTTTTTGCCATGTCAACATTATTATTTAAATGTTTTCCATATCATCAGTCAACTAGAACGCCACATAAACCAATTTTTTGATCGGCTGTTGACTAATTGTCAGTTGACGGTTACCGTTTCAACTGGGTTGATGTCTAAAAACTCCATTACATTGAGGGCCGAAATCAGGAAAAAAAAGGTTAGGGGCATATATCCAAAAGCCCCCAAAGGTTGAGGGCTTTTTTTTGCAATTATGCCTTACTGAAATTATTAATATAAATAGTTATAATAATTTCGGTCAAAATATGAAAGGACATGGAAATTTATACTGACTTTCCATTTGTTTCTCTAAAAATAAGGGAATAATCTTGTTTTTTCTTGATATGTGACATCAAAGAAAAAATAAATGGAATATGAATCCCTGATGTATTAGGGTTATCAAAACACAAATAAAAAAGGGTCTAGTAGCCATTCTTGAAAATTCTCTCTAAAAAGTTCAAGAGAACTTTGCTGTTCATTCTTTGGTTGGGTGGATTACGTAAAGGCCGAGACGTTATTGTTATGGCTTGGAATCGACATCTCCAAAAAGGATCCTATCAACAATGTTGCTCGTCACTTATTTAGTTTTGAAAAGGTATATTTTCGAGACTTATTTCAACTCGATTCGTTCCTCGTACATGGATCCATAGTTGATGATCGCCGAAATATTTTTCCACTGCGCCATAGGGCATATTGACTATTCAACATTGGTCACTGAACGAAATGTTTACGTGGTAGTCTTTTGATTGGTATAATGATTACACCCCAACGTGAGTGGCCAAGGCTTAAGGAAATGCAATCTAATATCTGAGTTAAGTGCAGTGTCTGTAATACCTCAAAAATTTTACAGTGAGATATTATCTTTGATATAATAAATAAGGAAATAAAGTGACAAAAAGGGGAAATTTTGGAGTTATGTCAACATTGGAAAGTATATTATGACATATTAGTTCAAGAATGGATTAAATCGCAAAAGTGAGAAAAGTTTTGTTGCCCAAGAGTAAATACTCAAAATTTGAGGGGTTAAAGTGTAAATATGAAAAAGTTGAAGGACCAATGGTGTAAATATTTTAAGAGTGAAATGATCTAGAAACTAAGTAAAATGGATGGATTAGGACCAAATTGAAAAAGGTGAAGAATTTTGAGGGACTAAATTATAATTTTACAAAATTAAGTGATGACTTAAGGATGAAATTTTAAAAGATTATAAAGGGCAAAATGGTCAATTAGAGAGAGAGAGAATTCTAGAAGGTAATGATGATGTTGGTGATATTTTTAATTAAATAATTAGATAAATGTTATTTAATTAATATTTTATTAAGATTTTTAGTATTATTTTATTATTAAATGATTAATATAAAAGGGAGGAAAGATGAAGAGAATTCATCATCTTTCCCATGCACCAACGTGAGAAGAAGAAGAAAGAAAGAAAGTTTTCTTTTCTTTACAATTTGGTCATTTTTACCAAAAATCCACCATTTTCACTTAGAATTCAAAGAAATTTTCATAACCACCAAGAGAGAAAATTCATAAGGAGACTATGGGGAGCTAGAATATCAAGTTAGATTCAAGAAATCGAGGCTGGAGGAGAGAGAAAATCAAGCTAAAGATTGAAATCAATAGAGCAAGGTAAGAACATCGAGTTTTCAATATATTTTTGAGTTTGATATTATTGAAAAAGTATGAAATTGATGTTATTGTAGGATTTTATTATATAAGGTTCTATGTTCTTGATATGTTAGTGAAGAAAAATAAGAGAAAGTGATGAGAAATACTATAGAGAAAGGGAATAAGGGTGTTATAAATTTAGTAATCAACATTTTGCACTAAAACAGTTATGGACAGCAGCAATAGGCTAACTTTGAAAAATCACTATAAATTGTGGAAATCGAATTAGAGGGTGAAAAAAACATTAAATTAAATCTTATTGAGTCTAGTTTCTCATAAAAGAAACAGTGTAACCAATGGAATTGTAAATAATGAGATATAATAAAGTATGTGAGACAAGGTCAGCATGATTTCGGGTTCCCCTGTTCTGACTTTAGAAAATCATCAAAAATTGAATAAAAATAAATATGGGCTTAAATTTATATATTTAAAATATTAAATGAGTCTGTTTTCAAGATAAAGAAATAGGAACATCATCTGAATCCCGTACAAGGAGATAATTAATTTTTAGTGAAGAAGGGTCGAAACTGTCAGACAGCAGAATAGGGATGACTTTAAAGAATAAACTGTACTTATTGGCTAAACTAAAAATCATGAAAATTTTATAGTAAGAAGATATGTGAGTCTAGTTTCATAGAAAATTAGTGGATCTTAATTTTGAGTTTCGTAGCTCAAGATATGAATAATTTAGTGATTATTACTCAAGTGGACAACTTTGAATGGATATATAAATAAATGGTGAAATTATAGATAATGTTACATATAAGCATGTTTTATACATTAAGTATGTGGAATGGAGTGGAGGAGGAGGAAAATATATGTGAATATTCAGCTAATATGAGTTTACTTTAAAATAGCTAATTTACATGTTTTAGGTTCGAGGACTAAATTGAATAAAAGTAAAATTTTAAGGAAATTTTATAAAATGTCAAAAATGACCAAATTGCATGAAATGAATTGTTTTATCATTTAAATTAATAAATTGAATGAAATATTAATTTAGATTAAGATTGAGTGGAAATTTGAGGAAAATGAAAATTACCAAAATGTCCCGAATTTTGGTATTTTTGTAATTTAGCCTGGTAAGTTCGTGTAACTTGAATTATATTCTTAAATGTCAGAAATGTTTGTTATTGATGTGAATATGATTTGAATGTTAATTGTATGAAAATTTATAGAACATTGATATATTTGATAAAAAGGGGAAGAAATCCCAGTTGAATGGAAGGAAAATTCGATGGATCTCTGAAAAGGAATTGACAGTAAAAAGGATCTAGCCCAGACAGGTGATCCTAACCTGATATAGCCTCCCGAAGAATATGTGTGAAAAAGATCTAGCCCGGACGGGTGATCTTGATATAGCCCTCCCGAAGAATATGTGGAAAATGGATTTAGCCCGGATGGGTAATCTGAATTATGGTCTGAATTTAGCCTGGACTGGTAATTCAGATCCAAGCTCATTAGAGTAATTGTCGTTGCAGGGGATTTAGCCTGGACTAGTAATCCCGACAATACTCTATGAGTTTATATTACAGGGGATTTAGCCTGGACTGGTAATCCCACTGTAAGGAATAAGGTTCATGGGAGTGTGCTCTCTTGCAGGGGATTTAGCCTGGACTGGTAATCCCGCTGCAAGGATGAGGTTCGTGGGAATGTGCTATCTGAAATGGAAATGTGCGCACATGAATATGAATTGACGGACCCATATTTGTACACTAAAAGTGTACCTCTGAAAATCCATCGAATTTCCAAGAAATTCAACGGGATAAATTTGGTAAATAATAAGGGTAATAGAAAACATGGAATTGAATCATTATTGGAAATATATTATCGAATTTAAAACCCAGTTTGGATTGAACGTGGGATTGAGTACAATCGTTCTGTGCCAAAGTGATGTGACCCGACCTCGTTGATGAATCCGAGTCGTATTGTTGCCCGATCGTTAAAACAGGGAAGAATCGTTTGAGTTTGAATTGAAGTCGGATTTAGGCTAAATAGGGCTTATGGGTGTCAATGGATAGGTTTATGAAAGAAGGTTAATTAAATGTATACGGTTTGGCTAAGAAAGAATAGAAAACTTGGTGTTTGAATTTAAAACGGTAACTTGAGAACAAGAATGAACCAACTCTTTGTAAGGGTTTACCCGAGACTTATAGGTTCTAAAGTTGATTTTGAAAACTAAAATGGAAACCTTGACCCACTATCTAGATCAGATAGGAACCTTGGTATAATTTGGGTTGAAAGCCACACGTAAACGTGATAAGTTCAATTGAACAAAAATGGTTGACGCCACTAACTACTTAGATAAGTCAACGAAGTTTTTGGACGAAATTTAAGAGAA
Source organism: Gossypium raimondii (assembly GCF_025698545.1). Classification (NCBI taxonomy): domain Eukaryota; kingdom Viridiplantae; phylum Streptophyta; class Magnoliopsida; order Malvales; family Malvaceae; genus Gossypium; species Gossypium raimondii. The sequence goes on along the minus strand of NC_068567.1, from coordinate 30,278,027 downwards.
GAATCCTCTCTAAATTTTGACAGCAATTCGATAAAGTTTCAAAAAGTCCTTTACAATATAATTTCAACAACTATTTATAGATGAAAACTAAGCTAGCCGAATAGCCACCTGAATTCTTAAAAACTAAGCAAATGAACCTATTTAATTAAGATAACAAGATTCGGCTGAATGTGAGCTTGAATGGACAACTTCTAGAACGATCAATGGATTTGGAAGCTTAGAGAAGTGCATGGCAGCAGCTAGGTTCGGTTAATGGACTTGAACAAGCTCAATTAATTGGCAACTTTTGCTGAAAAGTGATCAGCAATTAAAAGAGGTAATGAGCAGCCATCAAGGTGTGAAAACTCAGCTTTGAAGAGTCATGGAATGTGAACACATGGAATCGAATAGCCAAGATGAATCCAGCAATGTGAAAAGAATTAAAAGTCGGCTGAATGGTCAACTTGGGAGTAGGAAACAATAGCTTCTTTGGCCAAATGGACACCTAGGAAGCTTCAATCAGCAGCCAATTTAATTTGCCAAACATGCATGTACCGTCCATTGCATGTACCTGAAATTAAATACATGTAGCTAATTGATTAAATGAGAACACATTAAAATCAAGCAACAAACAGCAACAAATTAATCACCATAGATTCTACTGCACCTTGACACATTAAAGATGTAATATAACTAGACAAATTAATTAACTAAGTATTAAATTCAATTTGAACAAGACAAATTAAATTGATGTCCGAATTTAAGTCGAAATAATTAGGAACAAGACACCTTAAAATTATGTAATAACATAAAACATATTAATTTAGAATTATCACCTAATTTAATTCATATGCATCAGAACTAACTAAACTAATTTATTTAAAGACAAATTAAATTAATTCCAAGAACTAAGAACGCATAGTCACAAATTTTGAAATTGAGCTCAAATGAGCTGAAATGAGTTCATGGAGCTGGAAATGAGCTAATTGGAGCTCAATGAAATGGAAATGAGCTAATTCAGCTCGCATGAATTTGCAAACAAGGCTTAGAGAGCTGGTCCGAAAGTGTGCCTGGGGCATGGTCATATCACAAAGGATAAATTGACGGCAAATTACCCAAGTAAACTGAGGTTCAGCATTTGTTGCGGACTTTCGTGTTTATTATCTATTTAGCTCTCATGAGCTTAAGTTTAGCCTTTGGGCTTCTGAAAATGATGTACTCATATCCGTAAGTCGTTCTTCGATACAGAAAGAAACGGTAAAAGACTTATGTGGTTGAATTGAAAGATTGAAAGATTATTATTGGTATTGATCTAAAATAAATGTAACCATTGATATTTAAATGATATAACGGGTAAAGTTCTGAAGTGATATAACATGAGTTTGAAATGAACTATTACCGGTATGTACGCGAAATTCATGAAAATGATGGTACATGAAATATCGAAATAATGAAATGAATGATATATGCCTCTGAAGAAACGATAAGAGAATGATATGTATCATGACATGTAAATGTATGGTTATCTTTAATATGTTGATACAAGAAAATTATGCATGGTGTGATACAAGCTCGTTTCGGATGATGTGACGAGTCGTATTATGTTCCCGATCGAATTTAGGTAGTGTCGATTTAGTTCAAATTCAATAAGATGAGTTATAATGGTTGTAAATGGCTTAGGAAGCAAAATGGGAATAAATGGTTTCCAATGAAACAAGAACGAACCATTATTAACAAATAAGGACCCGGGCTTAAAGGTTTCAAAGAAAAAAGAAAAGGATGGTAGATAAAACTGAGACCCTCTATTTAGCAAAATAGGAACCTTCGGTATATTTGTGAACGCCACACCAAGGGTGATAAGTTCGAAACAAAGTCAGATTGACGCCACTCGTAAAGATAAGTCAATTGAGCTTTGAAGAATAAGGAGAGTGAATTGCCTCACTAAAATGATATTTCATTCAGAAATTCGTCAAAAGTCCTTTTACAAGAAATTCAAGAACTATTTATAGTTTAAGTGCAGTAACCGAATGGACAATTTCAAATCTCAAAAACTAAGTAAACATTGAACTAATCTTGAGCTAAAATTCATGAATGGTCTTGAATCAATGTTCATTGAATTTAGACCAAGGAAGAGCTTTCAACGAACTTGGAAAATTGGCGCACTATATTCGCCAATGGAGTTTAATAAGGTCATTCATGAAGCAACTCTTGCTGAAAAATTACCGCAATAATTAGCAACTTGAATGACCATTTGGAAGTGTGACGGTTTTGAAAGGCCATAAGGTGTGAACATGGTGGACACGGTGTGAACATCTTAATGCCTCCTTGAGAATAGAATCGGCCATGACTTGGGGTGATGAATTGGCTGAATAGTTGCTTTGAAAATGACCAAATTAATTCACTTCAATGCTTGAAATGTACCATTTGCACATGCATGTTCTCATTCATTGAATCTTCATGCATGAATCTTCCCAATGAATCTCCTAATTAATTTGCACCTACAATAAAACACATGAACTTAATTAATTCAAAACAAATTCAATTTGAACTAATTAAAGTATAATGTGAATATCCTAAATAACATTGAGACAACTTAACAAATCATAACACATAAATTAATTTGGACAGATTTAAAACATGTAATAATTTAGACAAACTAAATGAAATCAAGACATCTTTAATTTGGCTAAATCAAGACATATTAAACACTTATATTAATTAAAGACATATTTATAAGTGTAGTAAAACTAAATTAAAGCTTATTTAAATGGTTCAAAAATTCCAAGAGAAATTAATTAGATGGAACGAAATTCAACTTCAAAGAAGTTGAAAATGTTCACTCATCTCTAAGCTCTTTGCTATCTTTTTCCTCAATTCGTTCCACAAGTGCTGAAATAGCATCTTTGAATCGTTTAGCTCTAGCTCACGTTATCGGACCAATAGGTAGCTTAATGTCTTCTTGTTCGTTCTCTACTTGGTTCGTAGGCAAGCTCACATCATGGTGAGTTTATATGTAATGTGTACAAGTATCCTAACCAGTATTCTTGCTTGATGCTTAGGCAAGTGCCAAGCTAATGGTTGAATGGTATTATGATTATTTATATAATGCATTGATTGGAAAGTATTTAAGTGAAAATACGCTAGAGCTCACTAAAACGCGGTAAGGTTTAGATTATGCAATTTCTTATGAAATGACTTATCATTGGATCAATTCGAAAAAGACTGTGGTTAAATGCATAAGCTTGTGGCTATGGTTGAATGATATATTTATGTCTTTTGTGATACGCATAGGAAACGGGAGTGGAAAAGAAATGAAATACTAAGTTCATGCATGAAGTGTAAAATGACACAAAAAGGGGACGTTAAGTTAAACGATAAATATGTATTAGTATTTAACTTTATGAAATTGAACTGTATGTGAATTAAATAAATTATTGTGGTATTGAAATGTATATTGAATTGAATAGTGAACATGAGAATCGTGAATTAAATGAAATGGAAATAAAGTATTGGATTGTATGAGTATGTATTGGGTCCCAGATGCCTTATTTGTCACAAAGATAGTATTTTGAAGTTATAACGTGAAGATTTATAAAATCATGTTAAAAATTTGAAGAGTTTAAATTTGAATGAAATTTTATAATTCGGTTTAACATGTTTATAAGTGTATGTGTTCTAGTAATGCCTCGTACCCTATTCCGGTGTCGAATACGGGTAAGAGGTGTTACAGTGTCTACAAGTGTACAAGTCAAATTTTAATATAGTTTATAATTAAAACGAAACACTTTGGAAGTTTTTCGAGGATCATACCTAAAGAGGTTTGTTCAAACATTATTAATGGAACAAATCACACACTAAATAAGTCTAAATAGCTACTTACATACTAATCATATTATTGCAGAATAATAGAGAGATGAATCATGAAACAAAGCTAATGTATATAAAAGCTAAACACCAAAATCACAATCAATATAAGCAAACAAAAGGATGACTCACTTTTATGTTCATGATTAACTTAAATCTAGGGTTTTACTAATTAGCTAACAATTAACCTAATTAATACCATTCGGCCTATAACTAGATTAATTGATCGACTTAATTTACTTATCTTTTGACTTAATAAATTAAACTGAGTTAGATTAAGTTGGTGCTAAGCAAACTATCCTTTTGGCCTCATCTACCTAAGTTACTTCCTAGGGTTTAATTCACTTATCTTAATCAAGCTAACTAGTGTCGAAACCTTAGCCCAAACCAATCACTCCCACCCCAGCTCATCAACCTTCTTAGGGTTTTAGTTCATGGCCATTCTAGATGCAATCTCTCTTACTCGATTCTCACTCATTCAAATAAATGTAAAAATAAAGAGAAGGGAAAAGAATGCTCAGAATCCAAAAATCTTAAATCAAAGCCTGGATTCTTGAACCCATTAATGATGTTGGCCTTTGATTTGGCGAAAAAGAAAATAATAGAAAAAGTGATTAAAAGAAAAAAGAAACAAAATTGCTATTAAAATTAACTAAATGATTAACAAATGAAAAGAAAATTAAAATCTAACTAAAATCCTAACTAATCCTATTAAAGAACTTAAAGTGGAAATTAGAACCTCCTGATTAGGTCTTTTGAGCTAACTTTTATAGTGTTTATGTTGTATGACCAAATTAGGTCAATTACAAGATGTGTAATAAATAAGATTGTACAAACAAAAGCACCCTAACAATCATATGGGCCTCATCAAACTGGTGTTGCAACACCCTATAGCTGGTGTCATAACTTCATTGACAGATTGCTTGGTCTTTAGGACTGGATGGGATGACACAACATTGGCTTCTTGGTGTCACAACATCGTTGGTAGTATCCCCCCTTTTGAATCTAGGTTGTGACATGACCATGCCCCGGAGCTCAACAAGTTCTAATTCAGATCCCATCAAGGTCCCTAAAGGACCCATGACTCGAGCTCGAACTAGGCACCTTCAATAAGTTGTTTCAGCTTTATTCATTCAACTTTGGAGTGAAAACTAGCTCAATGTTGATGGAGAAGCTTGGGCCAGCACCTTAAAGACTCCTTGCACCTTAGTGCAAGCTGATTTTAGCTCATCTTCAGCTCCCCGAGCTCCATTCAGCTCGAATCAGCTCACTTGAGCTCATTTAAGCTCGTTTGTGCTCAACCTAGCTTAGTTTCAGCTCATTTCTTTTATCATTATAATAAAATAAGTATTAGTTTTATTTTATTTAATTTGTTACAGCTCATGACCGAATATCCCAGCTCAATTTAGTTCATTAATTATTTTCACTTGTTTTGAGCTAGCCAAATTTAATATACTAGATAGTCCATAATTAAATGTGTTTTAATTTATTTAATATGTTAATCAATATGTCTAGATGATGTTTTATTAAGGTTCAGCTGAATTCATGTTTGATTTAGTGTGTTTAATGTGTGTTTAGGTTCAACCGAATGCACGGAGAGGAGTTAATGCAAGGTGCATGCATATTTGAGGTTCAATGGATGACATTCAAAGGGACACATGCATTTGGGACAATCATGCAAGAGGAAGATGTTGATTGTTCATGTATTTAAAGATTCATGGACCATATTTATGGACAATTGGAAGATAAATACTTGGGACAAGTACGCATGAATGCATCAAGTGAAGCAACATGATGGTTCGGTCAATTCATGCACCATCTTCAAGCATCAACCAAATTTTAATGCTTTTGTGTGAACATTTTAAATACAAATGTGAACAGAATTTAAGTTAGTGTGAACATCATAGATGTCAAATATCAATAGGCATATTAGGCTTATAAATAGTTGCTTTGTAAACTAGAGGAGGAACTTTTGCCATTTTATTGAATAAACATTTGTTCTTGTGAGGTTTCTTCCTTTCTATTTCGTGTGAGTCTCGAGTGACTTATCTAGCGTGCTAGTGGCGTCAATCCGAACTCCTTCTTGAACTTATCACCAACCCTTTGGTGTGGCGTTCACCTATCCTTCTACCAAACCATATTTCCACCTTAAACAATATAAGAACCGGGGTGACACTCTTTATAGTGTTGAATTGCTCTTGACGTTTAATTTCGCTTTCCATTTCCATTATCTATCTTTTTCTATCTTATTTATCTTTCTTTATTTGTTAAACTGAGCCCATCCAATTATCTTTCATCTTTCATTTCTTTTTAGCCGACTTATCCTATCTATCTTTTAGCCTTTTGAACCTATTTCATCATATACCTCTATATTTAGCCAAAATACAACTTTCTCACAATACCGAATGAAACTTCTCATTGACGATCAGGCAACTTACATAGACTTGACTCAACCTATCGAGCCGGGTCACGTCATTTGGTATTAGAGCTATTAAAATGAAGAGCGCCGACATTCGTAGCAATTTTGAAGTAGGTTCGTAAAAAAAAGATTCGAATTAAATTTTTTTTCAAGTTGTATTCAAGAGTGAGTGAGTGCATTAGAGTGATTAGAAAAAGCCTAAAAAGAGTGCAAACACGAGTTGAGTGCTAAATTATTTTCTTTTCTTTCCAAGTGACTAGTGAGGTTTTGTGCAATAAAATCATGTTTCGAGAAGAGTATTCAGCATTTGAATTTTAGGATTTGGTGAAAGAGATGGGCCAATTACTCGATAGAAAATTAGAACCTATAAAAGAATGATTGAAGCGAATGAATGAACTAGCCCAACGTGAGAAAATTTCACCAAGTCAGAAAACAGAGTCAAGGCCATCACGAAGACAAAGATCCCATAACTATACGAGAAGAGATCTATACTGTGATTCCTACTCATTGAGGAATTCGAGTAGGAAGAGAAAAAAATTTGAGTTTGAGAACTTCCGAGATGTTACACAAGAAAGTAGAAATATCTCGTCAAGTGCGTCAAGACAATCATCCACAGAGAAATATTCACGACGAGTTGCACTTGGTTCATATGTAGATTCTTTCCCTTCTTTCTGTCGAAAAACTTATCATTATGATTCATTTGTATCATCTTCATATTGTAATGAAAGAATGACGTAAAAAGAAAAAGAAATAAAAGGAAAATAGAGAGAAGAGATGATAATGAGAGAAAATGAACGGATCCTAAATGAACTCGAGAGAGAAAAAAAGAGATGAAAGAAAAAGAAATTGAAAAAGAAAATGAAAGAGAGTTTGAAAATGAGTTAGAAAAGGAAACAAAAGAAAAAGAAGATAGTGAGCGAGAACAAGTGACGAATGTTTCCACTAACCAACACGTGAGTTTTCCTCGTGCTGTTTCTTTTTAGGTTTCTAAAGAATTGATTAATAAGTTTCATCTACTTTACCTCCCAAAGGAGAGACGGTTCACATTGGGTGGAGAAGGTAACATTCTGAACGACCCTAGTCCATCTATGCCTAAAGGTAAGCAAGGTGAGGTTTCTATATCCTTTAAACAACCCTATTCGATTCATAGTAAAGACATTGCTTATGACGTGGGTTATGGAAAAGAACTATACCTTGATGTGGTCGATTTTAATGATGGCAAGGAAAATTTTGCTAATGATAATTGTTACGTCGATCAGTATGTGGATGAAGTGAGATTCAATCATCATGAATATATTTCGAGCTTGTGTAATAAAAGGTTGCTATGCAAAGTGCTTAGTTCATATGAACGTGAAGATAGTGTGACGGATCTGCCTTGTTGTATAAATTTTGCATGTTTGAGTAAGTTTGAATGAGTGAGACTTGAGTTTTATGATTGTTTGATCACATCTTCTTTGATTAACCTGAGTGGGACATTGGAAATCAAGAAAATCTTGTTGCATGTTGAATCAAGTGACCAAGCTCATGTGTTCAAACATGGAATTTGTTGTTTTAGGTCGATATGTGGGGAACTCAAGCATCCTAAATTTTGTGCGACCAATTTATGTTTGTTTGATGCTTGGCCTTTGGCTAAGGAAACGAAATTTAAAGATTCTGTTTATAACTTAAAATTGACCCTTGTTCAATCTATGTTGCTGGTTACTAAATTCTTGATTCATCATGATATGGTAAGTGATAGAGGATCGCGCACGGACCAAGATCAAGTTGTCAAGTCACGGGAAAGTCTAACGAGAGCTATAAACACTTGGGCTGAAACAAAAACAGAAAACACAAAATTAACCTCAAAGATCAAGAAACCCAAATCGAGATAGAAAATAGAATACTTGGGCGGCATAAAATCTGGAAAATATGAATAAAGGACGTTTCTTGATACCAAAGAATGTTGCAAAAACAGATTTTGAAGTTTAGAATGGCTGAAACGCAACAAGAACAATAAAACAAGTGAACCAATAATTCGGCACAAGCAGAAAAAATTAAAGAGGAAAAACAACAAGAAAGATAAAGAAAGTCCTAAGAAGCCTTGAAATCAAGAAAGATTTCACAAATCCCTTCAATCGGCTCCAATCTACCCTCCAATATAGAAACACGGGAAGAAGAAGGCTGAAGATGGCTCCCACAATCTAAAAGATTGTTAAAACTACTTCTAAAGAAAACTCAAGAGAAAATTCTTGGAGAAACTCAAAGAGAATTCTCATTCAACAAAAATCTGATTTCATTCTAATTGATTGCTAAGGGTGGCCGGCCAAGCCATATTATAAGCCTTTTGACTATTTTCCTAACCCTACTAGGAAAACTAAAAAAAAACCCTAATTATTAACTTCAAGGGAAATTCGGCCAAGGCTTTTAATGGGCCTCTTGGGCTGAATTTTTACATAGGAATGTATTCATAAAGTCTAAAAATTAAAACTAAGTATTTAAAGAATTAAAATCTTACAAATTGGGCCACTTTGACAATTTAGCCTGATTTTCAACTAAGTCTAATTTAAACTTCTTGGTTGGGCTTGGAACATTTTATTGGGTCGTATCTTCAAGAACTTGGGCTTATAATCCGTTCTCTCCCGAAATTGGCTTTTTGATGCTCGTAACTGAGATCTAATGCGCTTTAGCTGCAAGATTTGGTTTCTTGGGCCAAGATTTCCAAAATTTGAAATCTTGATTTTCTTGATTCTTGAAATCGCTGAAAATAGCAAAATTGGACCAAGATTCGGTTTCTTGATTTTCTTGGAAACAAGAAAGTGAATCTTGATTTTCTTTTTCTTTTGTGCACGTATCTAAGGCCTTGCTAATGAAGTCTTGAATGGTTCTATTTAGTTTCATACACATTTTCCTGGCATTTGACCTCGTTATTGGGGCTTGTGGTAATTTGAGCCCATCAAGTTCTTGAGCTTGAATTGGGCCTTTGTGACTCATATCATTCCCCCCTTCCTCAAAAAGATTCGTCCTCGAATCTAAAAAATCAAATGGAGATAAGTCAGCCACATTGAAAGTAGAACTTACATTGTACTCACCGGGTAGATCAATTTTGTAAGTATTATCATTGATCCGCTCGAGTACTTTGAAAGGCCCATCGCCTCTTGGGTCCAACTTGGTCTTTCTTTTTGTAGGAAATCATTCTTTCGTCATATGGACCCAAACCCAATCTCCGGGTTCAAGGACAACCCGTTTGCATCCCTTATTTGCTTTGTTGGTGTTGATGTCATTTGTTTTGGCTATTCGTTGCCTAGCCTTCTCGTGACCAGCTCAGCTTTCTGTTCGCCATCTAAATTAACAATATGTTCAAGTGGTAATGGCGCAAGGTCAAGTACTATTAGTGGGTTAAAACCATAAACAAGTTCAAATGGTGAATAGCCAGTTGTAGAATGAATAGACTATTATATGCAAATTCAACAAATGGCAAACATTCTTCCCAATTTTTAATGTTCTTTCCCACAATAGATCGTAATAAGGCTCCTAAAATTCGATTGACTACCTCAGTTTGGCCATCGATTTGGGGGGTGACATGTAGTTGAATACAGTAATTTCATACCAAGCTTACCCCACAATACCTTCCAAAAGTGGCTAAGGAATTTGACATCTCTGTCGGAAATAATTGTTTTAGGGATGCCATGAAGTCTTACCACATCTTTAAAAAATAAGTCTGCCACATGTGTAGCATCATCTGTTTTGTGATAAGGAATAAAATGTGCCATCTTGGAAAACTTGTCAACAACAACAAATATACTATCTCTTCCTTTCTTAGTTCGTGGCAAACCTAGAATAAAATCCATGGATAAGTCTACCAATGGTGAACTAGGAATCGACAAAGGAGTGTAAAAGCCGTGAGGCATTACCTTAGATTTCGCTTATTTACATGTGATGCAGTTAGAACATACCTTTGCAACATCCTTCTTCATATGTGGCCAATGGAAGTGTTCTTGCAAGATGTCAAGTGTTTTGGTCAATCCAAAATGTCCCATTAAACCCCCACTATGGGCCTCATGAATCAATAAGTCTCGCATGGAACAATTTGGTATGCACAACCTGTTTACACGAAAAAGAAATCCATCTACAAGGTAAAACTTCTCAAAAGTAGTATTTCCACAATTACTATAGATATGGTCGAAATCAGCATCATCAGTATATAACTCTTTAATATGTTCAAACCCTAATACTTTAGCATTTAATGTAGTTATTAAAGCATATCGTCTAGACAAAGCATCCGCAACTACATTATCTTTACCTGTTTTATATTTTATCACATAAGGGAATGTTTCACTGAATTCCACCCATCGGGGATGCCGTTTACTTAACTTACATTGTCCCTTTAACCATTTAAGGGATTCATGGTCTGTCTGAATTACAAATTCATTAGGCAGCAAGTAATGTTGCCATGCTTGAAGTGCACAAACCAATGCCAAAAGTTCTTTATCATAAGTTAAGTAATTTAATTATGCACCATTCAACTTTTCACTAAAATAAGCAATTGGTTGCTTATCTTGCATTAAAATGGCGCCAATGCCAATTCCTGAAGCATCACACTCAAGTTCAAAAGTGTTAGTAAAATCAGGTAATTTAAGAAGTGGAGCAAAACATAACTTAGCTTTTAGGGTTTGAAAAGCCTTTTCTTGAGTTTCACCCCATTTGAAACCCACGGATTTTTTAATAACTTCTATTAATGGGGCAACAATAGTGGAGAAATCTTTCACAAATCGTCTATAAAAACTAGCTAAACCATGGAAAGATCTCACCTCAGTTATCGATTTAGGAGTTGGCCACTCCTGGATTGCCTTAACTTTGTCCTCATCGACATGAATACCTTGAGCACTAACTATGAAACCTAAAAATATTAGCTTATCACAGCAAAATGTGCATTTATCAAGGTTGGCAAACAATTTTTCAGCTCTTAGAATGTCTAAAACCGTTTTAACATGGAAAACATGATCATTTAATGTTGTTGAGTAAATTAAAATGTCATCAAAGTAAACTACCACAAATTTACCCAAGTGAGTCCTTAAAACGTGATTCATTAATCTCATGAATGTACTCAGTGCATTAGTAAGGCCGAAAGGCATAACTAACCATTCATATAATCCAAATTTTGTTTTAAAGGTTGTTTTCCATTCATCCCCTTCCCTCATTCAAATTTGATGATAACCGCTTTTTAAATCAATTTTAGTGAATATAGTTGAACCATGTAATTCATCAAGCATGCATCAAGTCGAGGAAAAAGATGTCTATACTTTACCGTTATTTTATTGATTGGACGACAATAAACACACATTCGATACGTACCATCTTTCTTAGGTACCAGTAAGATAGGAACGGCACAAGGGCTTAAGCTTTCACGAATGTACACTTTGTCTAATAAATCTTCAACTTGCCTTTGCAATTCCTTTGTCTCCTTGGGATTGCTTCTATAGGCTGGTCGATTTGGAATTGAAGCTCCGGGTACTAAGTCAATTTGGTGTTCTATCCCACGTAAAGGTGGTAAACCGCTAGGGGCCTCACTAAAAACATCCTCATAATCCTGCAAAAGACATTGAAACACACAAGGCAAATTTTCATTAATGTTAGATAGAGATAAATAATTTTGCCTAAACCTCACAAGGATACAAGGCTGTTTATTAAGTAGGGCTCTCCGCACATCTTTTTTTGTTGCAAATAAAATTTTCACTCTAGTTTTACCACTTGCGGATTCACTCACCTTTGGGCCATTTAAATTTTGACTTTTTTCACTACTAGCCTCTTTTCTCTCTGTCTTTTTTATTTGTACTTTCTCCCTCACCCCCTCCCAAAACTTCATCATTTTCAATTGATCTTTATATACATCATTCGGATTTAAAGGAGCAAAAGTGAATTTTCAGACTTTAAACACAAGAGAGTATCTATTGAGCTTACCTTGGTATGTAACATCACGATCAAATTGCCAAGGCCGTCCAAGGAGCAAGTGTGCCGCATGCATTGGGGCCACATCACACCATACCTCATCCTCGTAATTCCTGAGCTTAAAAGTGATCAAGGACTGTTTTGTAACTTTAACTTCTAAGCATTCATTAAGCCACTGAAGGTGATACGGCTTAGGGTGCTTGGTAGAAGGTAACTGAAAGGAATCCACCAAATAACTGCTAACTACATTCGAACAACTCCCACTATCAATAATAAGTGAACATAAGTTACCTTTTATAAAACAACTAGAATGGAAAATATTGGTCCTTTGGTTATCCAAATCGTCTCTCATTTGGATGTTAAGGGTGCGGTGGACTACAAGGCATTGAAAATCGGCAAAGTCCCCTTCTTTTGGTGGTTCAACCAACTCTTCTTCATTAGCACTATCATCCACAAGTTCAGGCATTTCTGGATCTATTTTATTGGAGTCAGAAGTGTACTCACCATTATCTTTCATAAAAAGAAATCTCATGTTAGGGCATTCTCTACTATAATGACCACGCCTTTTGCACTTAAAACATTCAATCTCACGAGTCTTTTTTACATTCGAATCACCTAAATTGGGCTGCTTAGAAGGTGTTTGCGTTTTAATAGGAGCCCCTTTCTTCCAATCTGATTGCTTATTACGACTACTCAAAGAAAACTTATTAGTAACAAAAGGTGGTTTCGAACATTTAAAATTAGAATTGGAAGTGTTATCTCGATAATATTGTGAAGTAGAGAAGGAACTAGCCCTTTGTTCTTTTAATTATTGTTCGATCTCAATGGCTTTATGAACTGCTTCTTCTAAATCAATGTATGTTTGTAGCCTTAATGTATTAGCAATTGGCCTATTTAAACCATCAATAAATCAAACCATAGTTGTTTCATCCTCCTCCTCTACATTAGCTCTCTGAATGAGCATTTTCATCTCCTTAAACTATTCATCTATCGTCCTACTACCTTGAAAAAGTCGTCTAAGTTTTGTTTTAACCTTTCTATAGTAATGAGGCGGAATAAATCTTTTACGCATGACTTGTTTCAACTCATCCCATGTCGTAATCTCACGTTCATAATTCCTATGACTATTTACCCCAAGTTGAGTCCACCAACTTAATGCATAATTTGAAAATTCCAATGTTGTTAACGATACTTTTTCATCATCCGAACATTTATAATAGAGAAACATAAGCTCAATTTTAGATTCTCATTCACAATAAGATTCTGGATCATTCTTACCACGAAATTGAGGAATTGTGAATTTTGGTTTTGCCAAAAAGGGCTGTCCGCGATCATGACATTCATAGTCAGCTCTAGGGACACGTCTAGGAGCGTGCCTATGAGCACGAGGTTGGTTATCCATGTCATCTTTAATTGGACCCCGATACTGAGGCTCTTGATCCAATCGCATCTCATTAATAGTAGCACTCAATGTTCGAAGTATGGCATTTTTTTGTTTGAGTGCAGCAGCCTGTTCATCTAACTGTTGTTGGATCTCTTTAAATTTATCATGGACATCATTATGGTCATCATCAACTTGACCAATTCTAGACATTTTTTTCTTTTGGAATACCTGCAAAACAAACACTCAACACTCAAAAAGGAAAATTAAATTCTCAAAGAGGTAGAATTCAGTCTTGTGAGTTCTTTAGTAGAGTCTATATCAATCAATTAGAAAGTGTATGAACCGTAACTACCAAAGAATCCTAATTTGCACTAAGAGTCCAAAAAGTAACGAGACACCAATTGATTTGTGTCGCACCGAGGAAGAACTGTGCACACTTTTAAATCCTACTAACACAAGAAACAAGAAGGTGTTAGATAGTGTAAAGGAAGAATAAAAGCAAAACAAATGAAATCCTACAGCTAAGAATCAATAAAAATTGCTAATACCCAAAAACCCGAAAAACTGCGAAGTAACTTGACAACTTCGTTTGAGGTGTTCCCGATCTCCAAAAATCATGAAATTTAAACTGGAATGTCCTTAAATATTTTATATTTGATCTGGAAAGTTTTAGCACTAAACTCAACCCACTGATTATTTTTTTTAATTTTTATTTGATTTCATTTTTATCTATTTTTTTGACTTTTTCTACTAATTTTTTTTGCGGGAGATATTTTTTAATATTCTATCACAGTGCAAAAAATATGCATATAAAATTTCAGACCAATCAGACAACGTTTACCCACTCAAATGAATTTTTTTTCAAAAATTTTTCTGGGTAAAAACTACTATATGCTGTTTTTTAAAGAAAATCTGTTTAGAAATCAACCAAGAACACCCAAAACGCCCAAAATCTGATACCAAATGATAGAGGATTGCGCGCAGACCAAGATCGAGTTGTCAAGTCACGGGAAAGTCCAACGAGAGCTACAAACACTTGGGCTGAAACGGAAATAGAAAACAGAAAATTAACCTCAAAGGTCAAGAAACCCAAATCGAGATAGAAAATAGAATACTTGGGTGGCAAGAAATCTGGAAAATATGAATAACGAACGTTTCTTGATGCCAAAGAATGTTGCAAAAATAGATCTTAAAGTTTGGAATGGTTGAAACGCAACAAGTACAATAAAACAAGTTAACCAATAATTCGGCACAAGCAGAAAAAATTAAAGAGGAATAAACATCAAGAAAGATAAAGAAAGTCCTAAGAAGCCTTGAAATCAAGAAAGATTTCACAACTCTCTTCAATCAGCTCCAATCTACCCTCCAATGTAGAAACACGGGAAGAAGAAGGCTGAAGATGGCTCCCACAATCTAAAAGATTGTTAAAACTACTTCTAAAGAAAACTCAAGAGAAAATTCTTGCAGAAACTCAAAAAGAATTCTCATTCAACAAAAATCTGATTTCATTCTAATTGATTGCTAAAGGTGGCCGGCCAAGCCATATTATAAGCCTTTTGACTATTTTCTTAACCCTACTAGGAAAACTAAAAAAAAACCCTAATTATTAACTTCAAGGGAAATTCGGCCAAGGCTTTTAATGAGCCTCTTGGGCTGAATTTTTACATAGGAATGTATTCATAAAGTCTAAAAATTAAAACTAAGTATTTAAAGAATTAAAATCTTACAAATTGGGCCACTTTGACAATTTGGCCTGATTTTCAACTAAGTCTAATTTAAACTTCTTGGTTGGGCTTGGAACATCATATTGGGTCGTATCTTCAAGAACTTGGGCTTGTAATCAGTTATCTCCCGAAATTGGCTTGTTGATGCTCGTAACATAGATCCAATGCGCTTTAGCTGCAAGATTCAGTTTCTTGGGCCAAGATTTCCAAGATTTGAAATCTTGATTTTCTTGATTCTTGAAATCGCTCAAAACAGCAAAATTGGACCAAGATTCAATTTCTTGATTTTCTGGAAAACAAGGAAGTGAATCTTGATTTTCTTTTTCCTTTGTGTACGCATCTAAGGCCTTGCTAATGAAGTCTTGAATGGTTCCATTTAGTTTCATACGCATTTGCCTGGCCTTTGACCTCGTTTTTGGGCCTTGTGGTAATTTGAGCCCATCACGTTCTTGAGCTTGAATTGGGCCTTTGTGACTCGTATCTGTAAGATACATCGATGATATTGAAATACAGCAATTAAAGTTGCATGCTGTTGAGACAGTGGCTAGTGACATAGCTTTCAAAAGACCTCCTTATTTTGCTTTGGTTAACTGTTATTCTCTGCTTGTAGTTGACAATTTTGTTGCAAATAGAGGCATGAAGAATTGTTTACTACGTGTGCTCTGCGTTGAAAAATCTTTTGATAATGTTGGATTGATTCATCATATGCAAACTTTGGACGTGTATGCTATGGGTGATGCGATCTCGGCCGCATCATGTTACGACACAACTCGATGCCACCGAGATTGGCCCAAACTCGAGGGGCCCAAGTGCAAAATGAAGCTTTTAATTTTAGTTTGTTAATTTGGTTGCTGGAATAAGGACTTTGATTTATTTATTTTAGTTACTTTAGTTAGTATAATATGAGCCTTTAATTATGTCTTGTCTATTAAATGCATCTTTAATTAATGTCTTGCATTATTGATCTACATTTTTTAATTATGACATGCATTATGTGTTCTGCATTTAATAAAGTCATGCATTATGTTACTCTCATGTTAGTTAAGATTGCATCATAAATTATGTCATGCATTATGCAACTCCCATGTTAGTTAAAGTTTGCATATTTTAATGAAGTCATGCATTAACTAATTCATTGTTCATTTAGTTTATATCTTAATTAAACCAAGCATTTAAGCATCTTAGTTGTTAAATATGTTTGAATTTGTTTATATTTAATTTGGCTGTTACTTTTTAATGCATAAGTTATAGTGTGTTTAATTTTTCATAAATAAATTGATTATGTGATTGTTGTAGGAAAGTCTAAAAGGCTGGTCACATATTTAAAGCTACAATAGGGCTGTTCGTTTGCCAAGAAGAATCAACTACTGTCACATTCAATTGGCTATCCAGTTTTGGCATAAAAGAGTGTGCATTTGGTCACTTAATTGCTGGTGCATATTTGGAACCTTTTTGGGGGATATTGAAGCACTCAAAGCTCATTATGGTGACTTTTCAAATAGACCAAGAGTGACTCTTCAAGTCTGATCAGTTTCATGTACTCAAAGCTAGTTACGGTGCTAATTAAAGAGATGAGGGAAAATGAAGGGACATCAAGCAGAACATTTAAAGGACCATTAAGCCTTTATCAAGTGAAAAAGCATGACTTTTCAACTATGCATGAATCAAGTGAAAGGACATGACTCTTTGGCAGTCCATTCAAAGTTATAACTGAATTTAAATATTTTAATAAGTTTGCTTAAATGTTGAAGGATAAAGACCACAAATAGGCATTTGAGTAGTCATAATAATGCCCCTAAATAGATTGTAAGAAGAAATTATTTTCGGTAGACAATACACTTTGACATTTTATGAATTTTAATTCATTTATGAGTTTATTCAACTCTCTAAATTCATTTAAGTCTCAAGCTGACTTATCTAGCATAGCTAGTGGCGTCTTCCTTGTTTCTTTGAACTTATCACTCAAACTTGAGTGTGGCGTTCAGCCTTTTTGATGCCTTTGGTTCCTAACTCTCTATAGTTAGCGGGTCAAGGTCCTTTGTTTCTTTTCCAACATCTTAAGTGATTTATAAGTTTCAGGTCAATACTCTTAATAGTATTGGTTCACTCTTGTCCTTAAGGTCAACTATCCATTCTATCCAACATTCTGATTTGTTTACTTCAAACCTTGGCTGAATTTTCACCATCATTCACTTAGTCATTTCCATCATCAATTCATTTAGCCAAATTCCTTCAAACTTTGAATTGAATGAAGCTTCTCCATTTTACGATCAGGCACATCTACGACTCGAATCACAACCCACAAGATGAGTTCGTATCATTTGGTATCAGAGCTAGCTAAAATTAAGGAGTACGGATGTTCGTGAAGTGTCGGAGTAAGTATTTGAAAAAAAATTCGAAAAAAATTTTGAAAAGAAATTCAAAAAAAATTGTGAACATGATTGTACAAGTATTGAAAAAATAGAGTTACGAAAAACAAGAGAGAAATTTCAGAGATAAAAAAAAGTGCTTGAAAAGTGTTCATAAGTTACTCGATATTCAAAGCTGTTTCTCCATCATATTCAAACCCAAACGCCACGCTTAGCACCATCCCTTTTATTTTCTTTTCAGCCTACCTTGTACTCTTTGCATCGACTACCTTTGTAAACCCATTTGAAGCCAAACCCTAGACCTGCTTATAAGTCTAAATGAGTCTTCTACGAACTTCGAGAGGAGAATCGAGTGGTAAAAGGCACGAGTGTTGTGAGAGCAATCGAGAGAGAAGAAAAAACCAATATATCGAGTGCAAACACGAGTGGAGTGCCATCTTTTTTTCCTTTGTGAGTGACTAGTGAGGCTTTGTGGTGAGGTTCAAACAATATGTCTCTAAGTTTCGAAAGAAAAGTTGCTGCTGTTGGTGGTTGGTTCGATCCATCATACCAAACATTCAATCAAAGCGAAAGGCGATGCGTTCATAGAAACTGAGGCTGTAGAAAGTATGAACGTGTTGATGGTGATTTAAAGAGTAACAAGATAGCCATTCCATCATTTAAAGGTTGATCCGACCCGAAGCATACCTTGAATGGGAAAAGCAAGTAGAATTGGTTTTCGAGTGCCATGACTACTCGGAGGACAAGAAACTGAAGCTTGCGACGAACGGGTTCTCCGATTATGCCATGACCTGGTGGGATCAATTCACCACGAGTCAGAGAGAAACGAAGAGCGGCCAATATCAAATTGGTCTGAACTAAAAGCCGTGATGCACAAGTGATTCTTTCCATCTTCCTACCATCGGGAGTGAGTTTCTTCAAACCAAAGGAAGAATTCAACGATTATTTTTGAAGTAAGCCCTATCAAGATTCCTATTCAACAAGGACTTCAAATCAAAATACCTTAAACTTCGAGTTTGAAGCCTATTATAGTGACGAACGAGAAGATCCAATTAATTCTTCGTATGTGCAAAGGTATTCATCCACGAAGATTCAGTTTCAAAAAGATGGTCGTATTTCATATGTAGATGCTTTCCCTACCTTTGAACGAAAAGCTTGTCATTCCGATTCATTTGTATCATCTCCATCTTGTAATGAAAGGAAGAGACAAAAAGAAATAAAAAGAAAATAGAGGCAAGAAATGTTAATGCGAGAAAATGAGCAGATTTTAAATGAAATCGAGAGAAGAAAAAGAGAGATGAGAGAAAAAGTAAAAGAGAATGAAATAGAGCAAAAAGAGATTTAGAGCGAAAAAGAGTGTGAGCAAGAAAAGAAAGCTGAAAAAGAGAGTGAGATTGAAGAAAGAAAAGATAGTGAGCAAGAAATGAGTGAAAAAGACGAGAGAGAACAAGAAAAAGTGAGTGTTGTTTTAACTAACCCACATGTGAATGGTCCTTGTTCTGTTTCTTCTTTTCAGATTCCTAAAGATCTATGTAATGAGCTTCAATTACAATACTTTCCTGACGAGAGGCTGTTCAAGTTGTTGAGCAAAGTTAAGATCGTAGATGACCTTAGTCCACCAGTGTTTAAAGGTGAGCTAGGTAAGGGTTCTATGTTAATCGAGTCTCGACCATTTCACTTGCATGACAGTGGTGAGTTCACAGAAGACTTAGTTAATAAAAGAACTCCCCACCTTGATTCGTCTAAGTATCCATTTCATGTTGATAATGACCTTGTTTGGGACGATGGTTTAAAGGGTTTCTTTATTAAAGAAGGTTGCGTTGACAAGTTTGTTGATGAAGTAAGATTAAATCAGCATATACAAAACTTGGTCACGTGTGACAAAGCATTTTTATGTGAAAATCCCAATTTGTCTCTTTGTGGAGATTATGTGAATCATTTGCTGTCTTGTGCAAAATCCTTGAGTTTGTGCAAATCTTTTTGGATGAATGTTTAGAGGTTTGATTGTTTGAAATTCTTTTGGTTCGGTATGTTTGATTTAGTGGCAAAAATGAAATTGCTACTTTTAACAAAGAATGACCAAAATCGTGTGTTTAAGCCCAAAGCAAGTCATCTTAAGTTGTTACTAAGAAAAGGTGAGCATTATAATTTAATTTTAAATAAACGTTGAACCTTTTCATCTGCTCCAAATTTTATCATTTTGTTCGAAAACAAAACAAGTGAATTTTGTTGGCTTGCAAAGTCAAAATCAAATTTTTGATTTTGGAGGTTGTTCTCAACTGTGGTTTAAAAGATTTAAACATGTTTTGCATGATAATGATTTTGAATTGCTTCGTGTTCTTTCTATGATGTTTGTCATGAAATTGTCAAACAAAATTGAAATGGCAAGAGAAAACCCTGTCTTTGATCTCGATGAATGTTGTTTTCTATCATTATCTAAGGGACTTGGATTTTGGAATTCTAACTTTTGAGGTTATGCCTTTCGACTGTTTTGTGGTTCGTGTTTGTTTCCAACAAAGAACAAGGTAAGATCCACTTCTACTTTTGATCCCAGCATTGGATTAAGTGTTCAATTTCTAAATCATTATGAGAAGGTGAGATCAACTTCTATTTTTGATCCCGATATCGGTTTTAGCATTCCAAGTTTGGATGGTTTGTCGAAAAGTTATATTGTGCCTACCGTTTATAATGTCACTTATTTTTTCATTTCTGTGTAGGTGACAATTTAAGATGGTGCCCATCAAAAGAGGGAGGGCGTGCAACTACATTTCTTTCTTTTCGACCCATTTGTGATTCTAACGTTTTTGGCAACTACCTTGTCAGGTTCATGAGCAAAAGGGTTCGTGACCTTGAAAGATTTTTTCTTGAGTAAATGGCCCACTTTGAGGACAAATCGTCTTCAAGAGATAAGGTATGATGCGATCCCAGCCACATCATGTTATGACACAACTCGATGCCACCAAGATTGGCCCAAATTCGAGGGGCCCAAGTGCAAAATGAAGCTTTTAATTTTAGCTTGTTAATTTGGTTGCTGGAGTAAGGACTTTGGTTTATTATAGTTACTTTAGTTATTATAATATGAGTCTTTAATTATGTCTTGTTTATTAAATGCATCTTTAACTAATGTCTTGCATTATTGATCTAAATCTTTTAATTATGACATGCATTATGTGTTCTGCATTTAATAAAGTCATGCATAATGTTACTCTCATGTTAGTTAAGATTGCATCATAAATTATGTCATGCATTATGTAACTCCCATGTTAGTTAAAGTTTGCATCTTTTAATAAAGTCATGCATTAAGTAATTCATTGTTCATTTAGTTTACATCTTAATTAAACCAAGCATTTAAGCATCTTAGTTGTTAAATATGTTTGAATTTGTTTATATTTAATTTGGCGGTTACTTTTTTAATGCATAAGTTATAGTGTGTTTAATTTTTCTTAAATAAATTGATTGTGTGATTGTTGTAGGAAAGTCTAAAAGGCTGGTCACATATTTAAAGCTACAATAGGGCTATTCATTTGCTAAGAAGAATCAACTATTGTCACATTCAATTGGCTGTCCAGTTTTGGCATAAAAAAGTGCATTTGGTCACTTAATTGCTGGTGCATATTTGGAATGTTTTTGGGGGATATTGAAGCACTCAAAGCTCATTATGGTGACTTTTCAAATGGACCAAGAGTGACTCTTCAAGTCTGATCAGTTTCATGTACTCAAAGCTAGTTACGGTGGCAATTAAAGAGATGAGTACACAAGCATGAAGGCATTTGGTTAAGGGGAAAATGAAGGGACATCAAGTAGCACATTTAAAGGACCATTAAACCTTCATCAAGTGAAAAGACATGACTTTCAGCTATGCATGAATCAAGTGAAAGGACATGACTCTTTGGTTGCCCATTAAGAGCTATAACCGAATTTAAATATTTTAATAACTTTAGTTAAATGCTGAAGGTGAAAGGTCACAAATAGGCATTTGAACAGTCATAATAATGCCTATAAATAGTTTGTAAGAAGACATTATTTTGGTTAGACAATACACTTTGACATTTTATGAATTTTAATTCATTTATGAGTTTATTCAACTCTCTAAATTTGTTTAAGACTCAAGCTGACTTATCTAGCATAGCTAGTGGCGTCTTCCTTGTTTCTTTGAACTTATCACTCAAACCCGAGTGTGGCGTTCACCCCTTTTGATGCCTTTGGTTCCTAACTCTCTATAGTTAGCGGGTCAAGGTCTTTTATTTCTTTTCCACCATCTTAAGTGATTTATAACTTTTAGGTCAATACTCTTAATAGTATTGGTTCACTCTTGTCCCTAAGCTCAACTATCCATTCTATCCAACATTCTAATTTGTTTACTTCAATTTTTTTTACTCGGAGGGCAAGAAAGTGAAGCTTGCGACGAACAGGTTCTCCGATTTTGCCATGATTTGGTGGATAAATTCACCATGAGTCAGAGAAGAAATGAAGAGCGGCCGATATCAACTTAGTCTAAAATGAAAGCCATGATATGCAAACGATTCCTCCCATCTTCCTACCTTCGGGAGTGAATTTCTTCATGCCAAAGGGCAAAAATGAGATTGTCAAGAATTTTAGCATCCAACGATTGTTTACAACGAAAGCCCTATCGAGATTCCTATTCAACGAGGATTTCAAATCAAAATAACTCAAATTTTGAGTTTGAAGCCTATTACGATGACGAACGAGAAGGTCTCAGTAATTTTTTGTATACGACAAGGTATTCACCCATGAAGAGTCAATCTTTAAGAGATGATCGTGTTTCGTATGAAGGTCCCTCCTCTCTTTCCCAACGAAAGGTTTCTCATTTTGATTCCATCTTGTTTTCTTCTTCTTGTAATGAAAAAACAAAAGAAAAAGAAATTGAAAAGGAAAAAGAAAGCAAAAGAAAGAAAAAAGAGATTGAGATTGCAAAAGCATGCGAGCAAGAAAAGAAAGTTGAAAAAGAAAGAGAGATTGAAGAAAGAAAAGAAAGTGTCCAAGAAACGAGTGTAGTTAAAAAAAAGAAAAATAAAGAATGAAAGTGAGTTTTCAAGAAAAAAAATTGTGGAAAAAGAAAGGGAATTTGAAAAAGAAACAAGAGAAAAGGACTAGAGAGAACAAGAAAAAGCGAGGACTGTTTTAACTAACCAACGAGTGAGTTGTCCTTGTGTTGTTTCTTCTTTTCAAGTTTGTCAAGATTCAACTGACAAGTTTTAACTTAATTACCTTTCCAACGAGATACGGTTTCAATTGATCGAGAAAGGTAAGGTTGAAGGTGAAATGAGCCCACAAATGCTTAATGGTAAGAAAGGTAAAGAATCTTTAGCAATCGAGTCACGACAATCTTGACACGACCCTGCCCTGAAAACATCCTTGGTTCAATTCATCAAGCGCCATTCAAAAATATGTTGCGAACTGAACTAAGCTCCATTTTAGCTCAATGAGCTCGAATCAGCTCAAATCTAGCTTAATTCCATTTATGCGATAATATAGTTGCTGAAATAATTATTTGAGTTAGTTAATTAGTTATACATAACTCAATTAGTGTTCATTATTTAATTGGTCCTAAATCTGGATGAATTTAATTATGCATGTTAATTGTGTTTTATTACATGTTTTCAAAATTTGATAAATTGTATGATCGATTGGATCAAGTGGAGAAAAGAGCCCAACGAGGACAACTTAATTCAAGTGCAAGGGCAGAAATGAGATTGCCAAGAAGACGAACATCCAACGAATATTCGAGAAGAGATTTATATCATGATTCCTATTCAACGAGGAATTCAAGATGATGCAAAGCAAGTTTCAAGTGTGAAGTTTTCCAAGGTGACGAACAAGAAATCCCAAGTAATCCTTCGTATGCCCCAAGGTACTCGTCCATTGAGAATCAAATTCGAAAAGGTGATCATTGTTCGTATGCAAGTCATTCTGATATGGCGTTGCTTATCGAAACAAGGAACCTTGAAGGAATGCGGATCTAGGATTATAGCAACATCCTTTCTGCAGCATAAACAACACATAAACAAAACAAAAGAAAGGGAACAAAATTCAACATATAAAAAAAATTGGAGACGAAAAACTCGAAAGAACCTGCACAATAGACTATGCAAACCCGAATAGAATATGTTTCACGTCGAAGGACTTGGACACTCTAGATAGCAATCTAGGAACCCTAAGTATCAAGGAAGTTTTGACACGACAAACTAAGTCTGAAATGTCAAAAGAAAGTTCAATGAAGAACCGAAATTGAGAAAAAATTCTCACAAGTATTTGTTTAATAAAAATCATCTAACCAGATTACATTGTTTGAACATCTATTTATAAGTACAAGGAAGGGGTTGTCGAATTTGAATTTGTGGCTGTAAATAAATAATTCAAATTTGAATATGAAAGAGTTATATCCTCTCTTGGCGCCATCAAATACCAGCCACACATTTAATATGTGTGAAATATTTGAAATTCAAACATTTGAACTCTTGTTCTTATCCAAAACGTTTGAAATTCAAACATTTGAACTCTTGTTCTTATTCCTTTGAATTTGGCGTCATATGTAGAGAAGAGGGCTGATTTCAGCCACACATGCACACACATGTGTCAAGGCTGTTACGTGTGTGCTTTACATACTGGGATGCCACCTAGGCTGCCACATGTATGGGACACCCCCCAACACGTAGGACACCTTCCAGCTACATCTGGACTTGTTAGCTAGAGTTGAGCTGGTGGAGCTTAAATTTAGCTAGCTGGAAATGTACTGAGCTGAAATGAGCTGGAAACGAACTTTCAAAACTATTTCGAGCTGAGAGGAGCTACACGCACATATTTGAGCTTCAACCGAGCTAGAAATGAGGCCTTAAGCTGCTGTCCATTATTGTACCTATATCAAAACATATCAAACTTCCATTAAAGTCTTGTAAATTTAATGGAAATCACAATTACAAGCTGGAACACTTGCAATTCTTATTCTTTAACACACTTACAATTTAGAAACAACTTAGAAACAATACAAATACTATCAACCCAATTGCATAAAGTACTTAGCATAACTTATACATACTTAAACGCATGAACTAGTAATATAACAGAGTTATGTCACATATCAGAATGCAACATGTTATAAAGCCTATGTTCGAAGGCATGAACATGATCGAATGAATCTGGAATCGTAGCACAAGTAAGGAACAAGACTTCCCTGAATTTCTTTACCTTAGAACGGGTAATAGGTCCTAATGGTAAGACCTCTTAATCGATTTTCTTTGTTGGCGTAACTGTGCTCACATCATCCCCCCTTCTTGAAAAGGATTTGTCCTCAAATCTATAGAATCATCATAAGGGGTTAAATCAGAAACATTAAATGTGGCACTCACATTGTATTCTCTTGGCAAGTCTAACTTGTAAGCGTTGTTATTCACTTTCTCCAACACCTGAAAAGGACCATCTCCACGCGGTAACAGCTTGGACTGCCTTTGGGCTGGAAAACATTCCTTTCAGAAATGAACCCATACCCAATCACCAACATCGAAGGTGACTCGCTTTCTACCCTTATTTGCATGCTTTTCGTGTTGCCGAGTCCTTCGTTCGAGGTTCTCCTTAACCTGTTGATGCAATTTCTTCACATATTCTACTTTTGATTTACCATCCCTGTTCATCACCTGTTCCTGTGGCAAAGGCAACATATCTAGAGGCGTAATAGGATTAAAGCCATAAACAACCTCAAAAGGTGACATCTTAGTAGTAGAATGTACAACATGGTTATAAGCGAATTCAACATGTGACAAACAATCTTCCCAAGTTTTGATATTTTTTTTAAAGATGGAACGAAGTAAAGTAGATAAAACTCTGTTAACAACCTCAGTTTGCCCATCAGTTTTGGGACAACAAGTAGTAGAAAACATAAGTTTCGTACCTAATTTACTCCAAAGAGTCCTCCAGAAATGACTCAAAAACTTCACATCCCTGTCAGAAACAATCGACCTAGGGATACCATGTAATCGTACAACATCTCTAAAGAACAAGTTGGCCACATTAACAACATCATCAGTCTTATGGCATGAAATGAAATGTGCCATCTTCGAGAACCTATCAACCACAACAAATATGCTATCCCTATCTGTTCTAGTTCGAGGCAATCCCAAAACAAAGTCCATTGAAATATCAGTCCAAGGGGATTCAGGAATAGGTAAAGGTAAGTACATACCATGTGGTGAAACCTTCGATTTTGCTTTCTGACAAGTCACACAACTTTCACAATACCTTTCAACGTCCCTGCGCATCTTAGGCCAAAAAAGATGCTCTTTTAAGGTGTGTAACGTTTTAGTGACCCCAAAATGACCCATCAATCCACCTTCATGTGCTTCACGGATCAGTATATCACGCATTGAACCCTGTGGAATGCATATCCTATTTTCTTTGAAAAGATATCCATCATGCCTGTAGAATTTTCCATCTGCTCCTTTCTCACAAGCATTATACTTATCTCTAAAATCAGGATCATCAGAATGTAATTCTTCAATATATGCAAATCTGATCAACTGTGAATCAAGGTAACTCAAAAGGGTATACCTACGTGATAATGCATCAGCAACGACATTGTCTTTTCCCTTTTTGTAACGAATGGCATAAGGAAAAGATTCCAAAAATTCAACCCATTTAGCATGCCGTTTATTCAATTTATGCTGACCTGTAATATATCGCAAAGCCTCATGGTTAGTGTGGATGACAAACTCTTTAGGCAACAAATAATGCTGCCACGTCTCCAAAGCCTGGATCAGTGTGTATTTCCTTATCATAGACAGGATAATTCAATGTTGCTCCTCTAAGTTTCTCACTAAAATATGCAACGGGCCTATTTTCCTGTGACAAAACAGCACCTATACCAACTCCAGAAGCATCACATTCAATTTCAAACATTTTATCAAAATCAGGTAATGCTAAAACAGGCACTTTTGTCAAATAATCTTTTATTTTTAAAAAGACATCTTCTTGTTCTTTACCCCAAGAGAAGACGAAATTCTTCTTTATATTCCCGGTTAAGGGAGCGGTAATAGAACTGAATTGGGGAACAAACCGATGGTAAAAACTGGCTAAACCATGAAACGATCTAACTTGACTAATGGATGTCGGTCGTGGCCAATCTTGAATTGCCTTTATCTTCTCAGGATCAACCTCAACTCCCTGAGAACTAACAATATAACCAAGAAATGTAAGTTTGTTAGTACAAAACACACATTTCTCCATGTTACCAAACAATTTCTCTTCTCGCAAAGTTTGCAAAACATCTCGTAAATGTTCTATATGATCCTGCAAAGTCTTGCTATAAATTAGTATGTCATCAAAGTATACAACACAAAATTTGCCTATAAAAGATCGCAGCAGAACATGATTCATTAATCGCATAAAAGTACTAGGTGCGTTCGTTAATCCAAATGGCATCACTAACCATTCGTACAAACCTAACTTTGTTTTGAAAGCTGTCTTCCACTCGTCGCCTTCTTTCATGCGAATCTGGTGATATCCACTCTTCAAATCAATTTTGGAGAAGATAGTCGCTCTGCATAATTCATCTAGCATGTCATCGAATGGGGTGTCGATACTTGATTGTGATTTGATTTACTGCTCGAAAATCAACACACATCCTCCAAGTCCCATCTTTCTTAGGTACAAACAACACTAGTACTGCACACTGGCTTAAACTCTTTCGAATGTAACCTTTATCCAACAACTCTAAAATCTGTCTTTGAAGTTCCTTTGTCTCTTCGGGGTTACTTCGATAGGCTGGTCTATTTGGAATTGTGGCTCCAGGAATGAAATCAATCTGGTGCTCAATGCCACGAAGAGGGGGTAAACCCTTGGGTGTTTCATCCGAAAACACATCTTGAAATTCCTGCAAAAGAGATGAAATGGAAGCAGGCAAAACATTAGAAGTTTCAAACAATAAACAAGAATCTTTAAACAACAAAATGATCAAAGATTGTTGAGAGGAAAGACATTTCCTGATTTCTTTGCTACTTGCATACACAGTCATCTTGTTTTTCCCACGAACTTCTTCAGTATTCTTTCGCAATCTCTCCTGATCTTCTTGCACTTGACTCAGTGTCAAAGGTGCTAAGATGAACTTCTTTCCTTTGTGCATAAAAGAATCTCTGTTTGTAAAACCATCGTGCGTTGTCCTCTTATCAAACTGCCACAGACGACCTAATAGCAAATGGTTCGCATCCATTGAAACGACATCGCAAAGTACTTCATCCTTGTACTTTCTAATGGAAAACGGAACTAACACCTGCTTGTTTACTTTAATCTCTCCTCCATTATTCAGCCACTGCAACTTGTAGGGATTGGGATGCTTTGTCGTCTTCAGTCCTAACTTTTCAACCATTACGGAACTAGCAACATTAGTGCAACTAACACCATCGATAATTACAACACATACCTTGTCATTGACGAGACATCTTGTATGAACGATGTTCTCTCGCTGCTGTTCTTCTTGAGTCGGTTAAGTGTTCAAACTTCTCTTGATAACAAGTGCTTCACCGGTTGCAAATGTCTGGACATTGTCATCATCTTCATCAACATCTATTGTACGGAGTTCTGGCTCTTCTTCTTCTGTCTCGGACTTAATCTCGCCACTCTCTAATAGTATCATGGTCCTCCAATTTTGACATTGACTGACAATATGTCCTCTACCAAGGCACTTAAAGCACAAAATGTCTCTCGAACGTTCTCGTTGCATTTGTTGTTTCCCATGCCCAACATCAACAACTGGAGCCTTGGGTTTGCTCGTTTCACCCTTTTCTTTGATTTGGAATGGTGTTTGCTTCCTGAAATTGTTAGGAGTACCCAAAGGATTGGAAAAAGATTTAAATGGAGTATTACCTCTATTAGAAGACTTTCTACGTTGCTGTCTTTCAACTTTAATCGCCATATGCACCATGCCCTCCAACTCAACATAATGCTACAACTCAACAACGTTAGAAATTTCAGAGTTTAATCCTGCAAGGAATCGTGAGATAGTAGCCTCTCGATCCTCAATAATGTTGGCTCGCATCATTGACACCTCTATGTCCTTGTAGTAATCTTCTACACTCCTATTTCCCTGTTTTATTGATTGTAATTTCAGGAATAAATCACGATGATAGTTGATGTGACCACGTCCCAAGCACCACCAAGCTTGAATCTTGTTTCCCTCGAGCTCCCAAAGGGACCAATGACTCGAGTTAGGTCCAAGCAAATTCATGAAGCTATTTCAGCTTTATTGTTCAAGTTTTGGAAGGAGAATCAGCTCGTTGAAGATGGGGAAGCTCGATCCAACTCCTTGAAGAAACCATGCACCTTAGTGCAAGCTAATTTCAGCTCAATTCCAGCTCCCTTAGCTCAATTCGACTTCAATCACTCACTTGAGCTCAATTCCACCTATTTGAGCTCAATTTAGCTTCTTTCCGACTTGTTAATTTTATTATTTGAATAATTTGAGTGATAGTTATATTTTAATTATTTTTACTACACTCATAACCGAATTTTCTAGCTCAATTCATTTCATCAAGAATTTTGACTATCATTGAGCTAGCCAATTTATTATTAATTATATTTTATTTATGTCTTTATTTTAATTTGTTAAATATGTCTTGATATTATTTAATTTAAGATGAATGTACCTTGAATCTAATTTGTTTATATCTTTTGTAGGTACATCCACATGTGGGAACACAATTAATGAGGATTCATGAACATTTCGGTTCAATGTATGTTCGGTACATGCATGACTACCTACAACGAATGGTTGCCTTAAAGATGATGCATGAATGATTCAATACAATGAATGGAAGAGTGCATGAATATCCACCTACATGCATCGGTTCTTGACCATTGAATTTCCTATGCACCTATTCGCCAAAAGACATCTTTTGAAGTGTCCATTCACACCTTGGCGAATCTAGACAAAGCTATTGACATCCCATGCATTCATCAGCCCTCAAGTACATTTCCTTACTCATGAAGTTGGCCATTGAACATCCATACAAATTAATTTGGACATCACTTTTAATGGATACATTTCTAGTTTAGTTTACACATTTAAAGCCGAATTACTTAGTCTTTAAGCTTGTTTAGTATGACTATTCGGCTATCATCTGAACTCTATAAATAGTTCATTTCTTTTTGTAAAAAGGTTAGACATTTCTGATTATTAAACTTATTGTGAGGTTACCTCCAACCCGATTTCGTTTGAGTCTCGTCTGACTTATCTAGCTCGCTAGTGGCGTCAACCCGACTTCTTGAACTTATCACCATCCTGGTGTGGCGTTCATCCACCTTTTTAAACCTTTGATTCCTACCTCTCTATAGGTAATGGGTCAAGGTCCATCTTTGACAATCCATATAATCCACCTTGAGCAATATAAGTCCCGGGGCAATACTTCATATAGTATTGAATCGTTCTTCGCTTGAGTTCTATTTTTCCATTCCATTTTAACTATTAAATTATAAACAATATTTCCTTATTTCACCGAACCTATCAAACATCTATCCAAACCATCTTTTGAACCCATTTTCTCAGCTTCCGCTATAAAAAAATCATCTAACTCCATCTATCTACAAAATCGAACAAACTTCTCGTCGACGATCGGGCAATCAAGTGAATCGACTCAATCAACCGAGTCGGATCACATCATTTGGTATCAGAGCTTGAAAATGAGGAGTACCGAAGATCGAAGAATTCAAATTAGGTTCGTGAATTAAAAAAAATTCGTGCAAAAAAAAATTCGTGCATAAAAAAAGAGGTTGTATTTGTTTACATTTGTATTCAACTTATTGTAATTGAAAAGTTAGAAAAAAAAAAGGAAGAAGAGAGTTCGAGTTTAAAAAAAAGAAGGTATCGAAATTTTATGCTTGCAAGTACCGATCTCAAGAAATTTTCTATCTTTCTCCCAACGCCATACTTAGCCTTGATTTTATTTTGTTTAGCCTACCCTACACCCACATCATTCCTTTGTAACCTATTTTGAAACCGACCCTCAAGCAGCAAATTAAGTCTATCAAGACAAATTACGAAATTGAGAGAGGAGGTCGAGTGGCAAAAGGCAAGAGTGAAATCCATCAAAAGAAAAAGCCAAAAATTGAGTCTAAACACGAGTGCGAGTGAAAATCATTATTTCTTTTTGAGAGATTGGTGAGGATTTTGAATTGGTGAGGTTCATTTACTATTTATTCTATCTCTCGATTTTCTAACATTTTCTTGAATCATGTCTCAAGAAGAATTCTCTACCGATGAATTTCAATACTTGGCGAACGAGATGGGCCGAATATTGGAGGAAAAACTAAGCCCATTAAAAAGACGTTTGGACCGAGTGGAGGAAAAAGCCCGACGGAAGCAAACTCCACCGAGTCGAGAAATAGAGTTAAGTTCATCACGACGACATTATTCGAGAAGAGACACATATCAAGACTCCTATTCAACAAGGCTTTCGAGACCGCGAGAAGAAAACTTCGAGTCAAAAATCACTCGAGATGAGCGAGAAAGGACGAGCTATTCCTCGTATGCTTCAAAGAAGTCCTTCCTAAAGGATTGTTCTCGAAGAAATGGACGAGAAGCTTATGAAAATATTTTCTCTTTCTTTGAGCCAAATGATTATCTCTTTGATTCTTTCGTGACATCCACACATTGTAGTGAAAAAGAAAAAGAAATCAAAATAGTGAGAGAAAAAGAAAATGAAGAAAAGAAAATTGAGAAAGAAATTGAGATTGAGAAAAAAATTGAAAAAGAAAAAGATGTTGAAGAAGAAACGAGAGAAAATGAAGATAGTGAGCGAGAACAAGAAAAGGAGAACGAAATTTTAACTAATCCCTGTGATGTTTGTTTTTGTCCTGTTCCTTCTTTTCAGGTTTCGACAAATCTCTGTGACGAATATCAACTTCAATATCTTCCTAACGAGCGACGTTTTTGCATGACCGAAAAAGGTAAGGATGAAGTTGAAATCAAACCACACGAGCTTGAAGGTAAGCGAGGTAAAGAATTTTTAAAAACCGAGTCATGGCCATCAAGTTTGAAAGTTGTTGAAAGTGACTTTGTTTTAAAAACATTCTCTTATTTTCATTCGATTAATTGCTATTCTTTGAATGTGGTTGATGTTATTCGCATACGAACGACAAACTCTGATTTGGTTTTGCATGATGTCGGGTTTTCTCGAAAAGTGATTCAATTTTTCAAATATGATAATTTTGTGCATCCATTATTGTCATGTGACAAATCCATGAATTTGTGCAAGTTTGATTTGATGAATATAAAGAGATTTGAATGTTTGTTTTTATGGACACGAAAACCCTTTTGGTTTGACATGTTTGATTTACTAAAACACTTTGGCGTAAGTAATCAAACTCGTGTGTTCAAACCTGGAATTTATTATTTTAGGTTGATATGTGCGGAACTCATGCATCCTAAATTTTATGCGACAAATTTATGTCTGCTTGATGCTTGGCCTCTGAAATTTAAAGACTCTGTTTATAATTTAAACTTGTTCTTTGATCATTTTATGTGGTTGTACATGAAATTCATTTTTCATTTCGAAAGGGTAAGATCAACTCATGTTTTTGAACCTGGAATCGTTACATATGTTCAATATGTGAATAGTGTTTCAGCATGTTCCTTTGACTTCAACGTCTATGGAGACATTACCCTCTTTCAACATTATGAACCCAACACTTCGAAAAGTGCAAGTTGCCTTTGTGTTTACCCTTCGTTTCAGGTTTCTCAAGGATTGTGTAATGAGCTTCGACTTCAATACCTTCTCAAGGAGGAAAGGTTCACTTTGATTGAAAAAGGTAAAATTGATTCTCAATTTTCCACTCCTAAAGGTGAATCAGGTATGAATTCTGACGTTATGCGACCATCTTTTCTTAAGTCGAATGTAACTAAAATTTTTGAAGCCACCTTAATTGATGAAAATCGCTTGAATCCTGTTGTGGTTAATTATTTGATTTTGCTTGACGATGATAAATCCATTTTGAGTAATGATAAGACGATTTTTCTCTTTGGAAAATGTGATGAATTCATTATTGAGAACATAACCAAACGGCAATTGCGAGTGCCAAACATGCGAAATCATGAATCATATGAAACTTTTCATTTGTGTGTTTGTGATGAAGATTTAAATTTCTTGTTCCATTACTCGCATTCCATTTACTTGAACAATGACTTGTGGAAGCAAATTGAAAAGTTCGAATGCTTAAAACATATTTGTCTTTGTCTCGACCATTTGATGAGTTATGGATATGGAAGGAGTTTTGTCCATATGATTGTAAGAATGATGTTTTAAATTTGCCTTTTTACATGACTCATACTTGTCTTGTTATGACCATGCATGATCCACATAGTTGTTCTAATCATTTCTTGATGATTAATAGTTGTCTATTTTCATTGATTCATTTGCCATCTCTAATGCCGAATATTGTGAGTTCTTTTGCAAAGGCTTATGAACGACTAATTGTTCCATTCATTCAAGGAGAGTTGCATAAGACGGATTATTTTCTAGAGAACAAACAGCTCGACTTGAGGACAAGTCGTTTTGAAGAAGGGGGGATGATGTGACCACGTCCCAAGCACCACCAAGCTTGAATCTTGTTTCCTCGAGCTCCCAAAGGACCAATGACTCGAGTTAGGTCCAAGCAAATTCATGAAGCTATTTCACTTTATTGTTCAAGTTTTGGAAGGAGAATCACTCGTTGAAGATGGGGAAGCTCGATCCAACTCCTTGAAGAAACCATGCACCTTAGTGCAAGCTAATTTCACTCAATTCCACTCCCTTAGCTCAATTCGACTTCAATCACTCACTTGAGCTCAATTCCACCTATTTGAGCTCAATTTAGCTTCTTTCCGACTTGTTAATTTTATTATTTGAATAATTTGAGTGATAGTTATATTTTAATTATTTTACTACACTCATAACCGAATTTTCTAGCTCAATTCATTTCATCAAGAATTTTGACTATCATTGAGCTAGCCGAATTTATTATTAATTATATTTTATTTATGTCTTTATTTTAATTTGTTAAATATGTCTTGATATTATTTAATTTAAGATGAATGTACCTTGAATCTAATTTGTTTATATCTTTTGTAGGTACATCCACATGTGGGAACACAATTAATGAGGATTCATGAACATTTCTGGTTCAATGTATGTTAAATACAAACAATAAAACATCTTAAAATTCATCCGAACAGGCATGCACATACTTGAGGATTTCACACAAAGATGTAACGGCTTCACATAACCATCACGATCAAACAAATTGGAATTTTTACATGAAAATTCTGTACCACTCACATTCAAATTCTGTATACATTGATTTAATATATCCACATCAAAAAACTTACCAACACAATAAACAACATGAGAAAAACTATTCATAACACTTCTTGAGACAAAATCATTAACAATAATCATTGAATGGCAAGTATCCCAATCAAAATGGGGAAACTTTTCAACAACTAAGTCACTAGTAGTTTTAACAACATCATTCAAATTAGATTTGATGCGAATCGGCCTGGGTGAATCGAGTCATTTCTCGTAGTTGCCCGATCATCGACGAGGAGTAGTTGGAGTTGTCAAAATTGGGTGATTTAGGCTAAAGGTTGCGGAAGCTTTTAAAGGGGTTTAGATGAGTGGTTTGGTGTTGGTAGGTTCGGTTTAGAATAGAAACAATGTTGGATAGAAAAGGTAATTGATGGAGATGGATAATAGAACTTAAACGTCAAGAAAGTTTCAATACTATGATGAGTATCGCCCCAAATCTTATATGGTTTAAGGTGAAAAGATGGAAACTGGAATATGGACCTCGACCCATTACTTAGCGAAGTAAGAACTGAAGGTATATTGAAATGGATGAACGCCACACCAGGATTGGTGATAAGTTCGGAAAGAGTTCGGTTGACGCCACTAGCATGCTAGATAAGCTAAATCAAGACTCACACGAAATATGAGAGGGAGAATCCTCACAAGAACAATAGTTCATTCAGAAATTTGACAATATGAGAGGGAGAATCCTCACAAGAAAAATAGTTCATTCAGAAATTTGACAAAAATTCCTTTACGAAAATGAAATAACAACTATTTATAGGAAAAGCTAAGGCTAGCTGAATAGCCACATACATCCTTAGAAATTAAGCAAATAAATTAATCTAATGGCCTTAGCTAAATTCGGCTGAACATGGACAGCTTTTAGATTAAGCATTGAATCTTGGAAAATTTAGGAAGGTGCATGGAAGAGCTAGGTTCGGCCAATGAGCTTAAATAAGCTCATTTAAGATGCAACTTTTGGCTGAAAAGTAACCAGCAATTAATAGGAAATTGAACAGCCAATTGAAGTGTGAAAGCTCAGCTTTGAAGAATCCTTGAGTGTGAACACTATGAACCGAACAGCCAAGATGAATCCAGCAATGTGAAAGAAATAATTGGCAGCTTTGGAGTAGTAAAGATTAGTTCCCTTGGCCAAATAGTCACATAGGAATCTTCAAAAATCAACACACCAAATACATTGAATCCATCATGCATGTACCTTGCTTAAATGCACTCCCACATTCGGTCAACCTACAAAAGGAGCAAATGAACTTAAATTAATTTATATTCAGCTGAAACATAATTAAAACATAATCTGGACAATTTAAATTCACATAATTAAAACAAGACACAATTAATTAAATTAAGACCTAATTAATTCGGTTAGGACAAGACACATTGAAAACATGCAATAAACATATTTATAAGCTATAGGAATTAAGATGATTTAATAACATGTAATAAAACACAATTAACATGCATAATTAAATTTGTCCAGATTTAAGACCAATTAAATAATGAAAACTAATTGAGCTGTGTATAACTAATTAACTAACTCAAATAATTATTTCCACAACTATATTATCGCATAAATGGAATTAAGCTAGATTTGAGCTGATTCGAGCTCATTGAGCTGAAATGGAGCTTAGTTCAGCTCGCAACAAATTTTCGAATGGCGCTTGATGAATTGAACCAAGGATGTTTTCGGGGCAGGGTCGTATCATCCCCCTTCTTCGAAGCGACTTGTCCTCAAGTCGATGCGTTGGTTCACTCGAACATAGCTCCTCTTACTCGACTTTCCTCGATCGAACGGGACTAGTGGCAATTGAGTCCACTGAAAAGAATAGCCATGGGTTATTAAATAGCAATGCAAACAAACTTGTAGTCCAATCATAAGCATAACAAAACAAGTATAATGCATGCGAATGGACAGATTCAAATTACCATGCAAGCAAGCTAATGTACTCGCCAATGCCTCGTGAAATATTTGAAACAAATATGGACATGTTTTAAGGCATTTAATCATCTCAAATTGTTTCCACAAGTCATAACCAGAATGTGAATAATGAATCAGATGGTAGACATAATCGTCACAAACAGGTATTTGAAAGGATTCACACGGTTCATGGATTTGCACAATCATACCATGCATTAATCGATGGACTATAGATTCACTCACACATGCATCATAAAAATTATCAAAAACAATAATATTTTTATCAACCATCAAAACAGATAGATCATCAATAAGCAAAATGGTACAACTAAGCACAACACGATCTAAGTGTTTTACAAAAGTTAAATCTTCAACACGATTTTTAACACCATCCGAGGAGAACAAAAGTGTTTCAAAAGTTTCAAGCATCTTACCTTTATAAGTAGAAAAATAAGGGTCAATTTTACCTTTTCCATTTAATACAAACCTTCGCTCATCGGGGGCATAGTGTAGTCGAAGCTCTGTTGTTGAGTTAACCTTTGTCAAATGAGACTCAAACTTCATGTACAACCACAGAAATTGTTTAAGGCATGAATATAAATTGAAAACAAATTTGGCAAATTTCATTACCTTATTCAAAAATAAAGTATCAAAACAATATAAAATATCCGCACACAATAGATGATGCTTGATTTTCCAACAAAATATACCAAAACAGATTCCGGGTTTAAAAACTTGATTTTGATTAGTCATGCTGAAGTGTAACAAAGATTTCATTAAACCAATCAAGTTAAACCATGAGGATTTTCGCATACATACCAACATACATTCAAAACTTTTTTTATTCTCCAACACAAATTTGCACAAATTCGCGGATTTTACACAAGGTAAATCAAGAGATAACAACTCACGCTTCCTTTCGTAATGGCTTTATCAACCACAATCAAAGAATAACAATTAATCGAATCAAAATGAGGGGATCTTTTAAGAACTAAGTCACCAAAAGTTTTATCAATACATTTCAAATCTGCATGGGACTCGGTTGCTAAAAATTCCTTACCTTGCTTACCTTCGGGCTCATGTAGTGTGATTTCATCTTCAACCTTGCCTATGTTGATCGGTTGAAAGTGTCTTTCGTCGGAAAGGTATTGAAGTTGAAAGTTATCTTTCGGTCTTTCGGGAACCTGAAAAGTAGCAACACGAGAAAAATTCATATATTGGTTAGTGGAAACATTCCTCACTACCTTTTCCTCGTCTTTTTCTTTTGTTTCTTTTTCTAACTCATTTTCTTTTCTTTCTTCAATTTCTTTTTCGATTTTCTCTTTTTCAATTTCTTTCTCAATCTCAATTTCTTTTTCAATTTTCTTTTCTTCATTTTCTTTTTCTCTTACGTTTTTGATTTTTTCTTTCATTTCTTTTTTTTCATCTTTCAATCTCATTCCATATTCGCTCATTTTCTCGCATCAACATCTCTTGCCTCTCTTTTCTTTTTATTTCTTTTTGTGTCTTCCTTTCATTACAAGATAGAGATGTTACAAATGAATCAGAACGAAAAGACTCTCGTTGGGTATGTACGAAATGTGATGTGAGCACATTTACGCCAACAAAGCAAACTGATCCGGAGGTCTTACTATTAGGACCTATTACCCGTTCTAAGGCAAAGAAATTCAGGGAATCCTTGTTCCTTACTTGTGCTACGATTCTAGATTCATTCGATCATGTTCATGCCTTCGAACATAGGCTTTATAACATGTTGCATGCTGATATGTGACATATCTTTGTTATATTACTAGTTCATGCGTTTAAGTATGTATAAGTTATGCTAAGTACGTTTCTGCAATTGGGTTGTTAGTATTTGTATTGTTTCTAAGTTGTTTCTAAATTGTAAGTGTGTTAAAGAATAAGAATTGCAAGTGTTCCAGCTTGTAACTGTGATTTCCATTAAATTTACAAGGCTTTGATAGAAGTTTGATATGTTTTGATATAGGTACAATAATGGACAGCAGCTTAAGGCCTCATTTCTAGCTCGATTGAAGCTTAAATATGTACGTGCAGCTCCTCTCAGCTCGAAATAGTTCTGAAAGTTCGTTTCCAACTCATTTCAGCTCAGTATATTTCCAGCTAGCTCAATTTAAGCTCCACCAGCTCAACTCTAGCTAACAAGTCTAGATGTAGCTGGAAGGTGTCCTACGTGTCGGGGAGTGTCCCATACACATGTGGCAGCCTAGATGGCATCCCAGCATGTAAAGCACACACGTAACAGCCTTGACACATATGTGTGCATGTGTGGCTGAAATTAGCCCTCTTCTCTACATATGACGCCAAATTCAAAGGGATAAGAACAAGAGTTCAAATGTTTGAATTTCAAACGTTTTGGATAAGAACAAGAGTTCAAATGTTTGAATTTCAAACGTTTCACACATATTAAATGTGTGGCTGGTATTTGATGGCACCAAGAGAGGATATAACTCCTTCATATTCAAATTTGAATTCTTTATTTACAGCCACAAATTCAAATTCGACAACCCCTTCCTTGTACTTATAAATAGATGTTCAAACAATGTAATCTGGTTAGATGATTTTTATTAAACAAATACTTGTGAGAATTTTTTCTCAATTTCGGTTCTTCATTGAACTTTCTTTTGACATTTCAGACTTAGTTTGTCGTGTCAAAACTTACTTGATACTTAGGGTTCCTAGATTGCTATCTAGAGGGTCCAAGTCCTTCGACGTGAAACATATTCGATTCGGGTTTGCATAGTCTATTGTGCAGGTTCTTTCGAGTTTTTTGTCTCTAATTTTTTTATATGTTGATTTTGTTCCCTTTATTTTGTTTTGTTTGTGTGTTGTTTATGCTGCAGAAAGGATGTTGCTATAATCCTAGATCCACATTCCTTCAAGGTTCCTTGTTTCGATAAGCAACGTCATATCAAATGGTATCAGAGCTTAAGTTGGATTTTAGCACGTTCTGCACCAAAAGAAAACAAACAAACAAAATAAAAAAATTATATATTGATTAAAGTTTAAAAAAAACAAAAAAAATCGAATATCAAAGTTTAAAAGAAAAAGAAAAAAAATTGAAAAAAATATATATAAAATAAAATCAGTTTTTGAAATTTTGTGCAAATTACAAAAGAACAGTGTTGAATTGTGTGTGACATGTTGGAAGCTGCTCAAATTACACCTTGAATTACGTGAAAATCATCTGAAACAACTTTTCTTGTTTGATTCGGTAATAGGATTATTGTAAGCATTTCTTTTGTAGTAAGTTGTTGAGTTTTTTTTCTTTCTTGTTGTCATCCTTGTTTCTTCATTTTTTTTCTTTCTTTGCCAGTCCTATATCTTTCTTTAACTATTTGTTTCTTTAGCCTTTTCTTTTCTTTTCCCTTTCTCTTGTAAGTTTGACACAGTTAATAAGTTCGAAGGATCGGGTTAGTTTCCTAAAGAACTGATTGCGAGTGATCGAGTGGAAAAAGGCATTGAGCGTTGTGAGAATAGAAGGGGAGACAAAAAGAGCCATTCAAGTATTCTCTCAAGTGAAACACGAGCGTTGAGTGTATTTTGAGTGCACTGTTCTTTATAGTAAAAACTGAGAGGTTTTGTGAGTGTGCTATGAGGACTTTTATTATTATTTTTACTTAAATTTTATCAGTATTCTTTGTGTTGTTTAAGTATGACAGGATCAGAAGATCGTATTCGTGATGAAAATCAGCCACCAGATTTGCAAATACAGGCTCTTACTCGCACCTTGCAACGTCTGTTAGAAAATGCATTAGAGCCTATATACATTCTCATTTGGACAAGATCAATGGGGGTGGTTCCCAATCTGTCCATAATGAACAGAATGATGAAAATGACGTCGAACATTCACCAAGGCTGAATCAACGACCAAGACACGCAGTTGATGATAATATTTCTAACATAAAAGTTGCTATACCTTCTTTTCAGGGACGAACAGATCCTGATGCATCTCTTGCTTGGGAAAGCAGGGTAGAACATGTTTTCGAGTGTTATAATTACTCAAAACAGAAGAAGGTTCGTTTGGCTGTGATGGAATTCACAGACTACGCCTTGATCTGGTGGGATCAATTATT
Source organism: Gossypium raimondii (assembly GCF_025698545.1). Lineage (NCBI taxonomy): Eukaryota > Viridiplantae > Streptophyta > Magnoliopsida > Malvales > Malvaceae > Gossypium > Gossypium raimondii. The sequence continues at coordinate 30,238,005 of NC_068567.1, read as the reverse complement.
GATAAGTCGAAGACGTACTGGTGAAGGTCCCATGAGAACTTGGGCAGAAATGAAGCAAATCATGCGCAAGAGATTTGTTCCTTCTCACTATTGATGTGATCCAGCTCGGTTGATTGAGTCGATTCACTTGATTGCCCGATCGTTGACGAGAAGTTTATTCGATTTTGTAGATAGATGGAGTTAGATGATTTTTTTTATAGCGGAAGCTGAGAAAATGGGTTCAAAAGATGGTTTGGATAGATGTTTGATAGGTTCAGTGAAATAAAGAAATATTATTTATAATTTAATAGTTAAAATGGAATGGAAAAATAGAACTCAAGCGAAGAACGATTCAATACTATATGAAGTATTGCCCCGGGACTTATATTGCTCAAGGTGGATTATATGGATTGTCGAAGATGGACCTTGACCCGTTACCTATAGAGAGGTAGGAATCAAAGGTTTAAAAAGGTGGATGAACGCCACACCAGGATGGTGATAAGTTTAAGAAGTCGGGTTGACGCCACTAGCGAGCTAGATAAGTCAGACGAGACTCAAACGAAATCGGGTTGGAGGTAACCTCACAATAAGTTTAATAATCAGAAATGTCTAACCTTTTTACAAAAAGAAATGAACTATTTATAGACTTCAGATGATAGCCGAATAGTCATACTAAACAAGCTTAAAGACTAAGTAATTCGGCTTTAAATGTGTAAAACTAAACTAGAAATGTATCCATTAAAAGTGATGTCCAAATTAATTTGTATGGATGTTCAATGGCCAACTTCATGAGTAAGGAAATGTACTTGAAGGCTGATGAATGCATGGGATGTCAATAGCTTTGTCTAGATTCGGCCAAGGTGTGAATGGACACTTCAAAAGATGTCTTTTGGCGAATAGGTGCATAGGAAATTCAATGGTCAAGAACCGATGCATGTAGGTGGATATTCATGCACTCTTCCATTCATTGTATTGAATCATTCATGCATCATCTTTAAGGCAACCATTCGTTGTAGGTAGTCAAATCTTATTTATTTGGCATGTGCGATTTATTGGTGACAGCGACATTCTTGCTGTATTGTGATCAAAACCAAGTTTTTAAGCCCGGAGCATGTTTTCATAAGTTGTTGATAAATGAAGGCAAGCATCATGAATTTATTCTACATAAATGTGTTAAAACCTTTCATTTGCTCCAAATTTTATCATTATGTTCGAAAATAGAGCACGTGAATTCTGATGGCTTGCGAAGTCAAAATCAAATATTTGATTCCGGAGGTTGTAATATATTATGGTTTAAAGGATTTGAGCGTGTTTTTCATGGTTATGACTTTCCATTACTTCATGTTCTTTCTATAATGCCAATCAAGAAACTTTCAAGTCAAAGTGAAATGGTAAGAGAAAACCTCGTTTTTGATCCCAGTGATTATTGTTTTTTATTATTGTTCAAGGGATTTGAACCATGGAATTTTGATTGCCGTGAATATAATCATCGAATGCTTTGTGACTCTGGTATATTACCATCAAATAAAATTTTGATTCATCAAGAAATGGTAAAGCTAACTCATGTTTTTGATCCCGACATTGTTTCATTTATTCAATTTTTGAATGAGATTTCAGAAAATTCTTTTGAGCTTATAATTTCGAGTGTCACTAACCTATTTCATTCTTGTGTAGGTGACACTTTGGAATGGTTTCCTCCTAAAGAGGGAGGGCATGAAAATAACATGTTTCCTTTTCGGATTATCAGTGGTTCTCAAGTTTTTGGAAATGAATATGTCAGGTTCATAAGCAAAATGGTTCGTGACCTTGATAGATTTTTTCTCGAGAAAATGGCCCAATTTGAGCACAAATCGTCTTCAAGAGGGAGGGTATGATGCGATCCCGGCCGCATCATGTTATGAAACAACTCGATGCCACCGAGATTGGCCCAGACTTGAGGGGCCTAAGTGCAAAATGAAGCTTTTAATTTTAGTTTGTTAATTTGGTAATTGGAATAAGGACTTTGATTTATTTATTTTAGTTACTTTAGCTATTATAATATGAGTCTTTAATTATGTCTTGTTTATTAAATGCATATTTAATTAATGTCTTGCATTATTGATCTATATTTTTTAATTATGACATGCATTATGTGTTCTGCATTTAATAAAGTCATGCATTATGTTACTCTCATGTTAGTTAAGATTGCATCATAAGTTATGTCATGCATTATGCAACTCCCATGTTAGTTAAAGTTTGCATCTTTTAATGAAGTCATGCATTAAGTAATTCATTGTTCATTTAGTTTACATCTTAATTAAACCAAGCATTTAAGCATCTTAGTTGTTAAATATGTTTGAATTTGTTTATATTTAATTTGGCTGTTACTTTTTAATGCATAAGTTATAATGTGTTTAATTTTTCTTAAATAAATTAATTGTCTAATTGTTGTAGGAAAGTCAAAAAGGCTGGTCACATATTTAAAGCTACAATAGGGCTGTTCGTTTGCCAAGAAGAATCAAATGCTGTCACAGTCAATAGGCTGTCCAGTTTTGGCATAAAAGAGTGTACATTTGGTCACTTAATTGCTGGTGCATATTTGGACCATTTTTGGGGGATATTGAAGCACTTAAAGCTCATTATGGTGACTTTTCAAATGGACCAAGAGTGACTCTTCAAGTCTGATCGGTTTCATGCACTCAAAGCTAGTTATGGTGCCAATTAAAGAGATGAATACACAAGCATTAAGACATTTGGTTAAGGGGAAAATGAAGGGACATCAAGCAGCACATTTAAAGGACCATTAAGCCTTCATCAAGTGAAAAAGGCATGACTTTTCAACTATGCATGAATCAAGTGAAAAGACATGAATCTTTGGTTGTCCATTAAGAGCTATAACCGAATTTAAAAATTTTAATGACTTTAGTTATATGCTGAAGGTGAAAGGTCACAAATAGGCATTTGAACAGTCATAATAATGCCTAAAAATAGATTGTAAGAAGACATTATTTTTGTTAGACAATACACTTTGACATTTTATGAATTTTAATTCATTTGTGAGTTTATTCAACTCTCTAAATTCGTTTAAGACTCAAGTTGACTTATCTAGCATAGCAAGTGGCGTCTTCCTTGTTTCTTTGAACTTATCACTCAAACCCGAGTGTGGCGTTCACCCCTTTTGATGCCTTTGGTTCCTAACTCTCTATAATTAGCGGGTCAAGGTCCTTTGTTTCTTTTCCAGCATTTTAAGTGATTTATAAGTTTCAGGTCACTAGTTTTAATAGTATTGGTTCACTCTTGTCCTTAAGCTCAACTATCAGTTCTATCCAACATTCTGATTTGTTTACTTCAAACCTTAGCCAAATTTTCACCATCATTCACTTAGTCATTTCCATAATCAATTCTGATACGACCCCGCCCCGGAAACATTTTTGATTCAGCTCATTCGAGCTCAATTCAGCTCATTGAGCTCGTTATTAGCTCACTAGCTCATTTAATTTAATTTGCTGGAATAAATTAATTAGTTGAGTTAGTTATTTTAGCTTAAATAATTACTAAGTATTTAATTAAGAAATCTGGACATTTTAAATATGTTTTATTTGTTTTAATGCATGCTTTAATTTGTCTTAAGCCTATTTAAATGTGTTCTATTTAGTACAGCTTTTAATGTGTCTGGATGGATTTAATGTTGTTGTTTAATGTGTCTTTAGTGCTTTAAAGTGTCAAATTTAATATGTCTAATTGTTGACTTAATTCAGCCGAATTAATGAACCACTTTAATGTGTCTTGTGGCTGCCGAATTTAATGAGGTTTAATTATGTCTTGACCGAATTTATTTTGTGTCTGCAGTAATTAATTCAAATTGAAACAACTACTTAATGGCAAAGGAGACATGCATTTAAGTTGCTTTTCTACATGCAAGGAACGGCATTTAAAGGAAGCAAAGATATGAATTAAATCAAGTGAGAATAAAGGAGGTGTTGGCGAATTTAATGTAAAGCATAGACATGCATTTAAGGTGATGTTCAACAATGACAATAAAGGAGGTGTTGGCGAATTTAATGTAAAGCATAGACATGTATTTAAGGTCTTGTTGGGCATGCAAGAGTCGGCCATTCAATGAGATCTTTGGAATGCATTAAAGTGGTGGCAATTCAATGTGCTGCAGAACATGTTTTAAAGGAGTTGTCAAGCATGCAAGGGACGTCCATTAATTAGTCTGCTGAAAAGAGAATACATGAAGCATTAAAAGTGCTATTTTCGTGAACATCAAAGGGTCTGCTGGTTGGTATTTTCAAGTAGCCATTCGCCAACAACATGCTTGGCGTTTCCTCTCTTCAAGGTGAACTTTACACTACCCAAAGAAGTGTTTTGTGTGCCAAGACGTCACTAATGCTGCTGCTGATCATTAGGATTCTCAAGGCTGATTTAATGAAGAGAATTTAAGTCATTATCTACTAAAACGTTGAACTCTTCCACCTAAGAAATCAACTCATTTATTCAAATTTGAATTGGGACTTTAAGTCTGCTTGCCCATTACCGCTTTCCAAGGCCTAGAATATTTCAAAAAGCATTGAGCTTAGTTATTAAGATATTTCACTTATTAATTTAGCTCAATTAAATCTGCTTATTGTGACTATTCGGTTGGGCACTTCTTAGACTATAAATAGTTTGTTTTGTAATCATTTTGGGTTAGACAATATACTTTTGAATTATATATGAATTCTGATTACTTTGTGAGTTTATTTTCAACTCTCATTGTTCTCCAAAGACTCGTCTGACTTATCAAGCAACCCTTGTGGCGTCAACCCGTCTTCTATTCCGAACTTATCACTTTGCACCCAAAGTGTGGCGTTCAAATTATACCGAGGTTCCTATCATCTTTGATAGCGGGTCGAAGGTTCTATTTTATTCATTTTCCATCCATACACCATTTTAGCCTATCTAAGTATTCCTATAAGTGCCAGGTTAATACACTTATATTGTGTTGGTTCAACTTGAATACTTGGATTTCATTCACATATCTACCTCAATACATTCCATCACCCCTTTTTGAACTAATTCAAGCTTTTATCTCTTGTTTCTTAACCTATTTTCGACAAACCTTAATATTACTCCAATTCACGATCGGGCACATCAACGACTCGACTCTCCTTCCCGAGCCGAGGTCGTATCATTTGGTATCAGAGCTAGCTGAATCGGAGTAAGATCGACGTTATCGGTATTACGGTATTATAAAAAAATAAAAAAAACTTGAAAAAAATTCGAAAAAAAAATTCAAAAAAAAAGTTTGTATTCAATTTATTTTTACTTTTTGTATTTAGTATTGAAGAAAAAAAAGAAGAAAAAAATTCGGAATTAGAAAAAAAGAAGAAAAAAAATCGAAATTGAAAAAAAAAGAGTGATTGAAATTCATTTTGGGTTTGTAAAAGCATTGCTTGTTGCCTGAAGGACCATATCTATATAGCCACACTTAACCATTTCTATTTTGTTTGATAGCCTACCATTTCCGACATCATTACCCACCAAGCCAAATCAATTTTGTAAGCCGACGCCAAATGGTATTGATTCGTCGACTTAGTTTGCGAAGAACTTCGAGAGGCGAAAAATCGAGTGGAAAAAGGCAAGAGTGATTGGTGTGAGTTCATTCGAGAGAAGAAAAGCCAAAAGCGAGCGTAAACACGAGTGGAGTGAAAATTTTCTTTCTGAGTGACTTGTGAGGTTTTGTGGTGAGGTATCTAATTTTCTGTTATTATTATTATTTTTAACATTTCTTCTTTTATTGTATAATCATGTCTCGAGAAGAATTTTCCGAAATAGACTTCCAATATTTGATGCAAGAGATGCGTAGAATGGTGAAATCAAAATTTGATAAGTTGCATGATAGATTGGATCGAGTGGAGGAAAGATTCCGACGAAAGCCAAATTCACCGAATCAAGAGACGGAGACAAGATCATTTCGAAAGCACACATTCCATGATTATTCGAGAAGAGATGAACGAGTTTCTTATGCATCGAGATATTTTCCCACGGAGGGTTATTCACAAAGAGATGATCGTGACTTGCACGATGAATCTGCCATTTCTTTCGAACGAGAAGCTTGCCGTTATGATTCTTATAAGTTATCATCTTCTTGTAATGGAAGAACAAGACAAAAAGAAAATAGAAGAAAAGAAAGACAAGAGATGTTGATGCAAGAAGATGAACGAATCTTGAATGAAATTGAGAGAAGAAAAAAGAAATGAGAGAAAAATAAAAAGAAATAAAAGAAAAAGAAAATGAGAGTGAGAGTGAGAAAAAGAAAAAAGAATTTAAGATTGAGATTTATATTGAGAAAAAAATTGAAAAGGAAAAAGATGTTGAAAAAGAAATGAGAGAAAAGGAAAATGGTGAGCGAGAACAAGAAAAAGAGAGGAAAATTTTAACTAACCCCCGAGATGTTTGTTTTTGTTCTGTTCCTTCTTTTCAGGTTTCGACAAATCTCTATGACGAATATCAACTTCAATATCTTCCTGACGAGCGACGTCTTTGCCTGACCGAAAAAGGTAAGGATGAAGTTGAAATTGAACCACATGAGCCCGAAGGTAAGATAGGTAAGGAACACCTAGCACTTGAATTTCCATTATCTTCCTTGAATGTGGATAAACATAATGTCGACTTCATCTTTGTAAAAGCTCCATGCCAAAAAGTGGTTGATTTTCCTTCATCGATTAGTGTTTTAATCTCAAATGGTGGTGAGACGAGCTTTCCCAAAACAAATTTTTGCGTTGACAAGATTGGTTTAATGAACTCTTTGCTACTCTTTGGCATAAATAATCAAAATCAAATTTTTAAACCCAGAATCTGTTTTAGTACATTTGTTGGGAAATTCAAGCATGACCAATTGTGTGCGAACAATTTCTATTGTTTTGACGCTTGGTTGTTCACTAAGGAAACGTGGTATGATAAATTTGATTTCAATTCAATCCTTAGTCTATTTCTGTGGTTATACCTGAAGTACGTATTTCATTTCGACAAGGTTAATTCCACCAAGGAGCTTCGATTGCATTACAAGTCCAAGGAGAGAAGATTTGTGATGATCGACGAAGGTAAAAATGATCCAATTTTTCCATTCTTCGAGGTGAACAAGGTATGACTCATGAGAACTTTAAAATCTTTCTGCCCTATTCGTTTGGAAATAAACATCTTTTTGAAGAATTGGTTTTTGCAAAGTATTTCAATCGTGAAGTGTTTAATTGTTCAGCTTTATTTGAAAGTGATTTATCTATTTTGATTGATGCTGATAATGCAAATTTGGAAGAACCCATCGTTCAATTTCCATTGCCAAGTTTTATTGTGCGAGATTTCCATTCATTTGTTTGTGATGAAAGGATTACGCTGATGGTGTCTTCATTTCATTTGAAATATGTTGGTAAGACTATTATTGTTGATAAATTTGTTGGTGAATCAATAGGCAAACGTCCACTACAAGTTTCAATCGAACAAGAGCATGAATCCAATGGTTTTTTTTATTTACCTGATAATGTAGAAAATGTTTGGTCGTTGAATTGCTGTGAAAGCTTACTATGTTTGAACGAAGAAATTTGGAAAAGATTCAAGGCAAATGAGCGTTTTAACATACCTGATTTTGTGAGCCTATCCATTCCATGCTATCATAAAGGGCTGTATAAGGACAAACTTTTTATGAGGGACAAGAAGCTCGACTTGAGGACAAGTCGCTTCCAAGAATGGGGGATGATACGACCCCGCCCCGGAAATATTTTTGATTCAGCTCATTCGAGCTCAATTCAAACTCATTCATTCGTTATTAGCTCACTAGCTCATTTAATTTAATTTCTTGGAATAAATTAATTAGTTGAGTTAGTTATTTTAGCTTAAATAATTACTAAGTATTTAATTAAGAAATCGGACATTTTAAATATGTGTTATTTGTTTTAATGCATGCTTTAATTTGTCTTAAGCCTATTTAAATGTGTTCTATTTAGTACGACTTTTAATGTGTCCGGACGGATTTAATCTTGTTGTTTAATGTGTCTTTAGTGCTTTAAAGTGCGAATTTAATATGTCTACTTGTTGACTTAATTCATAGAATTAATGAACCACTTTAATGTGTCTTGTGGTGCCGAATTTAATGAGGTTTAATTTATGTCTTGACCGAATTTATTTTGTGTGCGCAGTAATTAATTCATTTGAAACAACTACTTAATGGCAAAGGAGACATGCATTTAAGTTGCTTTTCTACATGCAAGGAACGGCATTTAAAAGGAAGCAAAGACATGAATTAAATCGGCAGCAATAAAGGAGGTGTTGGCGAATTTAATGTAAAGCATAGACATGCATTTAAGGTGATGTTCAACAATGACAATAAAGGAGGTGTTGGCGAATTTAATGTAAAGCATAGACATGTATTTAAGGTGTTGTTGGGCATGCAAGAGTCGGCCATTCAATGAGATTTGGAATGCATTAAAGTGGTGGCCAAATTCAATGTTGCAGAACATGTTTTAAAGGAGTTGTCAAGCATGCAAGGGACGTCCATTAATTAGTCTTTGAAAAGAGAATACATGAAGCATTAAAAGTGCTATTTTCGTGAACATCAAAGGGTCTGCTGGTTGGTATTTTCAAGTAGCCATTCGACCAACAACATGCTTGGCGTTTCCTCTCTTTAAGGCTGAACTTTACACTACCCAAAGAAGTCATTTTGTGTGCCAAGACGTCACTAATCTCTGCGATCATTAGGATTCTCAAGGTGATTTAATGAAGAGAATTTAGTCATTATCTACTAAAACGTTGAACTCTTCCACCTAAGAAATCAACTCATTTATTCAAATTGAATTGGGACTTTAAGTGCTTGCCCATTACCGTTTCCAAGGCCTAGAATATTTCAAAAAAGCATTGAGCTTAGTTATTAAGATATTTCAGCTTATTAATTTAGCTCAATTAAATCTGTTTATTGTGACTATTCGGTTGGGCACTTCTTAGACTATAAATAGTTTGTTTTGTAATCATTTTTGGGTTAGACAATATACTTTTGAATTATATATGAATTCTGATTACTTTGTGAGTTTATTTTCAACTCTCATTGTTCTCCAAAGACTCGTCTGACTTATCAAGCAACCCTTGTGGCGTCAACCCGTCTTCTATTCCGAACTTATCACTTTGCACCCAAAGTGTGGCGTTCAAATTATACCGAGGTTCCTATCATCTTTGATAGCGGGTCGAAGGTTCTATTTTATTCATTTTCCATCCATACACCATTTAGCCTATCTAAGTATTCCTATAAGTGCCGGGTTAATACACTTATATTGTGTTGGTTCAACTTGAATACTTGGATTTCATTCACATATCTACCTCAATACATTCCATCACCCCTTTTTGAACTAATTCAAGCTTTTATCTCTTGTTTCTTAACCTATTTTCGACAAACCTTAATATTACTCCAATTCACGATCGGGCACATCAACGACTCGACTCTCCTTCCCGAGCCGGGGTCGTATCAAATTCATTTAGCCAAATTCCTTCAAACTTTGAATTGAACGAAGCTTCTCCACTTTACGATCGGGCACATCTACGACTCGAATCACAACCCAGGAGATGAGTTCGTATCAACATTCAAAGGGACACATGCATTTGGGACGTTCATGCAAGAGGAAGATGCTGATTGTTCATGTATTTGAAGATTCATGGACCGTATTTATGGACAATTAGAAGATAAATGCTTGGGAAATTCGTACAAGTACCAACTAGCATCTAGAACAAACCGTTTCTTCTCTCATGCATGATTATTTTTTCCATTTATTAATCTACATGGACGTTGGCCACAAGGGAGATGAATTTCTATACATTCAATTCAAGTATTCAAGGCACATTAAAGCCTCATTCGGCCATGGGAGATGTAGGAGCATTAAAGGGCTACACATTCATGGCATTACGGCTATTCTTCAAGGCTAAGCATGCATGAATGCATCAAGTGAAGCAACATGATGGTTCGGTCAATTCATGCACCATCTTCAAGCATCAATCGAATTTTAATGCTTTTGTGTGAACATGTAAAATACAAATGTGAATAGAATTTAAGTTAGTGTGAACATCATAGATGCCGAATATCAATAGGCATATTAGGCTTATAAATGGTTTCTTTGTAAACTAGAGGAGGAACTTTTTCCATTTTATTGAATGAACATTTGCTCTTGTGAGGTTTCTTCCTCTATATTTCGTGTGAGTCTCAAGTGACTTATCTAGCGTGCTAGTGGCATCAATCTGAACTCCTTCTTGAACTTATCCCCAACCCTTTGGTGTGGTGTTCACCTATCCTTCTACCAAACCATATTTCCACCTTAAACAATATAAGAACCTGGGTGACACTCTTTATAGTGTTGAATCGCTCTTGACGTTTAAGTTCGCTATCCATTTCCATCATCTATCTTTTTCTATCTTATCTATCTTTCTTTATTTGTTAAACCGAGCCCATCTAATTATCTTTCATCTTTTATTTCTTGTTAGCCAACTTATCCTATCTATCTTTTAGCCTTTTGAACCTATTTCATCATATACCTCTATATTTAGCCAAAATACACCTTTCTCACAACACCGAACGAAACTTCTCACCGATGATCGGGCAACTTACGTAGACTCGACTCAACCTACTATGTCGGATCATGTCAAGTTGAATGTTGCAAATTTGGCTTATTGGTGTCCAAACATCGTCTTAAGTAGCTCACATGTTGGATTTATGTTGGAAATTTGAATAAGAGGCTAGCTTCAATGTTGTGACATCCTCCACATTTAGTCAACTCGTTAGCTCTTTCTTAGGCCCGAATTGGCCTAAAAGGTCATAGAACAACACTAAAAGCTCAATTTATTAAACTTAACTTCAAAACCAAGTAATCCTAAAAACAAAATTAACAGATAGAAAATCACTTGAATACAAGCCCATTAAGTTGTGGAAAGAGCTTAATTAGCCATAATGAATTCTGCTAGATCAAATTCCCCCACACTTAAATCTCAAACAAACCGAACATTCATCATGCAATTAACAGACATCCCTTGAACATGCTTAATACAAATAGTTAGTTTGGAGACATAAAAGCTAAGAGTACTTGCTAAAACCTATAACTTTAACATGATATGCAAAATACTTTTGGTTCAAACACAAAAGTTCACTAGATTATAAGATTAACAAGTAAAAATATGGTTAAGCATATGGTTCCATCAAAATAGACTACACGAGTAAAGTATTTATGTTAAAAGAATGCAAACAACTAGAATTCACATAACTCATCATGATTGATGTGATCCTTACTACGCAATAAAATAAAAAGTCATGATTTAAAGTTCTCGATTGTTCTTAACAAGTACTCTCTCGAATTAAGATAGAAATTCAAAAGAAAATAAAGGATAAAAGGTAAAATTGGAATATAATTCATGAACTTGAAACAAACTAAAAATGAACTAATGTTATAAAACAACATGACCTGATTTCTATAAGGTTGTTTTCAACTCGAGAAGTTTGAAAAGAAGAAATCTTGATCCACTATCTATAAATAGATAGGAACCATAGGTATAAAGGTGATCACCACACTCTAGAGACAGACGAGAAGGGGAGTGATAAGATTGGTTTTCAGTAAATGCCACAAGATGAAGTCTTGATAAGTTCAGGCTGAGTTCTTAAAGAACAAAGAGGTAAACTCTCAAAGATATAACAAAGTTCATTAGCTTTAAAAGCTTAAATATGACAACTATTTATAGAAAACTAACTAGGTAGCTAAATGGACAATTTCTGCCATTGATGATGTACTTGAACTATGTCGTACATGAATCTCTTAAGTACAATGAATTCTTTTAATTACATGAACCTTCATTTGATGTTGAAATTCATCATTATTCTCCCCCTTGTGCCATCCATACATACTTAACCTGTAACAACCCATTTTTTAATGGTGTCAAAAATGGTGGTTTCGGGCCACAAATTCGACGAGTGAGTTTGTAAATATTATTATTTAATATTTACGAGTCAAATATAGTATTAAATTAAATTTTGATCTAGTAATTTATGTTATTTGAATTAATAATTAAGTTCAACTGGTGTGTTCCTAAAGTTAAGTGGTTTTAGAAAATGAAGTATCATGACCCCATTTCAATAAACTGAGCCCGTAAATATTTTATTAAATATTTACGAAGTGTTGTTAGGGTCATATTAAAATTTGGTTAAGAAATTTTAATGTTTAGATAGTTACTTAATTAAAAGGACTAAATTATACAATGTGTAAAAGTTAAATGATATGGTGTTATATGTGTTAATTTATTATATTACCTAAAATTTAGGGTATAATAAGGTAATTGAACCTTAATTTAACTTAATAGCTAGTTGGTAGTAAGGATATGTATTGTTATATGTTAAAAATATATGTAAATAAAAATAATATATGATAATTAATGAAAGAAAAGAAAAGAAACATGAGCATCTTCATCATGTTTTCTTCTAAATCGATTCTACCATTAAAGGAGAACACCAAGCTTCGATCAAGGCTATTCCTCATCGCATGGTATGCAATTCAATTATGTTTGTAGTAATGTTTATGTTTTTGACATCGTATTAGTTTAATCTAGCTAGCCTGGGGGTCAATTTGTAAAATTGTTAAAAGTTTAGGGACTTTTCATTAATGAGTTTGATGTGTTTGTGAATTTAGTTGATGAATTATTAAAGTTAGTATCTAGATATAAGTATTTTGTTAAGTGATTTTTAGTGATTTTGAATGTTAGAGAATAAGGGTCGATTTTACCTTTTCCATTTAATACAAACCGTCGCTCATCGGGGGCACAGTGTAGTTGAAACTCCGTTGTTGAGTTAACCTTTATCAAATGGAACTCAAACTTCATGTATAACCACAGAAACTGTTTAAGGCAAGAATATAAATTGAAAACAAATTTTCCAAATTTCGTTACCTTATTCAAAAACCAAGTATCAAAACAATAGAAAGTTTTTGCACACAATAGATGATGCTTGAGTTTCCAACAAAATATACCAAAATAGATTTCGGGTTTAAAAACTTGATTTTGATTAGTCATGCCGAAGTGTAACAAATATTTCATTAAACCAATCAAGTTAAACCATGAGGATTTTCGCATACACACCAACATACATTCAAAACTTTTTTTATTCACCAAAACAGATTTGCACAAATTCGTGGATTTTACACAAGGCAAATCAAGGGAATAACAACTCACACTTCCTTTCATAATGACTTTATCAACCACAATTGAAGAATAACAATTAATCGGATCAAAATGAGGGGATCTTTTAAGAACTAAGTCACCAAAAGTTTTATCAATAATTTTCAATTCTGTACGGGACTCGGTTGCTAAAATTTCCTTACCTCGCTTACCTTCGGGCTCATGTAGTGTGATTTCATCTTTGCCTATGTTGATCGTATGAAAGCGTCTTTCATTTGAGAGGTATTGAAGTTGAAAGGTATCTTTCGATATTTCGGGAACCTGAAAAGTAGCAACACAAGAAAAATTCATATCTTGGTTAGTGGAAACATTCCTCACCACCCTTTCCTCGTCTTTTTCTTTTGTTTCTTTTTTTCGTCTCTCAATCTCATTCCATATTTGCTCATTTTCTCACATCAACATCTGTTGCCTCTCTTTTCTTTTTATTTATTTTTGTGTCTTCCTTTCATTACAAGATAGAGATGTTACAAATGAATCAGAACGGAAAGACTCTCGTTGGGTATGTACGGAATGACTTGCATATGAACAATGATCCCCTTGGAAAACTTCACTCTCGAAACTTGCTTTGCATCGTCTTGAATTCCTCGTTGAATAGGAGTCATGATATGAATCTCTTCTCGAATATTCGTTGGATGTTTGTCTTCTTGGCACTCTCATTTCTGCCCTTTCACTTGAGTTAAGTTGTCCTCGTTGGGCTCTTTTCTCCACTAGCATCTCATTGATAGTAGCACTCAATGTTCGAAGTATGGCAGCCCGTTTGTCTAACTGTGTTGGATCATTTTAAATTTATCATGGACATCATTATGGTCATCATCAACTTGACCAACTCTAGACATTTTTTTTCTTTTTTTCAAAAACCTGCAAAACAAACACTCAACACTCAAAAAGGAAAATTAGCAAATCTCACTGTTAATCACTCAAAAAGAAAAATCAAACTCTCAATGAGGTAGAATTCAGTCTTGTGAGTTCTTTAGTAGAGTCTATATCAACCAATTAGAAAGTGTTTGAACCGAAACTACCAAAGAATCCTAATTTGCACTAGGATGCCAAAAACTGACGAGACACCAATTGATTTGTGTTGCACCGAGGAAGAATTGTGCACACCTTAAAATCCTACTAACACAAGAAACAAGAAGGTGTTAGATAGTGTAAAGGGAGAATAAAGGCAAAACAAATGAAAACCTACAGCTAAGAATCACTAAAAATTACTGAAATCCAAAAACCCGAAAAACTGTGGAGTAACTTGACAACTTTGTTCGAGGTGTTCCTGATCTCCAAAAATCACAAAATTTAAACTGAAATGCCCTTAAATATTGTATATTTAGTCTAGAAATTTTTGGCACTAAACTCAACCCGCTAAATCTTTTTTTTAATTTTTACTTGATTTCGTATTTTTCAATTTTTTTCACTTTTTCTACTGATTTTTTTGTGGGAAATATTTTTTAATATTCTATCACAGTGCCGTAAATATGCATGTAAAATTTCAAACCAATCAGAAAACGTTTACCCACTCAAATGAATTTTTATCTAAAACTTTTTCTGGGTAAAAACTGATGTTTAATGTTTTTAAAAGGAGATTAGTTTAGAAATCACCCAAGAACACCCAAAACGCCCAAAATCTGATACCAAATGATAGAGGGTTACGCGCGGACCAAGATCAAGTTGTTAAGTCACGGGAAACTCCTACGAAGAACGCTAAACACTTAGATCTGAATCGAAGCAGAAAGATCAAAATCTTAGAATTTCCAGATCTGAAATAAAACTCTAAAACAGCAAAGAATAAACCAAGAATCGAAACACTTATTATTAGGGAATGCGGAAGTCAAGAACACGTGAATAAACTTCAAAGAAGTCTCTAATTCAACCGAATATGTCAATTGTACCAAAAAGAAAAAGTTAATTCAACAGATCACAAAAAGAACGAAAATTGATTTAGAATGAGGAATCGTGCAACAAGAAAGAGGGAAATTATGGATTAAGAATGATCTTTGATAATCAAGAACGATTATGAGCTTCCCAAACTGAATCTGAAAAGTTTAACATCCAAAACAGCAAATTGATACGACCACGCCCCGGGCACATTTTTGGACCAGCTCCATAAGTATTGCTTGCACACCCATGCGAGCTAAATTAGCTCAATTGCATCTCACTGAGCTTCGTTTAGCTCGTTTCCAGCTCAATGGGATCATTTTGCTTAATTTGAGTTTGTTTTAATTCTTATAATTTTATTTACTGAAACAAATTGAATAAGTTAGTTTATTTATTTATTCCAGCTCAAATAAGTGTTAGTATTAAATTTATTAAAATTGGACATTTTAATTAGGTGTTTTAAATATGTTTTATTTTTATGTTTTGTTAATGTGTCCTATTTTCATACATAGCATAAATATGTCTAGGCTATTACATCTATTTAATATGTCGAATTTAATGTCGCCACTACATGTTATAAATGTGTGCGGACGAATTTAATCTCGCCACTACATGTTATAAATATGCTGGACGAATTTAATGTCGCTACTACATGTTTGGCGAATTTAATGTATGTTTTAAGGTGTCCAATTGAATTTAATTGTCATTACATCATTTAAGTTGTTTTGCTACAACCGAATTTAATGAGGTTTAATTTATGTCTTGACCGAATTTATTTTGTGTCTGCAGTAATTAATTCATTTGAAACAACTACTTAATGGCAAAGGAGACATGCATTTAAGTTCTTTGTTCTACATGCAAGGAACGGCATTAATTAGTTCTTGGTGCTTTTTCATGTGGCCATTTAATGGACAGATTTAATGGGTGCATGCTTGCGAATTTAATGTGCAAAGAAAGACAAGCATTCAATGAGATGTTGAAGAAAGCATGTTGGAATTCATTAACGAAGCTCTCGCTGAATTTATGGGCCATATTGCATGTATTTATTTTGTCTTAAAACAAGAATTAAAGGCTGTTTTAATTTGGTGCAGGAATTTGGGCATGGACGGCTTTTATTTGCTGCTGATTGCTCTCCTCCATGCATTCCTTCATGAACAGCAAGGGCCTTTTTGGGAGTTTCTTTTCACTTGCCAAGCAGCTCAATTCAGCTCTTTAATTACCTTGGAGGATGCCCCAACTGATAAATAAATTTTTGTTATCTTTTGGCCATTCAGTTTCATGAGTTCACACACACAAGGCTGTTCCTATTTGATGTTCACACCATGGGCTGTTGGAGATCCCCAAAACGTCATTAAAAATAGGCAAGCTGTTTAGCTCACAAGGAGGCTTCATTAAGGTGCATTCAACTTTATTGGCCGAACCAAGACCTCTTATTCAGCTCACCAATACTTCCATTAATGTCCAGCTGAATGGACTCCATCTAGAAGCTGCCCAATTAAATTCTTCATGCATGAAGCTTCCCAAAAACGTCCTAGGAAGGTTGCTGGAAATTTCCAGCCTCTTTTGTTTTAATTTTGGCTGACCATTCAGCATCTTATTAGTCCATTCAGCTACCTTAGGAATTTATATTATAAATAGTTGTTTTGTAATCATTTTGGGGTTAGACAATATATTTTTAAAACTTATATGAAATTTATTTACTTTGTGAGTTCGTGTTCAACTCTCATTGTTCTTCAAGGACTTGTTAGACTTATCAAGTAACCCTTGTGGCGTCAACTCGTTTTTGTATTTCGAACTTATCACTTTGCACCCAAAGTGTGGCGTTCAAGTTATACCGATGTTCCTATCAATATTGATAGTGGGTCGAGGTTGCGTTTCTATTACCTACATTCCTAACCGTTACCATCTCAACGTAAGCATTCGTATAAGTTTCGGGATAACACACTTATATTGTGTTAGATCAACTTGAATACTTGGTTTTATGTTCACCTAACAATTTCCATTCATTCCATAACCTCTTTGAACCAAGTTGAGCCTTTATCTCTTCTTTCTTAACCTATTTTCGACAAACCTTAATATTACTCCAATTCACGATCGGGCACAACAACAACTCGGATTCAACTACTAAACCGGGGTCGTATCATTTGGTATCAGAGCTAGCTGAATCGGAGTAAGAATCATCGTTTTCGGTATTACGAGATTGTAAAAAAAATTTGAAAAAAAAATTTGAAAAAAAAAAATTTGTATTAAATTTACTTTTCCTTTTTTTATTTAGTATTGAAAAAAAAAGAAAAAAATTTGGAATTAAAAAAAAAGAGAAGAGGTCATAGTTGGATTGTAAAAGCATTGCTTGTTGCCCGAAGGACCTTATCTATATAGCCACACTTAACCATTTCTAGTTTGTTTGATAGCCTACCATTTCCGACATCGTTACCCACCAAGCAATTTTGTAATCCGACGCCAAACGGTATTGATTCGTCGACTTAGTTTGCGAAGAACTTTGAGAGGCGAAAAATCGAGTGGAAAAAGGCAAGAGTGATTGGTGAGACCATTTGAGAGAAGTAAAAGCCAAGTTGTGTGAATTTTCTTTGCGAGTGAAACGTGAGATTTTTGTGGTGAGCAATTAAATCATGTCTCAAGAAGAATTTTCCGAATCAAAATTCCAATATTTGATGCAAGAAATGCGTAGAATGGTAAAATTAAAATTTGATAAATTGCATTATCGTTTGGACCGAGTGGAGGAAAAGGCCCGACGGAAACAAAATCTACCAAGTCGAGAAACGGAGTTAAGATCATCCCGACGACACTACTCGACAAGAGACTCTTATCAAGACTTCTATTCAACAAGGCGTTCGAGACCAAGAAAAGCAAACTCCGAGTTTGAGTCCTTCCGAGATGATAAACGAAAAGGTAAACGTGTCTCTACAAGTGCCTCAATTTATTCATCTACAAAGGATTATTTACGAAGAGGCGAACGTGTTTCAAGAGTGTCAAAGTACTCGACTACGGAAGATCTATCACAAAGAGAAGATTGCCATTTGTATGAAGAACCCTTTTCTTATTCTCAACAAAAGGTTTCTCATTTTGATGATTTATACTTTTGTAATGAAATCGAAACATCATGTGAAAAAGAAAAAGAGTGCGAGTGAGAAAATGAAAAAGAAAAAGAAGATGAGTGTGAGATAGAAAAGAAAATTGAAAATGAGATTGAGAATAAAAACGAGTGTGAAAAAGAAAAGAAAACTGAAAAAGAGAGTGAGATTGAAGAAAGAAACGAGAGTACAAAAGAAATGAGTGATGTGATAAAAGAAAGAGGATTTGAAAATGAGTTGGAAAAAGAAATAAGCAAAAAAGATGAAAATGAACAAGCAAGGAGTGTTTTTACTAACCATCCTATGAGTTTTCCTTGTATTGATTCTACTTTTCAGGTTTCTCAAAATTCCATTGATCAATTTTAACTTCAATACTTTTCTGAGGAGAGACGATTTCAATTAGTCGAGAAAGGTAAGATCGTAGATGACCCTAATCCACCAGCGCCTAAAGGTAAGCACGGTAAGGGTTCTATGCTAGTCGAGCTTCAACAAATTCATATGCATGATAATTGTGAGATTGCCAAAGATTTAGTTAGTAAAAGACTTTCCTATTCTGATTTGTCTAAGTATCAATTTTTGATTGGTGATGACTTTGATTGGAATGATGGATTGAAGAATTTTCCTCATGATATGTCTGTTGTTGATAAGTTTGATGATGAAGCAAGATTAAAACAACACAAACAAAATTTGGGATGGTGTGATGAAAAGTTTTTATCTAATCTATTTGCTTGTGTTGATCATGTGAATTATCTAAATTGTGGTGTGAAACTTCCTTGTTTACGTGTGCGAATGAAATATGAAGGGTACGATTGCTTGAATGTATGTATGCCTAACTCCTATTTGCTTGACATGTGTTATGTCTTGGTGAAGAAGAAATTTTTGTTGTGTTACGAAACGACCAATGAAAATCGCGTTTTTAAACTCGGGATATATATTCCTAAGCTGACGTCAAGCCAAGGGCTTGGATTTTGTAATTCTAACCTTCGAGATTATGCCTTTCGACTGTTTTGTGGTTCGGGTTTGTTTCTATCTATGAACATTTTTGATACGATCTCGGTTTAGTAGTTGAACCCGAGTCGTTTAGTTCCCGATCGTAAACGTAGAAGTGTATTAGAAAAGAAGAAGAGAAAATGTAATTAAGTTCAAAGAGGTAAGGTAGGTTCGTTCAAAGTAGGTTGTGGAATTTGGTTTAGGAATAATTCAAGAATGGTCTTTAGTTTTGGTGTGATTTGGTATTCGGAAAATGGTACGAAATGGTATGGGATTTGGTACGAAATGGTAATGGTTCAAAAAGGTCAAGAAAGAACCAACACTAAAAAGAGTGTCAATTCAAACTTATAGGACCAAATTGAGTTGGAAATGGTGGATAAGGACCTTGACCCAATACTTAGTAAAGTATGAACCAAAGGTATCAAAGGTGAACGCCACACTTGGGTTTAGGGAGTGATAAGTTCGAAAGAAAGACTCGGAAAGACGCCACTAGAAGCTAGATAAGTCTTACGGGTCTCGAACGAAATTTGAGAGAAAATGCCTCACAAATTTGGCGACAATTAGATTACTTAAAATGTCAAAAGTCCTTTACAAAGTGAAGTTTTCACTATTTATAGGTAGCAATTAAACTAGACGAATAGTCACATACAACCCTTAAGAATTAAGCAAAATGAACCAATTAATTGAGTGATCGATTAATTTGAATGGGAGCTCCAATGGTCACTTCTAGATGGATAATTGAACCTTGAACAACTTGGATGGTGCATGGATGAGCTAGGTTCGCCAATGAGCATAAATAGGCTCATTTAAGTTGGATTTTTGGCTGAAAAGTGACCAGCAATAAAGGTGAACGTGAATAGCCAAAATAAGCGAAAAGTCGACTTTGAATAGTCCTTGAGTGTGAACATTATGAACCGAACAGCCAAGAGTGTGAACTTCATGTGTGAACGACATTATGCTGGTTCTTGAATCATTTAAAATCATTGAACATTCTTCATGCATGTAACGCCATATTCATTGAACCTATGGTTCATGCACCTAGCTTAAATGCTTCCATCCACATTCGCCAACCTACACAACATGAACAAATGAATTTAGTTAATCATTATTCATTTGAATCATATTAGAAACATAATTTAGACAACATTAATCCATATAATTAAAACAAGACACAATTAATTAAACTAAGCCTAATTAATTCGGTTTGAACAAGACAAATTAAAAACATGTATTAAGACATATTTATAAGTCAGAGGAAATTAATTTGACTTAATAACATGTAAGAAAAACACAACTAATCATGCATAATTAAATCCAGACCAGATTTGAGACAAATTAAATAGCAAAAATTATTTGAGCTGAATTTGCAAGTTTTGAGCTAAATTGAGCTGATTTGAGCTCATTGAGCTAAATTAGAAGTTAATTCAGCTCGTAGTAAAATGCATGGAGTGTTCTTCGAGTTGGTCCAAGCTTCTTCGATGTGCCCAACCAAAGTCTCACCCCAAACTTTGTTAATTAAAGCCGAAACAGCCTCCTTGAATTGTTTGGCTCGTGATTGGGTAATGGGACCTTGAGGCAGCTCCAAAGGCTCCTTGCTCGAGCTAGATTGGACTTGAGGCGTGGCCGTATCAATTTTGATTCATTTTGGAAAGGTAAGACCGAATTTCATTTTTGATCCAGGCATTGGGTTAAGCATCCCAATTTTGAATAAGCATCTGAAAAGATCATTTGTGTTTATAATTTTTAGTGTCTCTAATTCTTTTCATTCTCGTGTAGGTGACACTCTAAACTGTTTCCCTCTTAAAGAGGGAGGGCGTGAAAATAATTCAATTTCTTATCGAGCCATTTGTGATTTTCAAAGTTTTGGAAATGATTCTATTCGGATCATGAACAAAAGGGTTCGAGATCTTGAAAATTTTTTCTCGAGCAAGTGGCCCGATTTGAGGACAAATCGCCTTAAAGAGGGAGGGGATGATACGACCACGCCCCGGGCATATTTTTGGACCAGCTCCATAAGTATTGCTTGCACACCCATGCGAGCTAAATTAGCTCAATTGCATCTCACTGAGCTTCGTTTAGCTCGTTTCCAGCTCAATGGGATCATTTTGCTTAATTTGAGTTTATTTTAATTCTTATAATTTTATTTGCTGAAACAAATTGAATAAGTTAGTTTATTTATTTATTCCAGCTCAAATAAGTGTTAGTATTAAATTTATTAAAAATGGACATTTTAATTAGGTGTTTTAAATATGTTTTATTTTTATGTTTTGTTAATGTGTCCTATTTTCATACATAGCATAAATATGTCTAGGCTATTACATCTATTTAATATGTCAAATTTAATGCTGCCACTACATGTTATAAATGTGTCTGGACGAATTTTGATACGACCCCGCCCCGGAAACATTTTTGATTCAGCTCATTCGAGCTCAATTCAGCTCATTGAGCTCGTTATTAGCTCACTAGCTCATTTAATTTAATTTGCTGGAATAAATTAATTAGTTGAGTTAGTTATTTTAGCTTAAATAATTACTAAGTATTTAATTAAGAAATCGGACATTTTAAATATATTTTATTTGTTTTAATGCATGCTTTAATTTGTCTTAAGCCTATTTAAATGTGTTCTATTTAGTACGACTTTTAATGTGTCCGGACGGATTTAATGTTGTTGTTTAATGTGTCTTTAGTGCTTTAAAGTGTCGAATTTAATATGTCTACTTGTTGACTTAATTCAATTAGAATTAATGAACCACTTTAATGTGTCTTGTGGTCTTGAATTTAATGTTAACTTAATTCATGTCCAGTATTAATTAATATGGCTAATTAATTTTCTTGGTTCAAGCATGAGATTAATTATGTTCAAAAAATTTAGAAATTAATGTGCATGCGTTATTTGACCGAATTTATTTTGTGTCTGCAGGTCATTGAATTCACTAACTTAATGGCAAAGGAAACATGCATTTAAGGAGATGTTCCCATGCATGGAACGACATTTAAAGGGGAGCAAAGACATGAATTAAATGAGATGTTCCCATGCATGGACGGCATTAATGAAAGCATGCTAGGGGGGACGTTATTGAACAGCATTAAAGTTGGTATTGCTTGCATCTGAAAGAGTCATTGTTTGGGAATTTCAAGTGACCATTCGGCCAAAGCATGTTTGTTGCTTAATTAACCAAGGTGACGTTTCATACTCCCAAGAAGCATTTAGGAGCTGTTTTGTGTGCCCCAAAACGTCAATAAAATGGTCAAGCTGTTCAACTCACAAGGAGGCTTCATTAAGGTGCATTCAACTTCATTGGTAGAACCAAGACCCCTTTTCAGCTCAACCATCACCTCCTTAATTCAAGGCTATTAGAAGACATCAAAAGGCTGCCTTTGACGTCTCCAAAGCTAGGAATCTTCAAGGAAGCTTCAAGGACATTCTAGGAAGCTACATGAAATTTTCAATTCATTTGTTTTGAAAATAAACTGACTTTTTAGCTGCTCAAGTGTCCATTCGGCTACCTTAGGACTTTAGCTATAAATAGCTTGTTTTGTGTTCGTTTTAAGGTTAGACAATATATTTTTAAAACTTATATGAAATTTGTTTACTTTGTGAGTTCGTGTTCAACTCTCATTATTCTTCAAGGACTGGTTAGACTTATCAAGTAACCCTTGTGGCGTCAACCCGCTTTTGTATTTCGAACTTATCACTTTGCACCCAAAGTGTGGCGTTCAAGTTATACCGAGGTTCCTATCAATATTGATAGTGGGTCGAGGTTGCATTTCTATTACCTACCTTCCTAACCGTTACCATCTCAACCTAAGCATTCGTATAAGTTTCGGGATAACACACTTATATTGTGTTAGATCAACTTGAATACTTGGTTTTATGTTCACCTAACAATTTCCATTCATTCCATAACCTCTTTGAACCAAATTGAGCCTTTATCTCTTCTTTCTTAACCTATTTTCGACAAACCTTAATATTACTCCAATTCACGATTGGGCGCATCAACGACTCGGATTCAACTACTAAACCGGGGTCGTATCAAATTTAATGGTGCCACTACATGTTATAAATATGCCTGGACGAATTTAATGCTGCTTCTACATGTTTGGCCGAATTTAATGTATGTTTTTAAGGTGTCCAGCTGAATTTAATTGTCATTACATCATTTAAGTTGTTTGCTACAACCGAATTTAATGAGGTTTAATTTATGTCTTGACCGAATTTATTTTGTGTCTGCAGGTAATTAATTCAGCTGGAAACAACTACTTAATGGCAAAGGAGACATGCATTTAAGTTCTTTGTTCTACATGCAAGGAACGGCATTAATTAGTTCTTGGTGCTTTTTCATGTGGCCATTTAATGGACAGATTTAATGGGTGCATGCTTGCGAATTTAATGTGCAGCAAAGACAAGCATTCAATGAGATGTTGAAGAAAGCATGTTGGAATTCATTAAAGAAGCTCGCCGAATTTATGGGCCATATTGCATGTATTTATTTTTCTTAAAACAAGAATTAAAGGTCGTTTTAATTTGGTGCGAGAATTTGGGCATGGACGACATTTATTTCTTCTTGATTGCTCTCCTCCATGCATTCCTTCATGAACAGCAAGGGCCTTTTTGGGAGTTTCTTTTCACTTTCCAAGCACTCAATTCACTCTTTAATTACCTTGGAGGGCCTTGGTGATAAATAAATTTTCTCTATCTTTTGGCCATTCACTTCATGAGTTCACACACACAAGGTCGTTCCTATTTGATGTTCACACCATGGGTGTTGGAGATCCCCAAACGTCATTAAAAATGGGCAAGTTGTTCACTCACAAGGAGGCTTCATTAAGGTGCATTCAACTTCATTGGCGAACCAAGACCTCTTATTCACTCACCAATACTTCCATTAATGTCCAATGAATGGACTCCATCTAGAAGTCGCCCAATTGAATTCTTCATGCATGAAGCTCCCCAAAACGTCCTAGGAAGGTTCTTTGGAAATTTCCGACCTCTTTTGTTTTAATTTTGGTGACCATTCAACATCTTATTAGTCCATTCACTACCTTAGGAATTTATATTATAAATAGTTGTTTTGTAATCATTTTGGGGTTAGACAATATATTTTTAAAACTTATATGAAATTTGTTTACTTTGTGAGTTCGTGTTCAACTCTCATTGTTCTTCAAGGACTGGTTAGACTTATCAAGTAACCCTTGTGGCGTCAACTCGTTTTTGTATTTCGAACTTATCACTTTGCACCCAAAGTGTGGCGTTCAAGTTATACCAATGTTCCTATCAATATTGATAGTGGGTCGAGGTTGCGTTTCTATTACCTACCTTCCTAACCGTTACCATCTCAACCTAAGCATTCGTGTAAGTTTCGGGATAACACACTTATATTGTGTTAGATCAACTTGAATACTTGGTTTTATGTTCACCTAACAATTTCCATTCATTCCATAACCTCTTTGAACCAAATTGAGCCTTTATCTCTTCTTTCTTAACCTATTTTTGACAAACCTTAATATTACTCCAATTCACGATCGGGCACAACAACGACTCGGATTCAACTACTAAACCAGGGTCGTATCACAAATCAAACTCCAAATTCCAGCAAACCGAATTTAATCAGAATTGTGATGAATAGACGGCAAGATCAATGGAAAAGATGAATTAATGATCGATTCTTGCTGCCAAGAAGGGTGCCGATGAGTTTCTTTAATGTTGAAGAAGGCTGGAAATGCAACAAGAAATCTTAAACAAGTTAGATAATGAAATCGACACAAGCAGAAATTAAAAAGAGATTGAACAGCAAGAAAATAAAGAAAGTCCTAAGAAGCCTTGAAATCCCGAAAGATTTCACAACTCCCTTCAAACGGCTCTAATCTTCCCTCCAATGAAGAACAATGGCAAGAAGAAGGCTGAAGATGGCTCCAACAATCTAAAAGATTGTTAAAACTACTTCTAAAGAAAACTCAAGAGAAAATTCTTGGAGAACTCAAAGAGAATTTTCACTCACAAACAAATCTGAAAATTTAATGTAATTCAAGGTAATGTGTATAAGGGTGGCTGGCCAAGCCACACATATAGGCCTTCTAACTATTTTCCTAGTCCTAATAGGAAAACTAAAAAAAAGCCTAATTTTTTTTTACTTTCAAGGGGAAATTCGGCCAAGCCTAATAGGAATACTATTATTTCTAGTTAATGGAATTTTGTATATATATATGTGAGATATCTTTGGTTATTTATATAACACTGAGAATTGCAAGTATTATACATATATATAAGAAGTTAAGAAGAGTTTGTTAATAGTAATTCTTGGATTTGAAATAAATTATCTATGAATGTAATGAGCTCTATTATATATGGAAATGAAGAAGTACGCTTGTTCTATTATACACTTCAGTGTCCCTGGTTGCACCACTATGCCCCTGTTGGCACTTCGGTGCTCCTGTATACAC
The DNA here is from genome assembly GCF_025698545.1 of Gossypium raimondii. Lineage (NCBI taxonomy): Eukaryota > Viridiplantae > Streptophyta > Magnoliopsida > Malvales > Malvaceae > Gossypium > Gossypium raimondii. The sequence continues at coordinate 30,212,425 of NC_068567.1, read as the reverse complement.
TTCGGTGTCCCTGTTTGCACATAAGTACCCCTGTTCGCACTTCGGTGCCCCTGACTGCCCGTATGTGCCCTTGTTTTGCATCTATGATGCCTTTGAAAATAGAGTGATGACCAAGTATGTGAACCGAGTACTAATGATTTAGACTAAATGATATGGATTGTGACAACCTATTTTTAATGGTGTCGAAAATAGTGATTTTGAGACCACAATTCTAACAAGGGAGTAAATATTTCAATATTTATTTAATGTCTATAAGGTTAATTTAAGGTAGTATTAAATTTTTGTTACGAAATTTTGAAGTTTAAATGGTTAATTAGGTAAAAGGACTAATTTGTAAAATTTGAAAAAGTAGATTACTATTAGTTAAAAGAGTCAATTGGTTATGGAATGTTAAACTAAGGGATTTAAATTGTAAATAGACTAATTTATTTCATAGTGGACGATTTTGGTGATTAAAATCATGAAATTTTGTTAGTTTTGAAAGGAAAAATTGGTAATTTAGTAAATTAATAATATAAACTAATAGAAAAAAAATGTGGTCATCTTCTTGCTTGAGTAATTGAAAACTGAAAATTCCATGGGAGAGCATTGAAGGTTCGACCAAACATATTCCTTGCATGCTTGTCTTTTTTTTAGTGATTTTTTTTTTTGTTTTTGAGCTTGTTTTATCTTAAACAACTTAGCCTGGGGGTTAAATTGCAAAACTGTTTAAGGTTGAGGGTTGTGCCATGAATGAATTTGATATTTTAGTGAAGTTATTTGTTAGATACTTGAACTTGGTTGTTATATAGACATGTTTTGTTAAGTGAATTTTAGTAAATTTAAGGTTTAAGGAGTAATTTGTTTAAGTGATAAAATCCATGTATAGGGAAGAATTGGTTATCATGGGTTTAGGTTAAAATGGTTAAATTTTAAGTTACGAGCTTAAGGTCTAATTTGTGAAAAAGTTAAAACAGGAGGGTAATTTTGTAATTTCATGATAATATGAATTATAGATTGAATTAAATACTTGAGGCTAATTGAAGTACTTAATTGAGTGAAATTATTTATTTAGATCAAGATAAACAATAACAAGATTTAAATCGGGGAAAGGTAAAGCTTTGGATTAATCTTCAACTCTACTTTTGTGACTATAGTTATCGAGGTAAGTTTGTATGAACTATAATCTTATTAATGATAATTGATTGATTAGCTGTTATATTATACTGGTTATAAATTGACTTGAATATATAAATAGATTGACGTTTTGAGTAATTGACAGATAAATAATCTCGTTTGAACCTTAAGAATTCTTAGGATATGAATGACATGTCATTTGGGATTTCATGTTTTGGGTGCTAGTCTTTAATGTCCTACCGATGGCTGATGTCCTACATTTTTTGCGGATTCTCCACAACTCGTATGAGCAGTATCGTGTAGCTAACATTTCGACCCATAGCTCGTGTGAGCACTATTGAAAAGGAAAGTTTATAGTTATATGGAAAGACACAATATGTGTGAGCATTCCCGAGTATATAATGTAATTCTAGATGGTTCAACGGGTAAGCAAAGGTTAATGGCAAAGTATGTACACAATTGGATAATGGTTCATAATCTTATGAAAAGGTTAATGAGATAAATGATGTGTACATGAAATATACTTATGATATGGTTGAACTTATATGTATCATGTATGAACTTACTAACTTGTGAGTTTGGTGGTGCTTATATAGGATTTTACTAAGCTTATGAACATGGTGATGCGATCCAACCCTGGTTAATCGAGTCGTTTCACGTAGTTGCCCGATCGTCGACGAGGAGTTTCGTACCAAAAGGATGGTTTGTTTGTAATCGGCTAAAAATATGTAGTAAAGTGATGGATATAGGTTCACAAAGGGGTAAGTAGGATATGGATAGGTTTGACAACAAGGGAATGGAGAAAGATAGCTAATTTGTTTTTCTCGGTTTAAGGATAAAATAATAAAGATAAAATATAAGATATTCGGTGGGGATGGATAAGTGAACTTAAACACCAGAAACGATTCAACACTAAAGAGTGTCACCCCGGTTTCTATTTGGTTAAGGTGGATTTGCAGAATTGTAGAAAGGTTGAACGCCACACCAACGCAAGGTGATAAGTTCAAAAGAGAACGATAGACGCCACTAGCACGCTAGATAAGTCAGATCGAAACTCGTACGAATTTAGAGAGGAGAAAAACTCACTCTTTGAACAAAGTTCATTCAAATGATCAAAAGTCAAAAGTCCTTTTACAATGAAAATGAACAACTATTTATAGTGTTCAGCTAGGTAGCTGAATGGCCAAAACAAAGACTTAATGTCTAAGTAATTAATTAGGCTAGAAAATGCTAGAAAATTTTGGAAATAAAACTAAATTCTTTGGAGCTAAATTCAATTTGAATTTGAAGCTCAAGGACGATTTCTAGAAGAGCAAATGCACTTAGAGAAATGGCGGACTAGGTTCAACCAATTGAGCTTAAATGAGCTCATTAAAATGTAATTCTTGGCTGAAAAGAGACCAGCATTAAAGATGAACGTGAACAGCCTTGAAGGTGTGAAAAGGAGTTGGAAAAAGTCTTTGGAAGTGTGAACAATGATCACCAAATGGTCCTTGGTGTGAACTCCAAATGTGAACGATAGGTGCTGTTTTGGGAAGTGCATCGGCCGACTTTTGGAGAATAAATTTAGTTGCTCTTCTTGGTGAATAAACACCTTGAATTATCATAAAATGAGCCATATCCATGAATCCAACCATTCATGTATTCACCATTCATGTATACTCCCATACGTTGTATTGAACCATTCATGCACTTGGACTTTAATGCTCCTTCATGCATTCACCATCCTACAAGAAAAACATGAACTAAATTAAGTGCAAATGTATATTTGGCTGAACTAAATGGTATTAAGAAAAATTAAATATAATCCAACCACCTAATTAAATTCGCTAACACAACATAATTATAACATGTAATAAGTCGACAAGTAATTAAGAGTCGTAACTAAATTAACTAATTAACTTAAATAATTAATTTATTCCAACAAATAAAATTAATTTAGCTAAAGAGCTAATAATGAGCTGAATTGAATTTAAACCAAGCTCAAACGAGCTGAATTAGGCTCATGTGAGCTAAAATAAAATTCGGTAAGCTAAACCAAGCTAAATGAAGCTTGAGGAGCTGAATTCAAGCTGAAATCAAGGGCGTCCTTGGCCAGGGTCGTATCACATGGTATGATGTTATGTATAATTTATAAATTGAGCTTAAGAATGGTAAGTTATGTTTGAGTTTATACGAGCTTACTAAGCACTAGTTGCTTACGTAGTTATTTTCCTTTGTTCATAGATTATTAGAAGCTTGATCAGTTGGAGGCTTGTCAGAGATCTATCACACTATCCAGCAATCACCTCGGTAGTTTTTGAGTCATTTTGGCCAAGGTTATAAATGACATGTATAGGACTTTATATAACTGTAGGTCTTGAATATGTCTTTGAAGTGTATATGTTTTATATGATAGACTTATAATGTTTTGGCAAGTTTAAGCCCTTTGGTCACTTTTAAGTACTTATAATATGTGGTCTTTTTGGCATGTTTGTGGTAAAAAGGGAATGGTTAAAATTGATGTCTTTAAGTAGCTAAATTGGACAGGTTTTGTGCTTGAAATGTGGCAATATTTTTTTGTTTTGGTTGAAGTTGTTTTGGCATAAATGAGGTGCCTTTGAATGACATATTGGTTAGAAGATTAGGTTGATTGAATTGGTATGTTCATATGTGTTTGAGGTTGTGTTTAGGTCTATTGAATGTGAGCTCAAATGAAGTAGATTGATGGGCAAGTTTTGGACATAAAATGGCTTGTTTTAGGGAAAATTTTTGGATCACACGACCTAGGACACGGGCTATCACATGGTCGTGTGACACACACTGCCTGGCTACGTAGCCATGTGTCACTTATTATCAGAAGTTAGTGAGTTACATGGTCTAGCACACGACTTACAGCACGACCGTGTGTCATAAGTCAATGAGTTACATGGCCTGTGACACGGCCGTGTGACCTAACTCAGTGAGTTACACGGTTTCAGCCACGAGTCGGGACACGACCATGTGTCCCTTTGCTCGAGTACCACACGACCGTGTGTCCCTAGTTTGAAGGTTACACGGCCTGAGCCACAGATGTGTATCTCAGTCATGTTATGAACACGGCCGTGTGACCCCTATTTCCAAATTTTTATGACTTTTTCCTAGACTTTTCAAATGATTTCACTTTGGTCCCAAATTGCTTCTATGGTGTTTCTAGGGCCTTAAGGGCTCGATTTAAGGACGATATGTATGTATATGATTGGTTGATGATTTAATTATGTTATTGAATGACATTAAGTTTAAATGTTCTTGATTGTACGATAATGCTCTGTAACCCTAATCTGGCAACAGATACGGGTTAGAGGTGTTACATTTAATGGATCAGAGCTACGGTTTAGTCAGTTCTTAGACTGAATGTAGCATGTATGAAGTCTAGAAATACATGCCATTATATAACCTGTGATAGTGTGATAACTCTTGACTCAAATTGAACTATGTTTTCATATAGATAAAAATGTCTTCCAATCGAGCTAACTTTGATGATGCTAAAAGCAATATTCAAGTCTTCGATTAAAAGGTTGCTAATGTTGACCAAAAATTCATAAAGGTTAGATGATGTGATCCGGCCCGGTTGATTGAGTCAAGTTCACTTAAGATGCCCGATCGTCGACGAGAAGCTCGTTCAAATTTGTAGATAGATGGAGTTTGAATGTTTTATAAGCGAAAAGGTCGGCAAAATGGGTTCAAAGGATGGGTTTTGGTTTGATGAAAGATAGGTTCGGTTTAACAAAGAATTAAGTTACAAAGATGATAGATAAATGGAAATGGATAAAGAACTCAAACTTTAAGAATGATTCAATACTAAAAAGTATTGCCCCTAGTCTTATATTGCTTAAGGTGAAATTTGATGAAAGATAGAAGCGAACCTTGACCCGTTACCTATATGGAGGTAAGAACCAAAGGTATAATAATATGGTTGAACGCCACACCGGTTCGGTGATAAGTTCAATGGAGTTCGGATTGACGCCACTAGCAAGCTAGATAAGTCGCTTCGAGACTCGAACGAAAGAAGAGAGGAGGTAACCTCACAAGAACAAAGTTCTATTAAGTTTTAATTGATCAAATTCTGTAACCTTTTACAATAAACAAAATAAACTATTTATAGGCTCTCTAATGCCTATTAAAATTCTGCTACTAATGTGTTCACACAACAATTAAAAATGTTCACACTTCAAGCATTAAATCTCTGTTCATGGATAGTGCAAGTTCATGCATGGTTGAATAATCATGTTTCTTCCCAAAACCCGTTCATGCATGCTTAACCAATAAGAAAGCTTCCTTGTTCCATGAATGTGCATCTTCAATTCATATCCAACCCCCCTTGGACGAATGCTAAGTGCATGGGTCATGCATCTCTCTTAATTAAAGCTTTAATGATGGGCTGGTTCATGAATGGAAGCATGTACCTTGTAAATTCGTTCTCCCCTTTGTACATGCACATTATACATTCAATGTGGTGAATTAAGGTAATATTCCCTCCCTTTGGACGTTCATGAATCCACATGTTGATACGGCCACGCCTCAAGTCCTACCTAGCTCGAACAAGGACCCGTTGGAGTTGCCCCAAGGTCCCATCACCCGATCACGAGCTAAACAATTCAAGGAGGCTGTTTTGGCTTTAGTTGACAAAGTTTGGGGGGAGATCTTGGTTGGTCACATCGAGGAAGCTTGGACCAACTCAAAAAGCAATCCATGCACTTTAATACGAGCTGAATTAACTTCCATTTCATTTCAATGAGCTCGAATTAGCTCAACTTCACTCAAACCTTTTCAATTCACTTAATATCAACTAGACATTAATTTAATAGTGAATATTTATTTAAGTCGATTTAATTAGTTTATTACAGACTTATTAATATGTTTGTTGCATGTTTTTAATATGTCAAGTTTTATTACATGATTTTAAGTTGCTTTAAAGTCGCCAAATTTAATGAGTGATTTTAGTGATATAGTTGACCGAATTAATATTTCATGGTTTTAATATTAATTTTGTTCAGCTAAATATCATATTAATTTTAGTTCTTCTTATTTATATAGGTTGGCCGAATGTGTGGGATCATTTAACAAGGTTAGCCAAATTTGAAGATTCATTTTAGCAAGGTGCATGCATGTTAGATACATTGCACCTGCAGATACATGCATCAAATTGGTGAGCTGAATTCAACATTCCTAGGTGACTATTCGGCCAAGGGAGCTAATGTTTCCAACTCCAAAGCTGCCCATTAATTCCTTTCACATTTGCTGGATGCATCTTGGCTTTTCGGTTCCATGTGTTCCTTTCACACTTGAATTGGCTGCTCATTATCCTCTTAATTGCTGGTCACCTTTCAGCCAAAAGTTACAACATAAATGAGCTAATTTATGCCCATTGGCTAAACCTAGCTATCCATGCATCATCCAAGTTTTTCTAAGTCCAATGCTTCATCTAGAAGGTGTCTAATGGAGCTCCATGTTCAGCCGAATCTAGCTAGTTCATTTAAGTGATTCATTTGCTTAATTTTTAAGGAATGTAAGTGACCATTCAGCTAGCTTAGGTGTTGCTTATAAATAGCTAAAATTTTACTTTGTAAAGGACTTTTGACATTTTTAATTAGCGAATTGCTGCCAAAATTGTGAGGCATTTTCTCTCAAATTTCGTTCGAGACCCGTAAGACTTATCTAAGCTTTTAGTGGCGTCTTTCCGAGTCTTTTCCGAACTTATCACTCCTTAAACCCGAGTGTGGCGTTCACCTTTGATACCTTTGGTTCATACTTTCCTAAGTATCGGGTCAAGGTCCTTTTCAACCATTTCCAATTCATTTAGGTCCTATAAGTTTCGGGTCGACACTTTTCTTTAGTGTTGGTTCATTCTTGACCTCTTTGAACCATTACCAATTCGTACCAAATATCATACCATTTCATACCAATTCCATACCATTTCGTACCAATTCCCAAATACCAAAACGTACCAAAACCAAATACCATTTCTTAATTATCTTAAACCAAACTCTTCCATTCTATTCATACCATTTCGACTTAAACCAAATCCACATCCAACTTTGCACAAACTTATCTTACTTCTTTGTACACAAATATATTCTAACTCCTTCTCGTCTAATCTACTTCTTTGTTTACGATCGGGAACCAAACGACTCGGACTCAACTACTAAACCGAGATCGTATCACATGTATAGGAGTTGATTGGTCAAATTGAGGTGTGAATGGCTTAGATGTTGCCTTGGGAATACGATCGGCCAAGCTTGTGCTTTAAGTTGCTGGACACCTTTTGGCCAAATAGGTGCCTTGGGGAGCCAAATGGATCACCCACCATTCATTGAAAAAGGCCTTACATGCACCGTCCCATACATTGAACCTATCATGCATGAACCTTGTTTAATTACTCTCCAAATTCAGCTCACCTACAAAAACACATGAACCAAAATTAAATCACATAAAATTCAGCTGAACAAACATTAATATAATTTAGACACACTAATTAAAACATAAATTAAATTAGACAAATTTAATAAAGTCTTAACAAGACATATTAAATTCGCCAAGACACATTTAAAACATGTAATAAGTCAAAACATAATTATGAGTTGTAGTAATTTAAGCTAAATTAATAAATTACTTAATTTATTAGGACATTAAAATAAATGAGTTGAAATAAACTTAAGCCAAGCTCAAACGAGCTAAAGTAAGCTAAATTGAGCTCATGTGAGCTAAATCGAGCTGGGAAAAACTAAGATTGAGCTTGTTGAGCTGAGATTGAGCTTCATCTTGCACTTGGGGCCCTCGTGTTTAGGCCAATCACGATAGCAACGAGTGGTGCCACAACATGATGCAATTGAGATCACATCATTACAGTAAAGGTTCATAGTATTTATATTAGTAATGAGTGTTATGTATGATATATAAGTATTAGAATTAAATTTTGTGGCATTATAATCCCCACCCCCTCATTCTCAAAATTTTATATCACGGAATGTCTATAGTATTTTTTGTGTGGAAAGTTTAGAAGTGTGAAGCCGAAGAGTTTAGCTATTGAATGAGTTATAATGTGGTTAGAACCGAGAATTGGTTAGTAAATAAAGAGAGTTCTGGATGAGATATTAGATCTGTCCGAAGATTATTTGGGATGTGCAACGTCACTGTTAAAAGGAAGTTATTTTCTGTTAATTGACTTTAACTGTTATAGTATCTAAAGAACGGGTGAACTGGAATTTCTCCTAGATTGATTACTTTAGTAAATAGAATAATGCGGGATCACCGATGACTTTAGTAGTTAGCGGGGTAGTGTTCGAACTGTAAAACATCTGAATGTTTCCGTTATGGTCTAGTATCTTATAACGATCTTCTATGGGTATTCTATGTGCTCTTTTATCTTCAAAGGCATATGCGATTGTTTATCTTCTAATGTGGTTCTTATCATATGGGAATGATTGCCAATCATAATGTTAGGTAGGGGTATTGTTAGTCTGGCTGATTAATGATCGGCATTGTTCTACTTTTTTGTATTCTATTCAATTATGTTTTGATAGAGAACTCGATGGCAAAAAATCATGTGTTGTTATTTTCTGTTTCTACTAGTTGTTGCTCCATTTTATGTGTATGGAATTTATATTGCTTATGTTATAGCTGGTTCCAGTATGACTGAACGATATTCTCCTTCTAGATTTTCTTCGGGGTATCATTGATGTGAACCCGGTCGCATCATGTTTTGACACAACTCGCTGACATCAGAATTGGCCTAAACTTGAAGGGCACAAGTGCAAGATGAAACATCTCATAGGCCTGATTGATTATTAGGCCAATGTTTTTAAGGACTTTTTAATTTAATATAGTTTTATTTAAATTATTAATTTTGCATTTTTTTAATTTTTAGACTTGCACTTTGTGTGTTCTGCATTTAATAAAGTCATGCATTATGTAACTCCCATGTTAGTTTAAGTCTGCATCATTAAATTAAGTCTTGCAATAAGTAACTCGTTTAGTTTAAATTTCAAACCATGCATTTAAGCATCTTAGTTTAATAAATGAGTTGCTGGACATTTATTCAACTCATCTTAGTTTAATTAATAAGTGTTTTGTTAAACTTTATTTAATAAGTGTTGCTCTTAATTATTCTAGTTACTAGGATTATTTATTGATGCATGAGTTTAAGTTTATGCTTCTTTAATTAACTAGTTCTTGGTATAATTGATGCATATGTTTAGCTCATTTATTTAAGTTAAGTATTTATCTTTTATATGTTTAATTAGTGTTTAAATATGTTTAATAAGTTCATTTTAATGTGTTTATTGCAGGTGTCTCTTCAACTTATAACCGTTACAATTTAAGGCTGTTACAAATTAAATAAAGTGGTTGTTCAAGTCATTTTCAGTTACAAAGTAAAGGGGCTGTTACAAAGGAGGTTTATACATCATTTAAGGAGTTTTTAAAGAGGATCATATCATCTATTTAATTTTGGCAGCAACCTTTTAAACTACCAGCCCATTTTTTCCATTTCAAAGGTTAATTCAAGCATTCAGATACCATTAAGGAGCTGGTTAACAAGTTGGTGTCTATTCAGCTGGCCAAGGGCTAACTCAAGTGTCATTTTTCAAGCAATTAAAGTCATTCATTTAGCTGAATTGAAGTGAATTCAAGAATGGAGTTATTTAGCCCAAGAATGTGAAAAGACTTGAGTTTTATTTCAGTCTTTAAAAGGCACATTAAGTTGAATGTTTGTGACCATTCGACTAGCCTATTTTAGTACTATAAATAGATGAAATTAGCCTTTGTAAAGGGACTTTTGCTAAAATTTTTGCCAATTTGTTTAATGAAACTTTGTTTCTGTGAGGTTAACTTCCTCTCCAATTTCGTACGAGTCTCGTGACTTATCTAGAGAGCTAATGGCGTCATCCTGAACTTGTTTCTGAACTTATAACCAACCCTAGTGTGGCGTTCATCCATCTAAATATACCTTCGGTTCCTACTTTGCTAAGTAACGGATCGAGGTCCATCAACCTATTCCCAACTGTCACCTTAAACCATATAAGATTTGGGGCGATACTCGTTATAGTATCGAATCTTTCTTGATGTTTAAGTTCTATTATTCATCTCCATCACTTACTTTTTCTATCCTACTTCTTTGTTAAACCGAACCCATCCAAAGTTATTCCATCAAAAATCCATCTATCTTTTAGCCACCTTGAACTTATTCCAACATACAATTCCATACTTAACCAAAATTCATCCATTTTTGAAACCGAACGAAACTTCCTCGTCAACGATCGGGCAACCCAAATATGACTCGAGTCAACACCGAGGCAGATCGTATCAATCATAAATCTCTTTAACAATCAATATGTTCTCATTATACCACATGATCTTCAACATAAATAGCTGGATGTAGACGAGTATGTCCAGAAGGCTCATAATTTATATATTTTGATACTATAGAAAATGGTTATGTTCTCAAAATTTTAGTAGAGCTTTACATCTTGGACTTCTTTATCTTGGCTTTTTTATTGTTCTTATTTTCTATTCTATCAAATATGGTTCATCTGTAAAGGATATATATTGGTTTGAGATAATTATATCTGTTACGGTTATAATTTTTGGCTGGATCATGGGAGTATGTTGACTCAGATCTCAACTTTATAGAGGTCGTGTTACTGCACTTGATGTTGTGAGAATTATATTTGGTTTTCTCTTTTGCTTCGGAGTGTATTATTGATACTTGAGGCATTGCTTCAACTATACGGTTGTAGCGTCTACCTTATTAGAGCACTATGCACAGTCTGAAAGAATGTTTTTGGAGGAAGGAGCAAAATAATCCTTCTAGTTCATCTGGTGGTTGTGGCTCAAGTGTGGTTTAAATATTTGATGTTAATAATTGAAATAGTTTCATTATGTATCCCATTTCTAGCTTTCATTAAGGGGATAGTTAACGTCAAAAGTATGGACGGTGGAAGCTTGAGATTAACCTCGCATATTAGTTCTCATTATTTAGGTAAAATCAAATTATGTCAACAAGTCAAAACTGGATGTCACGTTCCGTATGAGTTAATACAGTTGGTAGTGATCTTTGATTGGTATTCTGAAGGAATTACGATAGACTGTATGTTTTGGTTATCTTGGCGACAAGAAGAAAGAATTATTATGAATTGTTACTATCATGTTGATAAGATTGACTCATTTGTTTTAGTTAGAATGGATTATTCACTTGCAAAGTTAGTTGAGTTGTATGTATTTGAGTTCATCTCTAGATTCGAGAATAAATTTTGTGAATTCACGGGTAAATAGACGGACAATTAGAATGGGAAATTCATAGTTTAGAAGATATAATGTAGGGATATATCAATCAGTAGGTGATAAATGGGAAATATTATTATGCGTTAAAATTGTCTCGATAGTAGCATCTATCACACTTGTATTTAAATGATATTGTTGAATACTTTTCATGAAATGGAATGTTTATCAGTTGAAAGTTATAGATGCAGATGTGTCAGAAACATCAATTCGAATCTGTTATGAAAATTATGAACTTTAGCTAAACGCTATGAATTATCTAATGTATCTGGAATTTGATGATCTGGGTTTTTTCTGATTATGTTACGATAGATGATTACTGGGATTTTCTCGATAGTTGTACTACTAATGGTGAAGTTATGACAAGAAATCATCAAAGTTGTTCAATTAAGCCCGATATCTACTCAATCTCCATCAGAGAAGAATTATGGTTTATAGTAACATTTCATTAAAATGATCTTGGATTTAGATTGTTTGAGTATCATGAGATCGGGGGTCGAATCGTTAGTTCCTTTGAGGTACAGAGAAAAACATTTGAATTTGTGCACTGAATAATTTTGAGATTTTATGGTACACCTTATATGAGCTAGTTCATAATCTATTTGATTTACTTTAGATAGCGAGAAAAGTTTATAAAGTTTTGAGACAAGGCTATTGGTATACATGATTAGAATTGGAAATTTCAGAGTTAATTTTGATATGTCTATTATGTCTGGAAGTCAAGGTATAATATCAAGTTTTGATATGAATTCTGATTGGGAATGGGTTATGATAGATTTTGTTATTGGACTACTCTTAAAAAGGGGAAAGAAAGACTTGATATGAATATCTATTATCAGGTGATGTGAGCTCGCATGTGAACCAAGTAGAGATCGAACAAGAGGCCATCAAAATGCCTAGTGGTCCGATAACGCGAGCTCGAGCCAAGCAATTTAAGGAGGCTATTTCAGCAATGGTGGAACGAACATGGGAAAATGATAGCAAGGAGTTCAAGAATGAGCTTAATATTTTCAATTTTTGGGAAGCTGAATTTCATTCTAGCTAATTAATTTGCTGCTGAAATTTTGGACCATTTAAATTAAGCATTTATTTAAGCATTATTAGAGCTCATTAGTTTGTCTTTAATTAATATAGGTGTTTAATTTGTCTTGTTTTAGTTAAATTAAATGTGTCTTGATTTCATTAAGTTTGTCTTAAATTAAAACATGTTTTAATTATGTCCAGCCGAATTAATGTGTCTTATTTAGTTATCATTTAATTTGTCACATTGTTAATTAGTGTGTCCACATTATGTTTAAATTAGTTCAGCTGAATTGGTTTAATTTAATTAAGTTCATGTGTTTTGTTTAGGTGCAGCCGAATGTGAAGATACATTGGATAGATTCATGCATGTAGATTCATGCATAGGAAGATGCATTTGCAGCGTACATTTCATGCATTGAAGATGATTAATTTGGGAATTTTTCAAGACAACCATTCGGCCAAGAGTTAGCAGCCATATCATTCTTCAAGGTTGGCCGATTATCTTCCCAAAGTAGCATAATGCATTTCACACCAGCCGTTCACACCATGGCTGTTCGGTTCAGCTTTGTTCACACCATGAGGCTTTCCAAAAACCGTCCATTCACACCTAAAATGGCTGCTCAAGTTCCCTCTTTAATTCTGGTGATTTTTCAGCAAGAGCTGCTTCAAGAATGAATCTATTAAAGCTCATTAGCTGAATTTAGTTGTTGCCATGAATCTCCAAGTTCATTTGCTTAACTAAGAAGCTATTCTTTGGACACCATTCAGTCGAATCTTGCTAGAACCATTTAATGAATTAAAAGCTGAAATTAGTTCAATGTTTTCTTTGTTATTAAGCCTTGATTTGTCCATTCGGCTACTAGCCATTAGGCTATAAATAGTTGCTGATTTTCTTGTAAAAGGACTTTTTTGCCAAATTCTGAATGAAACTATATTTCTTTGGTGAGTTAATTCACTCCCTTTATTCTTCAAAGCTCAATTGTCTTATCTTCACAAGTGGCGTCAATCTGACTTTGTTTCCAAACTTATCACTCTTGGTGTGGCGTTCAACATTATACCGAAGGTTCCTATTTCGCTAAATAGTGGGGTTTCGGTTTTATCCTCATTCCTTCCTTTTTTTCCTTGAAACGTTTTAAGCCCGGGTCCTTATTTGCTAATAAGGGTTCGATATTGTTTCATTGAATATCCCATCTTTATTCACCATCCATCAAATTGCTTCTATTATTCATATACCTAACGAACACCTTTGTTTGATCAAGTTATTCAATCCTTGAAACTCATAGACTGGAAATTCATTAACCAACATTACCTAATTTCGATCGGGAATTATTGCGACTCGTCACATCTTTCGAAACGAGCTTGTATCATTAGGTGAGAAATTTTGAGGCCGAAATTTTCATAAGGGGGAGAATTGTAACGACACATTTCTCTGTAGTGTTGGAACAGTGGTTTCGGGGCCACAAATCTGATGTGTGAGTCTATAAATATTATTATTTAAAATTTACAATTAATATATAGTGTAATGATAAAATTTGATTTAATGATTTGTGTTAAATGGAAGAACAATTAGGTTCAAGTAGTTAGATCCTAAAGTCAAGTGGTTTTAGAAAATGATGTATTAGGACCTCATTTCTATAAACCGAGTTGTAAATATTTTATTAAATATTTTTGGAGTGTTATTAAGATCGTATTAAATTTTCGCTGAGAAATTTTGATGTTTAAATGATTAATTAAGTAAAAAGGATTAAATCGTAAAAAGTGTAAAAGTTGAGTTCTTTTAGTTAAAGGGATCTAATAGCTTTGAAATCTTAAACTAAGGGACTTGAATGGTAGATAGACCAATTAAGGTGATGGTGGATGTGCATGGACAAGGTATTGATGTAATTTTTTATTATTAGTAAGGGTAAAATGGTCATTTGGTAAATAAAGTAAAATAACTGAAAGAATTACATTCATCTTCTTCTCCATTTTCATTTCACCACTGAAAATCACCATGGATATAGGGATTGAGATTTCGGTTAGGCTTCCACCTTGCATGTAAGTCCATTTTGCACATATTTTTAATGATTTTGAGGTTCTGTTAGCTTAATCTAGCTAGCTCGGGGATCAATTTGTAAAACTGCTAAATATTGAGGGTTATGCCATGAATGTTCTTGAATGGTACTTGATGTTTAATGCTAGATTATGAACCTTTGTTGCGAAATAAACAAGTTTTGTAAAGTTACTTTTGTTAAAATTTACATATAAGGATTGATTTGTAAAAATAGTAAAATTTCATGTTAAATTTATGAATTGATGATTTTTATGGCTTGGTTTAAGTCCCTAAATAATTCGGTTAGCCTATGAGAGAGATTGATGCGATCCCGGTCGCATCATGTTACGACACAACTCGATGCTACCGAGATTGGTCCAAACTCGAGGGGCCCAAGTGCAAAATGAAGTTTTTAATTTTAGTTTGTCAATTTGGCTGCTGGAAAATAAGGACTTTGATTCATTAATTTTTAGTTATTTTAGTTGTGTTTTTAATTATGTCATAGTTTGCACATCATTAATATGTGTTCTGCATTTAATAAAGTCATGCATTATGTAACTTTCATGTTAGTTAAGTTTGCATCATTAAATTAAGTCAAGTTAGTTTAATTATGTAACTTTCATGTTAGTTAAATTTGCATTTCAAAACCATGCATTTAAGCATCTTAGTTTAATAAATGAGTTGCTGGACATTTATTCAACTCATCTTAGTTTTAATTAATAAGTGTTTTTGTTGAACTTTATTTAATAAGTGTTGTTCTTAATTGATCTAGTTCCTAGGATTATTTATTGATGCATAAATTAAGTTTTTAAATTATGCTTCTTTAATTAAACTAGTTGCTAGAATAATTATTGCATATATGTTTTAGTTCATTTATTTAAGTAAGTTTAATGTTTGTTATGATAAATAAGTGTTTTCATTTGTTTAATAAACTCATTTTAATGTGTTTATTGCAGGTGACTTTTAGCTTATAGTGGTTACAATTCAAGGTCATTACACATTTAATTAAGTGGTCGTTCAAGTTCTTTTGAGTTACAATTAAAGGGCTGTTATAAAGGGAGCTTAAAATCATTAAAGGAGTTTTTAAAGAGCATTTTATGCCCTTTAAAATTCAGCACAACTCTTCCACTTCCAGCCATTTTGGAGCTTTCAAGAGAAATTAATCAAGCCTTTGAATGTCATTAAGGAGCGAGGTTAAGAGATGGTGACTATTCAACTAGCCAAGGACAACTCAAGAGTCATTTTCTAAGCCATTAAAGACATTCAAATCAATTTGAATTAAAGTGATTTTATGGAAGGAGTTATTTGGTTCAAAGAATAAGAAAAGACATCGCTTTTTTTATGGCACATTAAGTGGATGTTTTTGACCATTCGGTTACCTTGTTCTAGCATTATAAATAGATGTAATCAGCAATAGAGGGGAGGAACTTTTTGCTGAATATAGATGAAATATTTGAATTGTGAGTTATCCAATTCTCTTTGTTCTTTCGGAATTGATTTGACTTATCAAGCATAGCTTGTGGCGTCCATCTTTTCTTTGTTGCTGAACTTATCACCTTTGGTGTGGCGTTCAATATACCTTTGGTTCCTATCATAGTTGATAGTGGGTCAAGGTTCCTTTCCTGTTTCCTTTAACCGAATAACACCTAAAGACCATTTTGAGATTCGGGTCAACAATTTGTTATTGTTGGTTCATTTTCGGTCTTAGCCAATCAATTTGTTATTGTTTCCTCTTTATTTTGTTTATTACCTTTGTTTGAAGCCATTATCTCTATTTTGTTTCATTTTAAAACCGAAATGAATCCATCCTTACTCAATTCATGATTGGGCGACACATACGACTCAAAACATCACGAGACGAGTTCGTATCAGAGATCAGAATGCTTAAATTTCAATTTATGAGCTTGAAGACTAAATTGTGAGAAGTTAAACTGTTAGGGGCAAAATGGTAATTTTGTATAAATATGAAATGTGGACTAAGTTGAATACTATAAGTATTAAATAGATTGAAATTTTCTATTTATATTAAGATAGACTACGTACGGACCTAGA
Source organism: Gossypium raimondii (assembly GCF_025698545.1). NCBI lineage: Eukaryota > Viridiplantae > Streptophyta > Magnoliopsida > Malvales > Malvaceae > Gossypium > Gossypium raimondii. The sequence goes on along the minus strand of NC_068567.1, from coordinate 30,195,906 downwards.
TTGAAGCAAAACAAAAGCTTCAGAATAACTCGTTATAACCTTCACGCCCTAGTTGTCGAGGTAAGTTCGTATGATCGATTGTTATATTCATGTTATTCAAATCGTTTGTTATTATATTATTTATAATGTCAATTGACCAACATATGAATCAATCAATGCTATGACAGTTATCGAGTCCCGGTTGAACCTTAGGAATTTGTAGGATACAAATGACATGTCATTAGGGATTTCATATTTCGGGTGTTGGTCTTGAATGTCCTACCGATGGCTGAGGTCCTACATTTGCTGTGGATACTCCGCAGCTCGTGTGAGCAGCATCGTGTAGCTTACATTTTGACCAACAGCTCGTGTGAGCAGGCCTCGGGCACACTTTTGGACCAGCTCCCTAGGCATTGCTTGCAAACCCATGCGAGCTGAATTAGTTCAATTCCTTCTCATTGAGCTCCATTTAGCTCGTTTCCAGCTCACTCGAGCTCAAGTCAGCTCATTCGAGTTGAATTCAGCTCAACCTCAACCCAATGAGCTTATTTTTAGCTTTCTTTAGCTTGCATTTATTTTGCTGAAATAAACCATTTAATTTGTCTTCAGGTGAATTAGTTGTTTATTTTAAGTTAATTAAATTGTTAAAATCTGGACAAATAATTAATTAAGTGTTTTAATTATATCTAAATTAAATATTTAATTAATTATGATGTTTTAAATATGTCTGAAATTGTTAATATGTATGGACGAATTTAATGTGCAAATTATTGAGTTCATATGCTACTAATTTAATGTGTCTGAAGAGCATTTAACTTACTGATGTTATTTGCTACAGGTTCATGAATGGATTGGTGCAATGTATGGGAGTGTGCATGCACAATTGAGGTTCAATGGATGGCATTTAAAGGAGCACATGCATTTGGGACGTTCATGCAAGAGGAGTTCTTGAAAGTTCATGTATTTGAAGATTCATGGATCATATTTATGGGGAAAACACATGGAACGTTTCATGCATGATTCATGCATTTTCAAGATGACCATTCAAGTATTTTAGGCACATTAATGCCTCATTCAGCCAAGGGAGATGTAGGATCATTAAAGGGCTGCACATTCATGGAATTATGGAGATTCTTCAAGGCTAAGGATGCATGAATGCATCAAGTGAAGCATCATGATGGTTCGGCCAATTCATGTACCATTTTCAAGCATGAACCGAATTTTAATGCTTTTTGTGTGAACATGTTAAATACCTATGTGAACAGGATTTAAGTTAATGTGAACAACATATGATACAACCCGCCCTTGGGAACGGCCATTGCTTCAGCCTACAAGCGAGGCTCGTTGTGTTTGCAAGCTGGACGTAGCTCAATCTTATTTTGTGGAGCTTCATTTAGCTCGTTTTCAGCTCCTTTCAAGCTCAATGAGCTCGAACTAGCTCAATTTCATTAAGACCTTATTATAGTAGCTGAAATAAATTATTTGAGTCATTTAATTAGATTATTACACTCAATTAATATTCATTTTATTTGGTTTAAAATCGGACAAATTTAATTATGCATGTTAATTGAGTTATAATTATATGTTATTAATTTGTCTTAATTTATACAGACTTATAAATATGTTTTAAGCTTGTTTTAATATGTTAACTTTATTACTTGTTTTAATTATGTCCTAAGGTCGCGAATTTAATGTGCAGCATTTTAGTGTTAATTTAATGTGTCTAAACATGAATTTGAATTATTTGATGAATGTTGCTACTGGTACATCATCCATGAACGTTTTGGAGCATGAAAGGTATTAAAAGAGGGTACATGAAGGGACGGCACATGCATGAATGGGAGAATGAAGTTGGTCATTGTTTGAAGTCTCCTAAGTGACCATTCAAATTAATTTATTGCTTACACACTGTTGAATACATCATGGCTGTTCGGATCAAGCAATAGTTACCAATTAAATGAGCTCCTTTAAGCACATCAACCGAATGTAGTCTGCGCCATTTACTCCCTCAAGCTCCAAGTTCAATTGTCCATCTAGAAGGTGACCATTGAGCTCCAAGTTCATTAATCTAGCTAGCCCATTTAAGTAATTCATTTGCTTAATTTTTAAGGAATTTAAGTGACCATTCGGCTAGCCTAGTGGATTATTATAAATAGCTGAATTTTCACTTTGTAAGGGACTTTTGACATTTTAATTAGCTTAATTGTGCCAAATTTGTGAGGCATTTTCTCTCAAATTTCGTTCGAGACCCGTAAGACTTATCTAAGCTTTTAGTGGCATCTTTCCGAGTCTTTTCCGAACTTATCACTCCTTAAACCCGAGTGTGGCGTTCACCTTTGATACCTTTGGTTCATACTTTCCTAAGTATCGGGTCAAGGTCCTTTCAACCATTTCCAATTCATTTAGGTCCTATAAGTTTCGGGTCAACACTCTTCCTTAGTGTTGGTTCACTCTTGACCTTGTTGAACCATTAACATTTCGTACCAAATCGTATTACCATTTCGAACCAAATCACCTTACCAATTCGTACCAAATCGTATTACCATTTTGAACCAAATCACATTACCATTTTGTAACAAACCCAAAACCGAACTCGACCAAATTCAAACCAATTCTTTCTCATCTAAACCAAAAACCATACCAACTTTGTTCATCCGACTTGCTTTCTTTGAACCCAATTTCTCTTTACTTTCTCTTGAATCGATTTATTCAAACATACTTCTTCATTTACGATCGGGAACTAAACGGCTCGGATTCAAGGCATTTTAGGCTTATAAATAGCTTACTTGTTTATTGTAAAAGGTTACAGAATTTGATTATTAAAACTTAATAGAACTTTTGTTCTTGTGAGGTTACCTCCTATCTTCTTTCGTTCGAGTCTCGAAGCGACTTATCTAGCTTGCTAGTGGCGTCAATCCGAACTCCATTGAACTTATCACCAAACCGGTGTGGCGTTCAACCATATTATTATACCTTTGGTTCTTACCTCCATATAGGTAACGGGTCAAGGTCCACTTCTATCTTTCATCAAATTTCACCTTAAGCAATATAAGACTCGGGCAATACTTTTTAGTATTGAACATTCTTGACGTTTAAGTTCTATTTTCCATCTCCATCAATTACCTTTTTTCTAACCTACCTTGTTTCTATTCTAAACCAAACCTATCAACACCAAACCACTCATCTAAACCCCTCTCAAAGCTTTCGCAACCCTTAGCCTAAATCACCCAATTTTGACAACTCCAACTACTCCTCGTCGACGATTGGGCAACTTCGCGAAACGACTCGATTAACCCGGATCGGATCGTATCATTTGGTATTAGAGCTACTAAAATAAGGAGTGACGGTATTCGTATCAAGCTCGGAGTAGGTTCGTAACGTAAAAAAGTTAAAAAATCAAAAAAAAATTTGAGTTGGAATTTAATTTTTTTCTTCCTTGTATTTAGTTTACTATTGTATTTGATTTAAAAAAAAAGAGAGAAGAAATTTGGAAAAAAATTCAAAAAAAATCAAAAAAAGGAAAAAAAAAAGAAGTGACAAAAAAATCGAGTTAAAAAAAATAAGAAAGAAAAAAAAAGTGAAAAGTCTTGCGAGTTTTTATCATTATCACTTATTACTCCGATCATCAAGTTTCCCTTCCTACCATTATTTACCCATCCCAACGCCACATTTTAAACCAATTTTCTTCTTTGTTCAACCTACCCCACACCCGACATTATCCTTTGTAACCCATTTTGAAACCGACCCTTAAGCAGCAAATTAAGTCTATCGAGACGAATTATGAATTTGTGAGACGAGGTCGAGTGGTAAAAGGCAAGAGAGCGTGAGTTCATTCGAAAAAAAAACCTAAAAGAGAGTTCAAACACGAGAGTGTGTGAATTTTTCTTTGTGAGCGAACTTGCGAGATTTGTGGTGAGGATTATTTTTCTTTCTAATTTAACTTTTGTTTTCTAATATTTTGTTGAAGCATGTCTGAAGAATTTTCTAAATTTGAATTCCAAATGTGGAGACAAGAAATGCAAAGGATAATGCGATCTGAATTTCGACAATTCGACAAAGATAAAGAAGATTTGACACCTACTATCGTTGACATCAAGATTAGTTCAATCCTTCAAAGATTGGAAAATGAACCACAATGTGAAGATATGTTTCACACGCGTTGTCGTGTCCACGATAAAGTTTGTTGCCTCATTATTGATGTGGAAGTAGGTCAAACATGGCTAGTATTCGAACGGTGGAAAAACTTGGCTTGGCCACTACCAAGCATCCACGACCCTATCAACTGCAAGGACTTGGTGTTGAAGGCAAATTTAAAGTCACTCAACAAGTGCGTATCGCCTTTTCCATCGGAAGATACCAAGACGAAGTCGTTTGTGATGTTGTGCCTATTCAAGTCTGCCATTTGTTGCTAGGAGAACCATGGCAATCGGATCGCAAGGTCATTCACGATGAACGTACCAATAGGTATTCCTTCAAGCATTAAGGAAGGAAAATCACTTTAGCGCCGCTCACACTGGAACAAGTGCATGAAGACCAATTCAAAATGAAGCAATCCATTGAGCGAGAAAAGGAGAAAGAGATTGAAAAAGAAATTGAAAGAAAACAAAAAGAAAACGAAAAAGAAAAAGAAATTGCAAAAGAAAAAGAAATCAAAAAAGTGAGAGAAAAAGAAAATGAAGAAAAGAAAATTGAAAAAGAAAAAGATGTTGAAAAAGAAACGAGAGAAAATGAAGATAGTGAGCGAGAACAAGAAAAAGAGAGCGAAATTTTAACTAACCACCATTCATGTTTGCTTTCTTATTCTCCTTTGTTACAGGTTTGTAAATTTCCAATCCAAGACAAGTTCCAACTTCATTACCGACCGCATGAACGCCGATTTCAATTAATTGAAAAAGGTAAATTGGATGATATGACTACCTTTCAAAATTTCGAAGGTAAGTCAAGTAAGAAACCTTGTGATATTCAATCTAATTGTGGTTTGGTTTTTTTTGACAAATTCGTTCATTTTGTTGATCTTAGAGGAAGTCCATTCAAACATTTATTTTGTTGTTTAACCTTAGATCGAAATGTTGATTTTCTCTTGAAAAGAGTCTTGCACTGCTCTAATCATCATTTGTTTCCTACTGATTTCCATCATGATCAATTGCAAGATATCATTCTTCCAATGTTTCAAGGTAAGCAAGGTATGAATGTTGAAAATTTTAAAGCACCTCTACCTTACTCGATTGTTGATGGACACATTGTTGATGATTTGGACTTTAGAAATGATCTAAATTTTGATGTGGTTAGTTGCCATCCTTTGATTGATGATAATATATTTGCGTGGAATGATGGCAAGAAGAATAATGTTTTTGGAAATTGTGATGCTGATGAGTTTGTTAGTGAAATAATAATTATTCGACACTTGCAAGATAAGAAAACATATAAGCCTTTCCATCTACTTGATTTGGGTAAAAATGTGCACTTATTGATCTTTTGTGAGGAACTACTTTGTCTAAACAAGAATGTGCGTATGAGATTTGAGATGCATGAATGCTTGAAAACATGCATGTCTTTGATTTGTTTGTTTGATACGACGATGACATGTAAAATGGTTAGTGCACTTAAAGTTGAAGATGGTGTCTCAAATTTGCCTTGTTGTATAAATTTTGCATGTTTGAAAAGGCCTTTGCTATTTTTAACAAAGAATGATCAAAATCATGTGTTTAATCCAGGAGTTTGTTCTTATGAATCATCTCTGAAAGAAAGCAAGCATCGTAAATTTTGTTTGAATGAAGGTGTAAACAATCTTTGTTTGTATGATGCTTTGTCTTCAAGTTTGAAAATGAGACATGTGAATCTTGTTGGTTTGTTAAGTCAAAATCAAAATTTTGTTTTTGGAGGTTGTTCTCAACTGTGGTTTAAAAGATCCGAACATGTTTTGCATGATAATGATTTTGAATTGCTTAGTGTTCTTTCTATGAAGTCTGTCATGAAATTGCCAAATCAAATTGAAATGGCAAGAGAAAATTTTGTCTTTGACCCCGGTGAACACCATTCTATATCATTGTCTAAGGTAATCGAACCATGGAAAGTTGACTTCCAATACCATAGCTATCAAATGCCTTGTGATTTATGTTTGTTTCCATCGGAGAAAAAGGTAAGAACGATTTCTATTTTTGACCCCGGTATTGGATTATTTGTTCAAACTGTGAATCAAGTCTCGAAAAGTTCCTTTGTGTTTAATCTTAATCGTGTCATTAATTCGTTTTATTCTTTTATAGGTGACGACGTGAGGTGGTACCCTCCTAAAGAGCGAGTGCGTGCGAATGAGCTTCTTTCGATCCAAGCCATTTGTGGCTTTCAGAATCTTGAACGATTTTTTGCGAGCAAATGGCCCGATTTGGGGACAAATCGCTTTAAAGAGGGAGGGATGATACGACCACGCCTCGGGCACACTTTTGGACCAGCTCCTAAACATTGCTTGCAAACCCATGCGAGTGAATTAGTTCAATTCCTTCTCATTGAGCTCCATTTAGCTCGTTTCACTCACTCGAGCTCAAGTCACTCATTCGAGTTGAATTCACTCAACCTCAACCCAATGAGCTTATTTTTAGCTTTCTTTAACTTGCATTTATTTTGTTGAAATAAACCATTTAATTTGTCTTCGTGTGAATTAGTTGTTTATTTTAAGTTAATTAAATTGTTAAAATCGGACAAATAATTAATTAAGTGTTTTAATTATATCTAAATTAAATATTTAGTTAATTATGATGTTTTAAATATGTCTGAAATTGTTAATATGTATGGACCAATTTAATGTGCAAATTATTGAGTTCATATGCTACTAATTTAATGTGTCTCAAGAGCATTTAACTTATGATGTTATTTGCTACTGTGTTCATGAATGGATTGGTGCAATGTATGGGAGTGTGCATGCACAATTGAGGTTCAATGGATGGCATTTAAAGGAGCACATGCATTTGGGACGTTCATGCAAGAGGGAGTTGCTGAAAGTTCATGTATTTGAAGATTCATGGATCATATTTATGGGGGAAAACACATGGGACGTTTCATGCATGATTCATGCATTTTCAAGATGACCATTCAAGTATTTTAGGCACATTAATGCCTCATTCAGCCAAGGGAGATGTAGGATCATTAAAGGGCTGCACATTCATAGAATTATGGAGATTCTTCAAGGCTAAGGATACATGAATGCATCAAGTGAAGCATCATGATGGTTCGGCCAATTCATGTACCATTTTCAAGCATGAACCGAATTTTAATGCTTTTGTGTGAACATGTTAAATACCTATGTGAACAGATTTAAGTTAATGTGAACAACATAGATGCCGAATATCAATAGGCATTTTAGGCTTATAAATAGCTTACTTGTTTATTGTAAAGGTTACGAATTTGATTATTAAAACTTAATAGAACTTTTGTTCTTGTGAGGTTACCTCCTCTCTTCTTTCGCTCGAGTCTCAAGCGACTTATCTAGCTTGCTAGTGGCGTCAATCGAACTCCATTGAACTTATCACCGAACCGTGTGGCGTTCAACCATATTATTATACCTTTGGTTCTTACCTCCATATAGGTAACAGGTCAAGGTCCACTTCTATCTTTCATCAAATTTCACCTTAAGCAATATAAGACTCGGGCAATACTTTTTAGTGTTGAACATTCTTGACGTTTAAGTTCTATTTTCCATCTCCATCAATTACCTTTTTTCTAACCTACCTTGTTTCTATTCTAAACCGAACCTATCAACACCAAACCACTCATCTAAACCCTTCTCAAAGCTTCCGCAACCTTTAGCCTAAATCACCCAATTTTGACAACTCCAACTACTCCTCGTCGACGATTGGGCAACTTCGCGAAACGACTCGATTAACCCGGACCGGATCGTATCAAGCTTTCTCGAGTATCCAATGTAATTCTGTGTGGTTCAACAGGTGTGAAAAGGAAATGAAAGGGTAAGTGTTTAAATGAAATGTATTGATGCGAACCGGCTTAAGAATGTGAGTCGAGTCATTGATGTGCCCAATTGTGAATTGAGTAAGCTGAAAGAATTTCAAGGAACAAGGTAAAGATAGATGATATTTTTGGTTCAGGTAGGTTCAATGGGGGTTTGGAATGATTAAGGAAATGATGAATGGGATTCGGCTAAGAATTCAAGATCGAACTAACACAATAAAAATGTGTTAACCCGGGACTTATATGAATACTTAGGTAGGATAAATGTTGAATGGAGGGAAAGCAGATACAATGGAACCTATGCGAACCGGCCCGGGTGAATCGAGTCGTTTCTCGTAGTTGCCCGATCATCGACGAGGAGTAGTTGGAGTTTTCAAAATTGGGTGATTTAGGCTAAGGGTTGCGGAAGCTTTTAAAGGGGTTTAGATGAGTGGTTTGGTGTTGGTAGGTTCGGTTGAAGGATAAACTAATAAAGATAAAATATAGGATATTCGGTGGGGATGGATAATAGAACTTAAACGTCAAGAAAGTTTCAATACTATGATGAGTATCGCCCCAAATCTTATATGGTTTAAGGTGAAAAGATGGAAATAGGAATATGGACCTCAACCCGTTACTTAGCAAAGTAAGAACCGAAGGTATATTGAAATGGATGAACGCCACACCAGGATTGTTGATAAGTTCAGAAAGAGTTCAGTTGACGCCACTAGCATGCTAGATAAGCCAAATCGAGACTCACACGAAATATGAGAGGGAGAATACTCACAAGAACAATAGTTCATTCAGAAATTTGACAAAAAGTCCTTTACAAAATGAAATAGCAAACTATTTATAGGCTCTCTAATGCCTATTGAAATTCGGCTACTAATGTGTTCACCCAACAATTAAAAGGGTTCACATTAAAACATTAAATATGGTTCATGAATTCGACAGATTCATGCATTAGCCTAATGGACACTCTCTTCCCCATTGGTATGTGCATGCATACTTAGCCATGAAGAATCCTTAAGTCCATGAATGCCCAGCCTTTAATTGCCCTTTAATCCCCCTTGGACGTTCTTGAAGGTGAAAGTGCCATGCATATGCTTTAATTGAATCATAATGGCGTCTTGAGCACATAGATGGGCAATTGGCATTTAACTGATTCAGCCCCTTCTTTTGATGCATGTATGTGCTGGTACATGGGCTGAATTAATGAACTTATTAGTCATGAACTTGGAGCATGTATCTTGGAGAATCAAGGCATGACATTAAATCCCGTACAATTCCCTTTGGAATGCATAAATGGACAGATTCGTTCCTCTTGATTAATTCATGTATCAGCAGAATTGAACAGCCACAATTTTCACCTTTAAGGAATGTACATGAAATGAATTTGATCTCCCATGTGATCGGTCACAATGCACCATCATTCAAGCATCTTCATTGCTGTCCATTGCATGTGCCTGCATCAAATACATTCAATAAATTAGATGCATTTTAGACACATTAATTTGGCAGCAAATAACACTAAATTCCTGCATCAAAACAAAGCAGCCATTATCATGTATCAAACAAATTAAACTTGGCAACAAATGAATGTATCAACCTGCACATAAAATTTGGTGAACTCAATAATTATTTGTAAGAACTTTAGGACATATGTAAGACATCAAATTAATTAAGTAATGAATTTAGACATAATTAAAACACTTAATGATTATTTGACCAGATGATACGAGTCACAAAGGCCCAATTCAATCTCCAGGACGTGATGGGATCAAATTACCACAAGGCCCAATAACAAGGTCAAAGGCCAGGCAAATGTGTTCAAAACTAAATGGAACCATTCAAGAATTTATTAGTAAGGCCTTAGATACGTATACGAAGGAAGAAGAATATCAAGATTCACTTTCTTGTTTTCAAGAAAATCAAGAAACCGAATCTTGGTCCAATTTTGTTGTTTTGAGCGATTTCAAGAATCAAGAAAATAAAAATTTCAAATCTAGGAAATCTTGGTCCAAGAAACCGAATCTTGCAGCTAAGGCACATTGGATCTCAGTTGCGAGCCCAATCAAGAAATTTAAATTAGACTTAGTTGAAAATCAGGCCAAATTGTCAAAGTGGCCTAATTTGTAAAATTTTAATTCTTTAAATACCTAGTTTTAATTTTTAGACTTTATGATTTAATTCCTATGTAAAAAAATTCAGCCCAAGCAACCCATTAAAAGCCTTGGCTGAATTTCCCCTTGAAATTAGTAATTAGATTTTTTTTTTTAGATTTCCTAATAGGGTAGGAAAATAGTTAGAATGCCTATATTAAGGCTTGGCCGGCCACCCTTATGAACACACATTACATTAAAATTTCAGATTTTGTTGAGTGAAAATTCTTTTAGAGTTTCTCCAAAAAATCTCTCTTGAGTTTTCTTTAGAAGTAGTTTTAACAATCTTTTGATTGTGGGAGCCATCTTCAGCCTTCTTCTTGCCGTGTGCTTACATCGGAGGGGAGATTAGAGCCGTCTGAAGGGAGTTGTGAAATCTTTTTTCGATTTCAAGGCTTCTTAGGACTTTTCCTTATCTTTATTGCTGTTTATTTTTCTTTAGATTTTTCTGCTTGTGCCGATTCATTGATTAACTTGTTTTATTCGTTCTTGTTGCGTTTCCAGCCCCTTTCAATCTTCAAGAAGCTGATCGGCACCCTTCTTGGCTGCAAGAAAACATTTTCTATTCATAATTTGCAATTGATCTTGCCACACAATTATCCTATCTCTAATTCAATTCGGTTTGTTGAGTTTTTGAATTAACTTGCTGTTTTGTGTTCAATTGTCAGATTCGGTTGATTGGATTCTTTCTTGAAGTTCATTTTCGTGTTCATGGCTTCCAAGAATCCTCTATTAATAAGTGTTTCGGTTCTTGGCTGATTCTTTATTGTTTTGGGTTTTTGTTTCAGATCTGGAATTCTAAGATTTAATTTTTTCTGTTTCGTTTCAGATCTAAGTGTCTAAAGTTTTCGTAGGATTTTCCCGTGACTTGACAACTCGATCTTGGTTCGCGCACAACCCTCTATCATTTGGTATCAGATTTTGGGCATTTTGGGTGTTCTTGGTTGATTTCTAAACTGGTCTCCTTTTAAAAACAGTAAATAGCAGTTTTTACCCAGAAAAATTTTGTGAAAAAAATTCATTTGAGTGGGTAAACGTTGTCCGATTGGTTTGAAATTTTATATGCATATTTTTTGCACTGTGATAGAATATTAAAAAATATTTCCCACAAAAAAAATCAGTGGAAAAAGTCAAAAAAATAGAAAAATACGAAATCAAATAAAAATTTTTAAAAAAATATTCAGCGGGTTGATTTTAGTGCCGAAACTTTCCTAATCAAAAATAAAATATCTAAGGACATTCCAGTTTAAATTTCATGATTTTTGGAGATCGGGAACACCTCGAACGAAGTTGTCAAGTTACTCCGCAGTTTTTCAGGTTTTCGGGTATCAGCAATTTTTATTGATTCTTAGCGGCAGGATTTCATTTGTTTTGCGTTTATTCTTCCTTTACACTATATAACACCTTCTTGTTTCTTGTGTTAGTAGGATTTAATAGTGTGCACAATTCTTCCTCGGTGCAACACAAATCAATTAGTGTCTCGTCACTTTTTTGGATTCCTAGTGCAATTAGGATTCTTTGGTAGTTACGGTTCATACACTTTCTAATTGATTGATATAGACTCTACTAAAGAACTCACAAGACTGAATTCTACCTCTTTGAGAATTTGATTTTCCTTTTTGAGTGATTAACGGTGAGGTTTGTTAATTTTTTTTGGAGTGTTGAATGTTTGTTTTTCAGGTATTACAAAAGGAAAAAAATAAGATGCATAGACTGGGTCAAGTCGATGATGAGAATAATGACTATAATGAGGTCCATGATAAATTTATAGAGTTCCAACAACAGTTAGACGAACAGACTGCTGCACTCAAACAAACACATGCCATACTTCGAACATTGAGTGCATGAGATGCGATTGGACTGAGTGGAGAAAAGAGCCCAATGAGGACAACTTAATTCAAGTGAAAGGGAAAAAATGAGAGTGCCAAGAAGACGAACATCCAACGAATATTCGAGAAGAGATTCACATCATAATTCCTATTCAACGATGATACGCACTCGCTTCGTTTAATGAATTGAGTTGTAGGATTTGCCCGATCGTGAATAAGGAATAAGTTGAAGGCTTTACAAGATGGGTTAAAAGAAAAAGGTTATCTAGGCTCAAAGGGTTCGATAGTTTAAGAAATAAAGTAGAAAACAATGGATGTAATTTGGCCAAGGATTCAAAAGTCGAACTAACACAATAGGAGTGTGTTAACCCGTAACTTATGAGAATGCTTAGATTGGTAAGGTTTTGATGGAAGTATAGGATAGATGATTAGAAACTTCGACCCAGTATCAATGATGATAGGAACCTCAGTATGAATTCGAACGCCACACTTTTGGTATTAAAGTGATAAGTTCAGTTAGAAACAAAGACAGGTTTGACGCCACAAAGATGTTTGATGAGTCTCACAAGTCTTTGGAGAAAAATGAGAGTTGAAAACAAACTCACAAATTAACAAAGTTCTAAAATTGTTCATTAACCTTCAAATGTGAATTACATGGTCTATTTATAGCTGAACTATGGCAGCCGAATAGCCTATTTAATCAGATTCTTATGCCTTAAGTTTCTTTAGGAAACTTCCTAGAAATTTCCTAGATACATTCATGAAATAAAAATCTGAATATTAGCATTCTAGAAGAGATGGTTCGGCTAGCCCTTTAATGGTGAGAATTCACATTCAACTAATGCTTTTAAAGAGCTTAATTGCTGTTTTGGAGAAAAGAAATGGCCAGCTTGAAAACACATGCTTCTTTGGTCGAATATGAGCAGCCTCCAATTGAATGAGCTGCTGGAATTTATGAGGCAATCTTTGGCCATTGCTCTCCACGAAATTGACCCTTGGAGGAGCTCAAAACAGTAGGTGGAAGTCCATTGAACTGCACAAAAAGTCAGCTGAAAGCACAAGGCAGCTACACTTTAAATGTCGTTCATGCATGTGCCCAAATACATGCTCCTCCTTAATTGACTTCCTTTGTATTTAAGCTAGTTGACTCATCTGAAAAAAATATCAAATAAATTCAGTTAAGACATATTTAAGGCTCATGAAAACAGCAGCTGAAACACATTAAAATTCTGCACATTAATTCAGCTAAGACAAATTAATTACCAGCCACTAATAAATTTGTCTTAATCTAGACACATTAAAACTTTGTAATTAAACTAAACATATTTAATTTATGACTTAATAGGGACATATTAAAGACATGTACTAATATAAGACACATTTAATAAGTTGAATTAAAATGTCCAGATTAAAACACATTTATTTAATTAAATGATTTGAGCTGATTCTAAACTAACACAACTAATTTAATTTATTCAAAATGAATATAATCAGCTCATTGAACTAGTTAAGTGCTGAATTGAGCTGAATTGAGCTGACACGAGCTAAAATTAGCTTGTAGGAAGGTGCGAATCAAGCTAGTTGAGCTGGGCGTTTTATGTGCAGCCAACCCATCACTCCACACTCAAGCAATATAGCTTGCTACGGCATCTTGGAATTTCTTGACATGTGCTCGAGTGATTGGCCCCGAAGGCAACTCTATGGATTCGACATCTAACTTCTTGGATGAGCTCGTATCATCTCTCCCCTTTTCAAGGTGATTCGTCCTCGAATCGTGACCTATATCAAAAGGAGAGAGGTCAGTAACATTAAAACTGGCACTCACTCCATACTCACTCGGTAAATGAATTTTATAAACATTATCATTGATCCGTTCCAACACTTGGAAAGGACCGTCACCCCTAGATTGAAGCTTGGATTTCCTTTCTTCGGGAAACCGTTTCTTGCGCAAGTGGATCCAAACCCAGTCACCAGGTTCGAATACAACTCGTTTCCATCCCTTATTGGCTGCTCGAACATATTGTTCAGTCCTCCTTTCGATTTTGTGCAATTGTTTAACAAACTCAGCCTTTCTTTTACCATCGACATGCACTAACTCATTAGCAGGCATAGGAACCAAATCAAGAGGGGTAATGGGGTTAAAGCCATATACTACCTCAAAAGGAGAAAATTTCTTAGCGGAATGAACGGTTCGTGATACGACCTCGGTTTAATAGTTGAACCCGAGTCGTTTAGTTCTCGATCGTAAACGAAGAAGTATATTAGACAAGAAGAAGATAGAATATATTTGAGTTCAAAGAAGTAAAGTAAGTCTGTGCAAAGTTGGACGTGGATTTGGTTTAAGTCGAAATGGTATGACTAGAATGGTCGAGTTCGGTTTAGGATTAATTAAGAAATGGTATTTGGTTTTGGTACGTTTTGGTATTTGGGAATTGGTACGAAATGGTAAGGGATTTGGTACGAAATGGTAATGGTTCAAAAAGGTCAAGAGTGAACCAACACTAAAGAAAAGTGTCGACCCGAAACTTATAGGACCTAAATGAGTTGGGAATGGTTGATAAGGACCTTGACCCGATACTTAGTGATGTGAGCTTGCCTACGAACCAAATGGAGAACGAACAAGAAGCCATCAAGCTGCCCATTGGTCCAATAACGCGAGCTAGAGCTAAACGATTCAAAGATGCTATTTTAGCAATGGTGGAACGGGTTGAGGAAAATGATAGCAAGGAGTTTAAAATGAGTGAACATATTCAACTTCTTTGAAGTGAATTTCGTTCTAGCTAATTAATTTGATCTTGGAATTTAGACCATTTAAATAAACATTTAAATAAGTTTCATTACTGACTTTTAAATATGTCTTAATTAATTTAAGTGTTTAATATGTCTTGATTTAGTTAAATTAAAGATGTCTTGATGTCATTTAGTTTGTCTAAATTATTACATGTTTTAAATTTGTCCAAATTAATTTATGTGTTATGATTTGTTAATATTTAAGTTGTCTCAATGTTATTTAGGATGTTCACATTATACTTTAATTTAGTTCAATTGAATTTGCTTGAAATTAATTAAGTTCATGTGTGTTTTTAGGTGCAAATTAATTTGAAGATGAATTAGGCGATTCATGCATGGAGATTCAATGAATTTGAAGATGCATGTGCGGTGATTTAATGCATTAAAGTGATTAATTTTTTGGAGTTTTTCCAAGGCAACTATTCGCCAAAGTGACCAAGCTTTTCATCCTTTCAAGATTGGCCGATTCTCTTCTCAAGGAAGTATAAAGGCTGTTCACACTATGGCTGTTCGGTTTAGCCATGTTCACACCTCATGGCCTTTCAAAACCATCCGTTCACACTTCTAAATGGCTGTTCAAATTGCCAATTAATGCTGGTAATTTTTCAGCAATAGTTGCTTCATGAATGACCCCATTATGTTCAATGACCGAACCTAGCCTATTCATGCACATCCAATATGTTCAAGGTGCATTTGCCCATCTAGAAGATGACCATTGGAGCTCTCATTCAGCCGAATCTACATGGGCTAATAATTTTGCATTCATGCTGAATTTTAGTTCATTGTTTACTTAGAAACTAAGTCTTGAATTTGTCCATTCGGTTACTAGTAGAAAGGCTATAAATAGTTGTTGAATTTCTTGTAAAAGGACTTTTGACGAATTTCTGAATGAAATATCATTTTAGTGAGGCAATTCACTCTCTTTATTCTTCAAAGCTCAATTGACTTATCTTTACGAGTGGCGTCAATCTGACTTTGTTTCGAACTTATCACCATAAGGTGTGGCGTTCCAACTATACCGAAGGTTCCTATTTTGCTAAATAGAGGGTCTCGATTTTATCTACCATTTCTTTCCTTTTCTTTGAAACCTTTAAGCCCGGGTCCTTATTTGCTAATAAGGGTTCGTTCTTGTTTCATTGGAAACCACTTATCCCATTTTGCTTCCTAAACCATTTAAAACCAATATAACTCATCTTATTGAATTTGAACTAAATCGACACTACCTAAATTTGATTGGGAACATAATACGACTCGTCACATCATCCGAATCGAGCTCGTATCACTTAGGAAAGTATGAACCAAAGGTATCAAAGGTGAACGCCAGACTCGGGTTTAGGGAGTGATAAGTTTGAAAGAAAGACTCAGAAAGACGCCACTAGAAGCTAGATAAGTCTTACGGGTCTCGAACGAAATTTGAGAGAAAATGCCTCACAAATTTGGCAGCAATTCGTTACTTAAAATGTCAAAAAGTCTTTTACAAAGTAAAATTTCAGCTATTTATAAGCAACACCTAAGCTAGCCGAATGGTCACTTACATTCCTTAAAAATTAAGCAAATGAATCACTTAAATGAACTAGCTAGATTCGACTGAACATGGAGCTCCATTAGACACCTTCTAGATGAAGCATTGGACTTGGAAAAAACTTGGATGATGCATGGATAGCTAGGTTCGGCCAATGGGCATAAATTAGCTCATTTATGTTGCAACTTTTGGCTGAAAAGTGACCAGCAATTAAGAGGGTAATGAGCAGCCAATTCAAGTGTGAAAGCTCAACATTGAAGAGTCATGGAGTGTGAACACATGGAACCAAAAAGCCAAGATGCATCCAGCAAAAGTGAAAGGATTAATTGACAGCTTTGGAGTTGGAAACATTAGCTCTCTTGACCGAATAGTCACATAGGAATGCCAAATTCAGCTCACCAATTTGATGCATGTATCTCCAGGTTCATTGAATCTATTTGCATGCACCAAGCTAAATGAATCTCCACATTCGGCTCACCTTGCTAAATGAACCCCCACATTCGGCCAACCTACATAAATAGGAAGAACTAAGATTAATGTGGTATTTAGTGAACTAAATTAAGAATAAAAACAAGACACATTAATTCGGTCAACAATGACACTAAAATCACTCATTAAATTGGCTGACTTTAAAGCAACTTTAAATCATGTAATAAAACTTGACATATTAAAACATACAACAAACATATTAAAAAGCTGTAATAAACTAATTAAATCGACTTAAATAAATATTCAGCTATTAAATTAATGTCTAGTTGATATTGAGTGAATTGAAAATGTTTGAGTGAAGTTGAGCTAATTGAGCTCATTGAGTGAAATGGAAGTTAATTCAGCTCGTATTAAAGTGCACGGATTTCTTTTCGAGTTGGTCCAAGCTTCCTCGATGTGACCAACCAAGATCTCGCCCCAAACTTTGTCAACTAAAGCCGAAACAGCCTCCTTGAATTGTTTAGCTCGTGATCGGGTGATGGGACCTTGGGGCAACTCCAACGGCTTCTTGTTCGAGCTAGGTAGGACTTGAGGCGTGGCCGTATCAGTTCGGTTGTATGCGAACTCCACGTGAGGTAAACAATCTTCCCACATCTTCAAATTTTTTTTGTAAGATGGCTCAAAGAGAAGTCAATAGCACTCGATTTACTACGTCAGTTTGGCCATCCGTTTGAGGGTGATGTTGGATCGCCGGCACCCCTACGGCGCAGCGGAAAAATTTAATAATTGGTGACCCTAACAACAGATCCATGTGTGAGGAACGAATCGGGGTGAAAAGGGTTACGAAATTACCTAATGTATGTTCTGAGTAGACAACAACTTCTCAACAATGTGTAGTCTGATCTACAATCGAACTAAGCCGTAATCTATCGAGACTTCGACCTCTACGTAATCTACCTAGTTGACTACGAACGGAAGAAATCCCCAAAACGGTTTTGAAAGTAATTTTTCTTTGACGACTGCTAGACCAAAAGTAAAGAAAAACGGGATTCTTATATCCTATTATTTTAGGGTTTTTAGGAATTAAATAAATATAATAATATTTTAAACCGAAAATTATAATTACATTAATTATAATATAATTTCGGTAAACCATATATTTATTTAAATTCATATGCTAACCAAATTCATGTCCTCATTATGCGTACAACAAACTTGTACATAATGTGTTCGAAATTTGATTACCGAATTAAATTAATTCTATAATTAATTTAATTCAAGTGAAACCCAAAAATAATACCAACTATGGTTTATTTCGTTCATTTCAACTATAGGGTGTGACCCTGTAGGTTCCTGTAACATTAGCAGTAATACTAGAACGATTCCAATGTTACAAACAATGAGTGGCATCTAGCAATGCATCATTGCTACCTATGTCACAAGAGATCATGATTCGACAAACTTTTTATTATTATTATGATTAACCTTTTATGCAATAATCCTTAAGTCCTTTATCTCTAGATTGGACACAAGTCATGGAATAGTCACACTTGTATAGTCCATTCCATGTTCCTTGATACCTTAAGCAGACTACAATATACAAATAAGTATGACATCTCATATCAACTTATTTGAGCATGGCCATGCATTTCTAGTCTCACTTAATCAAGTGGCCCAAGATATTACTCCCATTATGTAGGAGGGACTTATTCTATATCGACCAACAATATCCCTCTACATCGATTGTGGTATATCCAACATCAGCCTTTATAGAACAACCAGTTACGGTGTACGTTTGACTATATCAAAATATACTACTCACGATATTGGGATTATGATGATCTCAAGTCTGAGGATCATATACATATTAATCACTATGAGTAATGTCGTGACAATTACATAATAATCCAGGAAACATACTCATAATGGGTCAATCCAATATGTTGTTCTCTAACACACATATTCATGCATCGATTCTGACATTCTGATGTGATCCGGCTCGGTTGATTGAGTCGATTCACTTGATTGCCCGATCATCGACGAGAAGTTTGTTCGATTTTGTAGATAGATGGAGTTAGATGATTTTTTATAGCGAAAGCTGAGAAAATGGGTCAAAAGATGGTTTGTATAGATGTTTGATAGGTTCGGTGAAATAAAGAAATATTGTTTATAATTTAATAGTTAAAATGGAATGGAAAAAAAATAGAACTCAAGCGAAGAACGATTCAATACTATATGAAGTATTGCCCCAGGACTTATATTGCTCAAGGTGGATTAAATGGATTGTCGAAGATGGACCTTGACCCGTTACCTATAGAGAGGTAGGAACCAAAGGTATAAAAAGGTGGATGAACGCCACACCAGGATGGTGATAAGTTCAAGAAGTCGGGTTGACGCCACTAGCGAGCTAGATAAGTCAAACGAGACTCAAATGAAGTCGGATTGGAGGTAACCTCACAATAAGTTTAATAATCAGAAATGTCTAACCTTTTTACAAAGAGAAAAGAACTATTTATAGATTACATTAGATAGACAAATAGACTAAGTAAATTCGGCTTTAATTGAATTAAACTAATCTAGAAATGTATCTTTAAAGGCTATGTCCAAATTCGGCTGAATGGTACTTCAATGGGCAGCTTCATGGCTAAGGAAATGAACTTGAAGGCTTGGTGAATGTATGGGAGAGCAATGGACATGTCTAGGTTCGGCCAAGGTGTGAATGGACACTCCAAGAGATGCGTTTTGGCCGAATAGGTACTTAGGAGATCAATGGACAGCAACCGATGCATGTAAGTGAATATTCATGCATTCTTCCATTCATTGTATTAAAGCATTCATGCATCATCCTTACGTTCATTGAACCAGCCCATTCATGAATCATCTTTAATTGTGTTCCCACATCATGCATTGTAAGTAGACGTTCATGCACCTAGCTTGAATGAATCTCCACATTCGGCTGTACCTACATGAAACATGAACAAATTAATTAAAGATAACTAACACATAAATTAAAATAGACAAATTTAATAAAGTCTTAAGCTAGACATATTAAATTCGGCTAAGACAACTTTAAAAACATGAAATAAATCAAAACATAATTATGAGCTGTAATGACTTAAACTAAGTTAATAAAATACTTTAATTATTCAACCAATAAAATAAATGAGCTAAATTGTAGCTAAATTGAGCTCGATTGAGCTGAAATGAGCTCAATTGAGCTGGTCGGAGCTGAAACGAGCTAGAAAAGCTAAGATGGAGCTGAAATTGAGCTGAAGTTAGCTTGCACTAAGGTGCATGGTTTCTTCAAGGAGTTGGATCGAGCTTCCTCATCTTCAACAAGCTGATTCTCCTTCCAAAATTTGAACAACAAAGCTGAAACAACTTCATGAAATCGCTTGGACCTAGCTCGGGTCATTGGTCCCTTTGGAAGCTCGAGGGAATCAAGACGAGGACTTGATGGGGCTTGGGGCGTGGTCACATCACATTCCATATCAATGATAACTCTTTATCATAAATCAACTACATGTTAGTCTTAATGCATTATCGTTTTCCTATCTAACAATAATACTTGACTAAGGATCTTTTAAGAATAATCAAATTATTCTTAGGACATTATTATAAAATAGTTTATTTATACACACAGAAAAGAAACTGAAATAATAATGGTAAGCCTTATATTAATAAACATGATAAATCAAGTATGTTATTACAACCATCCCATGATTGATCTTTGGGCATACTCTAACAATCTCCCACTAGCACTAAGACCAATCACTTATATATCTAATACCAAGTGACTTAGTGTGACGATCATGCTTCTGCTGTGTCAGAGGCTTGGTCAAGGGATCAACAATGTTATCATCTGTAGCTACTCTGCATATCTCTACATCCCCTCGATCGATAATCTCTTGAATGAGATGGTAGCGCCTAAGTATGTGTTTGGATCGCTGGTCAGATCTAGGTTCTTTAGCTTGTTCAATGGCTCCATTGTTATCACATCGGAGTTCTATAGCATCTGATATGCTAAGCACAACCCCTAGTTCAGTAATGAACTTTTTGATCCAAACTGCTTCTTTTGCTGCCTCACTGGCTGCAATATACTCGGTATCTGTTGTAGAATCGGCTACTATACTTTGCTTTGAACTCTTCCAACTTACAGCGCCACCATTAAGGCAAAACACAAAACCTGATTGTGATCGAGAATCGTCCTTATCGGTTTGGAAGCTGGCATCAGTGTAACCTTTTACTATTAACTCTTCCTCACCTCCATATATTAGGAAAGTATCCTTAGTCCTTCTCAAGTACTTAAGGATATTCTTGACTGTGGTCCAGTGACCTTCACCGGGATCTACTTGGTATCTGCTCGTCATGCTTAAGGCATATGAGACATCTCGACGGGTACATAACATGGCATACATGATAGATCCAATAGCGGAAGCATATGGAATTTTACTCATGCGTTCTCTCTCTTGTGGAGTTGAAGGACACATTTCCTTCGAGAGTGAAATACCATGTCTCATAGGTAGGAATCCTCTCTTAGATTCTTCCATACTGAACCTTTTCAGTACTTTATCTATGTATGTACTTTGGCTTAGACCTAATAGTCGTCTTGATCTATCTCTATAGATCTTTACCCCTAAGATGTAAGTTGCTTCGCCCAAGTCCTTCATGGAAAAAAAACTTCCTAACCAAGTCTTAATAGACTGCAGGGTAGGTATGTCATTTCCTATAATAAGTATGTCATCCACATACAGTACCAAGAATGCTATAGTGCTCCCACTAACTTTCTTGTAAACACATGGCTCATCTTCATTTTTGATAAAACCAAACTCTTTGATTGCATCATTAAAACGAAGATTCCAACTTCGAGAAGCTTGCTTTAATCCATAAATGGATCTTCGTAGCTTACATACCTTTCCAGCATCCTTTGGATTGACAAAACCTTCAGGTTGTGTCATATACACATCCTCTTCAAGTTTCCCATTAAGGAAAGCTGTTTTGACGTCCATCTGCCAGATTTCATAGTCATGAAATGCAGCTATAGCAAGCAAGATCCTGATGGATTTAAACATAGCTATAGGAGAAAAAGTTTCATCATAGTCAACACCATGAACTTGGCGAAACCCTTTAGCGACTAATCGCCCCTTGTATGTTTGTACATTACCATCCCTGTCGGTTTTCTTTTTGAAAACCCACTTGCACCCTATGGGCTTAACCCCTTCAGGTGGGTCAACCAAATTCCATACTTGGTTTTCATACATGGAATCCATCTCAGATCTTATGGCTTGAAGCCATTTCTCAGAGTCTGGGCTTGTCACCGCTTCTTGATAAGTCCTAGACTCATCTTGATCTATAAGTAGAACGTCACCATGCGTTGTGATGAGAAATCCATATCTCTCAGGTGCTTGGCATTCTCTTAAAGATCTACGCGGTGGTTGTGTTTCTACAACAATTACTTGTTCCTCAATCCCTTGTGGAACTTGCTGTTGTTCTATCTCTGCTTCAGTGGTATTTTGCGATTCTTGAACTTCATCAAGTTCAATCTTTTTCCCACTTCCTTTTCTAGAAACAAATTCTCTCTCTAGGAAGACACCAGTCTGAGCAACAAGTATTTTGTTCACAGTGGGATTAAAGAAATAATATCCTTTAGTTTCTTTTGGATACCCCACAAAAACACATTTTTCAGATTTGGGCTCAAGCTTACTAGACGTCTGACATTTAACATAAGCTTCACAACCCCAAATTTTCATAAAAGAAATACTGGGACATTTCCCAGTCCACATCTCATATGGTGTCTTTTGAACCGATTTAGATGGAACATGATTTAGTGTGAAAGCATTTGTTTCAAGTGCATGTCCCCAAAAGGAAGTCGGTAGATCAGCATGACTCATCATGGATCGAACCATGTCTAACAAAGTTCGATTTCTTCTTTCAGAAACTCCATTCCATTGAGGAGTACCAGGAGGAGTATGTTGTGAGACAATCCCACATTGCTTCAAAAGATCATCAAACTCTAAGCTCATATACTCCCCACCTCGATCAGATCGAAGTGTCTTGATAGTTTTTCCTAGTTGATTTTGTACTACATTTTTGAATTCCTTGAACTTTTCAAGGGATTCAGACTTATGGCGCATGAGATAGACATACCCATATCTACTGAAATCATCAGTGAAAGTAATGAAGTAGTAAAATCCTCCTTTAGCCTGTGTATTTATTGGCCCACTTACATCAGAATGTATTAAGCCCAATAAATCACCAGCTCGTTCACTTTTACCAGTAAAAGGAGATTTAGTCATTTTTCCCAATAAGCAAGATTCACATACTTCAAATTGTTCAAAAACAAGTGAATCCAATAGACCATCTTTATGGAGCTTGAATATGCGTTCCTCACTTATGTGGCCCAAACGACAATGCCATAGGTAAGTTTGATTTGAGTCATTTATTTTTGATCTTTTAGTATTTATGTTGTAGATGAGATTTGTTTGATCTAAAATATAGAGGCCATTAATCAATTGTGCCGAACCATAGAAAACATTATTGAGATAAAAGGAACAACAATTAGTCTTAATAATTATCTCAAAACCAATTTTGTCTAAACAAGAAATTGAAATAATGTTTTTAGTCAAACTGGGCACATAATAACAATCCTCTAAACATAAACCAAGTCCACTAGGAAAAGATAAATTATATGTTCCTACAGCTAATGCAACAACTTTTGCTCCATTTCCAACTCAGAGGTCCACATCTCCTCTAGCCAAAGTCCTACTCCTTTGCGGTCCACATGCAAGTACAAATGTGAGAACCACAACCAGATATCTAATACCCATGAAGTAGTAGTTGATAAATTAATATCAATAACATAAATACCAAGCAGACGTTCCGCTTATTTTGGCCTTCTTGACTTCCTCAAGATAGATAGGGCGATTCGCTTCCAATGTCCATCACACCACAATGAAAGCAGTTTCCTTCCTTAGCCACCCCTCCTTTAGGTTTCAATGCAGCCTTTACTTTTCCAGGCTTGGGCCTACCTTTGCCCTTGGGCTTTGTTTGAACTTTGGCCTTTCCCTTGCCTTTATTATTACGGACCATCAGTATAGGCTTGGGTCCAACCTTTTTCATGTTGCCTTCATAGATTCGTAACATATCTTGAGCAAGCGTATAGTAGTCTTATCAATTTCATTCATATTGAAATTGAGGAGAAACTGGCTGTAGCTATCCGGCAACGATTACAGAATAACATCAGTGGCCAACTCTTAGCTCAATGGAAACCCAAGCTTAGATAGGCTTTCAATATAGCCAATCATCTTAAGGACATGAGGTCCTACTGGGCTTCCTTCAGCCAGCTTACATTGGAATAGGGCCTTAGAGATATCGAACCTCTCTTGCCGTGCTTGCCCCTAATAAAGTTCTTTCAGGTGCTCAATCATTTCATAAGCAACCATGTCCTCATGTTGCTTCTAAAGCTCAGGGTTCATAGTGGCAAGCATAAGATATCCAACGTCTACCATGTCATCGAGATGCCTCTTGTAAGCATCTCTATCAGCCCTCGAGGCATTAGCGGGTGGTTCGTTAGGAACTGGTTGTTCAATGATAAATAATTTCCGTTCTTGTTTGAGGACAATCCTCAAGTTACGGAACTAGTCAAGAAAATTTAAACCATTCAATTTGTCCTTCTCAAGGACCGATCGTAATGATAGTGTATTTGTGTTTGCAGCCATAATATATATCTACAACAATGAAATTATGCGTGTGAAAAATTTATCAAATTTATATTAATCATTAAAAGGACTTAATAAAGTGATGTTCCCACTATTTTATTACAAAACTAATACCTCATAGATTAGTTTCAGAAAGACTTTCTCGAAACGTATTTCAAGTGGGTTAAGGATCCATATTTCACGTCCTTTTAAGTCAGCTTTGGCTTTACTCTCAAGATTATGGTTATCTAGGTAAGCAACACTTTGCTAATTACATCATATGTAACTCCTAAAGTTTGGTGAACAACTCTTGTTCTAATCATCTTATGATTTATCCAAATTACTCGCCTCTAGGTTTCTAATCCTATTAGAAAACCTAGTTAAGTCATTAACCAATTTTAACCAGCAAATATCACTTGTTTATTCTTCGCGTTTAACCAAGATAAATACTAGTACTTCGCTTTAGCAGAACCTACAGATTGATCGAGGCCTTAACGAGGCAAAATTGGAAGGCTATGTTGACTTAATATTTTAATAGAGGATTTTCTTAAGATCGTTCCATCTCACCAATTATGGTTTACTTTAGTCCATTTAGCCATTTAATTGATCTCATCAATTAATGTGGTTCAATATTATCAAATTTTAACATGGTTAAAATTTAGCATGCTTTAGACATCCATAGCATCTCATACATGAATAAAGCAATAAATAAATGCAATAGTTATAGCCCATAAACTAAGGTGGTGCAACCCAAGCCAATGGGAGAACCAAAAGGAAACCTAAAGGTGTAAGCCGATTTTCAAGCTATCAGTCCATACTGGTTGGCCCATCTTCCTTCTCGGCTAGCCCACAGCAACTCTTACAAATTACAATATGTAGAAACTCGTTTTACATATGAGGGATTAAGATGAGAAGAGAAATACAAAAGAATAGTAGCAAGGCACGACATGCAGGCTGTATTTATAAAATTACAACATTTTTATCAAATGGGCTGTCGGGCTATAACTATGCATTTCAAACACCGTGTATGTCAAAAATAGTATACATAAATAAACATTTTTGTTAAGGTGTATTAAAACATATCCTTTCAACTTTTATGGCCCACCAAGTTTTATTTATTATTAAAAAAACATACTTTAAGAAGATGGGGGCTGAGGCGGTGGAAAAAACCTCAAGATTTGATAACTGTTATCAACAGAATCGTGTTTTCGGGATTTTAATCCCTGAGGTTTCATGCCGGAACAACGCTTGTTCCACTAACCAATTAACTCTTATCGGAATCTGTCAACACCACCGTCGCACCGTCATAGAACTATTAACACTTAACAGTAATAACATAAAACCGATTACGCCATAACACCATGATTAACATTTAATCCATTGTCAAAAGGAACGATTATCAGGTTACTCTTAAACGATTTAAACAGTTAGAAATTTAATAAAATTGAAGCATGCATCTCATACAATTGCATCACCCAAGTATTTAAACCCAAGTCCGTGTCACACAACCTGGCTCTGATACCACTGTTGGATCGCCGGCACCCCTACGGCGCAGCGAAAAAATTTAATAATCGGCGACCCTAACCACGGATCCATGTGTGAGGAATGAATCGGGGTGAAAAGGGTTACGAAATTACCTAATGTTTGTTCTGAGTAGACAAAAACTTCTCAACAATGTGTAGTCTGATCTACAATCGAACCAAGCCGCAATCTATCGAGACTCCGACCTCTACGTAATCCACCCAGTTGACTACAAACGGAAGAAATCCCCAAAACGGTTTTGAAAGTAATTTTTCTTTGACGGCTGCTAGACCAAAAAAAAGAAAAATGAGATTCTTATATCCTATTATTTTAGGGTTTTTAGGAATTAAATAAATATAATAATATTTTAAACCGAAAAATATAATTACATTAATTATAATATAATTTCGGTAAACCATATATTTATTTGAATTCATATGCTAACCAAATTCATGTCCTCATTATGCGTACAATAAACTTGTACATAATGTGTTGGAAATTTGATTACCGAATTAAATTAATTCTATAATTAATTTAATTCAAGCGAAACCCAAAAATAATACCAACTATGGTTTATTCCGTTCATTTCAACTATAGGGTGTGACCCTATAGGTTCCTGTAACGTTAGCAGTAACAGAACGAGTCCAATGTTACAAACAATGAGTGGCATCTAGCAATGCATCATTGCTACCTAAGAGATCATGATTCGACATAACCTTTTTTTATTATGATTAACCTTTTATGCAATAATCCTTAAGTCCTTTATCTCTGAATTGGACACAAGTCATGGAATAGTCACACTTGTATAGTCCATTCCATGTTCCTTGATACCTTAAGCAGACTACAATATACAAATAAGTATGACATCTCATATCAACTTATTTGAGCATGGCCATGCATTTCTAATCTCACTTAATCAAGTGGCCCAAGATATTACTCCCATTATGTAGGAGGGACTTATTCTATATTGACCAACCATATCCCTCTACATCGATTGTGGTATATCCAACATCAGCCTTTATAGAACAACCAGTTACGGTGTACGTTTGACTATATCAAAATATACTACTCACGATGTTGGGATTATGATGATCTCAAGTCTGAGGATCATATACATATTAATCACTATGAGTAATGTCGTGACAATTACATAATAATCCAAGAAACATACTCATAATAGGTCAATCCAATATGTTGTTCTCTAACACACATATTCATGCATCGATTCTGACATTCCATATCAATGATAACTCTTTATCATCAATCAACTACATGTTAGTCTTAATGCATTATCGTTTTCCTATCTAACAATAATACTTGACTAAGGATCTTTTAAGAATAATCATATTATTCTTAGGACATTATTATAAAACAGTTTATTTATACACACAGAAAAGAAACTAAAATAATAATGGTAACGCCTTATATTAATAAACATGATAAATCAAGTATGTTATTACAACCATCCCATGATTGATCTTTGGGCATACTCTAACAGGTGACACGTCATCGAAAATAGAAGTTTGGTGCCTAACTTACCCCATAATGTCCTCCAAAAGTGGCTTAAAAATTTTGTGTCACGATCAGAGACAATAGTACGAGGAATCCCATGCAACCTGACAACTTCCTTGAAAAACAAGTTAGCAACGTTAGTAGCATCATCAGTCTTATTGCAAGGAATAAAATGAGCCATTTTGGAAAAACGGTCTAGAACAACGAAGATAGAATCTTTCTGTCTTTTGGTTCTAGGAAGCCCTAGAACAAAATCCATTGAAATGTCTACCCACGGAGCATCGGGAATAGGCAACGGGGTGTATAAACCATGTGGTTTAATTCATGACTTTGCCTTCTTGCAAGTGATGCAACGATCACATTTCCTTAAAACGTCGCTTTTCATTTTGGGCCAATAGAAATGTTCATGCAGAATTGCTAGAGTTTTGGCTACCCCAAAGTGACCCATAAGTCCACCACTATGGGCTTCTTCAACGAGCACGTCTCGCACAGAACTTTGAGGCACAGAAAGCTTGCCTTCATGAAATAAGTAACCCTTATGCTAAAAATACTTTTCATAAGCACCATGCGAATAAGACTCATAAATTCCACCAAAGTCAGCATCAGATTTATAAAGATATTTGATAAACTCAAAACCAAGCAATTTGGAATCCATTAAATTAGCAAGTGCGTACCTTCGTGACAAGGCGTCGGCTACCTTACCCTTTTTATACTTGATCACGTACGGGAATGATTCCAAATATTCCACCCACTTGGCATGACATTTATTGAGCTTTGTTTGTCCTTTTAAATGCCTTAGAGCCTCATGGTCCGAGTGAATTACGAATTCCTTCGGCCATAGATAGTGTTGCCATGTCTCGAGGGCTCAAATAAACGCATACAATTCCTTGTCATACGCTGGGTAGTTCAACATAGCTCCGTTGAGCTTCTCGCTAAAATATGCAACAGGTCGTCCGTCTTGCATCAAAGTAGCGCTAATGCCGATGCCTGAAGCATCACACTCTATCTCGAATGTCTTGTTAAAATTAGGTAAAGACAACAATGGTGCATTAGTTAGACATTCTTTAAGCTTATTAAAAGAATTCTCTTGTTCATCAGTCTAAATAAAAGGAGAGTTTTTCTTAATTATACCTGTCAAGGGAGCAGCTAAAGAACTAAAATTAGGCACAAACCTTCGGTAGAAGCTTGCCAACCCATGAAAACTCCTCACTTGGCTGATGTTAGTTGGACGCGGCAACTCATTGATTGCTTTGACCTTTTTTTAGTCGACTTCCAAACCACGAGCGCTTACCACAAAGCCTAAAAAGACAACTTCAGTAGTGCAAAAAGAACATTTCTTTAAATTGGCATAAAGTACCTCTTTTCGCAACACTTCAAGCACCGCACGTAGGTCTTGAGTATGATCTTCCAAACTTTTCGTGACACTTCAAGCACCACACAAAATTTCCCAATGAACGAACGTAAAACATAATTCATGAGACGCATGAAAGTACTATGAGCGTTGGTAAGTTAGAATGGCATTACCAACCATTCATACAAACTGTAATTAGTCTTCAACGCGGTTTTCCATTTGTCTCCCTCCCGTATTCGGATTTGATGATAGCCACTTTTTAAGTCAATCTTCGAAAACAGTTGGGCTCCGCTAAGTTCATCAAGCATGTCATCAAGGCGGGGAATAGGATGGTGATATTTTATGGTGATTTTATTGATGGTGATGTGATCCAGCTCGGTGATGAGTCGAGTCGTTGATGTGCCCGATCGTTAAAATGGAGAAGTATCGCTCGATCTTGAAATATGATGGAAATTAGGCTAAGTTTAGATGATAGTAACAAGGATAGGCTCGAAATAGTGAATATTGAGGAATTATAGGTTCGGCTAATCAAGAAGATAAATAAAAGAAATGGTTGGTGAAAGATAGAAGTGAATGGGCTTAAAGATCAAGAGTGAACCAACACTATAGTTGAGTGTCGACCCGAAACTTATAAGACTTTAAGGTGGTTTACGGAATGGATAGGATAGAACCTTGACCCGTTACTTAGTAAAGTAAGAACCAAAGGTATAATTGGGGTGAACGCCACACTCGGGGTTGAGTGATAAGTTCAAGGAAACAAGGTAGATGCCACTAGCTATGCTAGATAAGTTAGCTTGAGTCTAAAACAAAATAAAAGAGTTGAAAACTCACAAAATGTTATAAACATTAATCAAAGGTTCAAAATTTCTTTTCCAATGAAAATGAACAACTATTTATAGGACCATGCATGGCTAGCCGAATGGGCAACTTAATGGCTAAGAATTCAGCCATGAATATGCTAGAAAATCCTGGAAAGAATTCATTAATTTTCTATAGCTAAATTAGGCTGAATGGGCATGAATGAAGCATTAAAAATTTGGTTCATGCTTGGAGATGATGCATGGATTGGCCGAATCATCATGTTGCTTCACTTGATGCATTCATGCATCCTTAACCTTGAAGAAAGCTTAATTCCATGGATGTGCAGCCCCTTAATTGTTCCAACATCTCCCTTGGCCGAATGGAGCTTTAAAGTACCTTGAAAACTTGAATGGTCATATTGAAAATACATGGAACAGGCCTGAAACGCCCCAAGGTATGTTCTTCCATAAATTCAGTCCATAAATGAGCAAATGCATGAACATTCAGCAGCCCCCTCTTGCATGAACATCCCAAGTACTTGTGTTCCCTTAAATGCCTTCCATTGAACCTCCATTATGCATGCACACTCCCATACATTGCACCAAGCCGTTCATGAACCTGTAGCAAATAAAATCAGCAAGTTAAATGCATTCCAGAACAATAATTTGGCAGCATGTGAAAACAATAACTTGGACAATAAATTCAACTAAACCTATTAATTCTTGTAATAATTTAAGACATATTAAACACTCATAATTAATTAAAACATAATTAAAACATGTAATAAGCTGACAAGTTATTAAGAGCTGTAACTAAATTAACTAATTAACTTAAATACTTAATTTATTCCAGCAATTAAAATTAAATGAACTAAAGAGTTAATAACGAGCTCAATGAGCTGAATTGAGCTCGTGGGAGCTGACTTGAGCTCGAATGAGCTGACTTGAGCTTGAGTGAGCTGAATCGCATGGAAATAAGTTTTATTGAGTTGAATATGAACTCCATCTTGCACTTGGAGCCCTCGTGTTTAGGCCAATCTCGATGGCAATGAGTGGTGCCATAACATGATGTGATTGGGATCGCATCAGATGGCATGGCAGTCTGATACGACCACGCCTCGGGCACACTTTTGGACCAGCTCCCTAAGCATTGTTTGCAAATCCATGCGAGCTGAATTAGTTCATTTTCTTCTCGTTGAGCTCTGTTTAGCTCGTTTCCAGCTCACTTGAGCTCAAGTCAGCTCATTCGAGATCAATTCAGCTCAATTTTAACCCAATGAGCTTATTTTTAGCTTTCTTTAGTTTGCATTTATTTTGCTGAAATAAACCATTTAATTTGTCTTTAGTTGAATTAGTTGTTTATTTTAAGTTAATTGATTTGTTAAAATCTGGACCAATAATTAATTAAGTGTTTTAATTATATCTAAATTAAATACTTAATTAATTATGATTTAATTATGTCTGAATTTGTTAATATGTATGGCCGAATTTAATGTGCAAATTATTGAGTTCATATGCTGCTAATTTAATGTGTCTGAAATACATTTAACTTGCTGATGTTATTTGCTACAGGTTCATGAACGGATTGGTGCAATGTATGGGAGTGTGCATGCACAATTGAGGTTCAATGGATGGCATTTAAAGAAACACATGCATTTGGGACGTTCATGCAAGAGGGAGTTGCTGAAAGTTCATGTATTTGAAGATTCATGGATCATATTTATGGGGGAAAGTACATGGGACGTTTCATGCATGATTCATGCATTTTCAAGATGACCATTCAAGTATTTTAGGCACATTAATGCCTCATTCAGCCAAGGGAGATGTAAGATCATTAAAGGGCTGCACATTCATGGAATTATGGAGATTCTTCAAGGCTAAGGATGCATGAATGCATCTAGTGAAGCAACATGATGATTCGGTCAATCCATGCATCATCTCCGACATGAACCAAATTTTAATGCTTCATTCATGCACATTCAACAAATTAATTATTTCTTTCTAGAAATTTCTAGCATATTCATGGTTGAATTCTTAGCCATTAAGTTGCCCATTCGGCTAGCTTAGTCTTTGCCTATAAATAGCTTACTTGTTTATTGTAAAAGGTTACAGAATTTGATTATTGAAAACTTTATTGAGAGGTATCCTCCTGTCCTATTTCGTACGAGTCTCGTTCTGACTTATCTAGCTCGCTAGTGGCGTCAACCCGACTCCTTGAACTTATCACCATTCTGGTGTGGCGTTCCCCACCTTTTTTATACCTTTGATTCCTACCTCAATATAGGTAACGGGTCAAGGTCCATCTTCGACTATCCATCAAATTCACCTTAAGCAACATAAGTCCCGGGGCAATACTTCATATAGTATTTAATTGTTCTTCAGCTTGAGTTCACTTTACCATCTCCATTTTAACTTTAAAATTATAAACTTTATTTTTCTTGTAAAACCCGAACCTAACATCAATCATCAAACTTCACCTATCCTTTGAACCCTTTTTGCAACTTCCGCTTAAAGTTAATCAAAATCCATTTTTCTCACCAAACGAATGACTCTTCTCGTCGACGATCGGGCAAACAAGTGACTGAACTCTACATCATCGAGCCGGATCACATCACAGTCAATGCACATTCGCCATGATCCGTCCTTTTTACGAACTAACAATACCGGAACCGCGCACAGACTTAAGCTCTCATGAATGTAGCCCTTCTCCATTAATTCAGCTACTTGCTTCTCCAATTCCTTCGTTTCCTCAGGATTACTTCTATATGCTGGCCTATTTGGAATTGCGGCACCTGGCACAAAGTCGATTTGGTGCTCGATTCCTCGAATAGGAGGTAGGCCATTTGGCACTTTTTCGGGAAAAACATCTCTGAATTCTTGCAACAAAGAAACTATAGTAGTAGGTAAAATATTTTCAATTTCGTTAGTTTCCAATAAACATTCTTTGTACATAAGTACAAAGACGGGTTGCCTTACCAACAACAATTTTTGAATCTCTCTTTTTCTAGCAAAAACACTTTTTTTTTCATTTTCACACTCTTTTTCTTTTTCTTTTGTCACTCTTGTTTTTATTTCACTTTCGTCAGTCTTTTCTCTCTTTTTCTTTTCACTCTTTTTGTTTCTCTCCTTTTCTTTTTCTCGCTCAATGGATTGCTTCAATTTGAGTTGGTATTAATGCACTTGCTTAGGTGTGAGAGGAGCTAATGTAACATTCCTTCCAAGGTGCTTAAACGAATATCAGTTCATGTAACCGTCATGGACTACCTGCCGATCAACTTGCCAAGGACGCCCCAATAGCAAGTGTCCCGCGTGCATTGGTAGACATCGCAAATCACCTCGTCTTGATACTTGGCTATGGAAAACGCCACTTTTGCTTTCTTCGTCACCTTGAGTTCACCTCCGTCATTTAGCCATTGTAGCTTGTAAGGATTTGGATGCTTTGTGGTGGCTAAACTTAGTCTTTCAACAAGCAAAGAACTCGCGACATTGGTGCAACTCCCTCCGTCAATAATCAAACTACACACCTTGCCTTGAACATGGCAATGGATGTGAAAGATGTTATCTCGTTGTTGTTCTTCCTCGGCTACTTGGATATTCAAACTTCTTTTGACAACGAGTAATTCTCCTTCAACAGGCAGTTCGAGCTCTTCATCTTCCTCCTTGGAAATTTCAGGATCCTCCACTTATTCATCTTCAGACTCGATCTCGCCATTTGAACAAACCACCATCACTCGCCGATTCGGGCATTGACTAGCAATGTGGCCTCTTCCTTGACATTTGAAACACTTGATATCGAGAGACGATTCAAAACAGCCTTGTTTTTATTTTTGCTAGTTTCGCCACTTGATTGGTTAGGCTTAGTGGCAACAAATGGCTCCTTAGGCCGATTGGGAGCTTTGCTTGTTCCTTGAGCCCACTTGTTGGTAGAAGCCGTTGGATATGTCCGGGTGGGTCCTTTCCGCTTCAATTGTTTTTCAACTTTTATTGCCATACGCACCATGTCCATAACTTCAATGTAGTGTTGAAGCTCGATGATATTGGCAATATCCCGATTTAGGCTGGCTAAAAATCTCGCCATTGTTGCTTCACGATCCTCCTCCACGCCGGCTCTTATCATAGCGATTTCCATTTATTTATAATAATCTTCGACACTTTGGTTGCCTTTCATAAGATTTTGCAATCGTTGGTATAACTCCCGATGGTAATAGGATGGAACAAAACGCTTGCGCATAACAGCCTTCATTTTGGCCCAAGTAGAAATAGGCCTCTCCCCATTCCTTCTTCGGCTAGTTACCAATTGATCCCACCACACAATCGCATAGTCCGAGAATTCAATGGCGACGAGCTTGACCTTTTTATTTTCCGAATAGTTATGGCACTCGAAGACGAGTTCCATTTTCTTTTCCCACTCCAAATAAGATTCGAGATCATTCTTTCCTTGAAACGGTGGAATAGACATCTTGATATTTTTGAGATTGTCATCAGGATGATCTCGATTTCTTGGGACCCGATTTCGTTGAACTTGTTGAGGGTTGCTTCGAACAGACAAGGACTCACTTTCGGATTCACCTACCTCATCAAAGTTGTTAATTGGTCACTCTCGTTCTTGCCTTGCAACTTCCAGAGTTGCTTCACGTTGCCTTTGGGTTTCAACTCGATATAGGCGGTCTTCGATTGGTTCAAGCTTGTGATCAAACAATCGCTCCATTTCTCACATGATGGCTTGTAAAGTGAGATCCGGTACTCAACCTCCAATGTTTCTTACGGGACGAAATTAACCTCCCTCATTCAGATTCCTTTCCGGACTCCGCGACATTTTCAAAACTTCTTTTAAAACTCACAACAAGAGCTCACCAGTCACTCACAAAGAATTGTCACTCACTTCAGCTTTTACTTCCCTTGAATAGTCTCACCAACCTCTCTTGCCTTTAACCACTCAATTTTTGCCTCTCGAAATTCTCCGCAAACTAAGTTGACAAATCAAAATCGTTTGGGGTCGGCTTACAAAATGGATGTGGCTTGGTGGAGAAATAATCTTGGGATCGGGTAGGCTAACAAGAAAAAAATAGAAAGGATAAGTGTGGCTGTATAGATGTTGTCCTTCGGGCAGCAAACAATGGTTTTACAATCTCTGAATGAATTTTAATCACAAAATTTTCTCTTTTATTAATTCTGAATTTCTTTTTGTTTTTTTAAATACAATGCTGAATACAATAGAAAAAAATTGACTACAAAAAAATTTTATTTTTTTTCGATTTTTTTTACAATCTCGTAATACCGAAGACGATTCTTACTCCGATTCAGCTAGCTCTGATACCAACTTGATACGCACTCACTTCGTTTAATGAATTGAGTCGTAGGATTTGCCCGATCGTGAATAAGGAGTAAGTTGAAGGCTTTACAAGAGGGTTAAAAGAAAATTGTTATCAAGGGTTTGATAGTTTAAGAAATAAAGCAAAAAACAATGGATGTAATTTGATAAGGATTCAAAAGCCGAACTAATACAATAGGAGTGTGTTAACCCGTAACTTATGAGAATGCTTAGATCGGTAAGGTGTTGATGGAAGTATAGGATAGATGATTAGAAACTTCGACCCGCTATCAATGATGATAGGAACCTCAGTATGAATTCGAACGCCACACTTTTGAGATTAAAGTGATAAGTTCGGTTAGAAACAAATACAAGTTTGACGCCACAAAGTTGTTTGATGAGTCTCACAAGTCTTTGGATAAAAACGAGAGTTGAAAACAAACTCACAAATTAACAAAGTTCTAGAATTGTTCATTAACCTTCAAATGTGAATTACATGGTCTATTTATAGCTGAACTAAGGCAGCCGAATACCCTATTTAATCAGATTCCTATGCCTTAAGTTTCTTTAGGAAACTTCCTAGAAATTTCCTAGATACATTCATGAAATAAAAATCTGAATATTAGCATTCTAGAAGAGATGGTTCAGCTGGCCTTTTAATGGTGAGAATTCACATTCAACTAATGCTTTTAAAGAGCTTAATTGCTGTTTTGGAGAAAAGAAATGGCCAGCTTGAAAATACATGCTTCTTTGGCTGAATATGAGCAGCCTCCAATTGAATTAGCTGTTGGAATTTATGAGGAAATGGCCATTGCTCTCCACGAAATTCACCCTTGGAGAAGCTCAAAACAGCAGCTGGAAGTCCATTGAGCTGCACGAAAAGTCAGCTGAAAGCACAATGGAGCTGCACTTTAAATGCCGTTCATGCATGAGCCCAAATACATGCTCCTCCTTAATTGACTTCCTTTGTATTTAAGCTAGCTGATTCATTTGAAAAAAATATCAAATAAATTCAGTTAAGACATATTTAAGGCTCATGAAAATAGCAGCTGAAACACATTAAAATTCTGCACATTAATTCGGCTAAGACAAATTAATTAGCAGCCACTAATAAATTTGTCTTAATCTAGACACATTAAAACTTTGTAATTAAACTAAACATATTTAATTTATGACTTAATAGGAACATATTAAAGACATGTACTAATATAAGACACATTTAATAAGCTGAATTAAAATGTCCAGATTAAAACACATTTATTTAATTAAATGATTTGAGCTGATTCTAAACTAACACAACTAATTTAATTTATTCGAAATGAATATAATCAGCTCATTGAACTAGCTAAGTGCCGAATTGAGCTGAATTGAGCTGACACGAGCTAAAATCAGCTTGTAGGAAGGTGCAAATCAAGCTAGTTGAGCTGGGCATTTTATGTGCAGCCAACCCATCCCTCCACACTCGAGCAATGTAGCTTGCTACGGTATCTTGGAACTTCTTGGCACGTGCTTGAGTGATTGGCCTCGAAGGCAACTCTATGGATTCGGCATCTAACTTCTTGGGAGAGCTCGTATCAAACAAGAAATTCAAGATGATGCAAAGCAAGTTTCGAGTGTGAAGTTTTCCAAGGTGACGAACAGGAAATCACAAGTAATCCTTCGTATACCCTAAGGAACTCGTCCACTAAAAATCAATTTCGAAAAGGTGATTATTGTTCGTATGCAAGTCATTCTATACATACCCAACAAGATTCTTTTCGTTCTAATTCATTTGTAACATCTCTATCTTGTAATGAAAGGAAGAAAGAAAAAGAAATCGAAAAAGAAAAAGAGAATGAAAAAGGGCAAAAAGAGATTGAGAGTGAAAAGGAATGTGAAACAGACAAGAAAATTGAAAAAGAAATTGAAGAAAGAAGAGAAAATGAGTTAGAAAAAGAAACAAAAGAAAAAGACGAAGAACGGGTAGTGTGGAATGTTTCCACTACCAAGATATGAATTTTTGTTGTGTTGCTACTTTTCAGGTTCCCGAAAGATCGAAAGATAACTTTCAACTTCAATACCTTTCTGATGAAAGATGCTTTCATATGATCAACATAGGCAAGGTTGAAGATGAAATCACACTACATGAGCCTGAAGGTAAGCAAGGTAAGGAAATTTTAGCAACCGAGTCCCGTACAGATTTGAAAATTATTGATAAAACTTTTGGTGACTTAGTTCTTAAAAGATCCCCTGATTTTGATCCGATTAATTGTTATTCTTCGATTGTGGTTGATAAAGTCATTACGAAAGGAAGCGTGAGTTGTTATTCTCTTGATTTGCCTTGTGTAAAATCCACGAATTTGTGCAAATCTGCTTTGGAGAATAAAAAAAGTTTTGAATGTATGTTGGTATGTATGCGAAAATCCTCATGGTTTAACTTGATTGGTTTAATGAAATCTTAGTTACACTTCGGCATGACTAATCAAAATCAAGTTTTTAAACCTGGACTTTGTTTTGGTATATTTTGTTGGAAAATCAAGCATCATCTACTGTGTGCAAAAACTTTCTATTGTTTTGATACTTGGTTTTTGAAAAAGGTAACGAAATTTGCCAAAATTTTTTTCAATTTATATTTGTGCCTTAAACAGTTTCTGTAGTTGTACATGAAGTTTGAGTTCCATTTGACAAAGGTTAACTCAACAACGGAGCTTCGACTACACTATGCCCCCGATGAGCGAAGGTTTGTATTAAATGGAAAAGGTAAAATCGACCCTTATTCTTCTGCTTATAAAGGTAAGATGCTTGAAACTTTTGAAACACTTTTGTAATCCTCGGATAGTGAAAAAGATCGTGTTGATGATTTAATTTTTGTAAAACACTTAGATCGAAACGTGCTTGATTGTCTTATTTTATTTATTGATGATCTATCTGTTTTGATGGTTGATAAAAATATTATTATTCTTGATAATTTTTCTGATGCATGTGTGAGTGAATCTGTAGTTCGTCGATTAATGCATGGTATGATTGTGCAACTCTGCGAACTGTGTGAACCTTTTCAAATACCTACTTGTGACGATTACGTTTAACATTTGATTTATTACTCGTGATTTATTCATGGTTTGTGGAAACAATTTGAGATGATTGAATGCCTTAAAACATGTCCATCTTTGTTTCGAATATTTGACGAGGCATTAGAAAGTAAATTAGCTTGTTTGCATGGTAATCTGAATCTGTCCATTCGCATGCGTTATACTTGTTTTGTTATGCCTATGATTGGACATCAAGTTTGTTTATGTTGCTCTTTACTAACTCATGGCATTCTTTTCAGTGGAGTCAATTTCCATTAGTCCCGTTCGATCGAGGAAAGTCGAGTAAGAGGAGCTATGTTCGAGTGAACCAACACATCGACTTGAGAACAAGTCGCTTCGAAGAAGGGGGATGATACGACCCTGCCCCGAAAACGCCCTTGGTTCAGTTCATCAAGCGGCATTCGAAAACTTTCGCAAGTTGAATTAACTTGTTCCAACTCCATGGAGTTCAATTCGAGTTGATTCTAGCTCGTTGAGCTTAATTCGCTTTTGTTTAATTTCATGCATTTTTAATTTGCTGGAATAAATTAAATGAGTTAGTTTATTAAATTTAGTTCAGCTCAAATAAGTGTAAGAATTAATTTTAGTTCAGCTTAAATAAGTGTTAGTAATTAATTTGTTTAAATCTGGACAAATTTAATTATTTGTGTTTAATGTGTTTCATGCATGCTTTTAATATGTTTTAGTTATTACATAGCATAAATAAGCCTGTTTCATTACATCTAATTAATGTGTCTTGTTTTTTATTTAATATGTCTAAATTCAGCCGAATTTTACTTTGTCTTGCTGCTGAATTCATTGTGTCTTGAGCTCATTCAATTTGCTGAAAGACCAAGTTGGATCCAAGAGGCGATGGGCCTTTCCAAGTACTCAAGCGGATCAATGATAATGCATACAAAATTGATCTACCAGGTGAGTACAATGTAAGTTCTACTTTCAATGTGGCTGACTTATCTCCATTTGATTTTTCAGATTCGAGGACGAATCTTTTTAAGGAAGGGGGGAAAGATACGAGTCACAAAGGCCCAATTCAAGCTCAAGGACGTGATGGGCTCAAATTACCACAAGGCCCAATAACGAGGTCAAAGGCCAGGGAAATGCGTTCAAAACTAAATGGAACCATTCAAGAATTTATTAGCAAGGCTTTAGATGTGTATACGAAGGAAAAAGAATATCAAGATTCACTTTCTTGTTTTCAAGAAAATCAAGAAACTGAATCTTTGTCCAATTTTGCTGTTTTGAGCGATTTCAAGAATCAAGAAAATCAAGATTTCAAATCTTGGAAATCTTGGTCCAAGAAACCGAATCTTGCAGCTAAGGCGCATTGGACCTCAGATACGAGCATCAACGAACCAATTTTGGTAGAAAACAGATTACAAGCCCAAGTTCTTGAAGGCAAGGCCCAATAAGACGTTCCAAGCCCAATCAAGAAATTTAAATTAGACTTAGTTGAAAATTAGGCTAAATTGTCAAAGTGGCCCAATTTGTAAAATTTTAATTCTTTAAATACCTAGTTTTAATTTTTAGACTTTATGATTTAATTCCTATGTAAAAAAATTCAGCCCAAGCAGCCCATTAAAAGCCTTGGCCGAATTTCCCCTTGAAATTAGTAATTAGGTTTTTTTTTAGATTTCCTAATAGGGCTAGGAAAATAGTTAGAAGGCCTATATTCAGGCTTGGCCAGCCACCCTTATGAACACACATTACATTAAAATTTCAAATTTTTGTTGAGTGAAAATTCTCTTAGATTTTCTCCAAAAATTCTCTCTTGAGTTTTCTTTAGAAGTAGTTTTAACAATCTTTTGACTGTGGGAGCCATCTTCAGCCTTCTTCTTGCCGTGTGCTTACATTGAATGGGAGATTAGAGCCATTTGAAGGGAGTTGTGAAATCTTTTTCCGATTTCAAGGCTTCTTAGGACTTTTCCTTATCTTTATTGCTGTTTATTTTTCTTTAGATTTTTCTGCTTGTGCCGATTCATTGATTAACTTGTTTTATTCATTCTTGTTACGTTTCTAGCCCCTTTCAATCTTCAAGAAGTTGATTGGCACCCTTCTTGGAAGCAAGAAAATGTTTTCTATTCATAATTTGCAATTGATCTTGCCGCACAATTATCCTATCTCTGATTCAATTCAGTTTGCTGAGTTTTTGAATTAACTTGCTGTTTTATGTTCAATTATCAGATTCGACTGATTAGATTTTTCTTGAAGTTCAATTTCGTGTTCTTGGCTTCCAAGAATCCCCTATTAATAAATGTTTCGGTTCTTGGCTGATTCTTTATTGTTTTGGGGTTTTTGTTTCAGATCTGGAATTCTAAGATTTAATTTTTTTTATTTCGTTTCAGATCTAAGCGTCTAAAGTTTTCGTAGGATTTTCCCATGACTTGACAACTCGATCTTGGTCCGTGCGCAACTCTCTATCACCAGAATTTAAATTCAATTATTTAACTCAACTAATTTAACAAATGACAAATTAAAATATATTCCAGCAAAATAAATGCAAGCCAAAATGAGTTTAAAATGAGCTGATTTGAACTCAACCAGCTGGAATTGAGCAAATTCAACTCGCAAATGATTGCGAGCAACATTTAAAGAGCTGGTCTAAGGAGGTGCTCCTCGTTTTAGTAGCTCTGATACCAAATGATGCGAACCGGCCAGGGTGAATCAAGTCGTTTGTCATAGTTGCCTGATCATCGACGAGTAGTTGGAATTGTCAAAATTGGGTGATTTAGGCTAAGGGTTGCGGAAGCTTTTAAAGGGGTTTAGATGAGTGGTTTGGTGTTGGTAGGTTCGGTTTAAGGATAAACTAAAAAAGATAAAATATAGGATATTCTGTGGGGATGGATAATAGAACTTAAACGTCAAGAAAGTTTCAATACTATGATGAGTATCGCCCCAAATCTTATATGGTTTAAGGTGAAAAGATGGAAACAGGAATATGGACCTCGACCCGTTACTTAGCAAAGTAAGAACCGAAGGTATATTGAAATGGATGAATACCACACCAGGATTGGTGATAAGTCTGGAAAGAGTTCGTTTAACGCCACTAGCACGCTAGATAAGCCAAATCGAGACTCACACGAAATATGAAAGGGAGAATACTCACAAGAACAATAGTTCATTCAGAAATTTGACAAAAAGTCCTTTACAAAATGAAATAGCAAACTATTTATAGGCTCTCTAATGCCTATTGAAATTCGGCTACTAATGTGTTCACACAACAATTAAAAGGGTTCACATTAAAACATTAAAGATGGTTCATGAATTCGGCAGATTCATGCATTAGCCTAATGGACACTCTCTTCCCCATTGTTATGTGCATGCATACTTAGCCATGAAGAATCCTTAAGTCCATGAATGTCCAGCCTTTAATTGCCCTTTAATTCCCCCTTGGACGTTCTTGAAGGTGAAAGTGCCATGCATATGATTTAATTGAATCATAATGGCGTCTTGAGCACATAGATGGGCAATTGGCATTTAACTGATTCAGCCCCTTCTTTTGATGCATGTATGTGCTGGTACATGGGCTGAATTAATGAACTTATTAGTCATGAACTTGGAGCATGTATCTTAGAGATTCAAGGCATGACATTAAATCCCGTACAATTCCCTTTGGAATGCATAAATGGACAGATTCGTTCCTCTTGATTAATTCATGTATCAGCAGAATTGAACAGCCACAATCTTCACCTTTAAGGAATGTACATGAAATGAATTTGAGCTCCCATGTGATCGGTCACAATGCACCATCATTCAAGCATCTTCATTGCTGTCCATTGCATGTGCCTGCAGCAAATACATTCAATAAATTAGATGCATTTTAGACAAATTAATTTGGCAGAAAATAACACTAAATTCCTACATCAAAAAAAGAAGCAATTAATCATGTATCAAACAAATTAAACTTGGCAGCAAATGAATGTATCAACCTGCACATAAAATTCGATGAACTCAATAATTATTTGTTAGAACTTTAAGACATATGTAAGACACCAAATTAATTAAGTAATGAATTTAGACATAATTAAAACACTTAATGATTATTTGACCAGAATTTAAATTCAATTATTTAACTCAACTAATTTAACAAATGACAAATTAAATATATTCCAGCAAAATAAATGCAAGCTAAAATGAGTTTAAAATGAGTTGATTTGAGCTCAACCAGCTGGAATTGAGCTAATTCAACTCGCAAATGATTGTGAGCAACATTTAAAGAGCTGGTCCAAGGAGGTGCTCCTCGTTTTAGTAGCTTTGATACCAAATGATGCGAACCGACCAGGGTGAATCAAGTCGTGTGTCGTAGTTGCCTGATCGTCAACGAGTAGTTGGAATTATCAAAATTGGGTGATTTAGGCTAAGGGTTGCGGAAGCTTTTAAAGGGGTTTAGATGAGTGGTTTGGTGTTGGTAGGTTCAGTTTAAGGATAAATTAATAAAGATAAAATATAGGATATTCGATGGGGATGGATAATAGAACTTAAACGTCAAGAAAGTTTCAATACTATGATGAGTATCGCCCCAAATCTTATATGGTTTAAGGTGAAAAGATGGAAACAGGAATATGGACCTCGACCCGTTACATAGCAAAGTAAGAATCGAAGGTATATAGAAATGGATGAACGCCACACCATGATTGGTGATAAGTTCGAAAAGAGTTCAGTTGATGCCACTAGCAGGCTAGATAAGCCAAGTCGAACATCCAACGAATATTCAAGAAGAGATTCATATCATTATTCCTATTCAACGAGGAATTCAAGACGATGCAAAGCAAGTTTCGAGTGTGAAGTTTTCCAAAGTGACGAACAAGAAATCACAAGTAATCCTTCGTATGCCCCAAGGTACTTGTCCATTGAGAATCAAATTCGAAAAGGTGATCATTGTGCGTATGCAAGTCATTCCGTACATACCCAACGAGAGTCTTTCCGTTCTGATTTATTTGTAACAGCTCTATCTTGTAATTAAAGGAAGACAGAAAAAGAAATAAAAAGAAAAGAGAGGCAAGAGATGTTGATGCGAGAAAATGAGCGAATATGGAACGGGATTGAGAGACAAAAAAAAGAAATGAAAGAAAAAGAAATCAACAAAGTGAAAGAAAAAGAAAATTGAAAAAGAGAAAATCGAAAAGGAAATTGAAGAAAGAAAAGAAAATGAGTTAGAAAAAGAAACAAAAGAAAAAGACGAGGAAAAGGTAGTGAGGAATGTTTCCACTAACCAAGACATGAATTTTTCTCGTGTTGCTACTTTTCAGGTTCCCGAAAGACTGAAAGATAACTTTCAACTTCAATACCTTTCCGATGAAAGACGTTTTCATCCGATCAACATAGGCAAGGTTGAAGATGAAATCACACTACCTGAGCCCAAAGGTAAGCGAGGTAAGGAATTTTTAGCAACCGAGTCCCGTGCAGATTTGAAATGTATTGATAAAACTTTTGGTGACTTAATTCTTAAAAATCCCCTCATTTTGATCCGATTAATTGTTATTCTTTGATTGTGGTTGATAAAGTCATTACGAAAGGAAGCGTGAGTTGTTATTTTCTTGATTTGCCTTGTGTAAAATCCGCGAATTTGTGCAAATTCGTGTTGGAGAATAAAAAAGTTTTGAATGTATGTTGGTATGTATGCAAAAATCCTCATGGTTTAACTTGATTGGTTTAATGAAATCTTTGTTACACTTCGGCATGACTAATCAAAATCAAGTTTTTAAACCCGAAATCTGTTTTGATATTTTTTGTTGGAAAATCAAGCATCATCTATTGTGTGCGGATATTTTCTATTGTTTTGA
Organism: Gossypium raimondii; assembly: GCF_025698545.1. Taxonomy (NCBI): domain Eukaryota; kingdom Viridiplantae; phylum Streptophyta; class Magnoliopsida; order Malvales; family Malvaceae; genus Gossypium; species Gossypium raimondii. The sequence continues at coordinate 30,152,217 of NC_068567.1, read as the reverse complement.
TACTTGGTTTTTGAATAAGGTAACAAAATTTGCCAAATTTGTTTTCAATTTATATTCGTGTCTTAAACAATTTCTGTGGTTGTACATGAAGTTTGAGTTCCATTTGACAAAGGTTAACTCAACAACGGAGCTTCGACTACACTATGCCCCCAATGAGCGAAGGTTTGTATTAAATGGAAAAGGTAAAATCGACCCTTATTTTTCTACTTATAAAGGTAAGATGCTTGAAACTGTTGAAACACTTTTGTTCTCCTCGGATGGTATTAAAAATCGTGTTGAAGATTTAACTTTTGTAAAACACTTAGATCGTGTTGTGCTTAGTTATTCCATTTTGCTTATTGATGATCTATTTGTTTTGATGGTTGATAAAAAGATTATTGTTTTTGATTATTTTTATGATGCATGTGTGAGTGAATCTATAGTCTGTCGATTAATGCATGGTATGATTGTGCAAATCCATGAACCGTGTGAATCCTTTCAAATACCTGTTTGTGACGATTATGTCTACCATTTGATTCATTATACACGTTTTGGTTATTACTTGTGGAAATAATTTGAGATGATTAAATGCCTTAAAACATGTCCATCTTTGTTTTGAATATTTCACGAGGCATTGGCGAGTAAATTAGCTTGTTTGCATGTTAATCAGAATCTGTCCATTCGCATGCATTATATTTGTTTTGTTATGCTTATGATTGGACTACAAGTTTGTTTGCATTGCTATTTAATAACCCATGGCTATTCTTTTCAGTGGACTCAATTGCCATTAGTCCCATTCGATCGAGGAAAGTCGAGTAAGAGGAGCTATGTTCGAGTGAACCAACGCATCGACTTGAGGACAAGTGGCTTCGAAGAAGGGGGGATGATATGACCCTGCCCCGAAAACATCCTTGGTTCAATTCATCAAGCGCCATTCGAAAATTTGTTGTGAGCTGAACTAAGCTCCATTTCAGCTCAATCAGCTCGAATCAGCTCAAATCTAGCTTAATTCCATTTATGAGATTATATAGTTGCTGAAATAATTATTTGAGTTAGTTAATTAGTTATACACAGCTCAATTAGTTTTCATTGTTTAATTGGTCTTAAATCTGGACGAATTTAATTATGCATGTTAATTGTGTTGTATTACATGTTATTAAATCATCTTAATTCCTACTGCTTATAAATATGTTTTATTGCATGTTTTCAATGTGTCTTGTCCTAACCGAATTAATTAGGTCTTAATTTAATTAATTGTGTCTTGTTTTAATTATGTGAATTTAAATTGTCCAGATTATGTTTTAATTACGTTTTAGCTAAATATAAATTAATTTAAGTTCATTTGCTCCTTTTGTAGGTTGACCGAATGTGGGAGTGCATTTAAGCAAGGTACATGCATGATGGATTCAATGTATTTGGTGATACATGCATAGAATGCAATCAAAATGGTGTGCTGATTTTTGAAGATTCCTATGTGACTATTCGGCCAAGGGAACTAATGTTTACTACTCCAAAGCTGCCAATTATTTCTTTCACATTGCTGAATACATCTTGGCTGTTCGGTTCATAGTGTTCACACTCAAGGATTCTTCAAAGCTGAGCTTTCACACTTCAATTGGCTGTTCAATTTCCTATTAATTGCTAGTCACTTTTTAGCCAAAAGTTGCATCTTAAATGAGCTTATTTAAGCTCGTTGGCTGAACCTAGCTCTTCCATGCACCTTCCTAAATTTTCCAAGATTCAATGTTTAATCTAGAAGCTGTCCATGTTCAGCCGAATTTAGCTAAGGCCATTAGATGAATTCATTTGCTTAATTTCTAAGGATGTATGTGGCTATTCGGCTAGCCTTAGCTTTACCTATAAATAGTTTTTATTTCATTTTTGTAAAGGAGTTTTTGTTAAATTTCTGAATGAACTATTGTTCTTGTGAGGATCCTCCCTCTCATATTTCGTGTGAGTCTCGATTTGGATTATCTAGCGTGCTAGTGGCATCAACCAAACTCTTTCCGAACTCATCACCAATCTTGGTGTAGCGTTCATCCATTTCTATATACCTTCGGTTCTTACTTCGCTAAGTAACGGGTCGAGGTCCATATTCCTGTTTCCATCTTTTCACCTTAAACCATATAAGATTTGGGGCGATACTCATCATAGTATTGAAACTTTCTTGACATTTAAGTTCTATTATCCATCCCCAACGAATATCCTATATTTTATCTTTATTAGTTTATCCTTAAACCGAACCTACCAACACCAAACCACTCATCTAAACCCCTTTAAAAGCTTCCGCAACCCTTTGCCTAAATCACCCAATTTTGACAACTCCAACTACTCATCGATGATCGGGAAACTACTAGAAACGACTCGATTCACCCGGGCCGGTTCACATCATGTATCATGAACTTATGAAAGAAATTATGAACTAAAAAATGTGATTACATGTGTAAGTTTACTTACTTTTACGAATGAATGCAATTATATCATGGACAAGTGCACTAACTTGTGAACTAATGGTGTTTCAATAGGCGTATACCGAGCTTATGGCATTGATAACGGTTCATGCTTAATCCCAGAATTGAATTATTGAAATGGTATACTATGTTTAAAGTTTATTCAAGCTTACTAAGCATTCATTGCGTACGAGGTTATTTTCCTTTACTTTACAAATTATCAGAAGCTCAATCGGTTGGAAGTTCGTCGGAGATCTACCAGACTATCCAGTGGACAATTTGGTAGTTTTTGAGTAATTTGGTTAAGGTTTATAATGGCATGTAAAGGGTTCTTTGGAATGGTATTAAGGTGTATGTGTTAATTATGTCTTGGCATGTTAAAGCTTTGGAAAGCTATGCACTTTGATATCTTACCAAGTTATGATGTTTTGGTAACTTTATTATACTTGTTTATAAGGTTCTCTTGGCATGTTGGTAATAGTTTGAGTATGGTAATTACGCATGTTTTTGCCTTGATGTTTATGTATGGTTTATGGACTTATAATGCTTGTTTAGGCAAGTCCTTTTGGTCACATTTTGGCAATGAAAGTGTATGGCTTGTTAATACAAAATGTTAGCTTGAAAATGGTCAATTATGATGTGTTTTAGGTACATAATGGTATGAGGCTATTAAGGTATGTTTCTGAATTGGTATGATGATGTTCAAGTTATAAATTGTTTTGGAAAGTATTGAATTAGATATTGATGTTTGAAATTAGGTAAAATTGACATGTTTATGTAAGTTTTGATGATTGCATTTGAGGTGTCTTGAATGGCATATTGGTTAGTTGATTTAGAACTCTTGAAATGGTCATTATATGTATGTTTTGATAGGCTTTTGATGCCTTGATTATGTGCACAAAAGACCTAAAGGTTTAGGCATGAAATTGTAATGGGAATAGTTTGATTCTAGGTGAATTTTAGGTCCACACGGCCTGAGACACGGGCATGTGACTCAGCCATGTGTGACACACGACCTGGCGACATGACCGTATGTCATCTGAAGGTTCCTTTGTATGCAAGTCAGTGAGTTACACGGCCTAGCACACGGTCTGCCACAGGGCCGTGTGACCCTACTCAAAGAGTTACACGGGTGAGGACATGGGATGGGACACGACCGTGTGTCCCTAGTTCGAAGGTTACACGGCCATGTGACCCCTATTTTCAAATTTTTATGACTTTTTCCTCGACTTTTCAAATGATTTGAAATTGGTCCCGAATTGCTTCTATGGTGTTTCTAAGGCCTTGAGGGCTCGATATAGGGATGGTATGTATGTATATGATTGGTTTATGATTTAATTATGTTATTGAATGATATTAAGTTTAAATGTTCTCGATTATATGGTAATGCTCTGTAACCTTAATCCAATAATGAATACAGGTAAGGGGTGTTACAATATATTACATGACTCGTTTAGGCTAGATTTATATGTGTATTGCTTCACCTATTAACCTTGTGAAGTATGATGTGTAGGAAAAGGAAATTTGGCTTATGATTAAATGAGTTTTCTCATGGTTGTTTAATTCGATGCAAATGGCAAGTTTAAGTTCTTTTATATGAGCTTACTAAGCATTAGTTGCTTATATAGTTTTGTAGATCATCGGAAAGCTCAAACGGTTGGAATCTTTGTCAGAGCACAATCACACTATCCATCAATCCACTTTGGTAGCTTTTGGATTTATTGAATTGGCTATAAGTGGCATGTATAGGGTTGTGTGTTATTTTGGTATGATCTGAATGTAATAAGGTTTTAAGTGTTGTTTTGGTGGTTGGTTTGTTTTTGAATGGTGCCAAGTTCATTTTGGTTTATGTATTTTCGATGAAGGCTTGTAAATGATGTGTATTCATATGAGATGATAGTAGCTATGCATATTCTCATATAGGTAGCAAGAAGAAGGTTGTTTGATATGTTTGTGATATGGGCTTTTGGTATGTATAAGGTATACTAAATGATGGAAATTATATTATTTAATAGGTTCAAAATTGATTGTAAATTGTTTAGTATACCTTATACTATTTGGTTGTAACAATATAATAATAACAATATAATAATAGCAACAATCTCCTATTGTTGGTACATTGGTTAGAACATATAGGTTGATTGATTTGGTATATTATGAGTAAGTTTGGAATGAGTTTTGGTCTTATGAATGTTTGTGGAAATGGTGTGTATTGATGTGTAAGTTTTAGCTTGTTTAAGAGGTTTAATTTGGAAGCATATGGCCTGGGACACGGGCTGTCACATGGTCGCGTGCCACACACGGTCACCCATATGGCCGTATGTGCTTTGTTAGTTTTTGATGTGATCCGGCTCGGTTGATTGAGTCGATTCACTTGATTGCCCGATCGTCGACGAGAAGTTTGTTTCTATTTTGTAGATAGATGGAGTTAGATATTTTTTATAGCGAAAGCTGAGAAAATGGGTCAAAAGATGGTTTGTATAGATGTTTGATAGGTTCGGTGAAATAAAGAAATATTGTTTATAATTTAATAGTTAAAATGGAATGAAAAAAATAGAACTCAAGCGAAGAACGATTCAATACTATATGAAGTATTGCCCCAGGACTTCTATTGCTCAAGGTGGATTAAATGGATTGTCGAAGATGGACCTTGACCCGTTACCTATAGAGAGGTAGGAACCAAAGGCATAAAAAGGTGGATGAACGCCACACCAGGATGGTGATAAGTTCAAGAAGTCGGGTTGACGCCACTAGCGAGCTAGATAAGTCAGACAAGACTCAAACAAAGTCGGATTGGAGGTAACCTCACAATAAGTTTAATAATCAGAAATGTCTAACCTTTTTACAAAGAGAAAAGAACTATTTATAGATTACATTAGATAGACAAATAGACTAAGTAAATTCGGCTTTAATTGAATTAAACTAATCTAGAAATGTATCTTTAAAGGCTATGTCCAAATTAATTTGAATGGTACTTCAATGGGCAGCTTCATGGCTAAGGAAATGAACTTGAAGGCTTGGTGAATGTATGGGAGAGCAATGGACATGTCTAGGTTCGGCCAAGGTGTGAATGGACACTCCAAGAGATGCCTTTTGGCTGAATAGGTACTTAGGAGATCAATGGACAGCAACCGATGCATGTAAGTGAATATTCATGCATTCTTCCATTCATTGTATTAAATCATTCATGCATCATCCTTACGTTCATTGAACCAGCCCATTCATGAATCATCTTTAATTGTGTTCCCACATCATGCATTGTAAGTAGATGTTCATGCACCTAGCTTGAATGAATCTCCACATTCGGCTGTACCTACATGAAACATGAACAAATTAATTAAAGATAACTAACACATAAATTAAAATAGACAAATTTAATAAAGTCTTAAGCTAGACATATTAAATTCGCTAAGACAACTTTAAAAACATGAAATAAATCAAAACATAATTATGAGCTGTAATAACTTAAACTAAGTTAATAAAATACTTTAATTATTCAACCAATAAAATAAATGAGCTGAATTGTAGCTAAATTGAGCTCGATTGAGTGAAATGAGCTCAATTGAGCTGGTTGAGCTGAAACGAGCTAGAAAAGCTAAGATGGAGCTGAAATTGAGCTGAAGTTAGCTTGCACTAAGGTGCATGGTTTCTTCAAGGAGTTGGATCGAGCTTCCTCATCTTCAACAAGCTGATTCTCCTTCCAAAATTTGAACAACAAAGCTGAAACAACTTCATGAAATCGCTTGGACCTAGCTCGGGTCATTGGTCCCTTTGGAAGCTCGAGGGAATCAAGACGAGGACTTGATGGGGCTTGGGGCGTGGTCACATCAGTTTTAGTGCATGTTTCACACGGTCTAAGACATGGGCTGAGACATGGCCGTATGTATCAAGTTAGTGAGTTACACGGTATATGACACGGGCTGGAACATAGTCGTGTATCCCTACTTCAAACGCTCACACGGTCTGAGCTATGTCACACGGCCTGGCCATATGGCCGTATGACCCTTGTTTCCAATTTTCAAGTTTTTCCTAAAATTTATTTTTGATTCATTTTCATCCCTAATTACTTTCAAACTAATTTTAGGGTCCCGTAAACCTGGATTATGGCCCATGTGAATATTTTTTCTGTGAATTGATATATGTTTATAAAATAATTGAATTTTTGTTTTGACTCAAGATAAATTGTTCTATTTGGTTTTGTAACACTTCGATCCTTAATCCGACAATGGAGACGGGATATGGGTGTTACATATCCTTTAAGCAAATGTTTGTTCATCTCGAGCAATTAGTTTGGTTAGAACATCCATGCACATGCATCAATAAGAAATGGTTCCTTTATGCACCCTTTAATGGTCAAATATTCATGTATGAAAAGGGAGATGAATTGCCCCTTGAGCTGCTGGTTCATGAATGAAATTCTTCCAAACATTGATCTTCAAATGACGATAGAAATGCCTTCATGAATTAGCCTTTAAGTGACCGATTCCATGCATCTTCAAGTAGTTAGATGGCCCCTTTGAATAGTCACAGTTGTTCCCCAAGCTGGCCGACCATTGGTGTACCTTTAGGACAAATTAAACACACAATTAGGACACAATAAGCATGTAATAAAATTAGACATACTTTTTCATACGATATTGATACCATGTAAGGAAAATATCGAAACCCATGTTCCCGTATCGATACCTACATACTTGTTTTGGAAATTTTGCTAAATGGACCCTATGCATGTTTAATTATTATTATAAGACCATTTGACGGATGTTTAGCATGTACGAATGACTTAAGAGTATGATTGACTTTAAACCTATACGTATGTTAAAAGGGAAGACATACCTTTAATAACGAGTTCATTTGTATTGTGTGTGACATGAGATGGTGGTGTGGCATCCTCTATTTGGGCTTGATGACTGGGTCAGATATAGGGTGTTATAGACGTGTGATACGATCTCGGTTTAGTAGTTGAACCCGAGTCGTTTAGTTCCCGATCGTAAACGTAGAAGTGTATTAGAAAAGAAGAAGAGAAAATGTAATTAAGTTCAAAGAGGTAAGGTAGGTTCGTTCAAAGTAGGTTGTGGAATTTGGTTTAAGTATAAATGGTATGATTAGGTTGGTTGAGTTCGGTTTAGGAATAATTCAAGAATGGTCTTTAGTTTTGGTGCGATTTGGTATTCGGAAAATGGTACGAAATGGTATGGGATTTGGTACGAAATGGTAATGGTTCAAAAAGGTCAAGAAAGAACCAACACTAAAAAGAGTGTCAATTCAAACTTATAGGACCTAAATGAATTGGAATTGGGGTGATAAGGACCTTGACCCAATACTTAGGAAAGTATGAACCAAAGGTATCAATGGTGAATGCCACACTCGGGTTAGGGAGTGATAAGTTCGAAAGAAAGACTGGGAAAGACGCCACTAGAAGCTAGATAAGTCTTACGAGTCTCGAACGAAATTTGAGAGAAAATGCCTCACAAATTTGGCAGCAATTCGTTACTTAAAATGTCAAAAGTCCTTTACAAAGTAAAAAATTCAGCTATTTATAATAATCTCCTAAGCTAGCCGAATGGTCTCTTTCAATCCTTAAGGAGTAAGCAAATGAACCACTTGAATGTGCTAGCTAGATTAATTTGAACTTGACAAGCTTCTAGAACTCCCATTGAACCTTGGTCACTTTGAATGGTGCATGAAGGAGTTAGATTCGCCAATGTACATAAATGAACTTATTTAAGTTGTATCTTTTCTTTGAAAAGTGACCAGCCATTAAGAGGATTTGAATGGCCAAATAAAGTGTGAACACTCGGTTTCAAAGAGTCCTTGTGTGTGAAATTCCAAACCGAAAAGCCAAGAGTGTGAACTTCATGTGTGAACGGCAATATCTGGTTCTTGAATCATTTAAAATCATTGAACATTCCTCATGCATGTAACGCCACATTCATTGAACCTATGATGCATGCACCTAGCTTAAATGCTTCCATCCACATTCTACCAACCTACACAACATGAACAAATGAATTTAGTTGATCATTATTCATTTGAATCATATTAAAAATGAAATTTAGACAACATTAATCCAAATAATTAAAACAAAACTCAATTAATTAAACTAAGTCTAATTAATTCGGTTTGGACAAGACACATTAAAAACATGTATTAAGACTTATATATAAGCTGTAGGAAATTAATTTGACTTAATAACATGTAGGAAAAACACAATTAATCATGCATAATTAAATCCGACCAGATTTGAGACAAATTAAATAGCAAAAATTATTTGAGCTGAATTTGCAAGTTTTGAGCTAAATTGAGCTGATTTGAGCTCATTGAGCTTGAAAGGAGCTGGAAACAAGCTAAATGAAGCTCCACAAAATAAGATTGAGCTACGTCCAGCTTGCAAACACAACGAGCCTCGCTTGTAGGCTGAAGCAATGGCCGTTCCCAAGGGCGGGTCGTATCAACGTGGCTCGTATAATAACTTAGGTTCGCACAGAATTGTGTGTTCGCAAGATCTAATAATTGCATTACGAAAATTTAACTTTTAAGGCATTACGGCTTACTAAACATTTTAAAGGCTCACACATCCTAGTTTCACCAAGTAATAGGCTTTACAAGGTAAATAAACATGCATGCTAGAGTTTACCACACTTAAGTAGGGTTCACATAAAAATAGGGGTACACATGTAATTAAGGGTCTCAATACTTATATGGGATCGCATGCACCATTGGGTTCATTGAGTTAAGGCACGTATGTAAATATAACAATTATTATAGGGTTTCACATGTAATTACAGCACGCAACATATAAAGTATGCTATAGTATGCCCAAAGACCAATCATGAGATAATTGTAATTACATACTTATTTTTCCTTGTCTATTAATATAAGACATTCCCATTATTATTTTAGTTTTTTCGTGTATATAAATAAACTAAGTTATAATAAAATCCTAAGAAAATATGATTATTCTAAAAGTCCTTAGTCAAGTATTATTGTCGGCTTGGACAACAAAAGTTGACATTGACATAGGGATGTCAAAATCTATACATGAGTATGTGTTAGAGAACAACATATTGTACTAATCCATTATGAGTATGTTTATTGAATTATTATGTAATAGTCACAATATTACTAATAGTTCTCAAACTTGAGATCATCGTTGTCCCAACATCATAAGTTGTATATTTTAATACAGTTAAATGCCTACCATAACAGGTTGTACTATAAATACTGATGTTGGATGTAACGCCCTGAAATTTGGGCCTAGAAGTATTGGGCCTTGAGCAAGGGAATGGTTAGGAAATTGTGCACAAAAGTATGTCTGCTTCAGTGGTTAAGTGATTTAAGAGTGTTTAGGAGTGTCTGAGAAGTCCTGGGATCAAACCTAGGCTCTAGCAAAATTTTAGTTTTTCCTCTTAAGTAAACCTTGACTCTGGACTATAGGCCTTATAAATGAATGTGGTAGATTTACGTCACAAAAAGAGCCTGTGGCGTAGTGGCAAGGTGGCGACACAGGTGTGGTAAGGAGGTGGCGTCAAAGGTGTGGTAAGGAGGTTAGAGGTTCAAGTCTCACTACATGCAAATGGGATTATTTATTTTACTCATGCAAGAGTTGGTGCTGGATTTGAACTATATGTTGGAGGGTTTGAATTGGTCAAATGAGTGATTTAAGGAGTGGATCATGGAGGAAATTAAGGAGGGGATCATGGAGAGGTAAAGGGAAGAAATCAAGGCAAGTTGGGTAGGTGAAAGTTGGTGCCGAAATGGGGTCTTTGCTTTTGGAAATTCGGCTAGTGTGTTGTAGGGATGCCATTTTTATTTTAGTCATTTTGGCTTTTGGCTCATTTTGTCCGATTTTGAAATAGTGATGTGGGTAATGGCTGATTTTACTTTAGTCATTCCTTTCATTTTAATTCTTTTCGCCTTTTCCCAAAATCGAGCAATACCCCTTTTCTCTATTATTTTTCTTTTCAACAATTTTTGCTTGTGTCGATTCTCCCTTTATTCTCCTCCTCTTGGCACTTTTCTGCTCTTCTTGTTTCTCAATTTGACCAAACCAAACCCTTCTCTCCTTCCTTTCTTACTCATTCGAAGTTCTTCTCACTTACTTAAAACCGAATTCTCCTTCTCTTTATTTCTTTTTCTGTAACTTTTCATCTCTGTCAACCTTGAGTATTCTTTATTAATCAGGAATTAGGCCGAATATTAGTTATTTTTTCTTCTTCTTCTCTTCTGATTCAGTAGACATTTGATTGTTGTTCGTGACCGATTCTCTTCCTTTCCATCTGCTTTAATCCGCATCATCAAAGGTTTGTGGTTCTGTGGCCGAATGCTAGTTCTCTTGTTGGCCGTGTGTTTTCCTTAGTATTTTTTTAACCTTGGTTATTGGATATTGATGCTTAATAAGGGTTGTGGTATAGATAAACCACAAGGAGGTGAGATCGTTTCATAATCATACAACTAAGGAAGTATAAGCCAATTCAGTTAATGTAGGTATTAATCTTGGGTTCGGCTTCTATATTAGAAAGGCTTATTAAATCTTATTAATGGAATGGCTAACCGAGTACCTTAATCGAATATAGGTTCTACGCTCGTGGGCTACTGCGTTTTTCTTCAACAACGTGTGTACACACACCACTCCAATCGTAGATCGGGAAAAGCTGAAATCCCGAAATGCAGAAAAGCCAAAAAGTTAAAAGTACGACTACGGCTATCACACGAGCGCACAAACGCGCGTGTGGATAAGTCGATACAACAACAAAGGTCACCACGAGCGATCTCGTGGTCTTAGGCCGTTTTTGGGCCAAATGGACCAGAATGGGTCGAGTGGGCCCAATGGACCCGTGGGCCTTACGCGAGTATAATTTTCTTGGATGGATAAGAAATAATGAACCGGTCATGGCGATTGCATGGCCAAGGACGTGTGGCCCCACTTGGGCCCATTTACACCGTTATGACCATTTAGGTTATCTATGTTGCTCGAGGTGACTGTAGACCTTCGAAAAGGTTGTTAAATTACCGTAATGCCCTTAGAGGGTAAATGACTATTTTGCCCCTCGAGGGTAAGTGACTGGTTTGTGCTATGGTTTGATTGACTTAACTGTGAATGGTATGACTGATTCTGAGCAGGGCATACTACATACATGACATACTGCATGGGGTTGGGATCTTGTATTGGAGGAAGTGATTGATATGTGAGTGTCGCATGGGTCATATGAGACGACTGTGGACCCACCGATGGCTTTAAGCTGATTATGTGATTGACAGCTCTACTGCAATATTGGTTAGTATCGCAATCGGTGCTACATAAGGAGTGTAGGGATGGGTGAGTCGATTTAATCCCTACAAGAGTGTAGGGTTAGACAGGAGATGGAGTGCAGGGTTGGTATGGGTATTTATGCATTGCATATTCTGATTCTGATATTGAGATGGGCTTAGGCCCAGATACATGTGATATGTGCCATTTAATATAGGCTCAGGCCCAACCGAGGCTGATGGGGGCTAAAGCTGATAGTGGGTGACGCGCGGACCAAGATCGAGTTGCCAAGTCACGGGAAAAGTCCTACGAAAACTACCGACTCTTAGATCTGAAACAAAAACAGAAAATTAAACTTAAAAGACCAAGAAAACCAAATTGAAATAGAATGATACTTAGGTGGCAAGAAAGGATGAAGAAAGAACGTTTCTTGATGCCAAAGAATGTTGCAAAACAGATCCTTCAAGCTTGGAATGGCTGGAAACGCAACAAGAACAATTAAACCAAGTTAATCAACAATTCGAGACAAACAAAAATAATTAAAAAAACAAACAGCAAAAAAGATGGATAAAGTCCTAAGAAGCCTTGAAATTAAGAAAGATTTCACAACTCCCTTCAAACGGCTCAAATCTTCCCTCCAATGTAAAAAGACGGCAAGAAGAAGGTTGAAGATGGCTCCCACAATCAAAAAGATTGTTAAAACTACTTCTAAAGAAAACTCAAGAGAGAATTCTTAGAGAAACTCAAAGAGAGTTTTCACTCCACAAAAAAAAATCTGAATTCAATATATCCATAAGGGTGGCCAGCCAAGCCATATATATAGGCCTCCTAACTACTTTCCTATCCCTACTAGGAAAACTAAAAAAAACCCTAATTGTTGTCTTTCAAGGGAATTTCGTCCAAGGCATTTAAATGGGCCTCTTGGACTGAATTCTTATATAGAAATTTATTCATAAAGTCTAAAAATTAAAACTAAGTATTTAAAGAATTAAAATTTTACAAATTGCGCCACTTTGACAATTTGGCCTGATTTTCAACTAAGTCTAATTTAAACTTCTTGGTTGGGCTTGGAACATCTTATTGGGTCGTATCTTCAAGAACTTGGGCTTGTAATCCGTTCTCTCCCGGAATTGGTTCGTTGATGCTTGTAACTGAGATCCAATGCGCCTTAGCTGCAAGATTCAGTTTCTTGGACCAAGATTTCCAAGATTTGAAATCTTGATTTTCTTGATTCTTGAAATCGCTCAAAATAGCAAAATTGGACCAAGATTCGGTTTCTTGATTTTCTTAAAAACAAGAAAGTGAATCTTGATTTTCTCTTTCCTTTGTATACACATCTAAGGCCTTGCTACTGAAGTCTTGAACGGTTCCATTTAGTTTCATACGCATTTGTCTGTCTTTTGACCTCATTATTTGGCCTTGTGGTAATTTGAGCCCATCACGTTCTTGAGCTTGAGTTGGGCCTTTGTGACTCGTATCATTTGGTATCAGATTTTGGGCGTTTTGGGTATTCTTGGTTGATTTCTAAACTGATTTCCAGCAAACAAAAGTTTTACCCAAAAATATTTTTGGGAAAAAATTAACCTAAAAAACAACCAAGAACGTATCAAGAGCCATTTGCCACCATTATCGTATTGGGCTAAGGCCCACATTGTACTATTACTGTTAAATGGCTCAGGCCTAGAATGATTCTATTTATTTAATAAGGGGATTGCACACTGAGTTTCCGTAAACTCACCCTGTTTTTAACCTTTCAGGAAATCCCCAGCGTTAGACGGTTTGGAGCTGTGAGGGACTCGGAGAGGGCCACACAACTGCACTTATTTTATTCTGTTTTGCTCATTTACTTAAGCAATTTGATTTTGATTCGGGTTGTAATAAGTCCTCTATAATTTCTGGATTTTAAATTTGGGATTTGATGTGTTTGTGATTTATATCTGCTAGAAGTAGAATACGATTTTCCAAAACAATAACTATTTTCTAACATTACATTTTCGCACCTCAATTTTTAAATATCACATTCTTGTAGATCATTTGCTTTAAAATAAGCTTTCTTTAACAATGATGATGTGCGCACGCTCACACCAACAAAGCAAACTGATCCGGAGGTCTTACCATTAGGACCTATTACTCGATCTAGGGCAAAGAAATTGTGGAAGCCTTGTTCCTTACTTGTGCTACGATTCAGATTTATTCGATCATGTTCATGCCTTAGAACATAGGCTTTATAACATGTTGCATCTTGATATGTGACGTATTTAGGTTCTACTATGTATTATGTGTGTATTTAAGTATGTTTTGGTATTGATTTGATGTTGTTTGTGTTTTAATGAATAAGTTTGCATTATGTTTACTGACTTGTTAATAAGTTTTTCAATAAGTTTGCATTACTTTAATGCATGTTTGTTTTGTTTACCATAAGGAAACGTAATGGACAAAGACTTAAGATATCATTTCTAGCTCGGTTGAAGCTCAAATATGTGCATGCACTCATCTCACTCGAAATAGTTCGAAAGATTGTTTCTAGCTCATTTCACTCAATACATTTCTAGCTAGCTCAAACTCGGCTCCACCACTCAACTCCGGTGACGAGTCCGTAGCGGTGAAACGTGTCCTATGTAATGGCAAGTGTCCTATGCATTTGTGGCAGCCATGAGGCATCCAAACATGTGAGGAGCCCGCTTGTGCACAAGAGTGTGTGTGTGCATGTGTAGCGAATATACAAGGATAAGAACAAGGAGGTTGTCGTTTGAAATTTAAATGTATGGTCGTTATTAAATGACGCCAAAAGGAGTTATAACTCCTTATTTTAAACCCTTTTGATTACGACCACGAATTTCCATTCAACACCCTCTTTTGTACTTATAAATACATATTAAAATGATGTATTGGTAAGATGATTTATGAAAACAATTACGTTTGAGAATTTCTCTCAATTTCGGTTCTTCATTGAACTTTCCTTGGCATTTCGACTTAGTTTGTTGTGTCAAATTTTCTTGATACTTGGGTTCCTAGATCGCTATCTAGAGGGTCCAAGTCCTTTTGACGTTGAGCAGATTCGATTCGGGTTTGCTCAGTAGATTGTGCAAGTTCTTTCGAGTTTAACGTTATTTTATTCCAATGATTACTTTGCCATTGTTGAACACTCAAGTTGCTGCCTTGGCCGTTCATGAAGCGTTCGACTTCACCGATTGAATTTCTTTTTGTTTTAAACGCCAACAACTTCATTTTCCTTCCATTTTCGTTCTTTTATTTTACCCATATTTTACAATGATTATTTCTTTAATTCCTTGCTGTTTTCTTGTTACAGGAACGTGCTTACAACATTCCTAGATCCGTAACATACGAAGATAGTCTGTTTCGTTAGGCTACATCGTATCAAATGAGGTTTTAAAGGTAATAACTTTTTAATACACCACGATTGAAAATAAACAAACGTAAACTAAGGTTTTATACAAGTTTTAAATGGCAAGAAGTTTGAAATTTCATGAAGGGTTTTTAATGATAACATGGTTTTTCAAAAACACTTCAATGTGACACGCCAGATTCGAGCCTAACTTCTAAGCCAGGTTTGGGGTGTCACATTAGATATACCACAATCCATATAGTGGGATATGTGATGCGAACCTGGTTGCAACATGTTACGGTACAACTCGACGTCGTCGAGAGTGGCCTAAGCTCGAGGGGCCTAAGTGCAAAATGAAGCTTAATTACAAGCTCATTCAGCTCACTAAGCGTGCAAGGCAATTTTATGCAAGCTAATCAGTGCTATTCTAGCTTATTGAGATTGATTCAACTTGAATTCTAGCTCATTGAGCTTAATTCAGCTCAACTTAGCTCAATTGAGCTCATTTCTTTTTTTCTTCAATGCTTGCGTTTTTAATTTGATGGAATAAAATAAGTATGTTAGCTAAATTAGTTAAGTTCAGCTCAAATAAATTAAATTATGTTTTAATGTGTCAAAATTCTAGACATGTTAATTGAGTTTAAATATGTCTTAGTTCATACATAATTATTAGCTAATTTTAAGCTTAGAACAAATTTATTAGCTGCTGTTATTTAATATGTCCAGCAGAATCTAGTTATTAAATTTGTCTTTGCTGCAGCTGATTTTATGATGTCCGAATTAATGTGTTCTAAAACAGGAATTAATTTGCTGAATTTATTTGGTGCAGGTACATGCTTGGAACGGAATTAAAGAGAGGAGAATGAACTTGGTTAAGTGCAAGAAGAAGAATTAAAGACTAGCAGTTATTTTGGGCTTCTCTAAGTGGTTGTTCGTGGAGTTCAACGGCCAAGATGTTGTTCACATTAAGTCCCATCAGCTCACAATGTTTCCACACCTTGGTGGCTACCCAAATCTATCCTTTCACACCATAAAGCCGTTTGGATCCAAGAGTTCACACACAAGGCTGTTTGTGTGCCTAAATGCACATTAAGTTTGCTGGAGCTCATTCTGCTACCCAAGGCTGAATTAATGACGTGAATCAAAGCCCTTTAGCTGCTCAATCATTGAACACTTCAAGCTCAATTCATCAGCTCATTTATTAAGCTGAATTGGAAGACTAAATGGACTATCTATTGTCGTCTCCTAGGCCTAGAGTTCACCAAAGGACTTATAAACATTCAGCTCATTAGTAGCTAAATTAAGCTGATTGAAGGCTTCTAGAATCTGCCCATTGATGTCTCCCATGTTAGGAAGCTTCGAGGGACGTTCTAGGAAGGTGCCAAGAAGTTTCAGCTCATTAAGTTGCTGCATGCTGTCCATTAGGCTACCCAAAGTGCTTATTCGGCTAGCCTAGTTTTCTAACTATAAATAGTTTGTTATTTCTATATAATTCAGACTTTTGCTCTTTTGATTAATGTTTATAACATTTTGTGAGTTTTTCAACTCTCTTTTTTCGTTTTAGACTCAGCGTGACTTATCTAGCTTGCTAGTGGCATCATTCTGTTTCTTTCGAACTTATCACTCATTCTGAGTGTGGCATTCTCCAAAATATACCTTTGGTTCCTAACTTCCTAGTTAGCGGGTCAAGGTCCACCTTAAGTGACATATAAGTCTCGGGTCAGCACTTTGATATAGTGTTGGTTCTTTCTTGTCCTTAAGACCGTTTTCCCATTCACATCTATCAACTTATTTATCTTGTTTCTTTGATTAGCCGAATTCCCATAATCCTCATTCATTTAACCATTTTTCCATCATCATTCTACTTAACCAAACCATCCTCAACACATTCATAACCTCTGAACCATCTAGTCAACCTTTGTTTAAAGTCTTACTTAGCGAAATTCAACCATTACTCTGTTCAAGAACGATACTTCTCCATTTTAACGATCGGGCAACAAATGACTCAAATCATCACTGAGGCAAGATCGTATTATCTGGTGCCAAAGCTGGCTAAAATTGAGGAGTACGGACGTTCATGAAGTGCCAGAGTAAGATTTTGAAAAAAAATTTTAAAAAAAGAAAAAATATTCATGAATTCAAAGTATTTCATTGTAATTAGCATTTTGTAATTGAAAAAAATTGAAAATTATTAAAAAAAAGAAGCAAGGTGTGTTCAACTCTTTTGTTGCCAAACTTCAAAGTTCTTTTTAGTCAAACCCAACACCATTACGCCACACTACCAGCCACTATTATTTTTTCTTTCTTTCAGCCTTCCCATTATACCAAAACAACATCTACCCTTTGCAACCTTTTTTGAAGTCGACCCCTAAGCTTGCTTGTAAGTCTAAATCGAGTCAATTACGAAGTTTGAGAGGCGAAGCGAGTGGTAAACAGGACGAGTGTTGAGAGAGCATTCGAGTGTAGAAAAAGCCATTTAAACGAGTGCAAACACGAGTGTGAGTGCCATCCAATTTTTCTTTTTGAGTGAAACGTGAGGTTTTGTGGTGAGGTATTTATTTATTTTTGTTTTGTTTTAATCATTTTTCTTTTCAACAATAAAATCATGTTGCGAGACCCAATTTGCCATCCGCGATCTACTTATCTAAGAAGGAGCAAGAGAGTTGGGTGAGTTCATTAAGAACTTAGTGAATAATGAGAATTCTCAGAATATGTCTTAAAACAGTATTTGAAATAGTAGTAAACTTTAACTTGAAAACGTTTTGCGTACTGGGTTCACAGGTAAGTTTGCGAGACCCAATTTGCCCTTTTGTCAAAAAACATAACTTTTGGAAATCAATTTGAAAACTCATTATTTACTGTTAAAACGTCCTTAGCATGGTTCGCATTAATATTGCGAGCCTATTTTGTTTAACAAAGCCTTTAAAAACCAGAGTATAGGTTTGCCTTTAAAATGCAAAACTAGCTTGTACTTTTTTAGAAAAAAATTTCTTAGAACAGAGTCTGCCTTAGCTTGCAAGACCAATTTTCACTTACGAATAGAGTTTGCCTTAGGTCACAAGACTGTCTTGGTGGACATAATCCAACCTAGCTCGCATAGAGCTGGGCTCATTGAGGAGCACTATCACTTAAGCTCGCATGGGGAGCTTTGTTGATACACAACTTCATCACTTAAGCTCACATGGGGAACCTCGCTGATACATAACTTATCCTTAGCTCACAGGGGAGCTTTTCTAATACACAGCTTATCTTTAGCTTACGAGGGAGCTTCGTTGATACACAACTTATCTTTAGCTGACGGTGGAGCTTTGTTGATACACAGCTTGTAGAACCGAGCTTAAAACATTCTTTGAAAACCATAGCTTACATAGGAGCTCGTACAAACTGTGTTAAAATCATATTTTCAAATTGTAATTGAAAACAGGGTATTATATCTTAAAACAGAGCTTGTTAGTAACTTACCTTTAAACTTGTTTCAAAAACATAATTCTTAAAAAAACATATTTTGTTAAACTAAAAATCATAGCAATTACTGTACTCCAAATAACTCTAGACCACTCACACCATTAAAAGGTTAGTAAAGAACATGCTCATAACGGAGCCTAATCACTCATCAAAAACCAGAGAACTTAAACAAGTTTAGCATTGCCCTTATCCTTGTGGTAGACTATCCGACTGGTTTGAACAACACACATAGATTACCTATGTAGAACAAAACATACAAAATTCATGCAATGCGAACCTGGACAATCACACCTAACAAGATCGAGGCTTACCTTGATTGCTATGAACTATACTTTAGAGCAGAGACTTTGATGACAAAATATTCAGTGAAGAATTCATAGAATTTTAGGGTTTTATTTATAGACCTAGGAGTCTTAGAAATATTAGAATACCCTAATAGACTTAGGAAAGTTGTTACTTTCACGTAAAGTATTCCTAGATACACTAAATCACTTTTTCCAATTTTAAATCTGACTGTATATTTGACTGGCAAACATAAGTTCACAACTTAGCTCCCAATTTGCAACACAGACTAACGAGCCTACCTTGCAGAGAAACTGGCAAATCCCCAAACCATTACTTTTTGTGCACTGCTACTGGCGAACACCTTTACTCATACTCTTCTAGCGAACACACTGCTCGTACAACTCTTGGCGAACACCAATTCGTTGATACACTGGCAATCTCTTCACTTGAGATGCCATAACTTCCAGGCCCGTCTGTGGGGTGTTATAGTAATGGTATGTAACTAAGGAGAGCTCAATCAAGGTACTATAATGAAATGACTTCGTGACTAAATAAGTTTATAATTAATAGGCGAAAAGTTGTAAGTTATTTATAAATTATTTGAGTGTCCAATATGTAACAACTCATTTTTAATAAAATTAGAAAAGTGGTTTTGGGACCATAAATTAGATGATTAAATATTTATTTTATAATTATTTTAATGTTTACAGGACTATACTAGGGTCGTCTTAAAATTTTGTGAAGAAATTTTAACGTCTGCATGCTTAATTAAGTAAAAAGGACTAAATCGTAAAAGGTACAAAACTGGAGTTGTATAAGTTAAAGGTGTTATTTAGCTATGAAATTTTAATCTAAAGGACTTGGATGGTAATTAGACCAATAGATTAGTTAGTGGAATTATATGGCAAGGTTTTAATGAAAATATTAAAGATTTTAAAAGTTATTTTGGTAATTAGGTAAGTAAAGGTTAATTAAATAAAACTAAAACCTAAAAGCTATCATCTTCTTCCCTTTTTCATCATGATAATCGAATATCACCATTACAGAAGAAGAGAATTTCGTCTAGCCCTAGTTCTATTACATGGTAAGTAGTTTAGCCTCGTTTTTAATTATTTTTATGTTTTTGAAGTCGTTGTAGCTTAATCTAGCTAGCCCAAGGACTAATTTGAAAAATTGTTAAAGGTTTAGGGTTTTACATGAACATGTTTATATGGTTTTTGAAGTTTAATGGAAGAATATGAATCTTTGTTGTTAAATAAACAACTTTTGTAAAGTTATTTTTGATGAAATTATCATTTAGGGACTTATTTGTAAAAGTAGTAAAATATCATGATAAATTTGTGAAATATTGAATTGTATGAGGTTGTATAAGTACCTAGGTAAATCGGCTGGCATGAAATATGGATGAAATTGCATAAATATCAATTTAAGAACTTAAGGACTAAATTGTAAAAAAGTTAAAATATTAGGGGTAAAGTGTAATTTTGCAAAATTATGAATTTTGGACTAAATTGAATGGTAGAATTATTAAATAGATTGAATTTGTATATTTAGATCAAGATAGACCTCGTAGGGATTTAGATTGGGGTAAAGCTAAAGCTTCAGATTAGTCGACTCCATTTTTACGCCTTAATCGTTGAGGTAAGTTCGTATGATTAAGTATTATTTTAGTGTTATTTTGATTCGTATGTTAATATGTTAATTGCTCTGTAAATAAATAATGTATATTCGTTGATGTCACAACGATTAACGAGCTCCGTTTGAACCATAGGAGTTTACAGGATACAAATGACATGTTATTAGGGTTTTCATGTTTTCGGTGCTAGTCTTGAATGTCTTACCAATGGCTAAGGTCCTGCATTTGTTGTAGATATTCCATAGCTTGTGTGAGCAACATCGTGTAGCTTACATTTCGACCCACAACTCATGTGAGCAAGCCCATTCACAGCTCGTGTGAGATCTTTTCTTTTTATTTTTTTCTCTCATTCCTTTTCGTTGCTGCACCTCCACCTTGCTTCTCCATATTTTCTTCATTTTCTTTTGTATTAGCCACCTACCACCACTTTTGCCCTATTTTCTCCTCCTCTCCTTCACTCCTTGCCAACTGAACCACCACCATCACTACCACCAGACCTCCTCTTTTTCACTGCTCCTCCATTTTGTTTTGTTCCAATGTTGCTCCTTGCACCACCATGGCCACCACCTTGTACCACCTTGATAATACTTTCGTCTTTCTCTGCAGTACTCTATTTTTCCTTTTTTTTCTCCTTCTTCCCTCAAGGTCCCATCATCTTTTTATTTTCTCTTCCTCTGTCAAGTTATCATTGGACCGCCACCATCACCACTGTAGTTGTGCCTCCATCTGCGTTAGTGATTTTTCCTCCTTTCTTCACCATCTTCTGACCTCTACCATTCTCTTTAGTAAATGAAACATTATTCCCCCTATTTCAATTAGTTCTTAAATTATTTTCACATCATATAATAATTAACTCTCCTTTTTGAATGATTATTTTCTCTAGATTCCGATGATCCGTCGATCCTTTCGATTTGATCAAGTTAGAGTAAGTGTAAGTGGTTGAGTGAAAAACACTATTCCCTCCCTACTATTTTTCCTTTAGGCCAAATGTATATAAGAGATTATAGTGTATTTTCCTTCAAGTGTTAACATCTTGTATTACACTTTTGATGAAGGGTTGATCGATACCATCCCGGAAAGACCCTAACATTGGAAATGAAATCATCGTTACGATCGATTATTTACAAGAGTAAATTTAACATCGACGATTTAGTTAAATTGAGTAATATCACAAAATGTTTAAAAAGATGACTTTTAATGGAAGGTTACGTTGATAATAGACTGGTATTCCATTGGTTAAGATCCGAGTGTAGGCGTTCTTTAGAGTGGTGATTTGCTTTGAATCTACCATAAGGCATAGGTCTAAATTAATTAAAATAGATATACATTAATTCTGATGTTTAAATAAATATTATTAGTGTGTTTTATTCGAATACTTAAAGTATTCCAAAAAGGGAGATTAAACCCATAGATAAGTATTATACCAAGTAAGTGACTCCAAAGCAACTAGTTTGTGGAAAGTATATAGTGTGGTTTTATGATCACCACTGATTTAAAAGGTATGTTATTCTGATTCTCATGTTATCTGATATTATGGCAGAGTTTATTTTACAATATAAATAAAATGTGATGTTTAATACATCGAGACAATATATGAATTGCATGTCATACATGCATATGTGATACTATACGTTAAATGATTGATAAGCATGATTCACATGCCTAAAGTGATATTCTGTATTAAAGTGAAAATGTGATCTTTGTGGCCATATCACATGCACGGGGTTGGGACATGTAAGGTGGAAGATGTGGTAGTTTAATAATCTACAAATATTGGTGGTTTATCCACAACTATGTGTATTTGTAGCTTGTCTGCGATTTTGGTGGCTTTGTCCACAATATATCTAATCTAGTAATTTAACTGCAAATTGATAAGCCATCGTTGTCGGGCAACCTGGGGTGGCAATCATTGTTGCCGAACAACTCAAGATGACTTAATTGGAGTGTTATAGATGGATGAGTTTTTAGGAACTCCTTTTAGTGTGTAGCGGAGATAGGATGTAATTGCTCGTTTGTAGTGAAATCAAAATAGTAGTTTCAAAACAAATCTGGCGTGAAAATATTTCTTTTATTATTATTTTAATGTCTATAGTGTGATAGTAATATCGTATAAAAATTTTATTAAGAAATTTTGACATTTGCATGCTTAATTAAGTAAAAATGACTAAATTGAAAATGGTGCAAAAGTGGAGTTCTAGTAGTTAGAAGTTTCTATTAGCTATGAAATTTAATAGTTAATGGACTTAAATGGAAATTAGACCATTAATGAGGTTAGTGGATGTATATGTCTTGGTATAAATGAAATTTTGGTGTTAAGTAAAGGTTAAATTTGTAAATTAATAAAATAAGTTAAAGTAAAAAATTAAACAAACAAAGTGTCATATTCTAAAATTAGTTTCTTCCACTGAAAATACATGAAGGAAAAATCCATGGATAGGGTTTGAAGTTTCGATTTCTTTGCTAACTTGCATGGTACGTGTTTTGATCCCGTTTTGAATGATTTTTATGCTTTCAGGATCGTTGTAGCTTAATCTAGCTAGCCCGAGGACTAATTTGCAAAATTTTTAAAGGTCTAGGGTATTGCCATGAATGTTCTTGCTTGATTTATGAAGTTTGTTGGAAGAAAATGAGTTCTTGTTGTTAAATAAACAACTTTTGTAAAGTGATTTTTTATGAAATTATCATTTAGGGACTTATTTGTAAAAGTACATGTTGAAATTGTGAAATAATGATTTGTATGAGTTGATATGTGTTCATAGTAAATTCAGCTAGCATGGGTTTAGGATGAAATTGCATAAATTTCCATTTACGACCTTAAGAACTAAATTGTAAAGAAGTTAAAATGTTAGAGGAAAAATGTAAATTTGTAAAAGTATTGATACAAACTCGATCAAGGGCTTAACTATTCCGTTCGTGATCCATTCGAGTTACCAGCTGGTCCAATTACTCGAGCTCGAGCTAAGCAATTTAAAGAAGCAATTTCGGCCTTAGTTGAACGAGTTTGGGAGAAAGCTTCAACTGGACTCGTCAATCGAGCTTGGGATGGCTTATCAAGTACCTCGTGCATTCTACTTGAAACTTAATTTCAATCTAGCTAGCTAATTAGCTGCTGAATAAGACTTAAATGTTTTTAGTCATTTCAATTATATTAACTATGTTTTAATTTCCTACAGCATGATTACATGTCTGATTGTTTTGTTTAAGTCTATTAATTGTGTCATTGCTTGTTCTGCATTTATATTTGTCTTAGTTTGATTTATGTCTATTAAGTATGTTATAATTTGGACAGCATCAATGCATGTTTTAAGTTAGGCCTATTAACTATGCTCTATTTCAGACAGCCTTAATGCATGTTAATAAGTCAGACTCTTTAATTGTGTCTTAGCTTATTACACATTTAATTTGTGTTTTAGTTTGTCTTATTGATGCTTTTAACTAAGTTTAAATTTGTTCTTGTAGGTTATTTAATTGGCGGCTGCACATTCATGCATTTTTCAAATTCATTGAAACTTATTTAAGGAGGATCTTGCACTTGATTGTTCATGAACTTTGGGGCTGTTTGGTGCATTCATTTAGGTGACTATTCATAAAAAAAAGGCAACAAATGTGAGTTGATCAGCCGGCACCTCAATTGACCATTCAGTATTTGGTGTTCACATCAAAGAACTCTCCAAATCCGAGTGTTCACACCTAAGGGCCATTCGTTTGCCACCAAATACATTCACCAGCTAATTCTCCATTTGGTGAACCTTAAAACATTAACTCCAGCTCATAACAATATTAACCATCCAAGTTAATGCTTCTTTTAGCTCAACCATTAAGTCTTCTCCAAAGGCTATTCGGGAACACCAATTGAAAAAGCTTCAAGTTTGTTCGAGAACTTCAATGGACAAGCTGATAATTAAGCCATTTAATGAAATGTTCAGCTGAATTAAGTCAACTAGCTTCATTTAAGTTGTAACTATCCTTATGTCCATTTGGCTGGACCTTTAACAGCCTATAAATAGCTTGTTTGTAACTTGTTTTAAAAAAAATTGATCATTTTATGAAATATAACATATTTGTGAGTTGTTCAACTCTCGTTGTTCTTGGTGATTCAAATTGACTTATCTAGCTTGTTAGTGGGTTCAATCTGTTTCCTTTTTTGAACTTATCACTCTTTGAGTGTGGCGTTCACCCTTTCATACCAACTGGTTCCTATCTTCCTAGATAGAGGGTCACGGTCCTATCCAGCTATCCATTGATCCCCTTAATAGCCCTATAAGATTCGTGATGCGATCTCAGTTTAGTAGTTGAGCCTGAGTCGTTTAGTTCCCGATCGTAAACGAAGAAGTAGATTAGACGAGAAGAAGTTAGAATATATTTGTGTTCAAAGAAGTAAGATAAGTTCGTGCAAAGTTGGATGTGGATTTGGTTTAAGTCGAAATGGTATGAATAGAATGGAAGAGTTCGGTTTAGGATAATTAAGAAATGGTCTTTGGTTTTGGGTACGTTTTGGTATTTGGGAATTGGTACGAAACGGTAAGGGATTTGAAACGAAATGGTAATGGATTTGGTACGAAATGGAAATGGTTCAAAAAGGCCAAGAGTGAACCAACACTAAAGAAAAGTGTCGACCCGAAACTTATAGGACCTAAATGAATTGGAAATGGTTGAAAAGGACCTTGACCCAATACTTAGGAAAGTATGAACCAAAGGTATCAAAGGTGAACACCACACTCGGGTTTAGGGAGTGATAAGTTCAGAAAAGACTCGGAAAGACGCCACTAAAAGTTTAGATAAGTCTTACGGGTCTTGAACGAAATTTGACAGAAAATACCTCACAAATTTGGCAGCAATTCGATAATTAAAATGTCAAAAGTCCTTTACAAAGTAAAAATTCAGCTATTTATAATAATCTCCTAAGCTAGCCGAATGGTCTCTTTCAATCCTTAAGGAGTAAGCAAATGAACCACTTGAATGTGCTAGCTAGATTCTATTTGAACTTGACAAGCTTCTAGAACTCCCATTGAACCTTGGTCACTTTCAATGGTGCATGAAGGAGTTAGATTCGCCAATGTACATAAATGAGCTTATTTAAGTTGTATCTTTTCTTTGAAAAGTGACCAGCCATTAAGAGGATTTGAATGGCCAAATGAAGTGTGAACACTTGGTTTCAAAGAGTCCTTGTGTGTGAACATTCCAAACCGAAAAGCCAAGAGTGTGAACTTCATGTGTGAACGGCAATATGCTGGTTCTTGAATCATTTAAAATCAGTGAACATTTCTCATGCATGTAACGCCACATTCATTGAACCTATGATGCATGCACCTAGCTTAAATGCTTCCATCCACATTCACCAACCTACACAACATGAACAAATGAATTTAGTTGATCATTATTCAATTGAATCATATTAAAACGAAATTTAGACAACATTAATCCAAATAATTAAAACAAAACTCAATTAATTAAACTAAGTCTAATTAATTCGGTTTGGACAAGACACATTAAAAACATGTATTAAGACTTATTTATAAGTCAGAGGAAATTAATTTGACTTAATAACATGTAAGAAAAACACAATTAATCATGCATAATTAAATCCAACCAGATTTGAGACAAATTAAATAGCAAAAATTATTTGAGCTGAATTTGCAAGTTTTGAGCTAAATTGAGCTGATTTGAGCTCATTGAGCTAAATTGGAAGTTAATTCAGCTCGTAGTAAAATGCATGGAGTGTTCTTCGAGTTGGTCTAAGCTTCTTCGATGTGCCCAACCAAAGTCTCACCCCAAACTTTGTTAAATAAAGCCGAAACAGCCTCCTTGAATTGTTTGGCTCGTGAT
The DNA here is from genome assembly GCF_025698545.1 of Gossypium raimondii. Lineage (NCBI taxonomy): Eukaryota > Viridiplantae > Streptophyta > Magnoliopsida > Malvales > Malvaceae > Gossypium > Gossypium raimondii. The sequence continues at coordinate 30,125,980 of NC_068567.1, read as the reverse complement.
AGGGTGATGGGACCTTGAGACAGCTCCAAAGGCTCCTTGCTCGAGCTAGATTGGACTTGAGGTGTGGCCGTATCAATTCGGGCCTCTATTCCTTAATAGAGGTTCTTTCTTCCGCTGTTGAGATCGTTTTCCATCTTCCATCAATTTAATATCCATTTTGTTTGCTTTGTTTTAAACTATCAACCCTTTGTAAACATCTTTTGAGAAACAAAAACTTTTGTTACTTAATTTTACAATCGGGCAACAAACAAATCAAATTCGACAACAAATATGAGTTTGTATCAAGCATGAATTTTTGATTAAATTGAATAGTGTGTGTATTAAATAGATTGAATTTTCTTATTTAGATCAAGATAAATCTCAGCCGGACCAGAACCGAGGGAAGGCGAAAGTCATGGATTAGCTCGATCATATTTCTTTGTCCTAGTTGTTAAGTAAGTTCGTAGTAATTCTAAATGTCGTTGAATTTCTACTTGTATGTTTACAATATAGTTATGTGATTAATTGCCTATACCTAATTATTCCCTGAATTGCACATAAGTGCCCCTATTTGTTCGTAGTAATTCTAAATGTCGTTGAATTTCTACTTGTATGTTTACAATATAGTTATGTGATTAATTGCCTATACCTAATTATTCCCTGAATTGCACATAAGTGCCCCTATTTGTACTTCGGTACCCCTAAATTGCACATACGTGCCCCTGTTTGTACTTCGATACCCCTAGATTATACATACGTGCCCTGTTTGTACTTTAGTACCGCTGAATTGCACATATGTGCCCCTATTTGTACTTCAATACCCTTGAAATGCACATGCGTGCCCTGTTTACACTCCAATAAACTTGAATCTAGTAAAATATGTGTTGTACTCAATTTTTGTTAAGTTTAATAATATACTATCTTCTTACTAAGCTCTATAAGCTTATTCATTTTTGTGAATTTTTTTGTAAATCGTTGTTGTTGACGTTGGACGTATCGAATATTCAACTCACATTATCCCTTTGATGTTGGTAGTTCTTGTGTCCTTTTGTGTTGTGGCATGCATATGTGGTTATATAGGTTGATATGATACATTTTGACAAAATACTAAACTATGTTGTAAATAGGTATCTTTTTGGGTACAATTAGAATGGTATGAAGTATACACTTGTGGTTTGTTTTGGCTTGTTGATGAATTAAGTTGTTATACTAGAAATGGTCTCAATTGTTGTATGTTTTAAGATGATATGGGACTAGATGTGTATGTTGGAAGTAAGGTTAATTTTGCATATGTTTGGTAAGTTGGTTTGATTGTGATTGAGGTGCCTTATAAGGCATATTGGTTGAATGGATTTTGGATCTTTTGAATTGGTTAAATTAAGCAAGTTTTGGTAGGAATTTGGTGAATTGATCATATGAGTATATGGCTTGTAGGTATTTGTTGGAAAGGGTGAAAGAAATTGCTTGATTTTGGACAATTTCTTGTCCACATGGCCCTGTGCCATGGCCGTGTGTCCCCTGTAGGTTCCAAATGTTGCAAGTCAGGCAGTTACACAGCCTAGCACACGGCCTGGCACACGAGCGTATGAGGCCATTTTGAAAGTTATACGGGCTGGGACATAGTCGTGTGTCCCTATTTCAATTGTTACACAGCCTAAGACACGGGCGTGTGTCTCAGCCATTTGAGTCACACGGTCGTGTGACCCTTGCAGTTTGAATTTTTCTAACTTTTTCCTCAGTTCTTCAAATGTTCCCGATTTAGTCCCGAATTGTTTGTGAAGTGATTCTAAGGCCTCGAAGGCTCGAATAAGGGACGATATGCATGTATATTGTTAGATTATGATATGTTTATTAAAATGTTTGGAAATGAATGATTTTAAGCTATGTTTATTCGGTAATGCTCTGTAACCCTAATCTGGCGATGTATATGGGTTAGAGGTGTTACATATAGGTAGGATGTTTTAAAAAAATAAATTCCATTATTGTTTTACAACAATTGCATTTTCATGAACATGTGTATAAATATTGGTTATTTTGTATGAAAAGTATGTGCTTATTGTTATTTAATTTGTTATAAGACTCACACTAGGCTTTAAATGCTATCCCATTTAGTTTTATAACCCTTATAGGTGATTCATGGACATAGGACTTGGATTCGGCATACAGAGGGATCTCTCAAATGGATTTTTATAGATGGTTATGAACTATTGGGTTGTTTTTTAGACTTTGGACTTTGGACTTTTATTGGGTTATTTTTACTTTTTAATTTTAAACTGGTATACATGCATGTTTAATGAGCTTACAAATAATTTGAATTGTGGTTATTTAAATTATTTATGATTTTCACTTAATTTTAACTAAACTTATAAATCTATGATTTTCTAAGTATTTTCAAAATTTTGTTGCGAAAGATATTTACCAAAATCATTTTAAGAAAATATTCAAAAATATTGCAAACTCCTTGTTTTAATGACTTAAGATGATATCTAAATAAACTAATGAACTTTCCAAATATTTTTTGTTTTAAAGTGTTTTCTTTTTCAAAAACTAAATTACTCAGTATTTAAATTTTAGAGTTTTCATCAAAAACAATTGAACCTAGTTGTTTTTAAAAAGTAAATGTTTTCAACGATTTTATTGCAGCTTCCGAAATTTGGCCATAACGCCTAAGCCAGGTTTGGAGAGGGTTATAAAACCCCTTTATGATAAGTGAAGGGCGACAACCCTAGTAGAATTTAATAGGGTGTGCCGCCCACCCCTCTTCTAGTTAGACTAGGAAAGTGTTATCTATTAACTAAATAAGATTTATTAAGGGCTTGTTCAACCAGGATTCTTCTATCACTCTCTATAAATAGATGACACTAGTTGACCTAATACTCACACTTCTTAATTATTGAGTTATCATTAATCTACTAGAAAATAATGGTAATTTATTTACTTAAGAATAAATTCTATTTTTTGGGAATTACGATCTTTTCCAGTTTCTATTAAGAGAATTACTTTCTTACTGAAAGTAATAATATCATTTCTTGTTATGTGTATGGTTTGTGTTGCTCGAGCCCACACTTAGTGCAATTCGTGGTACAAGGATAGTGGGGAAGACTTGAATCTGTCCTCGTACAAAGCACATGTAGACTTGAATATGTCCTCGCACAAAGCACATGTACTTTTTGGTAAAATGTTTGTAACAACTCGGTTTCTAATGGTGTCAAAAATACAATTTTGGAACACTATTTTCGTAAATCGAGTCCTTAAATATTACATAGGGATATTTAAAGAGTTAGTATATATATGAATTCAAATTTGATTAAGTAATTTAGCCAAAATTATAGTTAATTAAGGCCTATGGACTAAATTGTAAAAGTCCAATCGTTAGAGATTTTTAATTAAGAAAAGGCTTAGGAGCTAGATGGCAATTAGCCAAAGGTCCAAAATGGTAATTAAACCATTTTATATGAGAGTTAGTGGAAGATGATGTTAAATTACATTAGCTTAATTAATTAAGGATTGTTAATGATAAAAGCTTAATTAGACTATTTAAGTTAAATTAATTAATGACTAGTTGATTTATAAATAGATAAGATAGTGGCCATTTCATCATCTCTCGTACTCTTCGTCGTCCACCATAGCTGAACCTTAAGAAAAACTTCAAATTTCTTCTTTACTTTCGGCCACAAATTAGGTATGGTATTCAATTCCTTTTCATAAATTTTTTATAGATTTGAGGTCATGAAAGCTTGATTTAGCTAGCCTATGTACCAATTTATGAAATTGTTAAAGTTTTAGGAAGTTTCAATATTTTATTTCTTGAAGAATTAGGTTTGAAATTAATAAAAATTAAGCTTAGTTTATGAAAAGGACTAAATTGTAAAGCTTAATATTTAGTTTCGTACGTTAGGGACCAAATTGAATTTTAGTACGACATTTCACCTGTAGACCTATGGTCAAATGGAGCGAGTAATCCAAATACTCAAAGCTTCAAAATGGCACCTTATGAAGCTTTATATGACCGTAAATGTCGAACTCCTTTGTGCTAATCAAAATTGAGTGAAAGAAAGATAGCGAGAACAAATTTGCTGTGAGAAACAAAAGATAATTTAGAATGATTAGAGATTCCTTAAAAGTCACATTTAAATGAAAAAAATTATATGCCAATTTGAAAAAGGAAAGACATTGAGTTCAAAATTGGTGACAAAGTCTTTTGAAAGTTTCTCCTTGGAAGAAAGTTTTGTGTTTCGATAGAAAAGGGAAACTCAGTTCGAGGTTTATTGGGTTGTATGAAATTCTCAAATGAATTGCCTATAACATATTAATTAGCTTTACCTCCAAAATTGGATAAGATCTATAATATTTTCCATGTATCAATGTTGAGAAGATACAGATTTGACCCTTCCCATATCTGTATCCCGAATGAAGTTGAGTTGTAGCTTAACTTGTCTTATGGTGAAGAGCCAGTTAAAATCTTAGTCGGGGAAACAAAAGAATTACGGACTATGTGCTTGGCATTAGTGAAAGTGTTGTGGCACAGTCACGAGATAGAAGAGGCTACTTGGGAGCCGAGAGAAGCTATGGGATCTCAATAGCCCCATCTTTTCTTAGGTAAATTTCAAGGATGAAATTTCTTAAAGTGGAGAATTGTAACGATTCGATTTTTGATGGTATCAAAAAATATTATTTCGAAACCCCATTTTTATAAATAGTGTCCGTAAATATTAATATATTAATATTTATTAATATTTACGTGAATAATATAAAAATATATTGAAGTGTGGTCGAGCAATTTTGCCAAATTAATAGTTAATTATATCCCAAGGACTAAAGCGAAAGTCCAATCACTATAGATTTTAATTGACAAAAACTTAGGGATTAAAATAGGTCCAATATGGAAATTAAACCATTTTTCATAGGGAGTTAGTGGTGGATGATGAAATTAGCCATTATAAATGTTTTAAAAATTATTAGATTAATTAAATCGTAGTTAAATTAATTAAACTAACTTAATAGTAATTAATCCAGGTATAATAAAGAGTTAGTGGCTTTTTGTCATCATTCTCATTGAACTTTCATCTCCTATAGTCAAATTTTGAAGAATAAAAACCCAAAGCTATATGTTTCCATTCAACCATTAACTTGGTATGTAATTCAAGTCCTTTTCTTGTAATTTTTATAGATTTGAGGTCATGGAAGTTTGATTTAGCTAGCCCATGAACCAATTTGTAAAACTAGTAAAGTTTTAAAAATCTTCCATTGTTGATTTCTTAAAGAATCGTAATTGATATTTATAGATTTTAAGCTTAGAATATAAGAAGGACTAGATTATAATGTTAATTTAGCTTGTTTGTCAATTTTTATACATTAGGGACCAAATTGAATAAATGTAGAATTAGTCACAAGTTCTGTTGGAAATATGAAATATAGGGCCCTTAATGAGAAAACATGGAATCAGATTTTAATCCGAAGTTAGGAATTGAAAGTTCTGCTTATCCCGAGTTTAGAGACTAAATTGAATAAAATATAAAATTTTGGGGAACATCAAAAGGTGAATTTTATAGGGTCATGCATAACATAACATTGTATAAAAGTAATTGGTATTGATTTGTATATAAAATAATTGTATAGATCAAGAAATAAAGTGAAGTGAAGTTAATCGAGGAAAAGTTAAAATTATGGATTAGTCCCTGAAGTATCCTCTTTTCATATTTTTAACAAGTAAGTTCATATGGAACTTACTATCTTATTTTATTTTATGTGTTTAATTTCATCAATATGCTCAATTTGAACATGTTGCTTATGTGGACTAAATTGAAAATTTATATGAATATTAGCTATTATGAAATAGTACAGGGTGAAAATGTGAATGTTGATTGATTCCAGGATTTGTAAATGAAATATGTAATCTGGTGCAGGGATTGGTAATGATTTATATACGAAAATGGTGCCCATGTGAACTTAGTAAAAGGTTAGGATATGCATGGTTAATCAAGGATTTTACATGTTATAACAAGGTCGAACAACTGTTGTAGATTCTCAAGTTATAGATATCACAGGTTTAGCTCGGATGGGCGACCTCAATATAATGTTAGCTTGTGTGAGCAACCCTAATATAATAACTCAATTTTTGGTGGTGCTAAAAAAGGTGGTTCCGAAACCCCATTTCCATAAATTGAGTCTGTAAATATTAATATTTAATATTTATGAGCTTATTGTAGGAATATATTAAAGTTTGGTCCAATAATTTTGTTGAATTGATAGTTAATTAAGGTTTAGGGACTAAATTGTAAAAGTTTATCGTTATAGATTTTTAAATGGCCAAAGGACCAGATGAAAAATTAGACAATTTTTAAATCATCAATTGGTGGTGGATGATGACAAAACTCACTAATTTTTGTTAATTAAGCTTATGGTTTCATTAATTAATCCTAATTAACTAATGCTAAAATAATGTATTTAAGTTAAAATAAAATAAAATCAAAGTCATATTCTTTGTTCTTCTTCTCCACCGAATACAAAAGAAGGAAACAGGGTTTGAAGCTTTCAAACTTTCGGTCAATAATTGTAAGTTATTTTTAAGTCATTTTCTTGTATTCATTACGTTTTTTAGCTTGATTTAGCTAGCCCGTGTACCAATTTATAAAATTGTTAAAGTTTTGAAAAATTTCCATTGATGATTTCTTGAAGAAATTGGTGTATTAAAGATACTTGTGACATAAGTTTAGCCTAGACTGGTAACATGATGTCAATTTAAATGTTTAGCTCGGACGAGTAACCTGACATGTATATATATTCAGCACGGATGAGTAATTGGCGTATCAGGATACTTGTATATGATATGAATTTGATATTCAAATGGTTAAATATTGAATTGATCATGATTATGATATTAAGAAATTGATATTTTTGTGAATTGAATTGATATATGTTTGAATTACAAATAGATGTGATTATATGTTAAACTCACCTTATTGATATGTGTTGCCATGTTTAGTAAAAAAATTTCAAGTTAAGTAGCTTACTGTGTTTAGTTGTAATATGAGGTAAGTTTTTGGTTAATGCCTATGAACTAACTAAGCATTGTATATGCTTACCTCATTTGTTTTCCCTTCCCTTATAGATCGTCTTGCGGAATGCATCAAGCTAGATAAACATTCGAAGCTCACACTATCCCATCACTGAATCGGTAGATATTTGATCATTTTAAACCTTGGGTTTGTGACATGTATGTAGGTGTTTTGGTACAATCTTAAATGAATAAAGTCTTGATGATGTTTGAAAGTCATTTTGATATATGGTATTGAAAAGCATGATTTGACAATGGTTGAAGCCTAGTTGATATAGTACATTTTGTAACACCCCAGATCTGATAGATCCAAAGTTTCAACGTATAACAATAAATAATCTGTCTACTGTAGTGTTATCCGCCCAAAAGATTTTTTTGGCGTATACGTGTGGGTGTGTAGTGAGCATCGCAAGAGTAAGTAAGAATTTGATTTGCTAATTTTTCACCATGTATTAAAGAGACGTTTGTGTTAAGAAATAAAAGGGAAATATGGGATGTAACTGCCAAAGATATAGTATGCCTAAATTGTATAGAATACTGTGCTAGTTGGATATTAAGTAATCTGGTTAGAAACCAACTGTATAGTTTAGCCTGAAAAGTTTGATGAAGGGAACTTATTTATATTTTTCTTGGAAACTATATGATACGATCTCGGTTTAGTAGTTGAATCGGAGTCGTTTAGTTCCCGATCGTAAACGAAGAAGTATATTTGAATAAATCGATTCAAGAGACAGTAAAGAGAAATTGGGTTCAAAGAAAGCAAGTCGGATGAACAAAGTTGGTATGGTTTTTGGTTTAGATGAGAAAGAATTGGTTTGAATTTGGTCGAGTTCGGTTTTGGGTTTGTTACGAAATGGTAATGTGATTTGGTTCAAAATGGTAATACGATTTGGTACGAATTGGTAAGGTGATTTGGTTCGAAATGGTAATACGATTTGGTACGAAATGTTAATGGTTCAAAAAGGTCAAGAGTGAACCAACACTAAAGAAGAGTGTTGACCCGAAACTTATAGGACCTAAATGAATTGGAAATGGTTGAAAAGGACCTTGACCCGATACTTAGGAAAGTATGAACCAAAGGTATCAAAGGTGAACGCCACACTCGGGTTTAAGGAGTGATAAGTTCAGAAAAGACTCGGAAAGACGCCACTAAAAGCTTAGATAAGTCTTACGGGTCTCGAACGAAATTTGAGAGAAAATGCCCCACAAATTTGGCAGCAATTCGCTAATTAAAATGTCAAAAAATCCCTTACAAAGTGAAAATTCAGCTATTTATAATAATCCACTAGGCTAGCCGAATGGTCACTTAAATTCCTTAAAAATTAAGCAAATGAATTACTTAAATGGGCTAGCTAGATTCGGCTGAACTTGGAGCTCCAATGGCCACCTTCTAGATGGACAATTGAACTTGGAGCTTGAGGGAGTAAATGCCAGCAGCTACATTCGGTTGATGTGCTTAAAAGAGCTCATTTAATTGGCAACTATTGCTGAAAAATTACCAGCAATTAAGAAGATGTTGAGTAGTCACTTTGAGTGTGAAAACCAAGTTTTGAAGAGTCTTTGAATGTGAACACCTTGATCCGAACAGCCATGATGTATTCAATAATGTGTAAGCAATAAATTAATTTGAATGGTCACTTAGGAGACTTCAAACAGCAGCCAACTTCATTCTCCCATTCATGCATGTGCCGTCCCTTCATGTACCCTCTTTTAATACCTTTCATGCTCCAAAACGTTCATGGATGATGTACTGCAGCAACATTCATCAAATAATTCAAATTCATGTTTAGACACATTAAATTAACACTAAAATGCTGCACATTAAATTCGCAACCTTAAGACATAATTAAAACAAGTAATAAAGTTAACATATTAAAAACAAGCTTAAAAACATATTTATAAGCTGTATAAATTAAGACAAATTAATAACATATAATTAGAACTCAATTAGCATGCATAATTAAATTTGTCCAGATTTTAAACCAAATAAAAATGAATATTAATTGAGCTGTAATAATCTAATTAAATGACTCAAATAATTTATTTCAGCTACTATAATAAGGTCTTAATGAAATTGAGCTAGTTCGAGCTCATTGAGCTTGAAAGGAGCTGAAAACGAGCTAAATGAAGCTCCACAAAATAAGATTGAGCTACGTCCAGCTTGCAAACACAACGAGCCTCGCTTGTAGGCTGAAGCAATGGCCGTTCCCAAGGGCGGGTCGTATCATCCCCTCCCTCTTTACAGCGATTTGTCCCCAAATCGGGCCACTTGCTCGCGAAAAAACTTCTATTAACAAAGCCCCCTTGGTTGTTGAATTTGACAAACTTATGCCCAGCAACTTGAAATTCATGAATAGAATAAAAATAGCACCGGTTAGTTACTTGCCCTCCCTCTTTAGGGCAATGCCGTTTCAGGGTGTCACCTACACAATTATGAATGACACAATGAACTAAAAACTTGCAAACTCTTTCCAAATTTTCAATCATAATTGGAACAAATAGGCTATTGTCGAATTCAAGAATATAGATAAGCCTTACCTTTCCACATTGATTTTCCAAATTCATCAAGGAACTAGACATGGGAAATAATTCTACGAATATGGACAGTTCATTCAAATAAACACATATCCCACAACACACTCTATCAAATGGATTCGAAGACTCATGAATCAAACAATTAAATCGATTTGTCAAATCTTCACCATGGAAAATCCCATCCAATGGACGAATGGATTTTAACGAATAACCACAAATCAACAAAAAGTCTTTTAAACAAATATGTGAAAAAATATTAATCGGCCAAAAGAAACAAGATCACTTAGTCGAATCAAGTTTTGCAAATTTAAACTTAGTAGTGGCCAATAATCTTCCACTTCTTCATCAAACTTGTCATATTCACGAATGTCATCACCTTTTGAACAAGATAGAGATGTTTTTAGTTCTTCAGAAACCAAACCTTGTCTATCCTTGAGATTATGGATTTGAGGATCGGTTTTACCGTATTCTCTAATATGAACCTTCTCTCCTCGTGAATATAATGTAATCGTAATTCCTTGCTTGGTTTAACCTCGAAAATATGAAGAGACATGAAGACAATGATTAATCAAAACATTTTCTTTCTCTCACTCAAATTTTTTTCACTTTCTTTTTCTTTGATCTTGTTTTTCTCACAATCTCGATTCTTTTCTTTTGAATCATTTGTCTTTTCTTTTTCACTCTCTCTCAATTTCTTTTTTTGTTCTTTCAAATCCTCCAAGGATTGCTTTATGCGTTGTTGATCGTCCATCACTTGTTGTGGAGACAATGGGGCCAAAGTGACGTTTTTGCCTTTGTGCTTGAACGAGTATTGGTTAGAAAACCCATCGTGCTTGACTCGCCGATCAAACTGCCACGGCCTCCCAAGCAGTAAGTGGCCCGCATGCATAGGTACAACGTCGCACAAAATCTCGTCTTGGTATTTTCCAATTGAAAAGGGAATCATTGCTTGTTTGGTTACCTTAAGTTCGACTCCTTCATTGAGCCATTGTAACTTGTAAGGACTCGGGTGCTTGAGGGTCGGAATAGACAACTTCTCGATCATAAGTGTGCTTGCAACATTTGTGCAACTCTCGCCATCGATTACAACGCTACAAACCTTTCCATGAACATAACATCGGGTATGAAACAAATTCTCGCGTTGCGGTTCACCTATAGAGCTTTTGCACTAAGACTTCTTTTACAACGAGCATTTCGCCTTCAACAGCAAACTCTACTTCTTCTTCATTTTCGGATGGATGTTGAACTTCTTCTTCGTTTTTATCTACTTCATCCTCCGATTCAATCTCACCATTGGGAAGCATGATCATTGTGTTACGATTTGGGCATTGGCTTGCGATGTGCCCTCTCCCTTGGCATTTAAAACACTTAATATCACGTGTTCGGGATTGAGTATTTTCAATGGCCTTACCTTTGCTAGATTCGGCCATAGACTTGTTGGACTTCATGGGCACCGTAGTTTCTTTTGATTGATTCGTTGAAACATTCTTACTTGTCCCTTGGTTCCATTTGGATGCATTCGAAGAGGAATAACCTCGTACGGCTCCTTTCATCTTGAGTTGCTTTTCGACTTTGATCGCCATGTGAACCATATCGACGATCTCCACGTAGTGTTGCAACTCAACTATGTTGGCTATTTCACGGTTAAGTCCGGCTAAGAAACGAGACATAGTTGCCTCTCGATCTTCCTCCACATCCGCTCGAATCATGGCAACTTCCATCTCCTTGAAGTAATCCTCCACGCTTCTCGTCCCTTGTGTAAGATTTTGAAGTTTTTGGTACAACTCCCGGTGGTAGTACGAAGGGATAAAACGTCGTCGCATTACAGCCTTCATCTCGGACCATGTTTGGATAGGACGCTCGCCATTTCACCTTCGGCTAGTTGTAAGTTGGTCCCACCACACCATTGCGTAGTCCGAAAATTCGATAGCAGCCAACTTAACTTTCTTGGTCTCAGAATAGTTATGGCATTCAAATATAAGCTCGATCTTTTTCTCCCACTCGAGATAAGCTTCGGGATTCGATCGGCCTTGGAATGAAGGGATTGACAACTTAATGCTTTTCAAGTCATCATCGAACCTCTCTCGATTTCGTTGTCCTCGATTGCGTATGCCTCTTCGTTGGACATTCGCATTGGACCCTCGATCACTTTCGTGTTCATTCGACTCGGAAGATTCATCATCGACATCAGATTGCCGTCCTCGATTTCTCGGAGGGCTTAAGGGAGTTCTCCTTCGTTGGGCTCTTCCTTCCACACGATCAAGTCTATCTTGAATCGGTTCTAACTTTTGATCGAACAATCGTTCCACCTCGCGTAGCAATGCTTGCAAATTCAAGTCCGGCACATTCCGAACAGGTTGCCTTTCCGCCATGTTTATTGTAGGGCTTCTTGATATATGAAATTATAACCTCACAACAAAAACTCACAAGTCACTCAAAAAGAAAATAATTCGGCACTCCACTCGTGTTTACACTCTTTAATGGCTTTTTCTTCTCTCTAATATTCTCACAACACTCGTGCCTTTTTCCACTCAATTTCCTCTCGTGATTTCGTAAGCGACTCGTCGTGACCTTATCGTAGTTCAATGGGTCGGCTTCAAATGGCTTTACAAGGATTTGATGTTAGGTTACGGGTAGGCTAAAAGAAATAAGAAAGGCTTTTAGGATAAGTGTGGCGTAGAAGAAAAGAAGATGAGTAGAAATAGGTATCGAACTTACAAACTCGAAACACTAAATTTTTTTAATAGAGTGAAATTTCACTAAGAAGGATATAAAAGGGTGTAGAATGTGATTTTGGAAAAATTTTTGTTGAAGTGTTTCCAGACTCTTTTTTTTTACGGATCTTTCACATTCTTTTCGTCCGCACCTAGACCGTATGCAATTTTTTTTCTTTTTAATTTTTTTTGATTTTTTTTCGATTTTGAATTTTTTTTCGAACTCTCTTTTTTTTTACGTACCTATTTCAAATTGACTTCGAGTGCTCGTACTTCTCATTTTTACTAGCTCTGATACCAAATGATACGATCTCGGTTTAGTAGTTGAATCCGAGTCGTTTAGTTCTCGATCGTAAACGAAGAAGTATGTTTGAATAAATCGATTCAAGAGAAAGTAAAGAGAAATTGGGTTCAAAGAAAGCAAGTCGGATGAACAAAGTTGGTATGGTTTTTGGTTTAGATGAGAAAGAAATGGTTTGAATTTGGTCGAGTTCGGTTTTGGGTTTGTTCTGAAATGGTAATGTGATTTGGTTCAAAATGGTAATCGATTTGGTGCAATTGGTAAGGTGATTTGGTTCGAAATGGTAATACGATTTGGTACGAAATGTTAATGGTTCAAAAGGTCAAGAGTGAACCAACATCAAGAAGAGTGTTGACCGAAACTTATAGGACCTAAATGAATTGGAAATGGTTGAAAAGGACCTTGACCCGATACTTAGGAAAGTATGAACCAAAGGTATCAAAGGTGAACGCCACACTCGGGTTTAAGGAGTGATAACTTCAGAAAAGACTCGAAAAGACGCCACTAAAAGCTTAGATAAGTCTTACGGGTCTCGAACGAAATTTGAGAGAAAATGCCCCACAAATTTGGCAGCAATTCGCTAATTAAAATGTCAAAAAGTCCCTTACAAAGTGAAAATTCAGCTATTTATAATAATCCACTAGGCTAGCCGAATGGTCACTTAAATTCCTTAAAAATTAAGCAAATGAATTACTTAAATGGGCTAGCTAGATTCTTTGAACTTGGAGCTCCAATGGCCACCTTCTAGATGGACAATTGAACTTGGAGCTTGAGGAGTAAATGCCAGTGACTACATTCGGTTGATGTGCTTAAAGAGCTCATTTAATTGGCAACTATTGCTGAAAAATTACCAGCAATTAAGAAGATGTTGAGTAGTCACTTTGAGTGTGAAAACCAAGTTTTGAAGAGTCTTTGAATGTGAACACCTTGATCCGAACAGCCATGATGTATTCAACGATTGTGTAAGCAATAAATTGGTGAATGGTCACTTAGGAGACTTCAAACAATGACCAACTTCATTCTCCCATTCATGCATGTGCCGTCCCTTCATGTACCCTCTTTTAATACCTTTCATGCTCCAAAAACGTTCATGGATGATGTACCGCAGCAACATTCATCAAATAATTCAAATTCATGTTTAGACACATTAAATTAACACTAAAATGCTGCACATTAAATTCAAACCTTAAGACATAATTAAAACAAGTAATAAAGTTAACATATTAAAATAAGCTTAAAACATATTTATAAGTCTGTATAAATTAAGACAAATTAATAACATATAATTAGAACTCAATTAACATGCATAATTAAATTTGTCCAGATTTTAAACCAAATAAAAATGAATATTAATTGAGCTGTAATAATCTAATTAAATGACTCAAATAATTTATTTCAGCTACTATAATAAGGTCTTAATGAAATTGAGCTAGTTCGAGCTCATTGAGCTTGAAAGGAGCTGAAAACGAGCTAAATGAAGCTCCACAAAATAAGATTGAGCTACGTCCAGCTTGCAAACACAACGAGCCTCGCTTGTAGGCTGAAGCAATGGTCGTTCCCAAGGGCGGGTCGTATCATCCCCTCCCTCTTTAGAGCGATTTGTCCCCAAATCGGGCCACTTGCTCACGAAAAAACTTCTATTAACAAAGCCCCCTTGGTTGTTGAATTTGACAAACTTATGCCCAGCAACCTGAAATTCATGAATAGAATAAAAATAGCACCGGTTAGTTACTTGCCCTCCCTCTTTAGGGTAATGCCGTTTCAGGGTGTCACCTACACAATAAAGAGAATTATGAATGACACAATGAACTAAAAACTTTCAAACTCTTTCCAAATTTTCAATCATAATTGGAACAAATAGGCTATTGTCGAATTCAAGAATATAGATAAGCCTTACCTTTCCACATTGATTTTCCAAATTCATAAAGGAACTAGACATGGGAAATAATTCTACGAATATGGAAAGTTCATTCAAATAAACACATATCCCACAACACACTCTATCAAATGGATTCGAAGACTCATGAATCAAACAATTAAATCGATTTGTCAAATCTTCCACTTCTTCATCAAACTTGTCATATTCACGAATGTCATCACCTTTTGAACAAGATAGAGATGTTTTTAGTTCTTCAGAAACCAAACCTTGTCTATCCTTGAGATTATGGATTTGAGGATCGGTTTTACCGTATTCTCGCAATATGAACCTTCTCTCCTCAGGAATATAATGTAATCGTAATTCCTTGCTTGGTTTAACTCGAAAATATGAAGAGACATGAAGACAATGATTAATCAAAACATTTTCTTTCTCTCACTCAAATTTTTTCACTTTCTTTTCTTTGATCTTGTTTTTCTCACAATCTCGATTCTTTTCTTTTGAATCATTTGTCTTTTCTTTTTCACTCTCTCTCAATTTCTTTTTTTATTCTTTCAAATCCTCCAAGGATTGCTTTATGCGTTGTTGATCGTCCATCACTTGTTGTGGAGACAATGGGGCCAAAGTGACGTTTTTGCCTTTGTGCTTGAACGAGTATTGGTTAGAAAACCCATCGTGCTTGACTCGCCGATCAAACTGCCACGGCCTCCCAAGCAGTAAGTGGCCCGCATGCATAGGTACAACGTCGCACAAAATCTCGTCTTGGTATTTTCCAATTGAAAAGGGAATCATTGCTTGTTTGGTTACCTTAAGTTCGACTCCTTCATTGAGCCATTGTAACTTGTAAGGACTCGGGTGCTTGAGGGTCGGAATAGACAACTTCTCGATCATAAGTGTGCTTGCAACATTTGTGCAACTCCCGCCATCGATTACAACGCTACAAACCTTTCCATGAACATAACATCGGGTATGAAACAAATTCTCGCGTTGCGGTTCACCTATAGAGCTTTGCGACTAAGACTTCTTTTACAACGAGCATTTCGCCTTCAACAACAAACTCTACTTCTTCTTCATTTTCGGATGGATGTTGAACTTCTTCTTCGTTTTGTCTACTTCATCCTCCGATTCAATCTCACCATTGGGAAGCATGATCATTGTGTTACGATTTGGGCATTGGCTTGCGATGTGCCCTCTCCTTGGCATTTAAAACACTTAATATCACGTGTTCGGATTGAGTATTTTCAATGGCCTTACCTTTGCTAGATTCGCCATAGACTTGTTGGACTTCATGGGCACCGTAGTTTCTTTTGATTGATTCGTTGAAACATTCTTACTTGTCCCTTGGTTCCATTTGGATGCATTCGAAGAGGAATAACCTCGTACGGCTCCTTTCATCTTGAGTTGCTTTTCGACTTTGATCGCCATGTGAACCATATCGACGATCTCCACGTAGTGTTACAACTCAACTATATTGGCTATTTCACGGTTAAGTCCGGCTAAGAAACGAGACATAGTTGCCTCTCGATCTTCCTCCACATCCGCTCGAATCATGGCAACTTCCATCTCCTTGAAGTAATCCTCCACGCTTCGTCCCTTGTGTAAGATTTTGAAGTTTTGGTACAACTCCGGTGGTAGTACGAAGGATAAAACGTCGTCGCATTCTGACCTTCATCTCGGACCATGTTTGGATAGGACGCTCGCCATTTCACCTTCGGCTAGTTGTAAGTTGGTCCCACCACACCATTGCGTAGTCCGAAAATTCGATAGCAGCCAACTTAACTTTCTTGGTCTCAGAATAGTTATGGCATTCAAATATAAGCTCAATCTTTTTCTCCCACTCGAGATAAGCTTCAGGATTCGATCGGCCTTGGAATGAAGGGATTGACAACTTAATGCTTTTCAAGTCATCATCGAACCTCTCTCGATTTCGTTGTCCTCGATTGCGTATGCCTCTTCGTTGGACATTCGCATTGGACCCTCGATCACTTTCGTGTTCATTCGACTCGGAAGATTCATCATCGACATCAGATTACCGTCCTCGATTTCTCGGAGGGCTTAAGGGAGTTCTCCTTCGTTGGGCTCTTCCTTCCACACGATCAAGTCTATCTTGAATCGGTTCTAACTTTTGATCGAACAATCGTTCCACCTCGCGTAGCAATGCTTGCAAATTCAAGTCCGGCACATTCCGAACAGGTTGCCATTCCGCCATGTTTATTGTAGGGCTTCTTGATATATGAAATTATAACCTCACAACAAAAACTCACAAGTCACTCAAAAAGAAAATAATTCGGCACTCCACTCGTGTTTACACTCTTTAATGGCTTTTTCTTCTCTCTAATATTCTCACAACACTCGTGCCTTTTTCCACTCAATTTCCTCTCGTGATTTCGTAAGCGACTCATCGTGACCTTATGATACGAGTCATAAAGGCCCAATCCAAGTTCAAGAACGTGATGGGCTCAAATTGCCACAAGGCCCAATAACAAGATCAAAGGCCCGACAAATGCGGTCCAAACTAAATGGGACCATTCAAGAGCTTGTTAGCAAGGCCTTAGATGCATACACGAGAGAACAAGAAAATCAAGATTCACTTTCTTGTTTTCAAGAAAATCAAGAAACCGAATCTTGGCCCGATTTTTTGTTGAAGAGATTTCAAGAATCAAGAAAATCAAGATTTCAAATCTTGGAAATCTTGGTCCAAGAAACCAAATCTTGCAGCCAAAACGCATTGGATCTCCATTCTGACGTCAACGACCCAATTTTGGTAGGAGATGGATCACGAGCCCAAATTCTTGAAGGCGAGGCCCAATAACCAAAATTTAGCCCAATCAAGAAATTTCTTCATCCTTAGTTGAAAAATCAGGCCAAAATGTTAAAGGGCCCAATTTGTAAACATCTTGTTTAATTTAATTTTTTTTAATCTTTAGGAGCATTACATGTAAAATTCGGCCCAAAACAACCCATATAAGTGCATGGCCGAATTTACCTTGTTATTTTATTAATTAGGTTTAATTTTTATTAGTTACTTGTGAGATTAGGATTTGTTGGAGGCCTATATAAGCATTGGCCAGCCACCCTTTGTAAAGATCATCTTATTATTATTTTTCTATCAAATTTGATTTGTTGAGTGCAGAATTTTCTTTGGGGTTTTCTCCAAGAATTCTCTCTTGAGTTTTCTTTAGAAGTTGTTTTAACAATCTTTTGATTGTGGGAGCCATCTTCAACCTTCTTCTTGCCATCGATATTCTTTGGAGGGGAGATTAGAGCCGTTTGAAGGAATTTGTGAATTCTTTCGGAATTCAAGGGTTCTTAGGACTTTTCTTTAATTCCTTGCTGTTCAATTTATTTTCTTTATTATTGCTTGTGCCGATTCTTCTTCTAATTTTCTTTGCTGTTTTTGTTTGTGTTTCAGCCTTGATTAAACTCCAAGAACTCTTCGTTTAATCGATCCCTTTTATTGGCAGCAACTATTCGATCCAAAATCCCCAAAATTTAGGGTTCTTGCCATTCTTTTTATTTCTTCTTGTTGGGTGAAATTAGGCTGCTGGAATTTGGGCATTCTTGGCGATTCAATTTTCTATCTTTCTTTTCTTTTGTCGCCCAAATCCCTAATTTTCTATTAAAGATCCGATTGATTTAATTCGTTGCTGTTTAGTGTTCTTGAACAGATTAAACTTGTGGAGAATTGATCTTGGAGTTCGATTTTGTCTTCTTGAACTACGAAAACATCTATTCATTCGTTCTTTGTGTCTTTCTGTTCATTTAATTGAATTTGGGGATTTAATTCCAGATCTGATTAGTTTAATCTTGTTCTTTGTTTTAATTTTAGATCTGTTCGTTTAGAGCTTTCGTAGGAGTTTCTCGTGACTTGGCAACTCGATCTTGGTCCCGCGCCACCCGTATCATTTGGTATCAGATTTTGGGCGTTTTGGGTGTTCTTGGTTGATTTCTAAACTGATCTCTATTTTTTAAAGCACAAACAGCAGTTTTACCCAGAAAAATTGTTCAAAAAAAATTCATTTGGGTGGGTAAACGTTGTCCGATTGATCTGAAATTTTACATACATATTTGTGGCACTGTGATTGAATATAACAAATTTATTCCCGCAAAAAAATCAGTCAAAAAAGTCAAAAAATAAAAAAAGACGAAATTCAATAAAAAATTAAAAAAAAGATTCAGCGGGTTGAATTTGGTGCCCAAAACTTCCAGATCAAAAATTCAATATTTAAGGACATTCCAGATTTAATTTCGTGATTTTTAGAGATCGGGAACACCTCGAACGAAGTTGTCAAGTTACTCCATGAGTTTTTCGGGTTTTCTGGTTTTAGCAATTTTATTGATTCTTAGCTGTAGGTTTTCATTTGTTTGCTTTTTATTCTTCTGTTACGTTATCTAACACCTTCTTGTTTCTTGTGTTAGTAGGATTTACACGTGCACAACTTCTTCCTCGGTGCAACACGAATCAATTGGTGTCTCGTCAGTTTTTGGCATCCTAGTGCAAATTAGGATTCTTTGGTAGTTTGGTTCATACTCTCTAATTGGTTGATATAAACTCGATAAAGAACTCACAAGATTGAATTCTACCTCATTGAGAATTTTAATTTTCTTTTGAGTGACTAACGGTGAGGTTTGCTAACTTTTATTTTTGAGTGTTGAGTGTTTATTTTTGCAGCTTTTTGGGAAGATGTCTAAAGATGACCATAATGATACACTTATGGAAGTCCAACAACAGTTAGAAGGACACGCTGCTGCAATCACACAAATAAATGCTACCCTTCAAGCATTGAATACTACTTTGAATGAGGTACGAATGAATCAAGAACTTCAATATCGAGATCCAATCGGGAAGATAGGAATAATCAGCCCCATAGGCGCGCCCTCGACGTGTCCCTAGATTGGATGATGATTTTCATGATCGTGGACAACCTTCTTTGGCAAAACCGAAATTCACAATTCCCCAATTTCGTGGTAAGAATGATCCCGACGCTTATTGTGAATGGGAATCTAAGATTGAACTCATGTTTGGTATTATAAATGTCCGGATGATGAAAAGGTAGCGTTAGCAACATTGGAATTTTCGATTATGCATTAAGTTGGTGGACTCAACTTGGGGTAAACCGCCATCGAATTATGAAGGTGAGATTTCGACATGGGATGAGTTGAAGCAGATTATGCGTAAAGGTTTATTCCACCTCACTACTATAGAGAAATTAAAACAAAGTTGAGAAGACTTATCCAAGGTAGTAGGACGGTGGATGAATATTTTAAAGAGATGGAGATGCTCATTCGGAGAGCTAATGTAGAGGAAGATGAAGAAACAACTATGGTTCGATTCATTGATGGTTTGAACAGCCGATAGCTAATACATTAAGGCTACAAACTTACATTGATTTGGAAGAAGCGATTCACAAAGCCATTGAGATCGAGCAACAATTAAAGGAACAAAGGTTTGGGACCTTCTCTACTTCACAATATTATCGAGGTAACAATTCCAATTCGATTTTAAGAGTTCAAAACCACCTTTTGTTACTAACAAGTCTTCTTTGAGTAATGGAAGTAAACAATCGATTGGAAGAAAGGGCTCTGCTAAAAGCGCAAACACCTTCTAAGCAGCCCAATTTAGGTGATTCGAGTGCGAAGAGGACTCGTGAGATTGAATGCTTTAAGTGCAAAGGCGTGGTCATTATAGTAGAGAATGCCCTAACACGAGATTACTTCTTCTAAAAGATAACGGTGAGTACACGTCCGACTACGATAATCTGAGATCCGGATATGCGAACTTGTGGATGCGGTGATAATGGCGACGAGTTGGTCGAACCACCAAAGGAAGGGACTTTGCTAACTTTCAATGCCTTGTAGTTCGTCAACCCTTAACATTCGGATGAAAGATGATGATAGCCAAAGGGCCAATATTTTCCATTCTCGGTGTTTTATTAAAGGTAACTTATGTTCACTCATTATTGATAGTGGTAGTTGCTCAAATGTGGTGAGTAGCTATTTGGTTGATTCTTTAAAGTTACCTTGCACCAAACACCTAAGCCATATCACCTTGGTGGCTTAATGAATGTTCGAAGTTAAAGTTACTGAAACAGTCCTTGGTCACTTTTAAACTAGGCAATTATGAGGATGAAGTATGGTGTGATGTAGTCCCAATGCATGCGGCACACTTGCTCCTTGGACGACCTTGGCAATTTGATCGTGATGTTACACACCAAGGTAAACTTAATCGATACTCCCTTGTATTTAAAGGTAAGAAATTCACTTTTGCTCCTTTAAATCCTCTTGATGTATATAAAGATCAATTGAGGATGATAAAATTTTGTGAGGGGTAAGGAGAAAGAGCAAGTTCAAAAGACAGAGAGAAAAGAGGCTAATAGTAGTGGAAAAGTCAAAATTTAAAAAGCCCAAAGGTGAGTGAACCCTCTAGTGGTAAAATGAGCGGAAAAATCTTTTGGCAACAAAAAAGATGTGAAGAGAGCCCTACTTAATAAATGACCTTGTATCCTTGTGAGGTTTAGGCAAAATTATTTATCTTTATCTAACATTAACGAAAATCGCCTAGTATGTTTCAATCTCTTTTGCGGGATTATGATGATGTTTTTAGTGAGGCCCTAAAGGTTTACCACCTTTACGAGGATAGAACATCAAATTGACTTAGTACCGGAGCTTCGATTCCTAATCGACCAGCCTATAGATGCAATCCAGGAGATAAAGGAATTGCAAAGGCAAGTTGAAGAGTTACTAGACAAAGGGTACATTCGTGAAAGCCTAAGCCCTTGTCTTTGTTCTGTCCTATTGGTACCAAAGAAAGATGGTACGTGTCGAATGTGTGTTGATTGCGCCCAATCAACAAAATAATGATAAAATATCGACACCCAATTCCTAGACTTGATGATATGCTTGATGAATTACATGGTTCATTATATTTACTAAAATTGATTTAAAAGCGGTTATCATCAAATTCGAATGAGGAAGGGATGAATGGAAAATGACCTTTAAAACAAAATTTGGATTGTATGAATGGTTAGTTATGCCTTTCGGCCTTACTAATGCACCTAGCACATTTATGAGATTAATGAATCATGTTTTAAGGCTTCACTTGGGTAAATTTGTAGTGGTTTATTTTGATGATATTTTAATTTACTCAAAGACTTTAGATGATCATGTTTTCCATGTTCGAACCGTTTTGGATATTCTCTAATGAAAGATTATTTGCCAACCTTGATAAATGCACATTCATTGTGATAAACTAATATTCTTAGGTTTCATAGTTAGTGCTCAAGGTATTCATGTCGACGAGGACAAAGTCAAGGCAATTAAGGAGTGGCCGACTCTAAATCGATGGCGAGGTGAGATCTTTCCATGGTTTAGCTAGTTTTTATAGGCGATTTGTGAAAGATTTCTCTACTATTGCTGCCCCATTGAGAGGTTATAAAGAAATCGTGGGTTTCAAATGGGGTGAAACCCAAGAAAAGGCCTTTCAAACTCTAAAAGCTAAGTTATGTTCGCTCCTTTGCTTAAATTACGATTTTGCTAAAACTTTTGAACTTGAGTGTGATGCTTGAGAATTGGAATCGGCGCGTTTTAATGCAAGATAAGCAACCTATTGCTTATTTTAGTGAGAAATTGAGCGGTGCACGTTAAATTACTCGACTTATGACAAAGAACTATTGGCATTAGTTCGTGCACTTCAAGTATGGCAACATTATTTGCTGCCTAATGAGTTTGTCATACATACAGATCATGAGTCTCTTAAATGGTTAAAGGGACAAGGTAAGTTGAGTAAAAGACATGCCCGATGGGTAGAATTCATTGAAACATTTCCTTATGTGATACAATATAAAGCAGTAAAGATAATGTAGTTGCAGATGCTTTGTCTCGACGATATGCTTTAATGACTACATTGAATGCTAAAGTCTTAGGGTTTGAACACATTAAAGAATTATATGATCTTGATCTTGATTTGACCATATCTATAAGAATTGTGGACATACTACTTTTGAAAAATTTTATCTTGTAGATGGCTTTCTTTTTCGTATGAACAGGTTATGCATACCAAAGTGTTCCATGAGAGACTTATTGATTCATGAAGCCCACGGTGGAGGTTTAATGGGACATTTTGGAGTGGCCAAGACACTAGATATCTTGCACGAACACTTTCATTGGCCACATATGAAGAAGGATGTGGAAAAGTATGTTCCAAGTGCATTACATGCAAACAAGCAAAATCTAAGGTAATGCCTCATGGCCTTTACACTCCTCTACCGATTCCTACTTCACCTTGGGTAGATTTATCCATGGATTTTATTTTAGGTTTGCCTCGAACAAAAAAGGAAGAGATAGTATATTTGTTGTTGTTGATGAGGTTTTCAAAGATGTCACATTTTATTCCTTGTCACAAAACAGATGATGCTACACATGTGGCAGACTTATTCTTTAAAGAAGTGGTAAGACTTCATGGCATCCCTAAAACAATTGTTTCTGATAGAGATGTCAAATTCCTTAGCCACTTTTGGAAGGTATTGTGGGGTAAGCTTGGTACTAAATTGCTTTATTCTACTACATGTCACCCCAAATGATGGTCAAACTGAAGTAGTTAATCGAATCTTAGGGACTCTATTACGAGCTATGGTGGGAAAGAACATTAGAAATTGGGAAGAA
The DNA here is from genome assembly GCF_025698545.1 of Gossypium raimondii. NCBI lineage: Eukaryota > Viridiplantae > Streptophyta > Magnoliopsida > Malvales > Malvaceae > Gossypium > Gossypium raimondii. Next base: position 30,102,857 of record NC_068567.1, on the reverse strand, counting down.
TGCCTACCATTCGTTGAATTTGCATATAATAGATCTATTCATTCTACAACTGGTTATTCCCCATTTGAACTTGTTTATGGTTTTAACCCACTAACGATTACTTGATCTTGCGCCATTACCTCTTGAACATGTTACAATTTAGATGGCGAATGAAAAGTGAGTTGGTGAAATCCTTACATGAGAAGGCTAGACAATGAATAGCCAAAACAAATGACGCCAACACCAACAAAGCAAACAAGGCATAAGCGGGTTGTACTAGAACCCGGAGATTGGGTTTGGGTCCATTTGAGGAAAGAACGATTTCTACAAAAGGAAGACTAAGTTGGACCCAAGGCGATGGGCCTTTCCAAGTACTCGGCGGATCAACGATAATGCCTATAAAATTGATCTACCGGTGAGTACAATGTAAGTTCTACTTTTAATGTGGTGACTTGTCCCCATATGATTTTTTGATTCGAGGACGAATCTTTTTGAGGAAGGGGAATGATACGAGTCATAAAGGCCCAATCCAAGTTCAAGAACGTGATGGGCTCAAATTGCCACAAGGCCCAATAACAAGATCAAAGGCCCGACAAATGCGGTCCAAACTAAATGGGACCATTCAAGAGCTTGTTAGCAAGGCCTTAGATGCATACACGAGAGAACAAGAAAATCAAGAAACCGAATCTTGGCCCAATTTTGTTGTTCGAAGAGATTTCAAGAATCAAGAAAATCAAGATTTCAAATCTTGGAAATCTTGGTCCAAGAAACCAAATCTTGCAGCCAAAACGCATTGGTTCTCCATTACGAGCGTCAACGACCCAATTTTGGTAGGAGATGGATCACGAGCCCAAATTCTTGAAGGCGAGGCCCAATAACCAAAATTTAGCCCAATCAAGAAATTTCTTCATCCTTAGTTGAAAAATCAGGCCAAAATGTTAAAGGGCCCAATTTGTAAACATCTTGTTTAATTTAATTTTTTTTAATCTTTAGGAGCATTACATGTAAAATTATTAAAACAACCCATATAAGTGCATGGCCGAATTTACCTTGTTATTTTATTAATTAGGTTTAATTTTATTAGTTACTTGTGAGATTAGGATTTGTTGGAGGCCTATATAAGCATTGGCCACCACCCTTTGTAAAGATCATCTTATTATTATTTTTCTATCAAATTTGATTTGTTGAGTGCGAGAATTTTCTTTGGGGTTTTCTCCAAGAATTCTCTCTTGAGTTTTCTTTAGAAGTTGTTTTAACAATCTTTTGATTGTGGGAGCCATCTTCAACCTTCTTCTTGCCATCGATATTCTTTGGAGGGGAGATTAGAGCCGTTTGAAGGAACTTGTGAATTCTTTCGAATTCAAGGGTTCTTAGGACTTTTCTTTAATTCCTTCTTTGTTCAATTTATTTTCTTTATTATTGCTTGTGCCGATTCTTCTTCTAATTTTCTTTGCTGTTTTTGTTTGTGTTTCAGCCTTGATTAAACTCCAAGAACTCTTCGTTTAATCGATCCCTTTTATTGGCAGCAACTATTCGATCCAAAAATCCCCAAAATTTAGGGTTCTTGCCATTCTTTTTTATTTCTTCTTGTTGGGTGAAATTAGGCTGCTGGAATTTGGGCATTCTTGACCGATTCAATTTTCTATCTTTCTTTTCTTTTGTCGCCCAAATCCCTAATTTTCTATTAAAGATCGATTGATTTAATTCGTTCTTTGTTTAGTGTTCTTGAATGATTAAACTTGTGGAGAATTGATCTTGGAGTTCGATTTTGTCTTCTTGAACTACGAAAACATCTATTCATTCGTTCTTTGTGTCTTTCTGTTCATTTAATTGAATTTGGGGATTTAATTCTAGATCTGATTAGTTTAATCTTGTTCTTTGTTTTAATTTCAGATCTGTTCGTTTAGAGCTTTCGTAGGAGTTTCTCGTGACTTGGCAACTCGATCTTGGTCCGCGCGCCACCCCGTATCACCTTATCATAGTTCAATGGGTCGGCTTCAAATGGCTTTACAAGGATTTGATGTTAGGTTACGGGTAGGCTAAAAGAAATAAGAAAGGCTTTTAGGATAAGTGTATAGAAGAAAAGAAGATGAGTAGAAATAGGTATCGAACTTACAAACTCGAAACACTAAATTTTTTTAATAGAGTGAAATTTCACTAAGAAGGATATAAAAGGGTGTAGAATGTGATTTTGGAAAAATTTTTGTTGAAGTGTTTCCAGACTCTTTTTTTTTACGGATCTTTCACATTCTTTTCGTCCGCACCTAGACCGTATGCAATTTTTTTTTCTTTTTAATTTTTTTTGATTTTTTTTCGATTTTGAATTTTTTTTTCGAACTCTCTTTTTTTTTACGTACCTATTTCAAATTGACTTGGAGTGCTCGTACTTCTCGTTTTTACCAGCTCTGATACCAAATGATACGATCTCGGTTTAGTAGTTGAATCCGAGTCGTTTAGTTCCCGATCGTAAATGAAGAAGTATGTTTGAATAAATCGATTCAAGAGAAAGTGATACGGGGTGGCGCGCGGACCAAGATCGAGTTGCCAAGTCACGAGAAACTCCTACGAAAGCTCTAAACGAACAGATCTGAAATTAAAACAAAGAACAAGATTAAACTAATCGATCCGAATTAAATCCCCAAATTCAATTAAATGAACAAAGAAGACACAAAGAACGAATGAATAGATGTTTTCGTAGTTCAAGAAGACAAAATCGAACTCCAAGATCAATTCTCCACAAGTTGAATCATTCAAGAACACTAAATAGCAACGAATTAAATCAATCGATCTTTAATAGAAAATTAGGGATTTGGGCGACAAAAGAAAAGAAAGATAGAAAATTGAATCGCCAAGAATGCCCAAATTCCAGCCCAGACCTAATTTCACCCAACAAGAAGAAATAAAAAGAATGGCAAGAACCCTAAATTTTGGGGATTTTGGATCGAATAGTTGCTGCCAATAAAAGGGATCGATCAAACGAAGAGTTCTTGGAGTTTAATCAAGGCTGAAACACAAACAAAAACAGCAAAGAAAATTAGAAGAAGAATCGGCACAAGCAATAATAAAGAAAATAAATTGAACAACAAGGAATTAAAGAAAAGTCCTAAGAACCCTTGAATTTCGAAAGAATTCACAAATTCCTTCAAACGGCTCTAATCTCCCTCCAAAGAATATCGATGGCAAGAAGAAGGTTGAAGATGGCTCCCACAATCAAAAGATTGTTAAAACAACTTCTAAAGAAAACTCAAGAGAGAATTCTTGGAGAAAACCCCAAACAAAATTTCGCACTCAACAAATCAAATTTGATAGAAAAATAATAATAAGATGATTTTTACAAAGGGTGGCTGGCCAATGCTTATATAGGCCTCCAACAAATCCTAATCTCACAAGTAACTAATAAAAATTAAACTTAATTAATAAAATAACAAGGTAAATTCGCCATGCACTCATATGGGTTGTTTTAAATAATTTTACATGTAATGCTCCTAAAGATTAAAAAATTAAATTAAACAAGTAAGATGTTTACAAATTGGGCCCTTTAACATTTTGGCCTGATTTTTCAACTAAGGATGAAGAAATTTCTTGATTGGGCTAAATTTTGGTTATTGGGCCTCGCCTTCAAGAATTTGGGCTCGTGATCCATCTCCTACCAAAATTGGGTCGTTGACGCTCGTAATGGAGATCCAATGCGTTTTGGCTGCAAGATTTGGGTTTCTTGGACCAAGATTTCCAAGATTTGAAATCTTGATTTTCTTGATTCTTGAAATCTCTTCGAACAGCAAAATTGGGCCAAGATTCGGTTTCTTGATTTTCTTGAAAACAAGAAAGTGAATCTTGATTTTCTTGTTCTCTCGTATGCATCTAAGGCCTTGCTAACAAGCTCTTGAATGGTCCCATTTAGTTTGGACCGCATTTGTCGGGCCTTTGATCTTGTTATTGGGCCTTGTGGCAATTTGAGCCCATCACGTTCTTGAACTTGGATTGGGCCTTTATGACTCGTATCATTCCCCCCTTCCTCAAAAAGATTCGTCCTCGAATCAAAAATCATATGGGGACAAGTCACCACATTAAAAGTAGAACTTACATTGTACTCACCAGTAGATCAATTTTATAGGCATTATCGTTGATCCGCTCGAGTACTTGGAAAGGCCCATCGCCCCTTGGGTCCAACTTAGTCTTCCTTTTTGTAGGAAATCGTTCTTTCCTCAAATGGACCCAAACCCAATCTCCGGGTTCTAGTACAACCCGTTTGCGCCCCTTGTTTGCTTTGTTGGTGTTGGCGTCATTTGTTTTGGCTATTCGCTGTCTAGCCTTCTCATGTAAGGATTTCACCAACTCAGCTTTCTGTTCGCCATCTAAATTCGTAACATGTTCAAGAGGTAATGGCGCAAGATCAAAATCGTTAGTGGGTTAAAACCATAAACAAGTTCAAATGGGGAATAACCAGTTGTAGAATGAATAGATCTATTATATGCAAATTCAACGAATGGTAGGCATTCTTCCCAATTTCTAATGTTCTTTCCCACCATAGCTCGTAATAGAGTCCCTAAGATTCGATTAACTACTTCATTTGACCATCGGTTTGGGGTGACATGTAGTAGAATAAAGCAATTTAGTACCAAGCTTACCCCACAATACCTTCCAAAAGTGGCTAAGGAATTTGACATCTCTATCAGAAACAATTGTTTTAGGGATGCCATGAAGTCTTACCACTTCTTTAAAGAATAAGTCCGCCACATGTGTAGCATCATCATTTTGTGACAAGGAATAAAATGTGACATCTTTGAAAACCCATCAACAACAACAAATATACTATCTCTTCCTTTTTTGTTCGAGGTAAACCTAAAATAAAATCCATGGATAAATCTACCCAAGGTGAAGTAGGAATCGGTAGAGAGTGTAAAGGCCATGAGGCATTACCTTAGATTTTGCTTGTTTGCATGTAATGCACTTGGAACACACCTTTCCACATCCTTCTTCATATGTGGCCAATGAAAGTGTTCGTGCAAGATATCTAGTGTCTTGGCCACTCCAAAATGTCCCATTAAACCTCCATTGTGGGCTTCATGAATCAATAAGTCTCTCATGGAACACTTTGGTATGCATAACTGTTCATACGAAAAAGAAAGCCATCTACAAGATAAAATTTTTCAAAAGTAGTATGTCCACAATTCTTATAGATATGGCCAAAATCAAGATATCAACATCATATAATTCTTTAATGTGTTCAAACCCTAAGACTTTAGCATTCAATGTAGTCATTAAAGCATATCGTCGAGACAAAGCATCTGCAACTACATTATCTTTACTGTTTTATATTGTATCACATAAGGAAATGTTTCAATGAATTCTACCCATCGGGCATGTCTTTTACTCAACTTACCTTGTCCCTTTAACCATTTAAGAGACTCATGATCTGTATGTATGACAAACTCATTAGGCAACAAATAATGTTGCCATACTTGAAGTGCACGAACTAATGCCAATAGTTCTTTGTCATAAGTCGAGTAATTTAAGCGTGCACTGTTCAATTTCTCACTAAAATAAGCAATAGGTTGCTTATCTTGCATTAAAACGGCGCCGATTCCAATTCTCAAGCATCACACTCAAGTTCAAAAGTTTTAGCAAAATCGTAATTTAAGCAAAGGAGCGAACATAACTTAGCTTTTAGAGTTTGAAAGGCCTTTTCTTGGGTTTCACCCCATTTGAAACCCATCGATTTCTTTATAACCTCTGTCAATGGGGCAGCAATAGTAGAGAAATCTTTCACAAATCGTCTATAAAAACTAGCTAAACCATGGAAAGATCTCACCTCGATTCTCGATTTAGAGTCGGCCACTCCTTAATTGCCTTGACTTTGTCCTCGTCGACATGAATACCTTGAGCACTAACTATGAAACCTAAGAATATTGTTTATCACAACAGAATGTGCATTTATCAAGGTTGGCAAATAATCTTTCATTAGTAGAATATCCAAAACAGTTCGAACATGGAAAACATGATCATCTAAAGTCTTTGAGTAAATTAAAATATCATCAAAATAAACCACTACAAATTTACCCAAGTGAAGCCTTAAAACATGATTCATTAATCTCATAAATGTGCTAGGTGCATTAGTAAGGCCGAAAGGCATAACTAACCATTCATACAATCCAAATTTTGTTTTAAAGGCTATTTTCCATTCATCCCTTCCTCATTCGAATTTGATGATAACCGCTTTTAAATCAATTTTAGTAAATATAATCGAACCATGTAATTCATCAAGCATATCATCAAGTCTAGGAATTGGGTGTCGATACTTTATCGTTATTTTGTTGATTGGCGGCAATCAACACACATTCGACACGTACCATCTTTCTTTGGTACCAATAGGACAGAACAAGACAAGGGCTTAGGCTTTCACGAATGTACCCTTTGTCTAGTAACTCTTCAACTTGCCTTTGCAATTCCTTTGTCTCCTCGGGATTGCATCTATAGGCTGGTCGATTAGGAATCGAAGCTCCGGGTACTAAGTCAATTTGATGTTCTATCCCTCGTAAAGGTGGTAAACCTTTAGGGGCCTCACTAAAAACATCCTCATAATCCTGCAAAGAGATTGAAACATACTAGGCGATTTTCGTTAATGTTAGATAAAGATAAATAATTTTGCCTAAACCTCACAAGGATACAAGGTTGTTTATTAAGTAGGGCTCTCTTCACATCTTTTTTTGTTGCCAAAAGATTTTTTCCGCTCATTTTACCACTAGAGGGTTCACTCACCTTTGGGCTTTTTAAATTTTGACTTTTCCACTACTATTAGCCTCTTTTCTCTCTGTCTTTTGAACTTGCTCTTTCTCCTTACCCCTCACAAAATTTTATCATCCTCAATTGATCTTTATATACATCGGTAGGATTTAAAGGAGCAAAAGTGAATTTCTTACCTTTAAATACAAGGGAGTATCGATTAAGTTTACCTTGGTGTGTAACATCACGATCAAATTGCCAAGGTCGTCCAAGGAGCAAGTGTGCCGCATGCATTGGGACTACATCACACCATACTTCATCCTCATAATTGCCGAGTTTAAAAGTGACCAAGGACTGTTTCGTAACTTTAACTTCGAACATTCATTAAGCCCTTGAAGGTGATATGGCTTAGGGTGTTTGGTGCAAGGTAACTTTAAAGAATCAACCAAATAGCTACTCACCACATTTGAGCAACTACCACTATCAATAATGAGTGAACATAAGTTACCTTTAATAAAACACCGAGAATGGAAAATATTGGCCCTTTGGCTATCATCATCTTTCATCCGAATGTTAAGGGTTCGACGAACTACAAGGCATTGAAAGTTAGCAAAGTCCCTTCCTTTGGTGGTTCGACCAACTCGTCGCCATTATCACCATCATCCACAAGTTCGCATATCCGGATCAGTATTATCGAGTCGGACGTGTACTCACCGTTATCTTTTAGAAGAAGTAATCTCGTGTTAGGGCATTCTCTACTATAATGACCACGCCTTTGCACTTAAAGCATTCAATCTCACGAGTCCTCTTCGCACTCGAATCACCTAAATTGGGTGCTTAGAAGGTGTTTGCGTTTTAGCAGAGCCCTTTCTTCCAATCGATTGTTTACTTCCATTACTCAAAGAAGACTTGTTAGTAACAAAAGGTGGTTTTGAACTCTTAAAATCGAATTGGAATTGTTACCTCGATAATATTGTGAAGTAGAGAAGGACCCAAACCTTTGTTCCTTTAATTGTTGCTCGATCTCAATGGCTTTGTGAACTGCTTCTTCCAAATCAATGTAAGTTTGTAGCCTTAATGTATTAGCTATCGGCTGTTCAAACCATCAATGAATCGAACCATAGTTGTTTCTTCATCTTCCTCCACATTAGCTCTCCGAATGAGCATCTCCATCTCTTTAAAATATTCATCCACCGTCCTACTACCTTGGATAAGTCTTCTCAACTTTGTTTTAATTTCTCTATAGTAGTGAGGTGGAATAAACCTTTTACGCATAATCTGTTTCAACTCATCCCATGTCGAAATCTCACCTTCATAATTCGATGGCGGTTTACCCCAAGTTGAGTCCACCAACTTAATGCATAATCAGAAAATTCCAATGTTGCTAACGCTACCTTTTCATCATCCGGACATTTATAATACCGAAACATGAGTTCAATCTTAGATTCCCATTCACAATAAGCGTCAGGATCATTCTTACCACGAAATTGGGGAATTGTGAATTTCGGTTTTGCCAAAGAAGGTTGTCCACGATCATGAAAATCATCATCCAATCTAGGGACACGTCGAGGGGGCGCCTATGGGGCTGATTATTCCTATCTTCCCGATTGGATCTCGATATTGAAGTTCTTGATTCATTCGTACCTCATTCAAAGTAGTATTCAATGCTTGAAGGGTAGCATTTATTTGTGTGATTGCAGCATGTCCTTCTAACTGTTGTTGGACTTCCATAAGTGTATCATTATGGTCATCTTTAGACATCTTCCCAAAAAAGCTGCAAAAATAAACACTCAACACTCAAAAATAAAAGTTAGCAAACCTCACCGTTAGTCACTCAAAAGAAAATTAAAATTCTCAATGAGGTAGAATTCAATCTTGTGAGTTCTTTATCGAGTTTATATCAACCAATTAGAGAGTATGAACCAAACTACCAAAGAATCCTAATTTGCACTAGGATGCCAAAAAACTGACGAGACACCAATTGATTCGTGTTGCACCGAGGAAGAAGTTGTGCACACGTGTAAATCCTACTAACACAAGAAACAAGAAGGTGTTAGATAACGTAACAGAAGAATAAAAAGCAAACAAATGAAAACCTACAGCTAAGAATCAATAAAAATTGCTAAAACCAGAAAACCCGAAAAACTGCGGAGTAACTTGACAACTTCGTTCGAGGTGTTCCCGATCTCTAAAAATCACGAAATTAAATCTGGAATGTCCTTAAATATTTAATTTTTGATCTGGAAGTTTTGGGCACCAAATTCAACCCGCTGAATCTTTTTTTAATTTTTTATTAAATTTCGTCTTTTTTGATTTTTGACTTTTTTGACTGATTTTTTTGCGGGAATAATTTTTTTATATTCAATCAGAGTGCCACAAATATTTATGTAAAATTTCAAATCAATCGGACAACGTTTACCCACCCAAATGAATTTTTTTTGAACAATTTTTCTGGGTAAAACTGCTGTTTGTGCTTTAAAAAATAGAGATCAGTTTAGAAATCAACCAAGAACACCCAAAACGCCCAAAATCTGATACCAAATGATACGGGGTGGCGCGCGGACCAAGATCGAGTTGCCAAGTCATGAGAAACTCCTACGAAAGCTCTAAACGAACAGATCTGAAATTAAAACAAAGAACAAGATTAAACTAATCAGATCTGAAATTAAATCCCCAAATTCAATTAAATGAACAGCAAGACACAAAGAACGAATGAATAGATGTTTTCGTAGTTCAAGAAGACAAAATCGAACTCCAAGATCAATTCTCCACAAGCGAATCTGTTCAAGAACACTAAACAACAACGAATTAAATCAATCAGATCTTTAATAGAAAATTAGGGATTTGGGCGACAAAAGAAAAGAAAGATAGAAAATTGAATCGCCAAGAATGCCCAAATTCCAGCAACCTAATTTCACCCAACAAGAAGAAATAAAAAGAATGGCAAGAACCCTAAATTTTGGGGATTTTGGATCGAATAGTTGCTGCCAATAAAAGGGATCGATTAAACGAAGAGTTCTTGGAGTTTAATCAAGGCTGAAACACAAACAAAAACAGCAAAGAAAATTAGAAGAAGAATCGGCACAAGCAATAATAAAGAAAATAAATTGAACAGCAAGGAATTAAAGAAAAGTCCTAAGAACCCTTGAATTCCGAAAGAATTCACAAATTCCTTCAAACGGCTCTAATCTCCCTCCAAAGAATATCGATGGCAAGAAGAAGGTTGAAGATGGCTCCCACAATCAAAAGATTGTTAAAACAACTTCTAAAGAAAACTCAAGAGAGAATTCTTGGAGAAAACCCCAAAGAAAATTTCGCACTCAACAAATCAAATTTGATAGAAAATAATAATAAGATGATCTTTACAAAGGGTGGTGGCCAATGCTTATATAGGCCTCCAACAAATCCTAATCTCACAAGTAACTAATAAAAATTAAACCTAATTAATAAAATAACAAGGTAAATTCGGCCATGCACTTATATGGGTTGTTTTGGGCCGAATTTTACATGTAATGCTCCTAAAGATTAAAAAAAATTAAATTAAACAAGTAAGATGTTTACAAATTGGGCCCTTTAACATTTTGGCCTGATTTTTCAACTAAGTATGAAGAAATTTCTTGATTGGGCTAAATTTTGGTTATTGGGCCTCGCCTTCAAGAATTTGGGCTCGTGATCCATCTCCTACCAAAATTGGGTCGTTGATGCTCGTAATGGAGATCCAATGCGTTTTGGCTGCAAGATTTGGTTTCTTGGACCAAGATTTGAAATCTTGATTTTCTTGATTCTTGAAATCTCTTCGAACAGCAAAATTGGGCCAAGATTCGGTTTCTTGATTTTCTTGAAAACAAGAAAGTGAATCTTGATTTTCTTGTTCTCTCGTGTATGCATCTAAGGCCTTGCTAACAAGCTCTTGAATGGTCCCATTTAGTTTGGACCGCATTTGTCAGGCCTTTGATCTTATTATTGGGCCTTGTGGCAATTTGAGCCCATCACGTTCTTGAACTTGGATTGGGCCTTTATGACTCGTATCAGAAAGTAAAGAGAAATTGGGTTCAAAGAAAGCAAGTCGGATGAACAAAGTTGGTATGGTTTTTGGTTTAGATGAGAAAGAAATGGTTTGAATTTGGTCGAGTTCGGTTCTGGGTTTGTTACGAAATGGTAATGTGATTTGGTTCAAAATGGTAATACGATTTGGTACGAATTGGTAAGGTGATTTGGTTCGAAATGGTAATACAATTTGGTGCGAAATGTTAATGGTTCAAAAAGGTCAAGAGTGAACCAACACTGAAGAAGAGTGTTGACCCGAAACTTATAGGACCTAAATGAATTGGAAATGGTTGAAAAGGACCTTGACCCGATACTTAGGAAAGTATGAACCAAATGTATCAAAGGTGAACTCCACACTCGGGTTTAAGGAGTGATAAGTTCGAAAAAGACTCGGAAAGATGCCACTAAAAGCTTAGATAAGTCTTACGGGTCTCGAACGAAATTTGAGAGAAAATGCCCCACAAATTTGGCAGCAATTCGCTAATTAAAATGTCAAAAAGTCCCTTACAAAGTGAAAATTCAGCTATTTATAATAATCCACTAGGCTAGCCGAATGGTCACTTAAATTCCTTAAAAATTAAGCAAATGAATTACTTAAATGGGCTAGCTAGATTCGGCTGAACTTGGAGCTCCAATGGTCACCTTCTAGATGGACAATTGAACTTGGAGCTTGAGGGAGTAAATGCGAGCAGCTACATTCGGTTGATGTGCTTAAAAGAGCTCATTTAATTGGCAACTATTGCTGAAAAATTACCAGCAATTAAGAAGATGTTGAGTAGTCACTTTGAGTGTGAAAACCAAGTTTTGAAGAGTCTTTGAATGTGAACACCTTGATCCTAACAGCCATGATGTATTCAACGATTGTGTAAGCAATAAATTAATTTGAATGGTCACTTAGGAGACTTCAAACAGCAGACCAACTTCATTCTCCCATTCATGCATGTGCCGTCCCTTCATGTACCCTCTTTAATACCTTTCATGCTCCAAAACGTTCATGGATGATGTACCGCAGCAACATTCATCAAATAATTCAAATTCATGTTTAGACACATTAAATTAACACTAAAATGCTGCACATTAAATTCGCAAACCTTAAGACATAATTAAAACAAGTAATAAAGTTAACATATTAAAAACAAGCTTAAAACATATTTATAAGTCTGTATAAATTAAGACAAATTAATAACATATAATTAGAACTCAATTAGCATGCATAATTAAATTTGTCCAGATTTTAAACCAAATAAAATGAATATTAATTGAGCTGTAATAATCTAATTAAATGACTCAAATAATTTATTTTAGCTACTATAATAAGGTCTTAATGAAATTGAGCTAGTTCGAGCTCATTGAGCTTGAAAGGAGCTGAAAACGAGCTAAATGAAGCTCCACAAAATAAGATTGAGCTACGCCCACTTGCAAACACAACGAGCCTTGCTTGTAGGTCAAGCAATGGTTGTTCCCAAGGGCGGGTCGTATCATCCCCTCCCTCTTTAGAGCGATTTGTCCCCAAATCGGGCCACTTGCTCGCGAAAAAACTTCTATTAACAAAGCCCCCTTGGTTGTTGAATTTGACAAACTTATGCCCAGCAACCTGAAATTCATGAATAGAATAAAAATAGCACTTGGTTAGTTACTTGCCCTCCCTCTTTAGGGCAATGCCGTTTCAGGGTGTCACCTACACAATAAAGAGAATTATGAATGACACAATGAACTAAAAACTTTCAAACTCTTTCCAAATTTTCAATCATAATTGGAACAAATAGGCTATTGTCGAATTCAAGAATATAGATAAGCCTTACCTTTCCACATTGATTTTCCAAATTCATCAAGGAACTAGACATGGGAAATAATTCTACGAATATGGACAGTTCATTCAAATAAACACATATCCCACAACACACTCTATCAAATGGATTCGAAGACTCATGAATCAAACAATTAAATCGATTTGTCAAATCTTCACCATGGAAAATCCCATCCAATGGACGAATGGATTTTAACGAATAACCACAAATCAACAAAAAGTCTTTTAAACAAATATGTGAAAAAAATATTAATCGGCCAAAAGAAACAAGATCACTTAGTCGAATCAAGTTTTGCAAATTTAAACTTAGTAGTGGCCAATAATCTTCCACTTCTTCATCAAACTTGTCATATTCACGAATGTCATCACCTTTTGAACAAGATAGAGATGTTTTTAGTTCTTCAGAAACCAAACCTTGTCTATCCTTGAGATTATGGATTTGAGGATCGGTTTTACCGTATTCTCTAATATGAACCTTCTCTCCTCGTGAATATAATGTAATCGTAATTCCTTGCTTGGTTTAACTCGAAAATATGAAGAGACATGAAGACAATGATTAATCAAAACATTTTCTTTCTCTCACTCAAATTTTTTCACTTTCTTTTCTTTAATCTTGTTTTTCTCACAATCTCGATTCTTTTCTTTTGAATCATTTGTCTTTTCTTTTTCACTCTCTCTCAATTTCTTTTTTGTTCTTTCAAATCCTCCAAGGATTGCTTTATGCGTTGTTGATCGTCCATCACTTGTTGTGGAGACAATGGGGCCAAAGTGACGTTTTGCCTTTGTGCTTGAACAGTATTGGTTAGAAAACCCATCGTGCTTGACTCGCCGATCAAACTGCCACGGCCTCCCAAGCAGTAAGTGGCCCGCATGCATAGGTACAACGTCGCACAAAATCTCGTCTTGGTATTTTCCAATTGAAAAGGGAATCATTGCTTGTTTGGTTACCTTAAGTTCGACTCCTTCATTGAGCCATTGTAACTTGTAAGGACTCGGGTGCTTGAGGGATGGCATAGACAACTTCTTGATCATAAGTGTGCTTGCAACATTTGTGCAACTCCCGCCATCGATTACAACGCTACAAACCTTTCCATGAACATAACATCGGGTATGAAACAAATTCTCGCGTTGCGGTTCACCTATAGAGCTTTGCGCACTAAGACTTCTTTTTACAACGAGCATTTCGCCTTCAACAGCAAACTCTACTTCTTCTTCATTTTCGGATGGATGTTGAACTTCTTCTTCGTTTTTGTCTACTTCATCCTCCGATTCAATCTCACCATTGGGAAGCATGATCATTGTGTTACGATTTGGGCATTGGCTTGCGATGTGCCCTCTCCCTTGGCATTTAAAACACTTAATATCACGTGTTCGGGATTGAGTATTTTCAATGGCCTTACCTTTGCTAGATTCGGCCATAGACTTGTTGGACTTCATGGGCACCGTAGTTTCTTTTGATTGATTCGTTGAAACATTCTTACTTGTCCCTTGGTTCCATTTGGATGAATTCGAAGAGGAATAACCTCGTACGGCTCCTTTCATCTTGAGTTGCTTTTCGACTTTGATCGCCATGTGAACCATATCGACGATCTCCACGTAGTGTTGCAACTCAACTATGTTGGCTATTTCACGGTTAAGTCCGGCTAAGAAACGAGACATAGTTGCCTCTCGATCTTCCTCCACATCCGCTCGAATCATGGCAACTTCCATCTCCTTGAAGTAATCCTCCACGCTTCGTCCCTTGTGTAAGATTTTGAAGTTTTGGTACAACTCCGGTGGTAGTACGAAGGGATAAAACGTCGTCGCATTCTGACCTTCATCTCGGACCATGTTTGGATAGGGACGCCGCCATTTCGCCTTGGCTAGTTGTAAGTTGGTCCCACCACACCATTGCGTAGTCCAAAATTCGATAGCGACCAACTTAACTTTCTTGGTCTCGAATAGTTATGGCATTCAAATATAAGCTCGATCTTTTTCTCCCACTCGAGATAAGCTTCGGGATTCGATCGGCCTTGGAATGAAGGGATTGACAACTTAATGCTTTTCAAGTCATCATCGAACCTCTCTCGATTTCGTTGTCCTCGATTGCGTATGCCTCTTCGTTGGACATTCGCATTGGACCCTCGATCACTTTCGTGTTCATTCGACTCGGAAGATTCATCATCGACATCGACACCGTCCTCGATTTCTCGGAGGGCTTAAGGGAGTTCTCCTTCGTTGGGCTCTTCCTTCCACACGATCAAGTCTATCTTGAATCGGTTCTAACTTTGATCGAACAATCGTTCCACCTCGTAGCAATGCTTGCAAATTCAAGTCCGCACATTAGAACAGGTTGCCTTTCCGCCATGTTTATTGTATGGCTTCTTGATATATGAAATTATAACCTCACAACAAAAACTCACAAGTCACTCAAAAGAAAATAATTCGCACTCCACTCGTGTTTACACTCTTTAATGGCTTTTCTTCTCTCTAATATTCTCACAACACTCGTGCCTTTTTCCACTCAATTTCCTCTCGTGATTTCGTAAGCGACTCGTCGTGACCTTATCGTAGTTCAATGGGTCGGCTTCAAATGGCTTTACAAGGATTTGATGTTAGGTTACGGGTAGGCTAAAAGAAATAAGAAAGGCTTTTAGGATAAGTGTGGCGTAGAAGAAAAGAAGATGAGTAGAAATAGGTATCGAACTTACAAACTCGAAACACTAAATTTTTTTTAATAGAGTGAAATTTCACTAAGAAGGATATAAAAGGGTGTAGAATGTGATTTTGGAAAAATTTTTGTTGAAGTGTTTCCAGACTCTTTTTTTTTACGGATCTTTCACATTCTTTTCGTCCGCACCTAGACCGTATGCAATTTTTTTTGATTTTTTTTTTATTTTGAAAATTTTTTTTCGAACTCTTTTTTTTACGTACCTATTTCAAATTGACTTTGAGTGCTCGTACTTCTCGTTTTTACCATCTCTGATACCAAATGATACGATCTCGGTTTAGTAGTTGAATCCAAGTCGTTTAGTTCCCGATCGTAAACGAAGAAGTATGTTTGAATAAATCGATTCAAGAGAAAGTAAAGAGAAATTGGGTTCAAAGAAAGCAAGTCGGATGAACAAAGTTGGTATGGTTTTTGGTTTAGATGAGAAAGAAATGGTTTGAATTTGGTCGAGTTCGGTTTCGGGTTTGTTACTGAAATGGTAATGTGATTTGGTTCAAAATGGTAATCGATTTGGTACGAATTGGTAAGGTGATTTGGTTGAAATGGTAATACGATTTGGTACGAAATGTTAATGGTTCAAAAGGTCAAGAGTGAACCAACATCAAGAAGAGTGTTGACCCGAAACTTATAGGACCTAAATGAATTGGAAATGGTTGAAAAGGACCTTGACCCGATACTTAGGAAAGTATGAACCAAAGGTATCAAAGGTGAACGCCACACTCGGGTTTAAGGAGTGATAAGTTCGGAAAAGACTCGGAAAGACGCCACTAAAAGCTTAGATAAGTCTTACGGGTCTCGAACGAAATTTGAGAGAAAATGCCCCACAAATTTGGCGACAATTCGCTAATTAAAATGTCAAAAAGTCCCTTACAAAGTGAAAATTCAGCTATTTATAATAATCCACTAGGCTAGCCGAATGGTCACTTAAATTCCTTAAAAATTAAGCAAATGAATTACTTAAATGGGCTAGCTAGATTCTATTGAACTTGGAGGTCCAATGGTCACCTTCTAGATGGACAATTGAACTTGGAGCTTGAGGGAGTAAATGCCGTGACTACATTCGGTTGATGTGCTTAAAAGAGCTCATTTAATTGGCAACTATTGCTGAAAAATTACCAGCAATTAAGAAGATGTTGAGTAGTCACTTTGAGTGTGAAAACCAAGTTTTGAAGAGTCTTTGAATGTGAACACCTTGATCCGAACAGCCATGATGTATTCAACGATTGTGTAAGCAATAAATTAATTTGAATGGTCACCTAGGAGACTTCAAACAGCAGACCAACTTCATTCTCCCATTCATGCATGTGCCGTCCCCTTCATGTACCCTCTTTAATACCTTTCATGCTCCAAAACGTTCATGGATGATGTACCTGCAGCAACATTCATCAAATAATTCAAATTCATGTTTAGACACATTAAATTAACACTAAAATCTGCACATTAAATTGGCTGACCTTAAGACATAATTAAAACAAGTAATAAAGTTAACATATTAAAACAAGCTTAAAAACATATTTATAAGTCTGTATAAATTAAGACAAATTAATAACATATAATTAGAACTCAATTAACATGCATAATTAAATTTGTCCGATTTTAAACCAAATAAAAATGAATATTAATTGAGTGTAATAATCTAATTAAATGACTCAAATAATTTATTTCACTACTATAATAAGGTCTTAATGAAATTGAGCTAGTTCGAGCTCATTGAGCTTGAAAGGAGCTGAAACGAGCTAAATGAAGCTCCACAAAATAAGATTGAGCTACGTCCGACTTGCAAACACAACGAGCCTCGCTTGTAGGCTGAAGCAATGGCCGTTCCCAAGGGCGGGTCGTATCACTATATGCCAATAAGAAGGCAAGTTTTGATATGTATGACAGTTGTTAAATCACACTAAGTAATATGAGTCATATTTATATGTGAGAATGTGTTCTGAAAGGGGTTCGTCTTTCTACTTCTTTCTCTTCTCTAAGTGGTATCTACTAAAACCTTCTTTAAATCTAAATGTATCCTACCTCGATGATCTAGAGGCTAAGGTTATTTTATGATCAATAGTTACTTCACATTAGAGTAAGTATTTCAGCTCTGCATGTTAAGTTATGAATGAGTAAATCTGCATTTGGTAACTGAATGGTAATACTGTAAGTATAAGGTTTCTACATGGGATTGATAGCGATTGAAATGTGAGGCGAACTGGCCTAAGGTAATCGAGTCATTTCACGTAGCTTCCCGATCATCGACGAGGAGTAGTGGAGTCTTCGGGAAATAGGAGAATTTTGGTTAAGTATGCGGAAGTTTACAAAGGAATTTTTGAAAGGGATGTAAGGTTAAGAAAGATGTAGGTCTGGCTAAGAGGAAAATAAGGAAGATGGATAAGTGTTTGGTTCGATTTCGTAAAAGATAATAAACATAGATAAAATATAGGATATTCGGTGGGGATGGATAAATGAGCTTAAACACTAGAAACGATTCAACACTAAGGAGTGTCACCCCGGTTTCTATTCGGTTTAAGGTGAGTTTATGGAATTGTAGAAGGGTTGAATGCCACACTAAAATAAGGTGATAAGTTCAAAAAGAGAACGATTGACGCCACTAGCACGCTAGATAAGTCAGATCAAAACTCGTACGAATTTAGAGAGGAGAAAACTCACTCTTTGAACAATGTTCATTCAACAAATGGGCCAAAAAAAGTCCTTTTACAAAATGAAATAGCAACTATTTATAGTGTTCAGGTAGGTAGCCGAATGGTCATCTTCATGGCTAAGCAGATTAAGCTAGAATGAGCTAGAAAATTCCAGAATTAAAATATTAAGTTGCTGTAGCTAAATTCAGCTGAATGGAGTCCAAAGGGCAGCTTCTAGATTAAGCAAATGAATTTGGAAAACTAGAATGATGCATGGCAGCAACTAGGTTCGACCAATAAGCTTAAATGAGCTCAATCAATGTGCAATTGTTGCTGAAAAATTACCAGCAATAAAGGAGGTCTTGAACAACCATTTGGAGTGTGTGATACGGCCACTCCCCAAGTCACAACTAGCTCGAACAAGGAACCTTTGGAACAACCCCAAGGTCCTATCACCCGATCACGAGCCAAGCATTTCAAAGAGGCTGTTTCGGCTTTAGTGGAAAGTTTGGGGCGAGACCTTAGTTGGACACATCGAAGAAGCTTGGGCCAATTCTGTGAGCTCTCCGTGCAATTTGTTATGAGCTGAACTAAGCTCCATTTCAACTCAACAAGCGTGAATCAGCTCAAGTTTAGCTCGTTTTAATTTTTGCAATACTATAGCTGCTGGAAAAATTATAAGAGTTAGTTTAGTTAAATACAGCTTTATTAATTTCTTAGTGAATTTAATTCAATTAAAAGCTGGGCACATTAAATTAATTAATCTTAAATATGTCCTTAGTTAATACTTATTAAATTCGTCCTAGATTAAGACATGAAATTAATTTGTCTTTGTTCAGCCACAATTAATTGTTTTAATTTGTTAGCTACATTTTAATTTGACAAGGTGCAGCCAAATTTATTGAGTTAATTTATTATGCCTTGCTGATTGTTTTTAATGTGAATCCTCATTAATCAGCTACATGAATCATTTTCAGGTACATTCTCTTGGACGGCACCATGCTTGGAGCACATTTAAATTGGTGTGCTGATGGTTGATTATTCTAGGTGACTATTCGGCAAAGGGAGCTGTTGTTTCCTACTCCAAAGCTGCCCATTTATTTCTTTCACATTGCTGGATACATCTTGGTTGTTCGGTTCATAGTGTTCACACTCAATGACTCTTCAAAGCTGAGTTTTCACACCTAAAATGACTGCTCATTGCCTCTTTAATTGCTGGTAATTTTTCAGCTAAAGTTACAAATTGAATGAGCTTATTTAAGCACATTGGCCGAACCTAGCTGCTACATGCACCATCCAAGTTGTCCCATATTCATCTTTCCATCTAGAAGCTGTCCATTGGAGCTCACATTCAGCTGAACCTAGCTAGCCTAATTAATTGGATTCATTTGCTTAATTCCTAAGGCTGTATGTGACTATTCGGCTAGCTTTAGCTTTCCCTATATATAGTTGTTATTTCATTTTTGTAAAAGAACTTTTGGGCATATTGTTAATGAATTGATGTCGAATTTGTGAGTAATTTTCTCTCAAATTTCGTTCGAGACCCGTAAGACTTATCTAGCTCCTAGTGGCGTCTTCCTGAGTTTTTTTCTGAACTTATCACTCCCTAAACCCGAGTGTGGCATTCATCCTAATACCTTTTGTTCATACTTTCCTAAGTATCGGGTCAAGGTTCTCAAATTACCAAATCCAACTCCTTTAGATCCTTTAAGTTTCGGGTCAACACTCCTCTTTAGTGTTGGTTCAATCTTGACCTTTTTGAGCCAATTTGGTCTATTTCATATTAAAACATACCATTTCGTACATACACCAAAACCATTCCATTCTAAAACCTAAACCATATTCAACCAAATTTAAACCACATTCCTTCGATCCTAACCTTACACATTATTCCTTTCTTATATACGAATCAACCTTCTTTCCGTAAACTCGAACTTAGCCTATTTTCTTTTAAATTCTAAAGAACAAAGCATACTTCTTTGATTATCGATCGGGCAACTAAACGACTCGAATTCATCTACTAAACCGAGATCGTATCATTTGGTATCAGAGCTGGTTAAAACAAGAAGTACGAGTGCTCGAAGTTATTCCGGAATAGGTATGTAAAAAAAAGGGTTCGAAAAAAAATCTGAAATTAAAAATATATATACATACGAAACTTAAAAAAAAGTGAATTAAAAAAAATTCGTGAATTAAAAAAAAAGTGATTGTGTCAAGTGCTGTAAACTGAGAAACTGTTTTGATTTTGTAATTTCGATCATTTTCCCCAGTATCCTTTCTTTCATTTCATGCCACACTTAGTCAAATCATCCTTGTTTCTTTTAGCCTACCTATAACTTACACTTAGTCAAATCATCCTTGTTTCTTTTAGCCTACCTATAACTTAAATCAATCCCTTAAAAACCTTTTTGAAACCGACCCTCTGGACTAAGATAATGTCACAATGAGTCGCTTACAAAATCACAAGAGGAAATTGAGTGGAAAAAGGCACGAGTGTGTGAGCGCATTAGAGTGGAGGTAAAAGCCGAAAACGATCACAAACACGAGTGTGAGTGACACCAACTTTTCTTTTCGAGAGATTTGTGAGGTTTTTGTTGTGAGCTTTCTCTATTTCAAGTCTCAAAGTCCTGAACAAAACATGGCGGAAGGAGGTGGAAGACAACCAATCCAAAACGTTGTACCTGGAGGAGGTGGAGTGCCGGATTTGGCTCAACAAGCCATGTTGCGAGAATTCCAATGCATACTTCGGAATGAGATGGAATCATTCAACGAGCGATTGGAATGAGTCGAGGAGAGGACTCAACGAGAATGGACTCCCCAGGGGCCACAAAGAGAATGAGGCCAACCAGAAATCAGTCAAGAAGACCTCTATGACCCAAGTGAAGCCGAAAGTGATCAAGGGTTGAACCAAAGCGAAAGGCAAAGAGGTCCAAGGAATCAAGGAAATAGGGATCGAGGACGGATGGACGATGACTTGAAGAATATCAAACTCTCCATTCCATATTTTTAAGGAAAATCTGATCCGGAATCCTACTTGGAATGGGAGAAGAAGATTGAATTAGTTTTTGACTGCCATAATTATTCCGAAATCAAGAAGGTAAAGTTGGCAGCCATTGAATTTTCTAACTATGCCATGATTTGGTAGGACCAACTCACCATGAGTCAGAGAAGGAACGAGGAACGACCAATATCCACTTGGGCCAAAATGAAGTCTAATACGAGTCACAAAGGCCCAACTCAAGCTCAAGAACATGATGTGCTCAAATTACCACAAGGCCCAATAACGAGGTCAAAGGCCAAGCAAATGCATATGAAACTAAATGGAACCGTTCAAGACTTCATTAGCAAGGCCTTAGATGCGTATACAAAGGAAAAAGAAAATCAAGATCCACTTTCTTGTTTTCAAGAAGATCAAGAAACTGAATCTTGGTCCAATCTTGCTGTTTTGAGCGATTTCAAGAATCAAGAAAATCAAGATTTCAATTCTTGGAAATCTTGGTCCAAGAAACTGAACCTTACAGCTAAGGCGCATTGGATCACAGTTACGAGCATCAATGAACCAATTTCAAGAGAGAACGGATTACAAACCTAAGTTCTTAAAGATACGACCCAATAAGATGTTCCAAGCCCAACCAAGAAGTTTAAATTAGACTTAGTTGAAAATCAGACCAAATTGTCAAAGTGGCCCAATTTGTAAAATTTTAATTCTTTAAATACTTAGTTTTAATTTTTAGACTTTATAAATAAATTTTTATGTAAGAATTCAGTCCAATAAGCCCATTTAAAGGCCTTGGACGAAATTCCCCTTGAAAGTCAACAATTAGGGATTTTTTTTTAGTTTTCCTAGTAGGGCTAGGAAAGTAGTTAGAAGGCTTATATATATGGCTTGGCTGACCACCCTTAAAGACATTAGATTGAATTCAGATTTTTTTTGAGTGAAATTGTCTTTGAGTTTCTCCAAGAATTCTCTCTTAAGTTTTCTTTAGAAGTAGTTTTAACAATCTTTCTAATTGTGCGAACCATTTTCAACCTTCTTCTTACCGTGTTTTTACATTGGAGGGTAGATTCAAGCCGTTTGAAGGGAGTTGTGAAATCTTTCTTGATTTCAAGGCTTCCTAGGAGTTAATTATCTTTCTTGTTGTTTGTTCTTCTTTAATTATTTTTATTTGTGCCGAATTGTTGATTAACTTGGCATGATTGTTCTTGTTGCGTTTTCAGCCATTCCAAGCTTCAAGAATCTGTTTTGGCAAAAATCTTTGGCTTCAATAAACATTCAATTTTTGGGAGTCTTTTTGAGTTAAATTCCAGTTTCTTTGCTGCCAAGAAACCGTATTAATAAGTGTTTTGACTCTTGGCTGATTCTTTCTTGTTTTGGGGTGTTTCTTTATAGATCTTTTGCTGCTAATGTTAATTTTCTGTTTCCATTTCAGATCCAAGTGTCTATAGTTTTCATAGGACTTTTCTCGTGACTTGACAACTCGATCTTGGTCCGTGCGCAACCTCCTATCATTTGGTATCAGATTTTGGGCATTTTGGGTGTTCTTGGTTGATTTCTAAACTGATTTCCTTTAAAAAACAGCATATAACAGTTTTTACCCAGAAAAATTTTTGAAGAAAAATTCATTTGACTGGGTAAACGTTTTCTGATTGGTCTGAAATTTTATATACATATTTGTGGCACTGTGATAGAATATTAAAAAATATCTCCCACAAAAAAATCAGTAGAAAAAGTCAAAAAAATAGAAAAATATGAAATCAAATAAAAATTAAAAAAATATATTCAGCGGGTTGAGTTTACTGCCAAAACTTTCTAGATCAAATATACAATATTTAAGGACATTCCAGTTTAAATTTCATGATTTTTGTTTTTCTTTTATTCTTCCTTTACACTATCTAACACCTTCTTGTTTCTTGTGTCAGTAGGATTTAAAAGTGTGCACAATTCTTCCTCAGTGCGACACAAATCAATTGAAGTCTCGTCACTTTTTGGACTCCTGGTGTAATTAGGATTATTTCGTAGTTACGGTTCATACACTTTCTAATTGATTGATATAGACTCTACTAAAGAACTCACAAGACTGAATTCTACCTCTTTGAGAATTTGATTATCCTTTTTTAGTGATTAACGGTGAGGTTTGTTAAATTTTTTTTCGAGTGTTGAGTGTTTGTTTGCAGGTATTCCAAAAGAAAAAAATAAGATGCATAGAATTGGTCAAGTCGATGATGAGAATACTTACCATAATGATGTCCATGATAAATTTACAGAGTTCCAACAACAGTTAGATGAACAGGCTGCTGCACTCAAACAAACAAATGCCATACTTCGAACATTGAGTGCTACTATCAATGAGATGCGATTGGATCAAGAGCCTCAGTATCGGGGTCCAATTAAAGATGATGTGGATAACTGGCCTCGTGCTCATAGGCACGCTCCTAGACGTGTCCCTAGAACTAAATGTGACTTTTATGATCACGGACAACCCTCTTTGGCAAAACCAAAATTCACAATTCCTCAATTTTGTGGTAAGAATGATCCAAAAGCTTATTGTGAATGGGAATCTAAAATTAAACTTATGTTTCACTATTATAAATGTCCAGATAATGAAAAAGTATCGTTAGCAACACTGGAATTTTCAGATTATGCATTAAGTTGGTGGACTCAACTTGGGGTAAATCGTCATAGGAATTATGAACAGGAGATTACGACATGGGATGAGTTGAAACAAGTCATGCGTAAAAGATTTATTCTGCCTCATTACTATAGAGAGGTTAAAACAAAACTTCGATGACTTGTTCAAGGTAGTAGGACGGTAGATGAATACTTTAAGGAGATGGAAATGCTCATTCAGAGAGCTAATGTAGAGGAGGATGATGAAACAACTATGGTTCGATTTATTGATGGTTTAAATAGGCCAATAGCTAAATACATTAAGGCTATAAACATACATTGATTTAGAAGAAGCAGTTCATAAAGCCATTGAAATCGAGCAACAATTTAAGGAACAAAGGTCTAGTTCCTTCTCTACTTCACAATATTATAGAGGTAACACTTCCAATTCTAATTTTAAAAGTTCGAAACCACTTTTTGTTACTAATAAGTCTTCTTTGAGTAGTGGAAGTAAGCAATCAGACTGGAAGAAAGCGGCTCCTATTAAAACGCAAACACCTTTTATGCAGCCCAATTTAAGTGATTCGAATGTAAAGAGGACTCGTGAAATTGAATGTTTTAAGTTCAAAGGGCATGGTCATTATAGTAGAGAATGCCCTAACACGAGATTTCTTCTTATGAAAGATAATGGTGAGTACACTTCCGACTCCGATAAAACAGATCCGAAAATGCCCGAACTTGTGGATGATAGTGATAATGAAGAAGAGTTGGTTGAACCACCAAAAGAAGGGGACTTTACCGACTTTCAATGCCTTGTAGTCCGCCGCACCCTTAACATCCAAATGAGAGACGAATTTGAGAACCAAAGGACCAATATTTTCCATTCTAGGTGTTTTATAAAAGGTAACTTATGTTCACTTATTATTGACAGTTGGAGTTGTTCGAATGTAGTTAGCAGTTATTTGGTGGATTCCTTAAAGTTACCTTGTACCAAGCACCCTAAGCCGTATCACCTTCAGTGGCTTAATGAATGCTTGAAAGTTAAAGTTACAAAACAGTCCTTGATCATTTTTAAGCTCAAGAATTACGAGGATGAGGTATGGTGTGATGCGGTCCCAATGCATGTGGCACACTTTCTCCTTGGATAGCCTTGGCAATTTGATCGTGATGTTACACACCAAGGCAAGCTCTCTTGTGTTTAAAGGCCGAAATTTCACTTTTGCTCTTTTAAATCCCAATGATGTATATAAAGATCAATTAAAAATGATGAAATTTTGTGAGGGGGGTGAGGGAGAAAGGACAAATAAAAAAGACAGAGAGAAAAGAGGCTAGTAGTGAAAAAAGTCAATTTAAATGGCCCAAAGGTGAGTGAATCCGCAAGTGATAAAACTAGAGTGAAAATTTTAATGGCAACAAAAAAAGATGTGCGGAGAGCCCTACTCAATAAACAGCCTTGTATCCTTGTGAGGTTTAGGCAAAACTATTTATCTCTATCTAACATTAATGAAAATTTGCCTAGTGTGTTTCAATGTCTTTTGCAGGATTATGAGGATGTTTTTAGTGAGGCCCCTAAAGGTTTACCACCTGTACGTGGGATAGAACACCAGATTGACTTAGTACCCGGAGCTTCAATACCAAATCCATCAGCCTATAGAAGCAATCCTAAGGAGACAAAGGAATTGCAAAGGCAAGTTGAGGATTTGTTAGACAAAGGGTACATTCATGAAAGCTTAAGCCCTTGTGTCATTCCTGTCTTATTGGTACCTAAGAAAGATGGTACGTATAGAATGTGTGTTGATTGTCGTCCAATCAACAAAATAATGGTAAAGTATAGACATCCAATCCCTCGTCTTGATGACATGCTTGATGAATTACATGGTTCAACTATATTTACTAAAATTGATTTAAAAGGCGATTATCATCAAATTCGAATGAGGGAAGGGGATGAATGGAAAACAGCCTTTAAAACAAAATTTGGATTATATGAATGGTTAGTTATGCCTTTCGACCTTACTAATGCACCGAGTACATTTATGAGATTAATGAATCACATTTTAAGGCCTCACTTGGGTAAATTTGTAGTAGTTTACTTTGATGACATTTTAATTTACTCAACAACATTAAATGATCATGTTTTCCATGTTAGAACGGTTTTAGACATTCTAAGAGCTGAAAAATTGTTTGCCAACCTTGATAAATGCACATTTTGTTGTGATAAGCTAATATTTTTAGGTTTCATAGTTAGTGCTCAAGGTATTCATGTCGATGAGGACAAAGTTAAGGCAATCAAGGAGTGGCCAACTCCTAAATCGATAACTGAGTTGAGATCTTTCCATGGTTTAGCTAGTTTTTATAGACGATTTGTGAAAGATTTCTCCACTATTGTTGCCCCATTAACAGAAGTTATTAAAAAATCTATGGGTTTCAAATGGGGTAAAACTCAAGAAAAGGCTTTTCAAACCCTAAAAGCTAAGTTATGTTCTGCTCTTCTTCTTAGATTACCTGATTTTACTAACACTTTTGAACTTGAGTGTGATGCTTCAGGAATTGGCATTGGCACTGTTTTAATACAAGATAAGCAACCAATTGCTTATTTTAGTGAAAAATTGAATGGTGCACAATTAAATTACTCAACTTATGATAAAGAACTTTTGGCATTGGTTCGTGCACTTCAAGTATGGCAACATTACTTGCTGCCTAATGAGTTTGTAATACATACAGACCATGAATCCCTTAAATGGTTAAAGGGACAAGGTAAGTTAAGTAAATGGCATGCCCGATGGGTGGAATTCATTGAAACATTCCCTTATGTGATAAAATATAAAACAGGTAAAGATAATGTAGTTGCGGATGCTTTGTCTAGACGATATGCTTTAATAACTACATTAAATGCTAAAGTATTAGGGTTTGAACATATTAAAGAGTTATATAATGATGATGTTGATTTCGGCCATATCTATAGTAATTGTGGAAATACTACTTTTGAGAAGTTTTACCTTGTAGATGGATTTCTTTTTCGTGTAAACAGGTTGTGCATACCAAATTGTTCCATGCGGGACTTATTGATTCATGGGCCCATAGTGGGGGTTTAATGGGACATTTTGGAGTGACCAAAACACTAGAAATCTTGCAAGAACACTTCCATTGGCCACATATGAAGAAGGATGTCGAAAAGGTATGTTCTAAGTGCATCACATGTAAACAAGCAAAATCTAAGGTAATGTCTGACGGCCTTTACACTCCTTTGTCGATTCCAACATCACCATGGTAGACTTATGCATGGATTTTATTCTAGGTTTTCCACAAACTAAGAAAGGAAGAGATAGTATATTTGTTGTTGTTGACAGGTTTTCCAAGATGGCACATTTTATTCCTTGTTACAAAACAAATGATGCTACACATGTGGCAGACTTATTTTTTAAAGATGTGGTAAGACTTCATGGCATCCCTAAAATAATTGTTTTCAACAGAGATGTTAAATTCCTTAGCCACTTTTGGAAGGTATTGTGGGGTAAGCTTGGTACAAAATTACTGTATTCAACTACTTGTCACCCCCAAACCGATGGCCAAACTGAGGTAGTCAATCGAATTTTAGGAGCCTTATTACGATCTGTTGTGGGAAAGAACATTAAAAATTGGGAAGAATGTTTGTCATTTGTTGAATTTGCATTTAATAGATCTATTCATTCTACAACTGGCTATTCACCATTTGAACTTGTTTATGGTTTTAACCCACTAACAGTACTTGACCTTGCGCCATTACCATTAGAACATATTGTTAATTTAGATGGCAAACAGAAAGCTGAGCTGGTGAAATCTTTACACGAGAAGGCTAGGCAACGAATAGCAAAAACAAATTACATCAACACCAACAAAGAAAATAAAGGGCGCAAACGGGTTGTCCTTGAACCCGGATGATACGATCTCGGTTCAGTAGTTGAACCCGAGTTGTTTAGTTCCCGATCGTAAACATAGAAGTGTATTAGAAAAGAAGAAGAGAAAATGTAATTAAGTTCAAAGAGGTAAGGTAGGTTTGTTCAAAGTAGGTTGTGGAATTTGGTTTAAGTCTAAATGGTATGATTAGGTTGGTTGAGTTCAGTTTAGGAATAATTCAAGAATGGTCTTTAGTTTTGGTGTGATTTGGTATTCAGAAAATGGTACGAAATGGTATGGGATTTGGTACGAAATGGTAATGGTTCAAAAAGGTCAAGAAAGAACCAACACTAAAAAGAGTGTCGATCCGAAACTTATAGGACCTAAATGAATTGGAATTGGGGTGATAAGGACCTTGACCCAATACTTAGGAAAGTATGAACCAAAGGTATCAATGGTGAACGCCACACTCGGGTTGGGGAGTGATAAGTTCGAAAGAAAGACTCGGAAAGACGCCACTAGAAGCTAGATAAGTCTTACGGGTCTCGAACGAAATTTGAGAGCCTCACAAATTTGGCAGCAATTCGTTACTTAAAATGTCAAAAGTCCTTTACAAAATGAAATTTCAGCTATTTATAATCAGCAACTAAGTTAGCCGAATAGTCACATACATTTTCTTAAAAATTAAGCTAATGAATTCTTCAATGGCTTGGCTAGGTTCGGCTGAACTTGGAAAGCTTCTAGAATTCACATTGAACCTTGGACAACTTGAATGGTGCATGGATGAGCTAGATTCGGTCAATGTGCATAAATAAGCTCATTTAATTTGTAGCTTTTGCTTAAAAGTGACCAGCAATTAAAAGGGACTTGAATGGCCAAATGAAGTGTGAACACTCAATTTTGAAAAGTCCTATGGTGTGAACATTCCAAACCGAACAGCCATGAGTGTGAACTCCATGTGTGAACGGCATTATGCTGGTTCTTGGAATAATGAAATCAGCTGAACATTCATCATGCATGTATCACCAAATTCATTGAACATATTGTGCATGCATCTAACTTAAATGCTCCATTCCACATTCGGCCAACCTACAAAACATGAGCAGTTGAATTTAATTATTCAATATTCAGCTGAATCATATTTAAACACAATCTAGACAACTTAAATTCTTATAATTAAAACAAACACAATTAATTAAACTAAAAGCTAATTAATTTTGGTTTGGACAAGACAAATTAAAAACATGTAATAAGACATATTGATAAGTCAGAGGAAATTAAATTGACTTAATAATGTGTAAGAAAAACATAATTATCATGCATAATTAAATTACTTGATTTAAGACCAATTAAACAACAAAAATTAATTGAGCTGGATTAAAAGCTATGGAGCTAAAATTGAGCTGAAATGAACTTATTGAGCTGATTCCGAGCTTAATTCAGCTCGTAGTAAAGTGCATGGAGTGTTCTTCGAGTTGGACCAAGCTTCTTCGATGTGCCCAACCAAAATCTCGCCCCAAACTTTGTTAACTAAAGCCGAAACAGCCTCCTTGAATTGTTTAGCTCGTGATCGAGTAATAGGACCTCGAGGCAGCTCCAAAGGCTCCTTGCTCGGGATAGGTAGGGCTTGAGGTGTGGCCGTATCACTGGAGATTGGGTTTGGGTCCATATGAGGAAAGAACGATTTCCTACAAAAAGAAAGATCAAGTTGGACCCAAGAGGCGATGGGCCTTTCCAAGTACTCGAGCGGATCAATGATAATGCATACAAAATTGATTACCTAGTGAGTACAATGTAAGTTCTACTTTCAATATGGCTAACTTATCTCCATTTGATTTTTCAGATTCGAGGACGAATCTTTTTTAGGAAGGGGGGGATGATACGAGTCACAAAGGCCCAACTCAAGCTCAAGAACATGATGGGCTCAAATTACCTCAAGGCCCAATAACAAGGTCAAAGGCCAAGAAAATGCGTATGAAACTAAATGGAACCGTTCAAGACTTCATTAGCAAGGCCTTAGATGTGTATACAAAGGAAAAAGGAAATCAAGATTCACTTTCTTGTTTTTAAGAAAATCAAGAAACCGAATCTTGGTCCAATCTTGTTGTTTTGAGCGATTTCAAGAATCAAGAAAATCAAGATTTCAAATCTTGGAAATCTTGGTCCAAGAAACCGAACCTTGCAGTTAAGGAGCATTAGAGCTCAGTTACGAGCATCAACAAACTAATTTCGGGAGAGAACGGATTACAAATCCAAGTTCTTGAAGATACAACTCAATAAGATGTTCCAAGCCCAACCAAGAAGTTTAAATTAGACTTAGTTGAAAAAAAGGCCAAATTGTCAAAGTGGCCCAGTTTGTAAAATTTTAATTCTTTAAACACTTAGTTTTAATTTTTAGAATTTATGAATAAATTTCTATGTAAGAATTCAGTTCAATAAGCCCATTTAAAGGCCTTGGACGAAATTCCCCTTGAAAGTCAACAATTAAGGTTTTTTTTAGTTTTCCTAGTAGGGCTAGGAAAGTAGTTAGAAGGCCTATATATATGGCTTGGCCGGCCACCCTTAAGGACATTAGATTGAATTCAGATTTTTTTTGAGTGAAAATTGTCTTTGAGTTTCTCCAAGAATTCTCTCTTGAGTTTTCTTTAGAAGTAGTTTTAACAATCTTTCTGATTGTAGGAACCATCTTCAGCCTTCTTCTTGCCGTGTTTTTACATTGGAGGGTAGATTCGAGCCGTTTGAAGGGAGTTCTGAAATCTTTCTTGATTTCAAGGCTTCTTAGGACTTAATTATCTTTCTTACTATTTGTTCTTCTTTAATTATTTTTATTTGTGCCGAATTGTTGATTAACTTGGCATGATTGTTCTTGTTGCGTTTTCAGCCATTCCAAGCTTCAAGAATCTATTTTAGCAACATTCTTTGGCGTTAATAAACATTCAGTTTTTGGGAGTCTTTATGAGTTAAATTTCAGTTTCTTTGCTTCCAAGAAACCCTATTAATAAGTGTTTTGACTCTTGGCTGATTCTTTCTTGTTTTGGGGTGTTTCTTTATAGATCTTTTGCTGCTAATGTTAATTTTTTGTTTCTGTTTCAGATCCAAGTGTCTATAGTTTTCGTAGGACTTTTCCCGTGACTTGACAACTCGATCTTGGTCCGCGCTCAACCCTCTATCAAAGTCTGTGATGCGACGATGATTTATCCCATCCTACTATCACCGAGAACTCTATCGAAAAATTCAAAATCTCACTCAAGGTTCAAGAAGTGTTAAAGATTATTTTAAGAAAATGGAGATTGCAATGATCCGTGCAGATGTTCAAGAAGATCGTGAAGCAACGATGGCACGTTTCCTTGCTGGTCTTAACCGAGACATCGCCAATGTTGTAGAGCTTCAACATTACATTGAAATTGTGGACATGGTGCATATGGCCATTAAGGTAGAGAAGCAACTCAAGCAAAAGGGCACCGTTCGAAGCTATCCCACCACGAGCACAACCAGATGGGGACAAAGCACGAGTAAAAATAATCCACCAAGTCTTGCCAAAGATCCAATGGTGCCTGCTAAAATGATATGAACTCGTCTCGTGATGTTTTGAGTCGTATGTGTCGCCCAATCGTGAATTGAGTAAGGATGGATTCGTTTCGGTTTTAAAATGAAACAAAATAGAGATAATGGCTTCAAACAAAGGTAATAAACAAAATAAAGAGGAAACAATAACAAATTAATTGGCTAAGACCGAAAATGAACCAACAATAACGAATTGTTGACCCGAATCTCAAAATGGTCTTTAGGTGTTTTTCGGTTAAAGGAAACAGGAAAAGAACCTTGACCCACTATCAACTATGATAGGAACCAAAGGTATATTGAACGCCACACCAAAGGTGATAAGTTCAGCAACAAAGAAAAGATGGACGCCACAAGCTATGCTTGATAAGTCAAATCAATTCCGAAAGAACAAAGAGAATTGGATAGCTCACAATTCAAATATTTCATCTATATTTAGCAAAAAGTTCCCCTCTCTATGGCTAATTACATCTATTTATAATGTTAAAACAAGGTAACCAAATGGTCAAAAACATCCACTTAATGTACCATAAAAACTGATGTCTTTTCTTATTCTTTGAACCAAATAACTCCTTCCATAAAATCACTTTAATTCAGCTGATTTGAATGTCTTTAATGGCTTAAAAATGACTCTTGAGTTGTCCTTGGCTAGTTGAATAGACACCATCTCTTAACCAGCTCCTTAATGACATTTAAAGGCTTGATTAAGTTCTCTTGAAAACTCCAAAAACGGCTGGAAGTGGAAGAGTTGATACGAGCTTGATTCGGATGATGTGATGAGTCGTATTATGTTCCCGATCGAATTTAGGTAGTGTCAATTTAGTTCAAATTCAATAAGATGAATTATATTGGTTTTAAATGATTTAGGAAGGAAAATGGGGATAAATGGTTTCCAATGAAACAAGAACGAACCCTTATTAGCAAATAAGGACCCGGGCTTAAAGGTTTCAAAGAAAAGGAAAGAAATGGTAGATAAAACCGAGACCCTCTATTTAGCAAAATAGGAACCTTCGGTATAGTTGGAACGCCACACCTTATGGTGATAAGTTCGAAACAAAGTCAGATTGACGCCACTCGTAAAGATAAGTCAATTGAGCTTTGAAGAATAAAGAGAATGAATTGCCTCACTAAAATGATATTTCATTCAGAAATTCATCAAAAGTCCTTTTACAAAAAAAAAGAAACTATTTATAGACTTTCAACTAGTAGCCGAATAGACAAGTTCAAGACTTAATTTCTAAGCAAACATTCAACTAAAATTCGGCTTAACTTCATGAATATGGGGTAATGTAGATTCGGCTAAATTGTGACCAACTATGAAGCTTCCACCTTAAGCAAATGGATCTTGGAGATGCATGTAGCAGCTACATTCGGCTAATGGGTTTAAATGAGCATTCAAGAGGCAACTCTTGCTGAAAAATTACCAATAATAAAGAGAGTACTTGAGCAGCCATATCAGGTGTGAATGGACGGTTTTGAAGAGCCTTAAAGTGTGAACACCTTGAACCGAATGGCCAAAAGATTTCCAGCAATGTGAAGGAAATAAATGGCGACTTTAGATAATGAACAATCATCTCTTTTGGCGAATGGACACATAGAAAACTTAAAATCAGCACACCAATTTTAATGCATTCCATGCATGTATCGTTAGGTGCATGAACCCAATATGCATGCATCTTCTCATCCATTGAATCTTCATGCATGAATCATCCAATTCACCTTCAAATTAATTTGCACCTAAAACACACATAAACTTAATTAATTTCAAGCAAATTCAATTGAACTAAATTAAAGTATAATGTGAACATCCTAAATAACATTGAGACAACTTAAATATTAACAAATCATAACACATAAATTAAATGACAGATTTAAAACATGTAATAATTTAGACAAACTAAATGTAATCAAGACATCTTTAATTTGACTACATATTAAACACTTATATTAATTAAAGACATATTTATAAGCTGTAGTAAAACTAAATTAAAGGTTATTTAAATGGTCCAAAAAAATTCCAGCAATTATTAACTAGCTGGAACGAAATTCAACTTCAAAGAAGTTGAAAATGTTCAGCTCATCTTTAAGCTCCTTGTTTTCTTTTTCCTCAATTCGTTCCACAAGTGCTGAAATAGCATCTTTGAATCGTTTAGCTCTAGCTCGCGTTATCAGACCAATAGGTAGCTTAATGTCTTCTTGTTCGTTCTCTACTAGGTTCGTAGGCAAGCTCACATCAAGAGTTGCTGCCGAATTTTAAAGGGCATAAAATGCTCTTTAAAACAACTCCTTTAATGATTTTTAAGCTCCCTTTATAACAGCCCCTTTAATTGTAACTCAAAAGAACTTGAACAGCCACTTAATTAAATGTGTAACAGCCTTGATTTGTAACCACTATAAGCTAAAAAGTCACATGCAATAAACACATTAAAATAAGTTTATTAAACAAATAAAAACACTTATTAATCATAACAAACATTAAACTTACTTAAATAAATGAAATAAAACTTATATGCAATAATTATTCCAAAGAACTAGTTTAATTAAAGAAGCATAATTTAAAGAACTAAAGTTATGCATCAATAAATAATCCTAGGAACTAGATCAATTAAGAAGCATCTTTATTTAATAAAGTTTAATAACTAACTCATTTATTAAAACTTAAGATAAGTGAAATTAATTGATCTGCTACTCATTTATTAAACTAAAACAAGTTAATTAAAAGAAACAAATTCAGCTTGTAATAAATTGCAAGTAACGCTTTTTGAACGGTTCGAAGCATGACTATCGAATTCGACCACTTGCTCTTCCCAAGCTCGTTCCACATAGCTTGCTATTGCATTTCGAAATCTCTTAGCTCGTGATCGAGTTATTGGCCCTCATGGCAGCTCAATGGATTCAGTAGTAATTTCCCGAGCTAAGGTTGCATCATAAGACAAGTAAACCTATTGGCGACACGAGCAAAGGCAAGGCGACATATTCTTTTGCCAATCGAACGAGGGATATCAAGTGTTTTAAGTGCCTTGGAAGGGGGCATATCGCCAGCCAATGTCCCAACCGTAGTAATATGGTGATTCATGCGAATGGAGAAATTGAATCAGAGGAGGAAGAACTTGAAGATGAGCCCGAAGCAGTTTTTGACAACGAAGAAGAAGTTGAACATGCCCTTGATGGAGAACTCATTGTAGTTAAAAGGAGCCTAAGTATTCAAAGCGTGGAAGACGAGCAACAACGAGAAAACATCTTCCATACTTGTTGTCAGGTCTAAGGAAAACTTTGTAGCGTCATCATCGATGGTGGAAGTTGTACGAAAGTGGCGAGCACCCTCATGGTGGAAAAACTAAGTAAGCCGACCACCAAACATCCAAGTCCATACAAACTCCAATGGCTCAATGATGGAGGAAAGCTAAAAGTGACGAAGCAAGTACGTGTATCATTTTCCATTGGAAAATATTGCGCCGAAGTACTTTGCGACGTCGTTCGAATGCATGCGGGCCATTTGCTACTTGGCCGCCCGTGGCAATTTGATCGATGAGTTATGCACAATGGCTACTCCAATCGTTATTCATTCAAGCACATGGGAAGGAAGGTGACATTAGCTCCGTTGACACCAAAGCAAGTTTATGAGGATCAAATCAAGTTGAAAAATTTCGTGGAACAAATGAGGGAAAAGGAAAAGACCGAAAACACAAAAGAAAAGAAAAATGAGAAGAAGAAAGAAAATTTGAAAAAAGTTAGTGAAAAAATGCGAGAAAAGAGAGATGAAAAAGAAAAAGCAAGTGAAAAATTGAATGTATTTGCAAAAGAAAGTGATGTTCGAAAGGCTTTCTTGGCGAGGCAACCGATCCTTGTACTTATGTATAAGGAAAACTTGTTTAATAGTAATGAATTAACCTTAAATCCCCCTTCTTCTATTGTTTCCCTTTTGCAGGATTTCCAAGACGTCTTTTCGGATGATGTGCCAAGTGGGTTGCCACCCCTTCGTGGGATTGAGCACCAAATCGATTTTGTGCCCGGAGTCATTATTCCGAACCGACCAGCATACCGAACCAATCCTGAAGAAACCAAAGAACTTCAACGACAAGTCAATGAACTCATGGAAAAGGGCTACATTCGAGAGAGCCTTAGCCCTTGCACTATTCCAGTTTTGTTGGTACCAAAGAAGGACGGGAGTTGGCACATGTGTGTCGATTGCCACGTTGTAAACAAAATCACCATTAAGTATAGGCATCTCATGCCGCACTTAGATGACATGCTCGACGAGTTAAGTGGTGCCAAACTATTTTCGAAAATTGATCTCAAAAGCGGGTACCATCAGATTTGAATGCGAGAAGGTGATGAATGGAAGACTACTTTTAAAATGAAACATGGTTTGAATGAATGGTTGGTCATGCCATTCGGCTTAACCAACGCCCCTAGCACTTTTATGAGCTTATGAATTATGTTTTGCGATCGCTTATTAGTAAGTTTTGTGTTGTGTACTTTGATGATATACTCATATATAGTAAATCGTTGGATGAGCATGTAATGCATCTTCGATCTATTTTGGAAGTCCTTCGAAAGGAGACTTTGTATGCTAACCTTAAGAAGTGCACATTTGATACAAACTCGTCTCGTGATGTTTTGAGTCGTATGTGTTGCCCAATCGTGAATTGAGTAAGGATGGATTCGTTTCGATTTTAAAATGAAACAAAATAGAGATAATGGCTTCAAACAAAGGTAATAAACAAAATAAAGAGGAAACAATAACAAATTAATTGGCAAGACCGAAAATGAACCAACAATAACGAATTCTTGACCCGAATCTCAAAATGGTCTTTAGGTGTTTTTCGGTTAAAGGAAACAGGAAAGGAACCTTGACCCACTATCAACTATGATAGGAACCAAAGGTATATTGAACGCCACACCAAAGGTGATAAGTTCAACAACAAAGAAAAGATGGACATACAAGCTATGCTTGATAAGTCAAATCAATTCGAAGAACAAAGAGAATTGGATAGCTCACAATTCAAATATTTCATCTATATTCAGCAAAAAGTTCCTTCTCTAAGGCTGATTACAACTATTTATAATACTAGAACAAGGTAACCGAATGGTCAAAAAAATATCCAACTAAATGTGCCATAAAAACTGGTGTCTTTTCTTATGCTTTGAGCCAAGTAACTCCTTCCATAAAATCACTTCGATTCAGCTAATTTGAATGTCTTTAATGGCTAAAAAAAAAGTGACTCTTGAGTTGTCCTTGGCTAGTTGAATAGACACCATCTCTTAACCAGCTCCTTAATGACATTCAAAGGCTTGATTAATTTCTCTTGAAAGCTCCAAAAATGGCTGGAAGTGGAAGAGTTGCTGCTGAATTTTAAAGGGCATAAATGCCCTTTAAAATCTCCTTTAATGATCTTTAAGCTCCCTTTATAACAGCCCTTTAATTGTAACTCAAAAGAACTTGAACGACCACTTATTAAATGTGTAATGACCTTGAATTGTAACCACTATAAGCTAAAAGTCACCTGCAATAAACACATTAAAATGAGTTTATTAAACACATGAAAACACTTATTAATCATAACTCACACTAAACTTACTTAAATAAATAAACTAAAACATATATGCAATAATTATTCCAAGAACTAGTTTAATTAAAGAAGCATAATTAAATGAACTTAACTCATGCATCAATAAATAATCCTAGGAACTAGATTAATTAAGAACAACACTTATTAAATAAAGTTAAACAAAACACTTATTAATTAAAACTAAGATGAGTTGAATAAATGTTCAACAACTCATTTATTAAACTAAGATGCTTAAATGCATGGTTTTGAAATGCAAATTTAACTAACATGAAAGTTACATAATTAAACTAACTTGACTTAATTTAATGATGCAAAAATTAACTAACATGAAAGTTACATAATGTATGACTTTATTAAATGCAGAACACATATTAATGATGTGCAAACTATGACATAAGTAAAAACACAAACTAAAATAACTAAAAATTAATGAATCAAAGTCCGTATTTTCCAGCAGCCAAATTAACAAACTAAAATTAAAAGCTTCATTTTGCACTTGGGCCCCTCGAGTTTGGGCCAATCTCGGTAGCATCGAGTTGTGTCGTAACATGATGCGTTTGGGATCGCATCATATCCTTCCTCTTGAAGACGATTTGTCCTCAAATAGGGCCACTTGCTCGAGAAAATATTTTCAAGATCACGACCCCCTTTGTTCATGATCCGGACAGAATTATTTTCAAAATTTTGAGAACCACAAATGGCTCTGCAAGAAAGAAGGTCATTTGCATGCCAATCTCGGTAGCATCGAGTTGTGTCGTAACATGATGCGTTTGGGATCGCATCATACACATTTTGTTCTGACAAAATGATTTTCTTAGGTTTCGTGGTTAGGTCGGAAGGCCTTGAGGTAGATTGAGAGAAGATTAAAGATATTCAAGAATGGCCGAGACCAACGAGTATAAGCCAAGTGCGAAGCTTCCATGGCTTGGCAAGCTTCTATAGGCGCTTTGTACCCAACTTCAGCACGTTGGCCGCACCATTGACAAGCACCATCAAGAAGAATTCATCCTTCCATTGGGGCGAAGAGCAAGAAAATTCTTTTAATATTATTAAAGATTGTCTTACTAAAGCTCCATTGTTAGCACTACATGATTTCTCTAAAACATTTGAGATTGAATGCGAAAAATTGAATGGAGCCGCATTGAACTACCCAATCTATGACAATGAGATGTATGCGCTCATTCGAGCTCTCGAGACTTGGCAGCATTATTTATGGCCGAAGGAATTCGTGATCCATTCCGATCATGAGGCGTTAAAGCACATTAAAGGCCAGCACAAACTAAACAAATTTCATGCTTAATGGGTAGAGTATTTGGAATCATTTCCTTATGTCATCAAATACAAGAAAGGTAAGGATAACATATTGGCTGATGCTCTTTCGAAGAGGTATACACTCTTGTCACATTTGGATTCTAAATTGCTTGGGTTTACATTGTTGAAAGATTTATATGCTAAAGATGATGATTTTGGAGAAATATTTGTTGCATGTGAAAATGTGGCTGTTGATAAGTTTTATAGGTGCATTGGTTTCCTTTTTAAAGAAGGAAAATTGTGTGCCGCGAAGTTCCGTATGGGAGTTGTTAGTAAATGAGGGGCATGGCGGAGGCCTTATGGGCCATTTCAGTGTTGGAAAGACCTTAGCAACTCTCCAAGAGCATTTTTATTGGCCGAAAATGAAGCGAGACATTGAACGGGTTTGTGCGCGTTGTGTGACGTGTAAGAAGGCCAAATCTAAGGTTAAGCCGCACGGGCTATATACGCCACTCCCCATTCCTGACGCACCTTGGGAGGACATTTCCATGGACTTTGTCCTTAGATTGCCTAGGACTAAGATGGGGAAGGACTCAATTTTTGTTGTAGTCAATCGTTTTTCAAAAATGTCTCATTTTATTTCTTATACAAAAACTGATGATGCCGTTCATATTGCTAATCTTTTCTTTAGGGAAATTGTTCGTTTGCATGGCATCCCAAGAACGATTGTTTTTTATCGGGACACAAAATTTTTGAGTCATTTTTGGAGGGAAATAATACGAGACACAAAGGCCCAACTCAAGCTCAAGAATGTGATGGGCTCAAATTACCACAAGGCCTAATAACGAGGTCAAAGGCTAGGCAAATGCGTATGAAACTAAATGGAACCGTTCAAGACTTCATTAGTGATACGAGTCACAAAGGCCCAATTCAAGCTCAAGGACGTGATGGGCTCAAATTACCACAAGGCCCAATAACAAGGTCAAAGGCCAGGCAAATCCGTATGAAACTAAATGGAATCATTCAAGACTTCATTAGCAAGGCCTTAGATGTGTATACAAAGGAAAAAGAAAATCAAGATTCACTTTCTTGTTTTCAAGAAAATCAAGAAACCGAATCTTGGTCCAATTTTGCTGTTTTGAGCGATTTCAAGAATCAAGAAAATCAAGATTTCAAATCTTGGAAATCTTGGTCCAAGAAACCAAATCTTGTAGCTAAGGCGCATGGATCTCAATTACAAGCATCAACGAACCAATTTCGGGAGAGAACGGATCACAAGCCCAAGTTCTTGAAGACACGGCCCAATAAGATGTTCCAAGCCCAATCAAGAAGTTCAAACTAGACTTAGTTGAAAATCAGGCCATATTGTCAGAGTAGCCCAATTTGTTAAGTTTTAATTCTTTAAATACTTAGTTTAAAATTTTGACTTTATAAATTAATTTCTATGTAAACATTCAGTCCAAGAGGCCCATTTAAAGGCTTTGGTCGAATTTTCCTTTAAAAGTCAAACAATTAGGTTTTTTCTTAGTTTTCCTAATAGGGTTAGGAAAGTAGTAGTAGTAGGCCTATATATGTAAGGCCTGGCCAGCCACCCGCACACACAACACATTGAAATTAGATTTTTTTATTGAGTGAAAAATTCTCTTTGAGTTTTCTCCAAGAATTCTCTCTTGAGTTAGTTTTAGAAGTAGTTTTAACAATCTTTTTGATTGTGGGAGCCATCTTCAGCCTTCTTCATGCCGTTGTTCTACATCGGAGGGGAGATTCGAGCCATTTGAAAGGAGTTGTGAAATCTTTCTTGATTTCAAGGCTTCTTAGGACTTTATTAATCTTTCTTGCTGTTCTTTATTCTTTAGTTGTTTCTGTTTATGCCGATTGGTTGATTAACTTGATTTAATTTCTCTTGTTGCGTTTTCAGCCATTCCAATCTTCAAGAATCTGTTCGACACCATTCTTGGCATTAAAGAAACGTCCCTTAGTCATACTCTTTAATAGATCTTGCTGCCCAAGCCTCCTAATTTTGATTCAATTCAGTTTGCTGGGTTTTGAGTTTATTTCTCTGTTTTGTGTTCTCCTTTGCAGATTCGGCTTGGGGGAGTCTTTTCTTGAAACTAAATTTTTGTTTCTTTGTTTCTTTGTTTCCAATCAACACTATTAATAAATGTTTCGGTTCTTGGCGATTCTTTATTGTTTTGGGTGTTTCATTTCAGATCTATTGATTCTAAGTTTAATTTTCTGTTTTGTTTTAGATCCAAGCGTCTAGCATTTTCGTAGGAGTTTTACGTGACTTGACAACTTGATCTTGGTCCGCGTGCGATCCTCTATCAGGAAAGCTCAGAACTAAGTTACTGTTTTCAACCAGTTACCACCCCCAAATAGATTGCCAAATAGAAGTAGTCAATCTTGTGCTATCTACTTTATTGCGAGACATTATTCGAAAAAATCTAAAGTCATGGGAGGAGTGCTTACCGCATATCGAATTTGCATATAATCGATCCGTTCACTCGGCAACTAAATACTCCCCTTTTGAAATAGTTTATGGATTTAATCCCTTGGCTCCTTTAGATCTGGTTCCGTTACCAAACGATCAACTTATTCATGCAGATGCTAGGAAAAAGGCCGAGTATGTAAAGGGAGTTACATCAGAAAGTTCGACCCAACATTGAAGCAAGGACCGAAAGTTATACTCGAAAGGCGAATAAGGGTCAAAAAAGAGTTGTCTTCGAACCTGGCGATTAGGTTGGGTTCACATGAGAAAGGAACGGTTTCCAGCTCAACATAGGTTAAAGCTATTACCGCGTAGTGATGGACCCTTTCAAGTATTAGAATGGATCAATGAGAATTCCTATCGACTTGACCTACCTGGTGAATATAACTTAAGTGCTAGTTTTAATGTGTCTGACTTATCCCTTTTAGATGCAGATTCCGATTTGAGGGCAAATCACTTTGAAGAGGGGGAGGATCATACGGCCATGCCCCAAGTCACAACTAGCTCGAACAAGGAACCTTTGGAACAACCCCAAGGTCCTATCACCCGATCACAAGCCAATCATTTCAAAGAGGCTGTTTCAGCTTTAGTGGATAAAGTTTGGGGCGAGACCTTAGTTGGACACATCGAAGAAGCTTGGGCCAATTCTATGAGCTCTCCGTGCAATTTGTTGCAAGCTGAACTAAGCTCCATTTCAGCTCAACGAGTGTGAATTAGCTCAAGTTTAGCTCGTTTTAATTTATGCAATACTATAGCTGCTGGAAAAATTATAAGAGTTAGTTTAGTTAAATATTGCTTTATTAATTTCTTAGTGAATTTAATTCAATTAAAAGCTAGACACATTAAATTAATTAATCTTAAATATGTCCTTAGTTAATACTTATTAAATTTGTCCTAAATTAAGACATGAAATTAATTTGTTTTGTTCAGCCACAATTAATTGTTTTAATTTGTCAGGTACATTTTAATTTGACAAGGTGCAGTCGAATTTATTGAGTTAATTTATTATGTCTTGCTAATTGTTTTTAATGTGAATCCTCATTAATCAACTACATGAATCATTTTTAGGTACATTCTATTGGACGTGATAGAGGGTTGCGCGCGGACCAAGATTGAGTTGTCAAGTCACGAGAAAAGTCCTACGAAAACTATCGACACTTAGATCTGAAACGAAAATAGAAAACAGAAAATTAAACTTAAAAGACCAAGAAAACCAAGTTGAAATAGAATGATACATGGGCGGCAAGAAAGGATGAATAAAGAACGTTTCTTGATGCCAAAGAATGTTGCAAAATAGATCCTTGAAGCTTGGAATGGCTGGAAACGCAACAAGAACAATTAAACCAAGTTAATCAACAATTCAACACAAACAAAAATAATTAAAAAAGAACAAACAGCAAAAAAGATGGATAAAGTCCTAAGAAGCCTTGAAATCAAGAAAGATTTCACAACTCCCTTAAAATGGCTCTAATCTTCCCTCTAATGTAAAAACACGGCAAGAAGAATGTTGAAGATGGCTCCTACAATCAAAAAGATTGTTAAAACTACTTCTAAAGAAAACTCAAAAGAGAATTCTTGGAGAAACTCAAAGAGAGTTTTCACTCTACAAAAAAAATCTGAATTCAATGTATCATCAATGTAATTGTGTATAAGGTGGCCAGCCAAGCCTTGTTATAGGCCTTCTATCTATTTTCCTAACCCTATTAGGAAAACTAAAAAAAACCTAATTATTAACTTCAAGAGAAATTCGACCAAGGCTTTTAATGGGCTTCTTGGGCTGAATTTTTTTACATAGGAATTTAATCATAAAGTCTAAAATATTAAACTAAGTATTTAAAGAATTAAAACTTAACAAATTGGGACACTTTGACAATTTGGCCTGATTTTCAACTAAGTCTAGTTTGAACTTCTTGATTGGGCTTGGAACATCTTATTGGGTCGTGTCTTCAAGAACTTCAGCTTGTGATCCGTTCTCTCCCGAAATTGGTTCATTGATGCTCGTAACTAAGATCCAATGCGCCTTAGCTGCAAGATTCGGTTTCTTGGACCAAGATTTCCAAGATTTGAAATCTTGATTTTCTTGATTCTTGGAATCGCTCAAAATAGCAAAATTGGACCAAGATTCGGTTTCTTGATTTTCTTGAAAATAAGAAATTGAATCTTGATTTTATTTTTCCTTTGTATACGCATCTAAGGCCTTGCTAATAACTTCTTGAATGATTCCATTTAGTTTCACACGTATTTGCCTGGCCTTTGACCTCGTTATTAGGCCTTGTGGTAATTTGAGCCCATTATATCCTTGAGCTTGAATTGGGCATTCCTCAAAAAGATTCGTCCTCAGATCTGAAAAATCAAATGGAGATAAGTCAGCCACATTGAAAGTAGAACTTACATTGTACTCACCGGGTAGGTCAATTTTGTATGCATTATCATTGATCCGCTCGAGTACTTGGAAAGGCCCATCGCGTCTTGATCCAACTTGGTCTTTAGTTTTTTAGAAAATCGTTCTTTCCTCATATGGACCCAAACCCAATCTCTGGGTTCAAAGACAACCCATTTGCGCCCCTTATTTATTTTGTTGGTGTTGATGTCATTTGTTTTGGCTATTCGTTTCCTAGCCTTCTCGTATAAGGATTTCACCAACTCAGCTTTCTGTTTGCCATCTAAATTAACAATATGTTCTAGTGGTAATGGCGCAAGATCAAGTACTATTAGTGGGTTAAAACCATAAACAAGTTCAAATGGTGAATAGCCAGTTGTAGAATGAATAGATCTATTATATGCAAATTCAACAAATGGAAAACATTTTTCCCAATTTTTAATGATCTTTCCCACAATAGATTGTAATAAGGCTCCTAAAATTTGATTGACTACCTCAGTTTGGCCATCGGTTTAGGGGTGACATGTAGTTGAATACAGTAATTTCATAGCAAGGTTACCCCACAATACCTTCCAAAAGTGGCTAAGGAATTTGACATCTCTTTCAGAAACAATTATTTTAGGGATGTCATGAAGTCTTACCACATCTTTAAAAAATAAGTCTGCCACATGTGTAGCATCATCTATTTTGTGACAAGGAATAAAATGTGCCATCTTGGAAAACCTGTCAACAA
The DNA here is from genome assembly GCF_025698545.1 of Gossypium raimondii. Taxonomy (NCBI): domain Eukaryota; kingdom Viridiplantae; phylum Streptophyta; class Magnoliopsida; order Malvales; family Malvaceae; genus Gossypium; species Gossypium raimondii. The sequence continues at coordinate 30,059,497 of NC_068567.1, read as the reverse complement.
CAACAAATATACTATATCTTCTTTTCTTAGTTCGTGGCAAACCTAGAATAAAATCCATGGAGAAGTCTACCCATGGTGAAGTAGGAATCGGCAAAGGAGTGAAAAGGCCGTGAGGCATTACCTTAGATTTTGCTTGTTTACAAGTGATGCACTTAGAACATACCTTTTCGACATCCTTCTTCATATGTGGCCAATGGAAGTGTTCTATCCCACGTAAAGGTGATAAACCTTTAGGGGCCTCACTAAAGACATCCTCATAATCCTGCAAAAGACATTCAAACACACTAGGCAAATTTTCATTAATGTTAGATAGAGATAAATAGTTTTGCCTAAACCTCACAAGGATACAAGGCTGTTTATTGAGTAGGGCTCTCCGCACATCTTTTTTTGTTGCAATTAAAATTTTCACTCTAGTTTTACCACTTGAAGATTCACTCACCTTTGGGCCATTTAAATTTTGTCTTTTTTCACTACTAGCCTCTTTTCTCTCTGTCTTTTTTATTTGTCCTTTCTCCCCCACCCCCTCACAAAATTTCATCATTTTTAATTGATCTTTATATACATCATTGGGATTTAAAGGAGCAAAAGTGAATTTTCGGCCTTTAAACACAAGAGAGTATCTATTGAGCTTGCCTTGGTGTGTAACATCACGATCAAATTGCCAAGGCCGTCCAAGGAGCAAGTGTGTCGCATGCATTGGGACCACATCACACCATACCTCATCCTCGTAATTCCAGAGCTTAAAAGTGATTAAGGCCTGTTTTGTAACTTTAACTTCCGAGCATTCATTAAGCCACTGAAGGTGATACGGCTTAGGGTGCTCGGTACAAGGTAACTTTAAGGAGTCCACCAAATAACTGCTAACTAGATTCGAACAACTCCCACTATCAATAATAAGTGAACATAAGTTACCTTTTATAAAACACCTAGAATGGAAGATATTGGTCCTTTGGCTATCAAAATCGTCTCTCATTTGGATGTTAAGGGTGCGGCGGAGTACAAGGCATTTATCATGGACATCATTATGGTCATTATTCTCATCATCGACTTGACCAATTCTATGCATCATATTTTTTTTCTTTTGGAATACCTGCAAAACAAACACTTAACACACCGAAAAAAATTAACAAACCTCACCGTTAATCACTCAAAAAGGAAAATCAAATTCTCAAAGAGGTAGAATTCAGTCTTGTGAGTTCTTTAGTAGAGTCTATATCAATCAATTAGAAAGTGTATGACCCCGTAACTACCAAATAATCCTAATTGCACTAGGAGTCCAAAAAGTGACGAGACACCAATTGATTTGTGTTGCACCCATGAAGAATTGTACACACTTTTAAATCCTACTAACACAAGAAACAAGAAGGTGTTAGATAATATAAAGGAAGAATAAAAGCAAAACAAATGAAAACCTACAGCTAAGAATCAATAAAAATTGTTGATACTCGAAAACTCGAAAAAACTGTAGAGTAACTTGACAACTTCGTTCGAGGTGTTCCTGATCTCCAAAAATCACAAAATTTAAATTGGAATGTCCCAAAATATTGTATATTTGATCTAGAAAGTTTCGGCACTAAACTCGACCCACTGAATATTTTTTTTAATTTTTGTTTGATTTCATATTTTTCAATTTTTTTGACTTTTTCTACTGATTTTTTTGCGGCAAATATTATTTAATATTCTATCACAGTGCCACAAATATGCATATAAAATTTTAGACCAATCGAAAACGTTTACCCACTCAAATGAATTTTTTTCCAAAAATTTTTCAGGGTAAAAAACTGCTATTTACTGTTTTTAAAAGGAGATCAGTTTAGAAATCAACCAAGAACACCCAAAATGCCCAAAATTTGATACCAAATGATAGAAGGTTGTCCGCGGACCAAGATCGAGTTGTCAAGTCACAGGAAAAGTCCTACGAAAACTATCGACACTTACATCTGAAACGAAAACAGAAAATTAAACTTAAAAGACCAAGAAAACCAAGTTGAAATAGAATGATGCTTGGGCGGCAAGAAAGGATGAATAAAGAACGTTTCTTGATGACAAAGAATGTTGCAAAATAGATCCTTGAAGCTTGGAATGGCTAGAAACGCAACAAGAACAATTAAACCAAGTTAATCAACAATTCGACACAAACAAAAATAATTAAAAAAGAACAAACAGCAAAAAAGATGGATAAAGTCCTAAGAAGCCTTGAAATCAAGAAAGATTTCACAACTTCCTTTAAACGACTCTAATCTTTCCTCCAATGTAAAAACACTGCAAGAAGAAGGTTGAAGATGGCTCCCACAATCAAAAAGATTGTTAAAACTACTTCTAAAGAAAACTCAAGAGAGAATTCTTGGAGAAACTCAAAGAGAGTTTTCACTCCACAAAAAAAATCTGAATTCAATGTATCATCAATGTAATTGTGTATAAGGTGGCCAGCCAAGCCTTGTTATAGGCCTTCTATCTATTTTCCTAACCCTATTAGGAAAACTAAAAAAAACCTAATTATTAACTTCAAGGGAAATTCGGCCAAGGCTTTTAATGGGCTTCTTGGGCTGAATTTTTTTACATAGGAATTTAATCATAAAGTCTAAAAAATTAAACTAAGTATTTAAAGAATTAAAACTTAACAAATTGGGCCACTTTGACAATTTGGCCTGATTTTCAACTAAGTCTAGTTTGAACTTCTTAATTGGGCTTGGAACATCTTATTGGGCCGTGTCTTTAAGAACTTGGGCTTGTGATCCGTTCTCTCCCAAAATTGGTTCGTTGATGCTCGTAATTGAGATCCAATGCGCCTTAGCTGCAAGATTCGGTTTCTTGGACCAAGATTTCCTAGATTTGAAATCTTGATTTTCTTGATTCTTGAAATCGCTCAAAACAATAAAATAGAGGCAAGATTCGGTTTCTTGATTTTCTTGAAAACAAGAAAGTGAATCTTGATTTTCTTTTTCCTTTGTATACGTATCTAAGGCCTTGCTAATAAAGTCTTGAATGATTCCATTTAGTTTCATACGCATTTGCCTGGCCTTTGACCTCGTTATTGGGGCTTGTGGTAATTTGAGCCCATCACGTCCTTGAGCTTGAATTGGGATTTTGTGACTCATATCAGGACGGCACCATGCTCGGAACACATTTAAATTGGTGTGCTGATGGTTGATTATTCTAGGTGACTATTCGGCCAAGGGAGCTGTTGTTTCCTACTCCAAAGTTGCCCATTTATTTCTTTCACATTGCTGGATACATCTTGGTTGTTCGGTTCATAGTGTTCACACTCAAGGACTCTTCAAAGCTGAGTTTTCACACCTAAAATGATTGCTCATTGCCTACTTAATTTCTGGTAATTTTTTAGCTAAAGTTGCAAATTGAATGAGCTTATTTAAGCTTATTGGCCGAACCTACCTGCTACATGCACCATCCAAGTTGTCCAATATTCATCTTTCCATCTAGAAGCTGTCCATTGGAGCTCACATTCAGCTTAATCTAGCTAGTCTAATTAATTGGATTCATTTGCTTGATTCCTAAGGCTGTATGTGACTATTCGGCTAGCTTTAGCTTTGCCTATAAATAGTTATTTCATTTTTGTAAAAGAACTTTTGGGCATATTGTTAATGAATTGCTGCCAAATTTGTGAGTCATTTTCTCTCAAATTTTGTTCGAGACCCGTAAGACTTATCTAGCTCCTACTGGCATCTTCCCGAGTCTTTTTCTGAACTTATCACTCTCTAAACTCGAGTGTGGCGTTCATCCTAATACCTTTGGTTCATACTTTCCTAAGTATCGAGTCAAGGTTCTCAAATTACGAAATCAACTCTTTTAGGTCCTTTAAGTTTCAGGTCAACACTCCTCTTTAGTGTTGGTTCATTCTTGACCTTTTTGAGCCAATTTGGTCTATTTCGTATTAAAACATACCATTTCATACATACACCAAAACCATTCCATTCTAAAACCTAAACCATATTCAACCAAATTTAAACCACATTCCTTCGATCCTAATCTTACACATTATTCCTTTCTTATATACGAATCAACCTTCTTTCCGTAAACTCGAACTTAGCCTATTTTCTTTTAAATTCTAAAGAACAAAGCATATTTCTTCGATTATCGATCGGGCAACTAAACGACTCAGATTCATCTACTAAACCGAGATTGTATCGATGTGAATGGTCAGTTTTGAAATCATAGTGTGAACATTGTAGAACCGGATAGACATGGTGTGAACAGCAAGTCTGGAAAGAATGGTGTTGTTTTAGGGAGAGGATCGAACAAACTTTAATTCATTATTGGGAAGACGAATAAACAAAAGCCACATTGATGGCATCTTAGGCGCACGAACAACCCTTATGATGTGTTCATGGGAAAAATCGGCTGGACTCCTTTAATGCATGTGCTCTCCACGAAAAAGGTGCTTGGAGAAAGGCAATCAGCAGCCTCGTCCTAAATACAAGTCAAAGTGCATGCTTCTCCATTAATTATCGTACATTAAATAGGCACATGGAAGAAAAAGGACACCAGCAGCTCCTTTAATGTCATCCAAGGGAGGATGTACCTGCATGAATTGAATCAGCAAATTAAATCTATGTTGGTCACATTAAATTTCGTAGCAAAGAACTTAATTAAACCTGCACATTAAATTGTTCTTTAAATTTCGTTGGACTAGGACATATTAAATCAACAACAAGACACATTAATTAGATGTAATAATATAGACACATTTATGCTATGTAATAACTAGGACATATTAAAAAACATGCAATAGGCTTAGAAAAATTAATAACATGCAATAGCTATGACATATTAAAGCATGCAATGAAACACATTTAACACAAAAATTAATATGTCCAGATTTTTAACAAATTAATTAACTTAAATTAATTAACTAATTTAACTAGCAGCAATTTATTTATTCCAGCATATTAACGCAAGCTAAAAAAAATAAGCTAAAGATGAGCTTCTCGAGCTATGTTTGAGCTGATTAAGCTTGAAAGGATGGCGAGCCTCGTGTTGTAAGCTAAACCATCGGCATTCCTGGCCGGGATCGTATCAAAATGAAAAGCAACTTGTATGTATAAGAGTATTAATGGTGTTCTTATGTTTTATAAGCAGTGGTTATTGTGGTTTCATGATGGAAGTTTGAATCTGGAGTTCAATCTACTTTGCGTGGGTGTCAGATGAGTTATACACTGACTCTTGCATGTATATAATTCATATTGTGAATCATCTATAGAAAAATTATTTAACTATGGATCTGAAGCATGAAGAGTATATGATAATTGGTGTATGAATATTGGAACATTGAAGTATGGCTAAGTATGTATATGTCTGAAATGTATGTTATGAGATGTTTGTTTTGTTTGGGTGTATGTTAGTGAAGTAAAAGGTTGATCTTAGATTGTGTTAATGCATGAAGAGTTTGTCAAAAGAGTTCATGTCTGTTCATCGTGGTGGTGTCTAATGGAGTTCATCGGGATTGGAAACACGAATTTTAATATGAAATTTGAAGGAAAAATACATGGCCATGACGTCCTTTGAAAAGAATACCCTATGTGGTGAAACGACGGAAATGTGCAAGTGTACAAAATCATATCAAGTAATAAAGTGACAAGAATGTCGAGTTATCATACCCACAGGGATTGTGAAAGAGAATATATATGAAATGCAACTTTAAACAATTTGGTGAAGGAAAAATATGTTGATTTGAAGAAGTGTTTATAAAAACTAAAAATTAACTAAGTAAATTAACAAAGTAAAATAAAAAGTAAAATGTTCCAATGGCACGATTTCCAAAAGACAAGTTTTAATCAATTTGGCATAAATGTATTAGATCAATCTTATTCATTAACTTAGAATAATTAAAGTTGTGCTCATGTTGTTACGAATAATTTCACATCAACTCGATAAATTGCTAACTAATGCACATACTTACCTATTAAAACTCATTAATCTCTTGAACATATTTATATGTCAATGTACACAATTAATCAAATTTTAATAAGCAAGTATACGATTAAGTGAGGTAACAATATATTGTTGTAACGAAACAATTTAATCACAATAATCTTACAAGTCATGCAAGGCAAGTCATGCAAGGCTAATGTACTATTTAATAGCGTTGCTAATTTAACCTTCAACTACCTTAGAAGATCAAACATGCATCAATTAAATATTGTGTCAATTAATTAAAATTTCAATCTGGTTAATAATTAATTCAATTGCCACCTTACAATTAAAATGTAAGCATAATGTAGGCATGATTTTATTTAATTGAACAATCTACCAAGACCTGATAACAACATAAACACATCTTTAATAATCTAAATGGACAGAAAGCAATTAATCTAACATGAAAGAAATTTAAGTCATTTTAATTAATTGAAGAAAAACAACACCTATATTCATGTTCATGATTAAAAACAAAAACTATCACAAAGATTAGGAGAAGGGAACTAGAAGAACAAATCTCGGTGGTTTTCTGAAGCCAAACTAGTGCGCTCCTCTCCTCTCTGCTCGTTCTACTGATACAAGGCCTTCATGTAACACCCCGAATTTTGGGCCTAGAAGAAATAGGTTTTAAACAAGGGTGCAGTTAGGAGACTGCACATAAATATTTAGTTGTGCAAGGAAGTGACATAAATGAATCTCTGCTTTAGTGGTTAAGTGATTTAGGAGTGTTTGGAAGTGTTTGAGAAGCCTAGGTTCAAGTCTTGGCTTCTGCAAAATTTTTAGTTTTGTTATTAAAGGAATCTGGACATTGGCAGATAGGCCTTTTAAATAATAATGTTTGTTATATGACACAAAAAGAGCTTGTGGTCTAGTGGCAGGGTGGCGTGTTGTGTAACTGTGAGGTCTAAGGTTCAAGTCCTGGATTGCGCAATGGAGTATTTATTTTGCTGCTTGAGCTATGTAGGTAGTGGAGTTGGACTGAAACACAGCTAAGGGGAGTTTGAATGGAATTTGAAAAGAGTTGTTGGGGGAGTTGAGAAGAAATTGGTTGAGTGATTCAAGGAAGGATAAGGGAGAGATTTTAGGAGAAAATCAAGAGAAGTGAGGGGAGAGGAGAGGTGTGCCGAAATTGGACTTTGTACCCAGGAAATTTTGGCCAGAGAGGATTTTCCTCATTTTTGGTATACTTTCATTTCGATTTTGTGAGGAGTTTTCACTCTTTTTGTTTGAAGGCCGACGTGGTAAGGGGTTTTTACTTTTTCTTCTGTCTAATTCTTTTTGGTGTTGGCAACCTCTCTTTGGCCGAATAGTGCCTTTCTCAATTGTCTCTTTTTCTTTCTTTAAAGGGTAACTCTAATGGTGGCTAATCTATCTTCTCTCCTTTTTCATCTCTTCTTTCTTTACCCTCTACCAAAACCTCTTCGTCCCCTAAACCATTCTCCTCCCTTCTTGTTGATTTGCTATTCTTTTTCTACCCTCTTTGTGCCGACTTTTTCCTTGCTCTCTACCGATTTTGTATACCATTCTTATTCTACGGTTTTATACTTTCGGTAAGTTGGTGTTCGTTTTGATTTAAATTGTTCTAATAGATAATTGATATTAGGGGTTTCAATCGGATTGCAGGTAATAACCCCGAAATCTAGTGACTAACATTGTTCCGGTGAGTGAAGTGCTTAGCGATTCGATGCTGCGAGGGACTCGGAGGTGGCCACACAACTGTTGCTGTTTTACATTTGCTTTCGTTTAAATTTAAAGTTTGTGTTGGGTTTGGTTTATGTAAAAAGGCCATTTATGTTTGTTAAAATTTTAATTGGGCTTTTGCTTACATATTTTATACTGCTAGTTAGGTGAAAACGAATTTTCAAAATAATTATTGTTTTCAAAGACACGAACTTCAAACGTTAGAGTTTTCAAATGCTTCCGTGTTTAAATCAACTTAATATAACAATAGTAGTTAATAAGGCAAACATTTGGTTAGGAGTTCTGTTAAACATTAATAAAAAGGTTACCAAACTTAAGAAACGAGTTTTATCAACAAGTCTAAATTTTCAAAAGACACTTCGATGTGACACTCTAGATTTGACCATAACTCCTAGGCCTAGTTTGGGGTGTTACACTTCATGAACACTCAATTGATGCTACTCCAAGTGGTGTGCAAGCTCTTTTTCAAGAGGGGAATTCGGCAAGGAAAGAAAGGAATTTAAAGGCAACAAAGAAAAGTGAAAGAGAGAAAGTGAGTGAGAGAGATGTGTGAATTGAGGGATGATTTTTGAGAAAGTGAAGGGGGTATTTACAAGTGGAGATGGCAGCTAAAATTAGCTAAAAATAGTCGCCAATCCCCCTTCCTATGGCTGGCCATGCTAGGTGGTAGGTTTGATTGTTTAAAACTTACTATTTTTAGCTTGTGGCTAAAAATAGAAGGCATGAAAAGAGGAGGGGTTTGAATGGAATTAAAGGCAAGTTCAAAGGTTGATTTGCAATGATAAAAATCATCTAAGATAGTTGATTGGGTTAGGTATATGGACGGTTTTGGGCTACCCAATTCCTTGCTGAGTCAATCCTCTTCACTCATCATAATTGGGCTTGTAATTAATTTTAACTCAATTTGTGTTGGATTAAAATTAATTATAAAATATGTCTAATAATTATTTTTGGATTGTCCCTTGTCTAAAAAAAAATAATCAGTCATGCTCTTGGGTCACTTGGTACAAAAATTGCCTTTGTGATTCAAGCTTATCAAGGTGCCTACCAAGCCAATTTTCAGTCAATCAATTGGATCAAGTGAGATGTGGAGTAAATGCCTATTTGAATGATTTCCTCATGTCTTTTGAATTGACTTCTAAACATACACTGTTGCCGAACATGGAGAGTCAATTTGAAAAAGTAAGACTCAACTCTTATTTAGCATCCGGCCATCAACCATCTGTTCTTGAATCGAAAAGGATTGGTTCATCTTTAGCTTAACAATTTCTTAATCCTTTACTCTTTGATGATGATGTCTTTCCTTGTCAAGTGGTGACTTTCTTTCAGGTCTACGTGGGACCATTCACCCTATTCGTCCAAGAAGAGCCACGTAAGAAGAAATATTTTCAAGTGAACAAACGGCTTGAATTGAGGACAAGTCATTTTGAAGAAAGGGGAATGATGTAAGCACGCCCGAGAGCTTAATGAATTCGAGCCAAGACCCCATTGAGCTTCCTAAAGTTCCAATGACTCGAGCTCGAGCTAGGCAATTCCAAGAAGCTGTCTCAGCTTTAATCACTCAATTTTGGGAAGAGTACAAGCTCGATGTTAATGGAGAAATTCGGGCCAGCTCCTTAAAGACTCTTTGCACCTTAGTGCAAGATGAACTTAGCTCATTGCTAGCTTCCCGAGCTCCACTCAGCTCAAATCAGCTCACTTGAGCTTATTTTAGCTCGTTTGAGCTCAATTTAGCTTACTTTCAGCTCGTCTCTTTTATCATTTAAATAAATTAAGTATTAGTTTTAATTTATTCAATTTGATATAGCTCATGACCGAATTCCCTAGCTCAAATCAGTTTATTAATTATTTTCACATGTTTTAGCTAGTTGAACTTAATATACTAGCTAGTCCATAATTAATTCTTTTTAATTTATCTTAGTATGTTAATTAATTTGTGGTGCAAAGTATGGAAGGGTGCATGCACAATTGAGGTTCAATGGATGGCATTTAAAGGAGCACATGTATTTGGGACGTTCATGCAAAAGGGAGCTGCTGAATGTTCATGCATTTGAAGATTCATGGATCGTATTTACGGAGGAACATGCATTGGGACGTTTTCATGCATCATTCATGCATATTCAAGATGATCATCAAGTATTCAAGGCACATTAAAGCTTCATTCGGCCAAGGGAGAGGTAGGAGCATTAAAAGGCTACATATTCATGGAATTATGGCTATTTTTCAAGGCTAAGTATGCATGAATGCTTCTAGTGAAGCAACATGATGGTTTGGCCAATTCATGCACCCTCTTCAAGCATGAATCAAATTTTAAAGTTGTAGTGTGAACATTTTTATTATTGTGTGAACACATAATGCTGAATTTGAGTAGTCATCTTTGTGTCTATAAATAGCTTTCTTGTAAACATTTGAAGGGACTTTTGCCAATTTGTTAAATGAAACTTTGTTTCTGTGAGGTTAACTTCCTTTCCAATTTTGTACGAGTCTCAAGTGACTTATCTAGCGTGCTAGTGGCGTCATCTCGAACTTGTTTCTGAACTTATCACCAATCATTGGTATGGCGTTCTCCTATCCATCTACCAACCATCTTCCACCTTAAGCCATATAAGATTTGGGGCGATACTTGTTATAGTATCAAATTTTTCTTGACGCTTGGCCCTTTCACTCATCTCCATCACTTACCTTATCTATCCTACTTCCTTATTAAACCGAGCCCATCCAAATTTATTCCATCTAAAATCCAACTATCTTTCAGCCACCTCGAACTTATTTCGATATATATTTCCATACTTAAACCAAAATTTCATCCATTTACGAAACCAAACGATATTTCCTCGACGACGATCGGGCAAATTAGATCGACTCAACAATCAATGTCGAGCCGGATCACATCACATAACTTTCAATATTAAGCTTCGGATTAAAATCTGATTTTGCATTTATTCTTTAGGGACCCTATACTTTCTACCAACATTTTATAACAATTTTGAAATTTATGCAATTTGGTTCCTAATGTACGAAACTAACAATTAAGCTTTACAATTTAGTCTTTTTCATAATCTAAGCTTAATTTTTAATAATGTCACACCAATTTCATTCAATTCTTAACAATGGAAGCTTTCAAAAACTTTAATAATTTTACAAGTTACTACATGGGCTAGCTAAATCAAGCTCCCATAACCGCCAATATATAAAAATTATTGAAAACTGGCTAGGGACTTACTTGGAATTAGGAGTCGAATGCTTTAAGCTTCCAAAAATGGTGTTTTTCTCTTAGGTTTTCTACTTTGGCCAATTGGAGAAGCTGAATTATCATCTTTCCTTCCTCTAAGTTCCCTTTTATATGAATAATTAAGCTTTACTTAATCTAATTTAACCTTTAATTATCATTTCTTATAGTTTTAACTAAAATTAATTAGTTGAATCACCTATTATCAATATCGTCCACTAACATGTTTTTAATAATGGTTTATTAACCATTTTGGCCATTTGGAAAATATCAATTTAAGTCCTTTAGCCTTTCCCTAATTACAAATCTACAACAATTAAACTTTTATAATTTAGCCCCTAAGCCTTAGTTACTCACAATCTCAACTAAATTGCTTAACCAAATTTCAATTCATCTATAAACTAACTTCGTGAATATCCTTGTTTAATATTTATAGACTCAATTTACGAAAATGATGTCCCAAAACAACATTTCCTGATACCATTGGAAACCGGTTGTTACGCTTTCTCTCACTAGCTTCAACTTTTTCTCTCAAGACTAATGAAACCCTAAGCTTGAATGATGAGAATGATGGAGGAAGTGAGCTTAAAACCAAGTTTTCTACAATATTTTACAAAAAATCAAAGTATTTTGGGAAATTTTGGTTTGAATCAAGAAAAAAATAAAAAAAGATGTGAAGAGAAAGTTTTCTCTTCTTCACAAGGAGCAAACGGTCGCAAAGGGCTTTAGGGGAAAGAAGATGAAAAGATTTGTCATATTTTTCTTTTTTATTTATTTAAAACCCAAGTCAAAGGTCAATAACAATAATATTACATGTGTGGTCCACATAATTTCACCCATAAAATATTCTAATGGCTCATATAAGATTCCAATTCTAAAATATATCGAATTTAATAGTTCAAATATAATTTCAAGGCAAAACGACCAAATTACCCCATATTAATTGCATTTTAGTCCTTTTTGCCTCATCGCTATTCTTTATTCCATTCAAGGCACCTAATTCTTCAAAATTCAATTAATTTATACTTTTCAATCATAATTATTAATTACCCATGTGTAAACTTGCATTTAGTACCTTTCTCGGTATAAATGGAAAATTTATAATTTTGTCCTTGGACTCTCGTTTTCAATCAGTTTAGTCTCAAAAATCCTTTTTCTTGCACTCATATACTATTTTGATAATATAACACTTGATCAATGATTTTTCAACTCTTCTATTTATCGATGGCAAATTTTTATTATAGGTCCTTGTACTTTTCAAGTTTTCCATTTTAGTCTTCGAAGTGAATCCCTTACTGTGTTAAGTGAGCTCATGACTAGGCTATGCAAATTCAAGTATTTTAATATCACCAACATCCCAAAATAACAGTTTAAATCAGCAAATTCAGAACAAATTACAGAGGAAGAAATCTGGGTTTAGAATACAAATTCCCCCCACTTAGCAAATGGTGTGCGTTTTCACCTAAGCTCCCAATAGCTCAAATTACCCTCCTTGTCACAAAGAGACCTTTGTTGAAGCTCCACATTTGCAATCAACCATACCTTTTTCTTTTATACTTGGGTCCTCTTCTAAGGCAAAAGTCGGTAGCCAATGATTGCTTCTTCCCTAATTTTAAGGTGGATATTTTCCATTACACGTGCATGTGGGAAGCTACTACTGAATGCTCTAATTGATGACTGGGTATTTTTTGTTTTCTTCCTCAGAATTGCCATACAATCTTTCATAGTGCTTTGACAAATCTTCATCCTTTATTATCTTTCTTCCTCAAACCTGTCATTCAACCACCACAAAACCTTTCCACCAACAATTAAAAGTATAGATTTACCAAAGTAATCACCATCCCAAGTCTTTACATACAATGCTCGATTAACTAAAAATAATCATGCAATTACCTAAAATGTAACTAATTTACTTAAGTACAAGCAGTTAACTAAGTCTAAAAGTGTGAATTATAACTCTTTTCAAGAGTTATCAAGAGCTTAGCTAGCTTCTGAAGAGAATAATCAGTGCAGACAGGAATGAAATGGGCAAACTTCATTAATCTATCCACTATGACCCAAATTGTACCTTTCTTAGTAGGTGTCAAAGGCAACCCACTAATAAAGTCCATTGTCACTCTCCCCTATTTTCACTGTAGAATTCGAATCAGTTGGAGTAACCCCTATGAAATTTGATCCTCAGCTTTTACTTGTTGGCAAGTCAAACATTTTGACACCAACTCCGTTACTTCCCATTTAAGACCCGACCACCAATACACTTCTCTTAGACCACGATACATTTTAGTACTACTAGGATGCATAACATAAGAGATACTATGTGCTTCCTGAAGTATAGGATGTCTTAAACTCTGATCATTAGGTACAAAATATATGCCTTTAAAGTACAAAATTCCATTAGAATTGATCCCAAAATCCTCAGTCAACCCATCCTCAACCTGTTTAGACCGAGTTGCTAAAGATTTATCCAAAATCTACTTATCTTTGATATCCTATACCAAACAGGTTTTACTTGCGACTCGGTTAGGATATCCCCATCACTCTAACGAGCAAACATAGCCCTCAAGTCAGACATTGTCCTTATGCTCAAAGCATTGACCACTATATTAGCTTTCTTAGGGTGATACTCGATCACACAATCGTAGTCTTTCAACAATTCAATCCATCTACATTGTCTCAAGTTAAGTTCCTTCTGCATAAGGAGATATTTGAGACTTTTGTGATCAATGTAAATAATACAATTCTCACCATATAAGTAGTGTCTCTAGATTTTAAGAGTAAAAACAACAGCTACCAATTCCAAATCATATGAAGGATAATTGCATTCATGTGGAGTAAGCTGTCTTGAAGCATAAGCTACTACTTTACCATCTTGGATTAGCACACAACCAAGCCCAACATGCAATGCATCGCTATACACAACATATTCTTTACCAGATTTTGGCTGAATTAGGACAAGAGCTTCTGTCAGCACAAACATTAATTTCTCAAAACTAGTTTGCTGCTCATCTCCCCAGTTAAACAAAGTGTTCTTCCTTAACAGCTTAGTCCATGGGGATGCTATTAAGGAAAAACCCTTAACAAACCTTCGATAATACCCAGTGAGACCTAGAAAACTATGAATCCCTAAGATATTCTTCGATTGCTACCAATCTAAGATGGCTTCCACCTTTTTAAGATATACGTGGATACCTTTAGCTGATACCACGTGTCCCAAAAACATAACTTTCTTTAACCAGAATTCACACTTATTGAGTTTAGCAAAAAGTTATTTTCACAAAGTATCTGTAGGACAACCCTCAAATGTTCACCGTGTTCAAATTTTGTCTTGGAATATACTAGAATATGATCGATGAACATAATGATGAATTGATCAGGGAAAGGCTAAAAGACATAGTTCATAAGATCCATAAATGTAGCTGGCGCATTAGTCAACCCAAAAGGCATGAAAATGAACTTGTAATGTCCATAACGAGTCCTAAAAGTAGTCTTGTGAATAACAAATTCGTTTACGTTAAGTTGGTAATACCCAGATCTCAAGTTAATTTTAGAAAAGATAGTTGTACCTCTGAACTGATCGAATAGGTCATCAATTCTTAGTAGAGGATACTTATTCTTTATAGTCAACTTGTTCAGCTCTTTGTAATCAATACATAACCTGTACCATCTTTTTTCTTTACAAAAAAAATCGATGTGCCCTATGGTAAAACACTAGACCTAATGGAACCCCATCCAACAGTACTTTCAACTTCTTTAGCTCTTTAGGTGCCATGCGGTGGGAGCAATGGACACCGGTGTCGTTCCTGGTAACAATTCAATACCGAACTCCATTTCTCGATTTGGAGGCAACCCTGGAAATTCCTTAGGAAAAACATTAGAAAATTCCTTTACTGTACGAATACTATCAATAGAAGGATCAATGACGCTTGCATCTTGGACATAAGCCAAAAATGCTTTACACCCTTTCCTTACCAGCTTTTTTTTGCCACCATAGCAGAGCCCACATTGGATAAATAATTTCGGCATTCCCCAATCATAACAATTTCCTTTCCAGACTCAATCACCAATGTTACCCTATTTAGTACACAGTCCAAAGGGACTTGGTGCTAAACCAACTAGTCCATCCTAGAATTAGATTGAATTTATTGAAAGGTGATTCCATTATGTCGGTGAGAAAAACCTCTCATTGTATTTCCAAAGGGCATCTCCTATAAATTTTATTCACAAGTACAGATGATCCTAAAGGACTAACTATAGTAACAGTGTTTTCAGTTTTCTCTGCCCCAATCCCCAGTTTTACACCCACATTACAAGCAATATAAGAATGGGTAGATCCTATATCAATCAATGTAAAATAAGGCATCGAATAGGTAGTAAATGTACCTATTATGACACTAGTCGCATCTCTATCCTCTCAGCGTCTAGCTGTATATACCAAGGTAGGTTACCTAGCTTCAGCCCAATTCACACCCTAAGCCAGTGCTCTCAGTCCCTGATTACCTTTACCATTTCTATTCTGATTACGGCCCCTCTGAGCACCCTGATTAACCCTCTGATTTTGACCCCTAATAGGCCCCTAATTTTGAGCGAAGCTTGCATCTGATCATCCCAGCAAGGACAATCCTTAATATTATGCTCTATTGACCTACAAGCCAAGCAAGCACCTGTTCTTCTCCAACACTCACCCGGATGGTGTCTCTCATAATGCTGACATACCTGAATCTACCCTTCTCTAGGGCCCATTACTTCCTTATTTTGCGGTGGCCTAGTCTTTTTGGACCGCTTAATAGGATGCGGATTTGTGCCAACAGAGCCTACCTCTCATTTAGGCTGATCTCTCTATTTCCCCTTTTTCTCGTGCTCCATGCACTTAATCTCCTTAATAATCTTAGTCTTCTTGACCAAAGCCTCAAACACATGCTCCTGATGTGGATCTACCTGTACCTTAAAGTCATACCTCAGACCCTCTTAAAAATGGAAACTCTTTTCCTACTCAGACACCTCTATATTTGGTGTATAGTGGTTCAACCTCAAAAATCCCCTCATACACAGAAACTATCATGTCGCCCTATTTCAACTATATAAATTCCGATCGACGAGCCTATACATAGGAAGAACCCATAAACTTACCTTGGAAGGCATCTTGAAAATAGGCCCAATCTATACACTTTGGCAGTTTCCATCACCTGTATGCCTCATCCCTTAACAAGGATATGACTCCATTAAGTTTCTACTTAGGAATATAGTCCAAATCATCCAATATATGTTCAGTGATCTCCATCTAGTACTCGACCACTATAGGAGTAGTTCTAGCAATACCCTTAAACAACTCTACCCCATTAGAGTGGAGCCTCTCAGCAATTGTCCCACAACTAGCACCACCAATTGAGGCCCCAACAACCCAATTTAAAGCCCTTAGCAAAGCCTGTGTAACTGGATCATCCTCATCATACTCATTATCATCATAACTCCTATTATCGTTATTTCCACCCTCATTAGTGGGTTCACTAACGACCTCATTGGGCTTAGCATTCTGAATAAGATCTTGTGACGTTGAAAACTCTGTCGGAGCCATTGGAGGTCACCCTCTACGGCCCCTCCTACCACGAGTTATCATTCCATTGTTTTATGGAATCTATAATTTACAAGAATACCTTTAGTATTCTTGTTTAATCTTTTATCACACTTTTAACTAAGTTCTTTCATTCAAAAAATTTATGCAATAGTATCTAGTGTCCTTCTAAAGTTTCAATATTATTTCTATGGGCATGGCATTAGACCTTTGGGATTCGTCATTTCCTAAAAGAAATAATTTTAAGAATATTGTGGTTTGCTTTTCCCAAAAACTTCCCCTTTTATGAATGCATGCATACAGTTTTGTTTTTGGAAAGAACAAAAATTCAGTCCAAGGTTTTGAACCTAGGGTCTCATACTACTAAATGTAACCTCCCAGACTCGGCCTAGACATTATGGACATATCGTGAAGGTCACATGGGACTCCTAAACTATGAATCCACCTTATCGTTGGTTAAAAACCTCAATGCACTCTCTTTTAAATAAAACCTTGATTATCTTTGTTACTTTGAAAAACATTTATTAAATAGTTAAACTTTTATTAAGTCAAGTTAATAACAATAGCATGATTTTAAGAAAAACACATTGCTTGACATTGCTTTTGAAAAACCCTATTAGGTTTAGTTGTAGTGAAAAAAAATTAAAATCTAATTATTTACTAAGCCAAGTAATATGATCAATCCAATTTCAGAATAATCCTATAAATCAAATTAAAGCATGAAGTTATGCATGCATGAAAATCCATAAAACAAAAATAATCTTGAACCACAATTTAAATAACTTTACAGTCCAATAACCATATAAATTTAGGGAAATTTAAATCAAATAAGATAGAAACTAAGTCAGACGTCTGCCGTACATCCACATGCCATGTCCGGTCCTAGTCTTGTTCATTACCTGATAGGTTTGAAGTAATGGGGTGAGCTAACTAGCTTAGTGTGAGTCTAATTAATAAGCACATTCAACAATAATTTAAGATCAATCACACAGAACATCTATGTAACATTTTCATAGCAACCATATCAATAATAAAATAATTTATGGACATATCATAATGCAAGAATGAATTCCTACCCCAACCATCCGCTACACACCACGAGTTCCCCAAAACTCATTTGCCAAACTCCAAACAATGTGAGCAAAGCTCGATATGGTTAAACCACCATATAAACATAATGTAGATATTTTGTCAATTAGCATATAATGTGATAAAATCGCCAATCTCCACAGTACTCCTGGTGTAGTGCACTGACTACATATAAATGTGAACTTAATATGCCGCTAGAAATCCACGAAAATCCTCCGTCAACCACAATATCCCACCACTTCCACATGCAATATGTCATACAATATTTCAATCAATTGCACATTTCATACATATTCTTTTAGTAGCATAGATTACATGCCATCATTATAACATTCACATATCAATCATTCAGTTTCACCATCAATTAGAGGTGCTCATGGGCCCGGGCCGGTCCGTCCTGATGGCCTGCTCGAAATATGGGAGGGTTTGGGTAAAAATATGGGTTTGGGAAAAAAATGACGCCCGTTTAGAAAACAGGCCAGGCCTCGGGCACCACTTTTTTAGCCCGGGCTCGGCCCAAATATATAATAAATATATATTTTTTTAATTTTAAAATATTTTTTTATTTTTTTATTTTTTTATTTTTAAAATATATTTTTATTTTTTTATTTTTAAAATATATTTTTGGTGTTTATTAAAAAAATGGGTTAGGCCGGGCCGGGCTCGGGCTTAGGAATTTTTTCTCGAGTCGGGCCTAGATAAAATTTTAGGCCCATATTTCGGGCTGGGCCGGGCTGGGCTCGGGCCTAAGATGCGGGCCGAAATTTTTTTATGGGCTCGGCCCGGCCCAACGCACCTCTACCATCAATATGGTGACATTTAATCATATCATCAATCATTAAAACTTTGGGAAAATATTTCTAGTGCATGTATAACAGTTTTTCCAGTCAATACTTTTCATGGCATGTTATCCAGCAAGATTTCGACATTCAATATCTATTTTCAAAATAACACATGCTATACATACAATCAATCACACATCATATCAACGAATCTTTCATATCAATATCAAATAATTAACTATTCAGTCAACCAAACAAATTTGCTAACATGCCATTTAGTCAAGGTCGGTAACATACTTGATTTAGTCGCTTTAACACATTCACTTAGTCAATTAACTAAGCTCGACCAGCTAGCTTAATCCATATTTAGATCATATAAAATATTATCAAAGCATTCAAGTTTAACAAGTTAGGACCCACACCTTTTTTTCGTACTATTACTGATGAAACCCGTAGTTTCTCTTTAAGACCTTAAATTGAGCCTAAATTAAAAATAAATATTTTATCAAATGACTACACCTTTTAATCAACCTAAAACACCCTCTTATGGGTTCAAATCAAACAACATATTTATAACGATTTTCGGATCCAAATTAACTAGGTTTCTTCACTGGTTTGATGCGAAGCGTACGAGTGAACGTCTAACGGCTTCACTATCGATTTAGGGAGTTTGGATCAGCACCTAACACCATTACATACTTAAAAACTAGTATTTATATAATCATAAAATTATTTAATCCAATTAATTATCAATTTTCCCAACAAGTAAGTCAAAACTATGCACTAGCCAACAAACTACCACAGTTATGCTTCTCGAAATGTTAGATATAAATCATCGAATGATAAAAATTGAATTTGACTAAGGCACATATGGTTAAAGTCTAATTGTTAATGGTTCTTGGGAAAAAATATTGCTGGAAAGAGATGGGAAAAATTTAAAGAAAATGGCAGCCCCCTTTTGGTGCCTCTAGGTGCGGCGCACCACCATCAACGGTGGCAAATTAAGGCTGATTTAGAAAGCCAATTGAAAACACTTTTAAAGGCTAGAAAAATACCCATAAAATCATTAAAATTTCCCCCAATTCCAGATCTAAAAATTTGGGTATTCCCTTGAAAGATTCATCAAGAAAATTAGAGAAAAGAGGCACTCACACAAGCTAGAAGAGAGGGGTGACAATGGGGATCGTTCTTGGAGGTCAAAGATTTTAAATTTATGAATGGAAAAATAAGGAAAATGGCAGCAAGAAGGAGGGGAGAATGACGCAATATCTTGTGGCAAATGAAAAGAAAAAGAATATGGTGGTTCAATGTGGTTTGGGTCGCGGCAACAAGAGGAAAAGAAAGAAAAATTTATAGAGAAGAGAGGAGAGGAAGAGGGAGGGGCGGCTAGGGTGGAGTAAAAATAATTAAGGGCTAATCAAATTAATTAAAAGTAGTATGTGTACCTAGGTTTAACTAGGTATGGATGGCACACAAAGAAAGAGGGGATTTTTGCAAAATTAAATTATTTACAAAGGAAGGGAATTAAACTGGGACCTCAATTTAATTTATAGCTTCCTCATATTTCTTTTAATCACTAGGCTAATTACTCATCTTTGAAATAATTTTGCATCCCTATTAAGCTAAAATTTGGGATGTTACAATATTTTTAAGTTGAGAACAAAAGTTTGATATGGCATCTTTTTATTGGTCTAACAACAAATTTAGCCCTTTAATATTTATATCTTCTATCGAGTTGGTCTTAATTAAAAAAAAATTAGCCCTCAACATTTACATTTGTTTTCAATGTAATACTAATTATTGTTCTTTTCTCTCTACCTATTCTTTTATGCTCTTAGCTAGTGTTATTCAACGCAAGAAAACTCAAAGATTTCCAACTTCCTATGCAAAGATCATAATTTATTGGTAAAGCTTTCCAACATTTATTAAAAGTGCTTCTCCGACACTAAACAACTAAAAACAATTTAATTTTTGGCACTAATATCATAAGTTGCCGAAAACTTTTTATATATATATTTTTATGTTAAAATAGTGGTTCTCTAGTGCCAAAAACTCAAATCTCACTATTGTAAAAGAAAAATATATATATAAAAAAATTCTAGAGCTTAATACAATTAAGAATTTTAGGGATAAATTTGTTGATTTTTTTAGAATTACGACTAAATTGATAGAATGTATAAATATTGAAGGGAAAATTTTGTTATTAGGCCAATAAAAAGGTCACATCAAACTTATGTTATCAATTTAACGACATGGTGACTAAAAAATATAATTTCAAAAACTATAGTGACTAAACTGAATTTTTTTAGTTTAATGGCTAAAATAGAAATACTCATGTAGTTTATTTGAGAAATAAACAACCATATCATCCAATCGTTTCAAACTTAACGATACAATGACTAAATAATAAATTAAAATAGTTTAATGATTAAGTTGAAAATTTTCATGGATAAAATAAAAAGAGAGTAAAATTTCAATGACTTATTAGATTGTTTACCAAAGAAAATTACAAATATGCATAAACTCTTGGGCTTTTCTTATTGACAAGTATCCAAATACATAACACTAATTTTAAAGATTACACAACGATAACATTTTAATTTTAATTTTGTATCTTATATTATATTTAATTTGAAGTTTAATTTTTATATTTTAAAATTTGATATAATTTAATAATTTAATTTTATAATATTATTAATTAATCTAAATACATTATTTTAATTAAAATAAATAAATTTTTAAAATGGTTAACATTGTAAATTTTATATTAAATTTTAATCTATTATATGTTTTTTTAATTGCATAGCTATTAAATAAATACTTTTTAATGTTAATATATCACATTCACCAATTTAACAAAAGTATTTACTTGATCTGAACTTTTAAATATGAAAAATAGAGAAAATAAACTCTTTAAAATAGAAATATGATACACATTTTCACCTTGGAATTAACCCTGTGGGTCGGGAACACGTGCATGAACCTCTTCCCTCACCGTTAAATTCCTTTTATATTTTAGAGCCCCCCACAAAGTAGAGTCGCCGTCCTTTCTCTTCATCTGGATTGAACAGCTACGAAAGATCTACCACTAATTTCCCTTCTTTGATCCTCTCAATCAAGTAACTCTCAAATTATTTTCCTACTGTTTTTGGGTTTTTTTAACCCTCTGTTTCATTCAGTCTTTTGTTAATTCCTTAATTTTCCATATATGATTATCAGGTGATGACAAACACTGTGAATTTAGTGTTAGAACAGCTTTGATTTTTATGGGTCTGATTTATTTTGACTGGCTTTATTTTTTCCTCTGTTTTTTTTCCTTCTCTGTTTCATTGTTTCTTTTGTTAATTTTGCTTATGTGATTATAAACACAGTGAATTTAGTGTTGGGATAGCTTTGATGTTACTGGGTTTTATTTATTTTTACAGTTTCTTTTCTCTTTTTTTCCTACTGGATTTCATGCTGCGTTTGATTAAATCTTTTTGTTAATTTTTGCTTTATTTTCTATTCATATATGTTTATGAGTGATGATAAACAATGTGAATTTAGTGTTAGAACAGGTTTGGTTTTAACGGGTTTGATTTCTTTTTGCTGTTTCTTTCTTCTTCTTTTTTCATTCTTTCGTCACTTAAATAGAAAATTTCAGTTTTTGATTGGTTTAATTTCCTGTTTCTTATTTGGGTTTCAAAGGAGATCTGCTCTTCCTTATTTGAAGGACTATTTAAGGAGATGAATTGAGAAGAAATATATATTTATATTTTCTTTTCGGTGTAGATTGAGAGACATGGGTCTTTAGGTAGACAACAGGATAGTATACTTTATGCTTGGCAATCTGCATATTCGTATTGATTTCGTGTCATATTCGTGTTTTAAGGTATTATAGGTATACAAATTTGAACATTTAAATAATTTCTGTTATATGGATTGTGGTACATTTGTGTATTCATGTTTTTTTTAATACCATATTTTTGTTCTTTTTCCAAATCATGTTCATTTCGTGCAATCTTATTGTGGCCAAAATTTTCAGGTCTACTTTACCTTATCTCATAAACCTTGTTTTCCCTTCAATAGGACTTGAACCTAGAAATTTAAGTTGTGTTCTAATCCTTGAAGTGTCTTGTTGAATTGAATGCATTCATTTTTGTTGCTTTGACCTATGTTGCTCCAATTCTTTACTTATCCTAAAGTAACAGTGCTTAACACTAATGTGTGATACATTTTCGGACAGTGTTATGGAAATATGACCTTCAAAAACATGAAAATTTAGAAAAAAGATTAACATACCTGTGCCGGACTCATACCCATATCTTTCACTTCCAGGTCTGAGTAACATAGTTTTTTGTCCATTAGAATTTTTATTTTGTGATATAATGTGATCCATATTGTGGACTTCACATTATAGGAAAAAGGATTCGGTTGTTGATGGCTTTTAAGTGTTTAGGAACTTTATGAACTATTTAAAATGATTTTTTCTGTTATTTAATTTTCAACTTTAAATTGTATTTATGAGCAATTGTTCTTATTTTTCCTCTTGTAGAAGATTTTTTTTTAAATATAGCTTGTATTTTTTTTGTTCATATAAAAGAAGAGAAATGAACAATGTACCATGTTTATGTGTGGCAGTGGATTTGGATGAGGGTGCGGAAGCCATAGAGAGCTTCACAGGAGGTGAGATATTGGCATTCCCATGTGAAGCAGATTCGATTGTAGAACCACATGAAGGTATGGAGTTTGAGTCTGAAGACGCTGCCAAGATATTTTATGATGAATATGCACGGCGAGTAGGCTTTGTCATGCGCGTGATGTCTTGTCGTCGATCTGAAAGAGATGGGAGGATTCTTGCTCGTCGACTTGGATGTAATAAGGAGGGTTATTGTGTTAGTATTCGGGGTAAATTTGGCCCTGTTAGAAAGCCACGGCCAAGCACTAGGGAAGGCTGCAAGGCTATGATTCATATTAAGTTCAATAAATCTGGAAAATGGGTGATAACGAGATTCGTAAAGGAGCATAATCATCCGCTTGTAGTTGCTCCACGCGAGGCTCGTCAAACAATGGTCAGTTGTTCATTTTTCTTCCATCCTTTTCCTCTTAGTTTGAACTATTATCTGCTTTATGGTTACCATACCATGCTTGCCACTACTGTCAAAAACTTTGGTGAAATTTTCAAATTCAAATTTCTGTATGGTTTATTTGATTTTCATGTTCTTAAGGCATAATGTCTTCTCTTTGGACCACTGGTTTTCTTTCATTTCTCTGTAAAAGTCTATATTATGCAATTTGTAGGATGGTTGTAATGCCAAATGAGGATATCGAGATGATCTTTCATTTTGCTAAGTTGAGGATATCGAAATAGCGATTACTCTCATATGAAAAGATTGAATAAAAATGTTTGTTTATGAGAGGGTAGAGGTCCGACTAGTTGAGATTAAACCTATGAATGATATATTTAGATGATTTATTCTTGTGCAGCATAGACCTAGCAATTTTATTACTCAGGCTCAAGGGAGTCTCATATATGAATATGCATCCGAAAGAGGAATGTTCAATTTCTTTTTAAAAGCTTTTTCATATATTGTCCGGATCATACTCTCATACCCATGTCCAAACACATGTCTAACACATAAAAATGACTACAGTCTTTAGGGAAAATGAAGAGTTCAAGTAACATTGCCCGACTTGATTGTAGGAGGAGAATAAAAAGAGGTAAAGGAAGCCAAAGATCATTTGTTTAAATCATAAAGATGATTTGGTTTCTTGAAACCTTTAGAAGGATATGCCCTCGACTGACTGAGTCTAATTGTGAAAACCAGTTCATATGGCTAATCGTATTTAAGACTTATGAATTGAATATTTCTTAAGTAATTTTAGGTAGTGAAATTATTCCATTTGATTGTAATTTCATATTAAGTTATTCTGACCCTTTATTTTTATTGAAGAACCCTTGTTTGACACTCATATTCGATATATTTTTGGATATGGGCGTGATGATTTATACTCTTCAAAGATCCTTCAAATACATGAAAAAACTAGCAAAAATTTGATTATACCCATGTTGGATGCATACTTGCTTGCATTCCAAGCCCGAGTAACGTAGTTTCCATCATTTTTAGCTGAAAATTCGAGTCACTTGATTTGTGACACATTCAAATAAATTAACTTCTCATGCATCCTTTCTTAGTGGTTTAATATTTGATCTCATTATTTCAAGAAATTGAACATTTTAATGTTTTGCTTTGCTTATATGGACATCTTAGCATGCCTTCTTTCAGGTTTGATGCTCTTAGCTATAAAATATTTTCCAAAACTGAACATCATGTAGGGCTGCAAATGAACTGAACTTGAACGAACAGATCTCTGTTCATATTCGTCTGTTTATTTTTAAGCTTGCCTAAGTTAAATGAACATGATCACGATCATTAAACAAACGAATATGAAAACACATAATTTTAAATAAACTAACACTAACAAAAATTTTAAATTTCTAAACGAATATGAATCAAACACACACATATATATATATTACTTTTTAGATATAAAATAGTCAAATATAAATATTAATAATTATATTATAAATAAAAAAACATACAAACCAAAATAATTTTATTGATATATACTAATGAAACAATAAACGAGTTTGTTCATGAACATAAATGATTGAACAAGCTTTGTTTGTGTTTGGTTCGTTTAATAAACGAACCTCAAAATTTGTCCATGTTCATTTATTTAACTTAATAAACGAACAAAAGACGAACTATTCATGAACTGTTGATTGAACGTTCTCATTTACAGCACTATGAACATTTGAAATAATAGTCTATGTGCAGCATTTTTATTTTGTTTTCCTAGTGTTTCTGAATGATGTTATTTCTGTATTCAACTCTGAAGGATGAAAAGGACAAGAAAATTCAAGAACTAACTGTTGAACTTCGGAACAAGAAAAGACTATGTGCAGCATATCAAGAACAGCTGACCGCATTTATGAAAATCGTTGAAGAGCACAGTAACCAACTATCAAAGAAAGTCCAAAATGTTGTCAACAACTTGAAGGAATATGAGTCAATAGAGCCACAGCTATTGCAACAGAGATAATCTCAAAATGTTGGTGTGTCTCTGGCATCCTACGCCTAAGGCTGTCATTGCAACAGAGATTTTCAATTTTCTTTTCCCGTTCATCCTTTCTTTTGCGAATGTAGGTCTAGTGGAACAGAGTAAAAGTAGGTTTCAAGTGCAAATACATGGATGAGGTGAACAGCTACTTAATATAAAGATAATGAGGGTTACGGTTGCTATTGCCATCCGGGACTGATGTTTCTTGTGTCGAGGAAGGAACCAGCATATTTCTGGGTAAACGGCATTCTTGAATATTTTAACGGAGGATGAAGGTAGTAACAGGTGCGCACTTCCTTTCATGGTCTACTCTGAATACAAATAATTTCTTTTGGAACTTTGAATGATGTTTTGGCTGCCATTGCTGCAATGGTTTAAAACCTGAATTTTCTTTGGTACATATTCTCCCTTCGCATCCTGATTGTGCTTCAATCATGTAAAATAATGTAAATGATGCATTGACCTTTTTATTTGTATAGTTGTTTACCCATAAATGCAGAATCTCAGCAGGTTTAATTTGTTATTCATTTATTTTATATGGACATTTCAATTTTTTTAATGAGTCAGACATCTACGTCCAATGCTTATTTGGACATAGGAATAGATGAAAGAATTTTTTTAAATAATAATAATCATTAATTGAGGTCTGAATTTGACAATTTCTCCCACATTAAACTTGAAATTTTTTACCCTGACTTAAATCTTCAACTTGACTTCTGTTAAATAAATTAGGCTCTATAGTAACAGTTTTAAGTTTTTTTAAATACAACAAAACATGCGTTGACCTGTGGCTTTTATAGTATAATATGAATGTCTTTTAATTAAATAAAATTTTAAACCCCGTTAAACTATACAATTTTTCATTAGAAAAGGAAAAGAAAAAAAGCCTCTAGATAAACCTATTGAAAAAGAAAAGGAAGTATTTCATTTGATGGAAGCCATTGAAATCTTTTACAGCAAATAGAAGGTTAACCTATCGACAATGAAGGGTATTCTCAAATTCTAACAGTAAGGAATTTAGGGTTACGTTGGTTTTATCTTTTCAAATGTTTTAAATTGTTATTTTGAAATACACGATTTCAGTTTAGGTTGATGGAAATCCTCATTGTAGATTTAGGTTTTCTTTTAAAAGAAAAATAAATTTGCCTCGAGCAATGTTAATATTTAATTTGATAAATTCATTAATTACTTTTTGTTGAATGATGGTGTATTTTAGTATGAATCTTGATAAAACTATTTTTTTTAAACGAGTAAAACTAGGAAACGAAGAGTGGGGATTTTAGTGACGATTTAAAAAAAAAACCTTCATGGTTCACGTTGAAAGAAAAAAGCATATAGCTGCTGCCATAAAATTGGTTAATTTATATGTATTTTATGGGGGTTTAAAATTTTATTTAATTAAAAAGTATTTTCTATTATATTATGTGTTAGCATGCAATTCGTTGTATTAAAAAATTTAGCGGTGTTATTATAGAGCTTAATTTATTTAACATAAGTCAAGTTGATGACTTAAGTTGGACAAAAAATTATATCTCAATGTGAGAAAAGTTCAAACCCCAAATAATGATTTAATTCTAATAATTATTGATATATGACCTAAACTTATATTCAACTAGTTTGAGTATATTTGATACGATGAAGCCTAACGAAACAGACTATCTTCGTATGTTACGGATCTAGGAATGTTGTAAGCACGTCCTGCAACAAGAAAGCAGCAAGGAATTAAAGAAATAATCATGGTAAAATATGGGTAAAACAAAAGAACGAAAATGGAAGGAAAATGAAGTTGTTGGCGTTTAAAATAAAAAGAAATTCAATCGGTGAAGTCGAACGCTTCATGAAACGGCCAAGGCAGCAACTTGAGTGTTCAACAATGGCAAAGGTAATCGTTGGAATAGATTAACGTTAAACTCGAAAGAACTTGCACAATCTCGAGCAAACCCGAATCGAATCATTCAACGTCAAAAGGACTTGGACCCTCTAGATAGCGATCTAGGAACCCAAGTATCAAGAAAATTTGACACAACAAACTAAGTCTGAAATGCCAAGGAAAGTTCAATGAAGAACCGAAATTGAGAGAAATTCTCAAACGTAATTGTTTTCATAAATCATCTAACCTGAATACATCATTTTAATATGTATTTATAAGTACAAAAGAGGGTGTTGAATGGAAATTCGTGGTCTGTAATCAAAAGGGTTTAAAATAAGAAGTTATAACTCCTTTTGGCATCATTTTAATAGCGACCATACATTTAAATTTCAAACGACAACCTCCTTGTTCTTATCCTTGTATATTCGACTACACATGCACACACACTCTTGTGCACAAGCGGTCATGTGCTCCTCACATGTTTGGACGCCACATGGGCTGCCACAAATGCATAGGACACTTGCCCTTACATAGGACACGTTTCATTTATACGGACTCGTCATTTGGAGTTGAGTGGTGGAGTGAGTTTTGAGCTAGCTAGAAATGTCTTGGTGAAATGAGAGGAAACAGTCTTTCGAACTGTTTGAAATGAGATGAGTCTGCATGCACATATTTGAGCTTCAACCGAGCTAGAAATGAGGTCTTAAGCTGCTGTCTATTATTGTTTGAGCTTCAACCGAGCTAGAAATGAGATCTTAAGTTGCTATCCATTACGTTTCCTTATGGTAAACAAAACAAACATGCATTAAAGTAATGCAAACTTATTGAAAACTTATTAACAAGCTGTAAACATAATGCAAACACACTTATATACTCAATGGAACTAATGTAAATGTTACACTTCAGTATGTAACACATTATAGAGCTTAGTTTCTACACTAATACAAGCTGTAAACACTTGCAATCTTATTCATTAAAACACAAACAACATCAAATCAATGCCAAAACATACTTAAATACACACATAATACATAGTAGAACCTAAATACGTCACATATCAGCACTGATACAGCTACGCCTCAAGTCCAACCTAGCTCGAGCAAGGAGCCTTTGGAGCTGCCTCAAGGTCCAATCACCCGATCACGAGCTAAACAATTCAAGGAGGTGTTTTGCCTTAGTAGATCAAGTTTGGGGCGAGACTTTGGTTGGACGCATTGATGAAGCTTGGACAAACTCGATGAGCCTTCCTTGCACTTTGTTACGAAGTGAATTAAGCTCCACCTCACTCATTAAATTGAACCACTCAAAATTAGCTCAAAATAACTTAGTCAATAATATAGTAGTGAAATAATTAATTGAGTTAGTTAAATTAGTTATTTACAAGCTTAATTAATTTTCGTTATTAAATTGGTCTTAAATTTGGTCAAACTTAATTATGCATGATATTTTAGTTATTATGACATGTTATTAATTTTGTCTTAATTTATACTGACTTATAAATATGTTTTAAGCTTGTTTTTAATATGTTAACTTTATTACTTGTTTTAATTATGTCCTAAGGTGCCGAATTTAATGTGCAGCATTTTAGAGTTAATTTAATGTGTCTAAACATGAATTTGAATTATTTGATGAATGTTGCTGCGGTACATCATCCATGAACGTTTTTGGAGCATGAAAGGTATTAAAAGAGGGTACATGAAGGGACGGCACATGCATGAATGGGAGAATGAAGTTGGTCATTGTTTGAAGTCTCCTAAGTGACCATTCAAATTAATTTATTACTTACACACCGTTGAATACATCATGGCTGTTCGGATCAAGGTGTTCACATTCAAAGACTCTTCAAAACTTGGTTTTCACACTCAAAGTGACTACTCAACATCTTCTTAATTGCTTGGTAATTTTGCAGCAATAGTTGCCAATTAAATGAGCTCCTTTAAGCACATCAACCGAATGTAGTCACGGCATTTACTCCCTCAAGCTCCAAGTTCAATTGTCCATCTAGAAGGTGACCATTGGAGCTCCAAGTTCAAATAGAATCTAGCTAGCCCATTTAAGTAATTCATTTGCTTAATTTTTAAGGAATTTAAGTGACCATTCGGCTAGCCTAGTGGATTATTATAAATAGCTGAATTTTCACTTTGTAAGGGACTTTTTGACATTTTAAGTAACGAATTGCTGCCAAATTTGTGAGGCATTTTCTCTCAAATTTCGCTCGAGACCCGTAAGACTTATCTAGCTTCTAGTGGTGTCTTTCCGAGTCTTTCTTTCGAACTTATCACTCCCCAACCCGAGTGTGGCGTCCACCTTTGATACCTTTGGTTCATACTTTACTAAGTATTGGGTCAAGGTCCTTATCCACCATTTCCAACTCAATTTGGTCCTATAAGTTTCGGGTCAACACTCTTCTTTAGTGTTGGTTCACTCTTGACCTTTTTGAACCATTAACATTTCATACCAAATCGTATTACCATTTCGAACCAAATCACCTTACCAGTTCGTACCAAATCGTATTACCATTTTGAACCAAATCACATTACCATTTCGTAACAAACCCAAAACCGAACTCGACCAAATTCAAACCAATTCTTTCTCATCTAAACCAAAAACCATACCAACTTTGTTCATCCGACTTGCTTTCTTTGAACCCAATTTCTCTTTACTTTCTCTTGAATCAATTTATTCAAACATACTTCTTCGTTTACGATCGGGAACTAAACGACTCAGATTCAACTACTAAATCGAGATCGTATCATTTGGTATCAAAGCTGGTTAAAACGAGAAGTACGAGCATTCGAAGACATTTTGAAATAGGTACGTAAAAAAAAAAAGAGTTCAAAAAAAATTCGAAAAAAAACAAAAAAAATTCGAAAGAAAAAAAAATTGAAAGAAAAAAATTGCATACGGTCTAGGTGCGGACGAAAAGAACGTGAAAGATCCGTAAAAAAAAAGTCTGGAGACGCTTCAACAAATTTTGTTCCAAATTCACATTCTACACTCTTTTATATCCCTCTTAGTGAAATTTCACGCTACTGAAAAAAAAAATTCGATATATAAAAAAAAAGTGTTTCGAGTTTGTAAGTTTGTCATTCTCTTCTATTCATCTTCTAAGCCACACTTAGCCTAAAGCCTTTTTTGTTTCTTTTAGCCTACCCGTAACCTAACATCAAACCCTTGTAAAGCCATTTGAAGCCGACCCATTGAACTACGATAAGGTCACGACGAGTCGCTTACGAAATCACGAGAGGAAATTGAGTGGAAAAAGGCATGAGAGTTACATCAAAAGAAAAAGCCAAAAAAATTGAGTGAAACACGAGTGGAGTGTTATTCTTTCTTTTCGAGAGATTCGTGAGGTTTTGTTGTGAGGTTTTTTATTTTCATGTCTCAAAGTCCTGAACGAAATATGGCGGAAGGAGGTGGAAGGCAACCAATCCGAAACATTGCGCCTGGAGGAGGTGGAGTACCGGATTTGGCTCAACAAGCCTTGTTACGAGAAATCCAACGCATGATCCGAGGTGAGTTAGAATCTGTTAATGAACGATTGGATCGAGTTGAATTGGGGAATCAACGAGAGTGTACACCCCAAGGGCCGCAAAGAGGGCGAGACCAATTGGAAATCAATCAAGACGACCTATATGATCCGAATGAAGCCGAAAGTGATCAAGGATCAAACATAAGTGAAGGACGAAGAGGTCAAAGGAACCGAGGTAATCGGAATCAAAGACGCATGGATGACGACTTAAGGAACATTAAACTATCCATTCCATCCTTTCAAGGAAAATCGATCAGGAAGCCTACTTGGAATGGGAGAAGAAGATCGAATTGGTTTTCGATTGTCATAATTATTCGAGATTAAAAGGTTAAGTTGGTCGCTATAGAGTTTTCGATTATGCTATGATATGGTGGGATCAACTCACTACGAGCCGAAGAAGGAATGGAGAACGGCCAATATCCACTTGGGCCGAGATGAAGGCCGTGATGCGACGTCATTTTATTCCCTCTTATTACCATCGGGAGCTCTATCAAAAGCTTCAAAACCTCACTCAAGGTTCAAGGAGTGTTGAGGATTATTTCAAAGAGATGGAAATCGCAATGATCCGTGCTGACATCCAAGAAAATCGTGAAGCAACGATGGCGCGTTTCCTTGCTGGTCTCAATCGCGACATTGCCAACGTTGTGGAATTGCAACATTACGTAGAGATCGTGGACATGGTACATATGGCCATTAAGGTAGAGAAGCAACTCAAACGAAAGAGTACCACGCGAAGTTATCCCACTACGAGCACAACGAGATGGGGGCAAAGCATGAGTAAGAATAATCCACCAAGTCGTGCCAAAGAGCCAATGGTGCCTGCCAAAGCAAACAAACCCATGGGCGACACGAGCAAAGGTAAGGCCACCGATTCATTTGCTAATCGTTCAAGGGATATTAAGTGTTTTAAGTGCCTTGGACGGGGCCATATTGCGAGTCAATGTCCCAACCGCAATGTCATGGTGGTTCGAGCAAATGGAGAAATCGAATCGGAGGAAGAAGAGCTTGAAGATGAGCCTGAAACCGTCTCTGACAATAAAGAAGAAGTGGAGCACGCCCTTGATGGGGAACTCTTAGTCGTCAAAAGGAGCCTAAGTATCCAAGGCATCGACGATGAACAACAACGAGAGAACATCTTCCATACTCGTTGTCAAGTACAAGGAAAGCTATGTAGTGTCATCATCGATGGAGGAAGTTGTACGAACGTAGCGAGCACTCTCATGGTGGAAAAATTAAATCTACCGACCACCAAGCATCCAACTCCGTACAAACTTCAATGGCTCAATGATGGAGGAGATTTAAAAGTGACAAAGCAAGTTCTAGTCTCCTTTTCCATTAGGAAATATTCCGATGAAGTGCTATGCGATGTTGTTCCAATGCACGCGGGTCACTTGTTATTGGGCCGTCCATGGCAATTTGATCGTCGAGTCATGCACGATGGTTACTCAAATCGATATTCTTTCAAGCATCTGGGGAGAAATGTAACCTTAGCACCATTGACGCCAAAGCAAGTTTATGAGGATCAACTTAAGTTGAAAAATTCTGTAGATCAAATGAGAGAAAAAGAAAAGAGCGAAAATACAAAAGAAAAGAAAATTGAAAAAAAGAAAGAAAATTCAAAAAAAGAGAATGAAAAGAGAGCGAGAAAAGAAAAAGATGAAAAAGAAAAAGTGAGTGAAAAATTGAATGTCTTTGCAAAAGCAAGTGATGTTCGAAAAGCGTTTTTGGGTTCTCACAACGCTCAATGCCTTTTTCCCTCACAATTTCTCGTGTTTTTAGTTCTTTAAAGGACTAATCCAACATTTCAGAACCTGTTATAATTGTGTTGGCTATAACGAAAACACACGGTTAGAGAGAGAAAAAAAAATAAACAAAGGGAAAGGATAAGAAAAGAGTAAAATGATAAGAAAATAAAATAAACAAAGGAAAAAGGATGGAATTTAAATAATTTAGTTTCTTACTGCAAAGAAGTGCTTTCCAACGTTCCTAGCACCGAACAAATAAGAATAGTTCGTTTCGGTTGATATCCAAGCACTTTGCAATTACAGAGTACAAAACTAAACATTATTCAACATTTCAACATAACAAAACACACTTTTTTTTCTTTCCCAAACTTGATAAATTTCAATTCCTCATTTATTTATTTTTATTTTTTTATTTTTGAATCTGATTTTTCTTTCTCTTTTTGTTATTGTTCTTTTTTTGAATTTTCGAAGCTGATATATATATTTTTTGTTTTGAATTTTTAATTTTCTTGTTGGAGAAGAAAAGTACAACAATTCCAACCCTATGCTCTGATACCAGATGATACGATGAAGCCTAACGAAATAGACTATCTTCGTATGTTACGGATCTAGGAATGTTGTAAGCACGTTCCTGCAACAAGAAAACAGCAAGGAATTAAAGAAATAATCATGGTAAAATATGGGCAAAACAAAAGAACGAAAATGGAAGGAAAATGAAGTTGTTGGCGTTTAAAATAAAAAGAAATTCAATCGGTGAAGTTGAACGCTTCATGAAACGGCCAAGGCAGCAACTTGAGTGTTCAACAATGGCAAAGGTAATCGTTGGAATAGATTAACGTTAAACTCGAAAGAACTTGCACAATCTCTTGAGCAAACCCGAATCGAATCTTCAACGTCAAAAGGACTTGGACCCTCTAGATAGCGATCTAGGAACACAAGTATCAAGAAAATTTGACACAACAAACTAAGTCCGAAATGCCAAGGAAAGTTCAATGAAGAACCGAAATTGAGAGAAATTCTCAAACGTAATTGTTTTCATAAATCATCTAACCTGAATACATCATTTTAATATGTATTTATAAGTACAAAAGAGGGGCGTTGAATGGAAATTC
The DNA here is from genome assembly GCF_025698545.1 of Gossypium raimondii. Lineage (NCBI taxonomy): Eukaryota > Viridiplantae > Streptophyta > Magnoliopsida > Malvales > Malvaceae > Gossypium > Gossypium raimondii. The sequence continues at coordinate 30,025,830 of NC_068567.1, read as the reverse complement.
GTGGCTGTAATCAAAAGGGTTTAAAATAAGAAGTTATAACTCCTTTTGGCATCATTTTTGTAGCAGCCATACATTTAAATTTCAAACGACAACCTCCCTTGTTCTTATCCTTGTATATTCGGCTACACATGCACACACACACTCTTGTACACAAGCGGTCATGTGCTCCTCACATGTTTGGACGCCACATGGGCTGCCACAAATGCATAGGACACTTGCCCTTACATAGGACACGTTTCAGCTGCTTCTGGACTCGTCAGCTGGAGTTGAGCTAGTGGAGCTGAGTTTTGAGCTAGCTAGAAATGTACTGAGCTGAAATGAGCTGGAAACAATCTTTCAGAACTATTTCGAGCTGAGATGAGCTGCATGCACATATTTGAGCTTCAACCGAGCTAGAAATGAGGTCTTAAGCTGCTGTCTATTATTGTTTGAGCTTCAACCGAGCTAGAAATGAGATCTTAAGCTGCTGTCCATTACGTTTCCTTATGGTAAACAAAACAAACATGCATTAAAGTAATGAAACTTATTGAAAACTTCTTAACAAGCTGTAAACATAATGCAAACACACTTATATACTCAATGGAACTAATGTAAATGTTACACTTCAGTATGTAACACATTATAGAGCTTAGTTTCTACACTAATACAAGCTGTAAACACTTGCAATCTTATTCATTAAAACACAAACAACATCAAATCAATACCAAAACATACTTAAATACACACATAATACATAGTAGAACCTAAATACGTCACATATCAGCATGGAACATGTTATAAAGCCTATGTTCTAAGGCATGAACATGATCGAATAAATCTAGAATCGTAGCACAAGTAAGGAACAAGGCTTCCCTGAATTTCTTTGCCTTAGATCGAGTAATAGGTCCTAATGGTAAGACATCCGGATCAGTTTGCTTTGTTGGTGTGAGCATGCGCACATCAATATTTGTATGTGAATTAGTACAAATGAAACATTTTGACGTGATCCGACTCGGTTGATGGAGTCGATTTACTTGATTGCCCGATCGTCAACGAGAAATTTTTAAGCAATATTGGATGGAGATAGACTTATGGAGATGTTTAAGCGAAAGTAATTAGAATGGTTTCAAAAAGATGGCTTTTGGGAATGGATAGGTTCGTTTTTAACAAAGAAAATAGCTTGTAGGTTTATAGATTAAAATGGAATGGAAATATGAACTCAAGCGTCAAGATCGATTCAATACTATATGGAGTATTGCCCCGGGACTTATATTGCTCAAGGTGGGTTAAATGGTTTATCGAAGATGGACCTTGACCCGTTACCTATAGAGAGGTAAGAACCTAAGGTATAAAAGGATGGATGAACGCCACACCAAAAAGGTGATAAGTTCAAGGAGTCGGGTTGATGCCACTAGCTAGCTAGATAAGTCAGAACGAGACTTAAACGAAATAAGATAGGAGGTAACCTCACAATCAAGTTTTGATAATAAAAAATGTCTAACCTTGTTACAAAGAGAAATAAACTATTTATAGATTACATATGATAGCCGAATGGACAGAATAGACAAGCTTAATGACTAAGTAATTCGGTTTTGAATGTGCTAAACTAATCTAGAAATGTATCCCTTAAAAGCTATGTCTAAATTCAGCTAAATGGATCTTCATTGGGCAGCTTCATTTAAGGAAATGAACTTGATGGCTGGTGAATGCATGAGAGGCCAATAGCCTTGTCTAGGTTCGGCCAAAGTGTGAATGGACACTCCAAAAGATGCCTTTTGGCCGAATAGGTGCTTAGGAGTTCAATGGACAGCAACCGATGCATGTAGGCGGACATTCATGCACTCTCCCATTCATTTTAATGAAATATTCATGTACCATCCTTAAAGCATCCATTCGTTGAAGGAAGTCAATCATGCACCCACACGTACATTGAATCAAAGATGTTCATGAACCCTCATTAATTGTGTTCCCACATTCGGCTGTACCTACAAAAGCCATAAACAAATTAGATTCAAGGTACATTCAACTTAGATTAAATCAATACATATTTAACAAATTAAAATAAATACATAAATAAAATATAATTAACAATAAATTCGGCTAGCTCAATGATAATTGAAATTCTTGTCGAGCTGAATTGAGCTAGGAAATTCAGTCATGAGCTGTAGTAAAATAATTAAAATAAAACTAATACTTAATTTATTTAAATGATAACAATAACGACCTGATAGAAAGCTAAATTGAGCTCAAATGGACGGAATAGAGCTCAAGTGAGCTGATTGGAGCTAAAATGAGCTAAGGGAGCTGAAATTGAGCTAAAGTCAACTTGCACTAAGGTGCATGGATTCTTCAAGGAGTTGGCTCGAGCTTCACCATCATCAATGAGCTGATTCTCCTTCCAAAACTTAAGAAATAAAGCTGAAACAGCTTCTTGGAGTCGCTTGGTCCTAGCTCGAGTCATTGGTCCCTTTGGAAGCTCAAGGAAGTCAAGACGAGGACTTGGTGGAGCTTGGGGCGTGGTCACGTCACATTTGTTCTCATGAACTATTCAAATTTGGTTTGATCATTGCCAAGTCAAGACGACAATTGAAATCAATCTATTTGACTATTTAATACTTGATATCCATAGCTGGTATGTTTTTAATTAAAAGTAAATTATACCAAAGATAACTAAATTATTAATAAACTTACATTTTGGTTATTTATTTTCAAAAATTTACAAAATGAACTATTTAAAAGCTTTCATTTAACTCCCCAGATTGTTAAAATCGCTTATGTATGGCCTTTTTTGTTCACACTACCTACACCAATTAAGCTCTTTTCTTTTTTTTCCACAGTTCAATATTTTTCATGAAACAGTTTTGAATGTTATGAATTTGGGAACCAAATTTTAAATCTCTAATCTTCAACACTGACAGTCAGATCAACTTGGATTTAATGTTTGTTATTTTACTCGTTGATTGGTACTAATCTACCATACCGATCATCGAATTTTTATTTGGAGCTCACTAGCCTGATTTAAAAAAAAAACTTAATAACTCAGTGACTAAACTAAAAACTTACAAATCATTCAGTGACTTGAATGAAAATTTTTGAATAGTTCAGTGACCATTTTGTAGCTTTTTAAAGTTGAATGACCAAAATGTAAATTTACTAATAGTTTAGTGACCTTGTTGGAAAAATCGATTTAGAAAATAAAGTTTTTATCTTTTTCCATCATTGTGATATTTATAGTAAACTTTTAATCAAATTAATATATGTGTTTTGTGCGAGGCAAACTAAGTCATTTTTCGGCTTTCTATATAATGACCTTCCTCACTATTCTAGACCCCGAATTGCTCTAAGTGTAGGCTCAAACAAAACGAACCAAGTGTATAGAATGAAAATTTTTCTTAACTTTCAGTGAGAAAGTTAATTATCTCTAGGGAACCAAAAACTATGACCTTTCACTGAAAAATAAAATTTAGTCTAAAAATAAATTACTACAATAGCTTTCATAGAAAAATATAATTTATTCTAAAAAATAAATTACCACCATTTTTTTGACAAAATAACGATGTTCTCAAAAGTCGTGCACTCAATTAGCTCATAGTTTCTATTTATAGAGAAACGGTCCAAGAGTTCTACTAGAATAAGATGTAATTAAATAACAATATTTAAAAAAATCAATATTCTACTAGAAGTAGAATAGTAGGGGCGGTGACACACCCTAGGGTTTGTAGCCCCTCTCATGTAAATGGGCCTATTAGGCCTCTCGTGTATTGGGTATAATTATATGTATTATTTGGACTTTTATCCAACACTTGTAATTTATCCAACCCAATGATACGAAATCGCCCAAGGGCTCAACTGAATCCGTTCGTGATCCAATCAAGCTACCAGCTGGTCCAATCACTCGAGCTCGAGCCAAGCAATTCCAAGAAGCAATTTTGGCCTTAGATGCACAAGTTTGGGAGGAAACTTCAATTAGACTCATTAATCGAGCTTGGGATGGTTCAGCAAGTGCTCCATGCAATTTAATTCAAGCCGAATTCAGCTTAGCTAACTAATTAGCTGCTAAATAAGACTTAAACGTTTCTAGTCATTTCAATTATATTAACTATGTTTTAATTTCCTACAACATTATTACATGTCTGATTGTTTTTGTTTAAGTCTATTAATTGTGTCATTGTTTGTTCAACATTTATATTTGTCTTAGTTTGGTTTATGTCTATTAAGTATGTTATAATTTGGACAACATCAATGCATGTTTTAAGTCAAACCTATTAACTATGCTCTATTTCGGACACCTTAATGCATGTTAATAATTCAGACTCCTTAATTGTATCTTAGTTTATTACACATTTAAGTGGTGTTTTAGTTTGTCTTATTGATGCTTTTAACCGAGTTTAAATTTGTCTTGCAGGTTATTAAATAGGCAGCTGGACATTCATGCACTTTTCCAGATTCATTGGACTCATTTAAGAAGGAACATTCAAGGAACCAACAAATTCATGCATTTCTTAATGAAGAAGAATTCATGAACAAATCAAGGGAATTGAGCCTCATAAATTTAGCACATTGAATGAGAATGTACATGCACCAAAGTGGAGAATGAACTTCAAAGATCCATGCATCAAATTCATGAACCAACATTTTCATTATGGCGTCATTAATGGAAATGCATGTCCCATGCATTATACATTCAGTCAAAGGGGATGGAGAGGAATTAAAGGTGGCCAATTCATGGAACATAGAGTTTCTTCATGGCTAAGCATGCATGCACATCCAAGGGAAAAGAATTCAGCAATTAATGTGGCACAATGAATGGTAACATGCATGAACATCATGGAGGATGAATCTGAAAGATGCATGTAACTAGTTCATGAACCTACATGCCATTAAAGTGCCTATTCATGAGAATGCATGTTCCATGCAAGTGCATGAACGACCCAAGGAGATGAATAAGACTTTTGGTGATCATACAAGGCACTTGAAGCTTTCTTCTAAGCTAAGAATTCATGCACAGCAAAGGGAGGAAGAATGTGACTCTTCAAGTTAAAGTTCATGCATGAATATCATTCAATAAGGTGCATGAATGTCCAAATACATGCCAATACAAGGGTTGTGCGTCCAAGAACCAACAAAGGGGAGTGAACAACCATTTATATACATTTAAGGGAGTTCATGAATCATTCAGTTCATTGTATGGTTTGTGTACATGAACTACATTAATGGCTGACTGTTGGTCATTCATCTTCTTTTATATTTTTCCTATATATAGTTGTTTTGTAAACATTTGGAAGGTAACTTAACTTTTTGCATCTTGAATGAATTATTGCAACTTTGTGAGTTGTTCAACTCTTATTGTTCTTAGTGATTCAAATTGACTTATCTAGCTTGCTAGTGGCGTCAATCTTGTTTCCTTTCTTGAACTTATCACTCTTCGAGTGTGGCATTCACCATTATACCGATTGGTTCCTATCTTTCTAGATAGAGGGTCATGGTTCTATCCAGCTATCACCTTTCACCTTGATAGCATTATAATATTTGGGTCTTTATTCTTTAATAGAGGTTCTTTCTTCCGCTGTTAAGATCGATTTCCTTGTTGAAATTTCGTTAAGAAATTTTAATGTTTACATGTTCAATTGGATAAAAAGGACTAAATCGCATAAAGTGCAAAAGTTGAGTTATAGTAGCTAAAAGTATTAAATAGCTATAGACCTTAAAGTAAGAGGCCTATATGGTAATTATACCATAAATAGTGATAGTGGATGTACATGACTTGGCATTTGTGTAATTTTTAAAGTTTTTAAAGGTTAAATAAGTAAATTAATTAAATATGACAAAATGACTTAAGTAAAATTTTATCCATCTTCTTCATTTTGAGTCTTCAACCGATTTTGCTAAGGAAGCCATAGCTAGATTTGTCCAAGCTTAATTTTCTCTCATGTAAGTGATTTCTACATTTTCAGTATCGTTGTAGCTTAATCTAGCTAGCCTGGGGACTAATTTGTAAAACTCTTAAAATATTAGAGTTTTGCCATTGATGCATGTACTTGATTTTTGGAGTTTGATTTTAGAAAATGGATGATTGTTGTTAGATAAATAACTTTTGTAAAGGGATTTTTGGTGAATTTGTCAAATATGGACTAAATTAAAAAATAAAAAAATTATACATGGTGGAATTGTGAAATAAATGAAATATAGGGCATGCTAGGGACCTACTTGATATTTAGACATAGTGGGTTACGGTGAAATTGCATAAATTTCTATTTTTATGAGCTATGGACTAAATTACAAAGAAATCAAAAGTATAGGGGTAAAATGGTAATTTTGCAAAAATGATTTTGGGCTAAATTGAATGAATTATATATTAAGTTGAGTTAATTTATCCATATAAATCAAGACAGACCTCGTACGGAGTTAGATTAGGGCAAAGAAAAAATCTCAGATTAATTGCCTCCGTATCTATGTATACTCATTGAGGTAAGTTTGTGTAATTAAATCGTGTTTATATGTTTTTAATTGAAATATATTTATATTATGAATTGTCATAAATAATTACCGATTGCATATCCAACAATGTACGATGATTATCGGGCCCCGTTTGAACCTTAGGAATTCGTAGGATACAAATGACATGTCATTAGGGTTTACATAATTTGGGTACTAGTCCTGAACGTCCTACCGATGGCTGAGGTCCTATGATACGAACCTGTGCTCAGAGTTGAATACGAGTTGCGTAGATGCCCGATCGTAAATTGAGAAGTATCGTAATTGAAGGCTGAACAAATAGGCTTTGAAGTTGTTTGGTTTGTAAAGGAATAGTTAGTGATAGTTCGGCTAAGTTTAGGTTTAAACAAGTTTGATGAATGAGCTGATATTAAAGGTCAATATCGACCCTACTCTTATATCAAAACTTGGTAACGAAATTTGGTTTAAAGATGATAAACCGAGACCCGCTATCTAGGTAGATAAGAACCTACGGTATAAAAGGTTGAACGCCACACTTTGCAGGAAGTGATAAGTTCAAAACAAGATTTGGGATGACACCACTAGGTGCTAGATAAGTCACTCGAGCCTCAAACTAACAGCAAGGGTTGAATAACTCACTAAGCTTAATATTCATAAAAATGTCCAAGTTATGTAACCTTCAAATCAGTTTACAATGAGCTATTTATAAGCTCACTTAGCTCTAGCCGAATAGTTTCAATTTAATTGCAAATACTTACACTCTAATGTTGACTTAGATTTCAGCTGAAATTAACCAAGAATTAACTTAATGTTCAGCTGACTATTGCTATACATGAACAGCCATGGGGCTGACTTAATGGCTGAGCAATTCACCTTGACAAGTTCGCTTCTTAAGCTGAAACAATGGAGTCAATAAATGGATGCATCTAATCATTGGTAAAGTCAACAGCTTTAGCCTTTGCACTACCCGAATGGTTAGTTGAATGCACTTATCAGCTGAGTTGAGTAGTTCATTTAATTTATTTGATCCTTGCATTGAAAGCTGGAGTAATTTGTATCCTTGGTGCAACAAATGCACAAGACAGCAAAAGGAATGTATCCAGCATGGAAAACGCCAATGGACATAACCTTTGCATTCCACGAACAGTCAGTTAATGAACTTGCAGGTGAGCTGAATTAAGCAGGCATATAATCCGCCAAGAGGTGTGAATTCATGTTGTTCAGCTGCTGAATTAAGTGAGGGAACTCTTGGTTGTTGGTTGTCACGAAGAGATGCTTGGGAGAGAGTAAACAACAGCTGCAAGGGTCATGCCCGTCCAGGTGCAGGCAGTCTTTTTAATGCCGTCCATTGAATCTATTGTGAGCAGCACATTCAACCAACCTACAAAACACATTTAAAGGTCGGTTTAATGCAACATAAAAACTGAATTTGGGACACAATTAATTTGTCTAGATGCTAGACACAATTAAGGTGTCTGAACTAAGACCAATTTAATTTGTTACAACTAAGTCCAATTTAATTCGTCTAAACTAAGACCAATTTAAATCATATATTAAAGCTGTATGTATTCAAACAGAATTAATAAGTTTAAAACACATTTAAAATGTCCAGATTTTGACACATTTAAAACCTAAATTATTAATGTCCAAACCGAAACATAATTTAAATAATTTAACTAAAACCGAATTAACTTTTATTCCAGCAATTAAACTATAGCTAAGAGAACTGGAAGTGATAAACATCCTTATTTTTCAAGCAACCAAACTAACAAACTGGAATTAACACTTCATTTTGCACTTGGAACCCTCATGTTTGGGACAATGTCGATGCTGTTGAGTTGTATCGTGACATGACGCGATCGAGTTCATATCATCCCCTCCCTCTTGAAAATGATTTGTCCTCTAATCAGCGCTTGCGTTAAGAAGAGACAAATTAGATACATTAACATTCTTATGGGAATGATACTGATGCAACCCCGTCCTCGTTGATGAATCCGAGTCGTTTTCGTTGCCCGATCGTCTTAACGATGAAGTTTCGTTCGTCTTGATTCAAAGAGTTATATTTGTTCAATGAAGGTGTTTATGGTTCATTTAAGGTTAAAAGGAAATGGTTGGTAAGATATTTCGACTAAGAAAGAAAGAAAACAAATATTAAAGGTATGGAATTTTGGGTTTAAGGTGAAATGGAAACGGATGTAATAGGACCTCGACCCACTATCTATCAAAGATAGGAACCTCGGTATCAAATGAACGCCACACTTTGGGTGAAAGTGATAAGTTCGGGATGCAAAGAACAAAGATTGACGCCACTAACTAGTAGATAAGCCAACTAAGTCTTTGGACGAAATTGAGAGAAGAATTTCTCACAAAATACTTAATTCAATAATCAAAATGGCAAAAGTCCTTTACAAGAAATTCAGCAACTATTTATAGCTTGAGTGACTAGTAGCCGAATAGACAAGTTCAAGACTTAATATCTAAGCAAACATTGAAATAAATTCAGCTTAAATCCATGTATATTGGCCAATGTAGATTCGGCTGAATGGTGACCAAAATTAAAGCTTCCAAATTGATCAAATGAATTTTGAGATTCATGTAGCACCAAGTTCACCTAATGAGTTTAATTGACTCATTCATTAGGCAACTCTTGATGAAAAACGACCAGCATTAAAAGAGAACTTGAGCAGCCTTTTGGGGTGTGAATGGACGGTTTGAAGAGTCCCCATGGTGTGAACATGGCTGAACCGAACAGCCATGGTGTGAGCAAACCTTTATGCTCCCTTGAGAAGAGAATCGGCCAAGCTTGGAGGGATGAACAACTTGGACACTTTTGGCCAAATAGTTGCCTTGAAAAACACTAAAATTAATCAACTTTAATGCATTAAACCAATTGCACATGCACCTTCACATACATTGAATCTACATGCATGAATCGCCTAATGTATCTTCAAATTCAGGTGCACCTACATAACACAAATGAACTTAATTAAAAACATAATGTGAACATCCTAATTAACATTGTGACAACTAGAATATTAATAAACATGACACATAAATTAATTTGGACAAATTTATTGCATGTATAAATTTAGACAAACTAAATAAAATCAAGACATCTTTAATTTAACTAGATCAAGACAAATTAATTAACTCAACTTATTAATGCCGAAAATAATAAGACACATTAAATGACTTAAAGACACAATTAACACCTAGTTAAATTAGTTAATTAGCTTAAACTAAATTAACTAAAATTTATTCCAACAAAATAAAATGCAAAACTAAAGAAAACTAAAATGAGTTTATTGAGCTAGTTCGAGCTCATTGAGCTTGTAAAGAGTGAAACGAGCTAAATGAAGCTCCACAAAATAAAATTGAGCTACTTCCACTTGCAAACTCGACGAGCCTTGCTTGTAGGTGAAACAATAGCTGTTCGAGGGCGGTCGTATCATCCCTCCCTCTTTAAAGCGATTTGTCCCCAAATCGGGCCATTTGCTCAAGTATCCTTCCTTAACAAAGCCCCTTGGTTGTTAAATTTAACAAACTTATGCCCAACAACCTGAAATTCATGAATAGATTGAAAATAACACCGATTAGTTACTTGCCCTCCTCTTTAGGGCAAAGCCACTTCAAGGTGTCACCTACACAATAAAGAAAATTATGAATGACACGATGAACTAAAAACTTGCAAACTCTTACCAAATTTTCAATCACAATTGGAGCAAATAAGCTATTGTCGAATTCAAGAATATAGATAAGCCTTACCTTTCCAAATGGATTTTCCAATTGCATCAATGACCTAGACATGGGAAATAATTCTTCGAATATGAACAGTTCATTCAAATAAACACATATCCCACACCGCACTTGATCAAAAGGATTCAAACACTCGTGATTCAAACAATTAAATTGATTTATCACACGTTCACTATGCAAAGTCTCATCCAATGAAGAAAGTGATTTTAAAGAGTAACCACAAGTCGACAATAAATCATTTGAGCCAATATGTGGGACAAGTATTAGTCGGTCCAAACAAACAAGATCACTAAATCGAATCAAGTTTTGCACATTTAAATTTAACAATGGCCAACAACCTTTCACTTCTTCATCAAACTCATCATAGTCACGAATGTCATCATTTCTTGAACAAAACAGAGATGTTTTTAGTTTTTCAGAAATCAAACCTTGTTTATCCTTGAAATTATCGATTTGGAAATTGGTGTTACCGTTTTCTCGCAAGATGAACCTTCTCTCCTCAGGAATATAATGTAATCGAAGCTGCTTGGTGGAATTAACCTAAAATGATGAAGAAACATGAAGACAATGGTTAATCAAAACATTTTTCTCACTCTTTGTTTTTTTACTTTCACTTTCTTTTTCTTTTTCATTTCTTTCAATTTCTTTTTCATTGTTCGTTTCTCTCAATTTTTCCACAGACTTTTTCAATCTTTGTTGATCTTCCATCACTTGCTTTGGTGATAAAGGTGCCAAAATAATATTTCGGCCTTGGTACTTGAAGGAGTATTGGTTCGCAAACCCGTCATGCTTGACCTTTCGATCAAGTTGCCACGGTCTTCCAAGTAATAAGTGCCCCGCGTGCATGGGTACCACGTCACATAAAATTTCATCATGATACGTCCCAATCGAAAATGCAACTAGGGCTTGTTTATTTACTTTTAACTCGACACCTTCATTGAGCCATTGCAGCTTATATGGCCTCGGGTGTTTGGTGGTCGATAAAGCAAGTTTTTCTACCATGAATGTGCTTGCCACATTTGTACAACTACCTCCATCAATCACCAAACTACAAACTTTACCTTGAATGTGACAACGAGAATGAAACAAGTTTTCACGTTGTAGTTCACCCCCGGTCTTTGTGCACTTAAGCTCCTTTTAACAACGAGCATCTCTCCTTCCACCGCGTATTCTATCTCTTCATCTTCATTGATAAGAACATTAGCCTCGTTGTCATTTTTTTCTTCTTCTCCTTCTGATTCAATGTCACCATTGGATCTCACAAACATATTGCTCCGATTAGGGCATTGGCTAGCAATGTGCCCCCTCCCTAAACATTTGAAACATTTGATATCCCTTGATCGGTTTGGGAAAGCTACTTCTTTGCCTTTACTAGTTTCGCCAAAAGGCTTGGTAGACTTTGCTGGCACCACTTGGTCCTTCGTGCGGTTTGATAGATCTTCTTTGCCCGTGCCTTGGATCCATTTTTGAGAATTGTTGGTGCTAGGAAAGCTTCGACTAGCTCCTTTTCTCTTCAATTGTTTTTCGACTTTGATGGCAACATGCACCATATCAACAACTTCGACGTAGTGTTGAAGTTCCACCACGTTAGCTATGTCACGATTAAGACCAGCTAAAAATCGAGCCATGGTTGCTTCGCGATCTTCATCCACGTTCGCTCGTATCATGGCAATCTCTATTTCTTTAAAGTAATCCTCCACGCTTCGATTTCCTTGCGTAAGATTCTGCAACTTTTGATAAAGTTCACGATAATAATAAGAAGGTATAAATCTCCTACGCATTACGGCTTTCATTTCGGCCCAAGATGAGATTGGCAGCTCCCCGTTCCTTCTTCGACTCGTTGTGAGTTGATCCCACCATATCATTGCGTAATTGGAGAACTCGATTGCCGCTAATTTCACCTTTTTGCTCTCCGAGTAGTTGCGACACTCGAAGACCATCTCGATTTTTCTCTCCCATTCTAGATAAGCTTCCGGATCAGATTTCCCATGAAAGGGAGGAATGGATAGCTTAATACTTTTTAAATCATCATCAAATTGGCCTCGATCTCTAGGACCCCTATTCCTTTGACCTCGTCGTCTCTCGCTTTGATTCGACGCTTGGTCACTTTCCACCTCGCTTGGCTCGTAGGGATCATCCACGAAAGGTCTTGCTCGCCCTCGCTCCCTTCTCGGTCCTTGAGGGGTTCCTTCTCGTGTTGGCCTCCTTCCACTCGATCGAGTCTCTCATTAATAGATTCAAGTTCACTTCGAAGCATTCGTTGGAATTCCCTTAAGAGGGCTTGTTGACCTAAATCGGGAACTCCTCCTCCAACATTTCTTATCGGTTGTCTATCAGTCCTTTTCGCCATGTTTTGCTCGGGATTTTGAGACATAACAAAGATTCCTCACCACAAAGACTCACGTTCACTCAGAAAAGAAAGAAAGTACGACACTCACGCTCGTGTTTTCACTCTTTTGGCTTTTACCTCCTCTCTAATATGCTCCCACACTCGTGCCTTTTTCCTCTCGTTTCTTCTCTTATAATTTCGTATAAGACTCGGTAGGGCTTGATCTTTAGTTTAGAGGGTCGGCTTCAAGGGGTTTGCAAGGGAAAGTCGTATGGTTTAGGGTAGGCTCGAATGAAAGAAAGGTTTCAAGACGTGGCGTATAAAATGAATTCACTAATTGGAAAAAAATTTTTTTAATAGCGTGAAAATTCACTAAAATGGGTATAAAGGAGTGTAGAATGTGATTTTAGAAAAATTTTTGTTGAAGTCTCTCCAGACTCTTTTTTTTTTTTTACGGATCTTTCTCGTTCTTTTCGTCCGCACCTAGACCGTATACAATTTTTTTTCTTTTCAATTTTTTTCTTTTGATTTTTTTTCGATTTTTTTTTCAAATTTTTTTTCAGAAATCTACTTACTCTGGCTCTTCTCGAACGTCCGAACTCCTCGTTTTAGTAGCTCTGATACCAAATGATGCGACCCCGTCCTCATTGATGAATCCGAGTCGTTTTCGTTGCCCGATCGTCTTAACGATGAAGTTTCGTTCGTCTTGATTCAAAGAGTTATATTTGTTCAATGAAGGTGTTTATGGTTCATTTAAGGTTAAAAGGAAATGGTTGGTAAGATATTTCGACTAAGAAAGAAAGAAAACAAATATTAAAGGTATGGAATTTTGGGTTTAAGGTGAAATGGAAACGGATGTAATAGGACCTCGACCCACTATCTATCAAAGATAGGAACCTCGGTATCAAATGAACGCCACACTTTGGGTGAAAGTGATAAGTTCGGGATGCAAAGAACAAAGATTGACGCCACTAACTAGTAGATAAGCCAACTAAGTCTTTGGACGAAATTGAGAGAAGAATTTCTCACAAAATACTTAATTCAATAATCAAAATGGCAAAAGTCCCTTTACAAGAAATTCAGCAACTATTTATAGCTTGAGTGACTAGTAGCCGAATAGACAAGTTCAAGACTTAATATCTAAGCAAACATTGAAATAAATTCAGCTTAAATCCATGTATATTGGCCAATGTAGATTCGGCTGAATGGTGACCAAAATTAAAGCTTCCAAATTGATCAAATGAATTTTGAGATTCATGTAGCACCAAGTTCACCTAATGAGTTTAATTGACTCATTCATTAGGCAACTCTTGATGAAAAACGACCAGCATTAAAAGAGAACTTGAGCAGCCTTTTGGGTGTGAATGGACGGTTTGAAGAGTCCCCATGGTGTGAACATGGCTGAACCGAACAGCCATGGTGTGAACAACCTTTATGCTCCCTTGAGAAGAGAATCGCCAAGCTTGGAGGGATGAACAACTTGGACACTTTTGGCCAAATAGTTGCCTTGAAAAACACTAAAATTAATCAACTTTAATGCATTAAACCAATTGCACATGCACCTTCACATACATTGAATCTACATGCATGAATCTGCCCAATGTATCTTCAAATTCAGGTGCACCTACATAACACAAATGAACTTAATTAAAAACATAATGTGAACATCCTAATTAACATTGTGACAACTAGAATATTAATAAACATGACACATAAATTAATTTGGACAAATTTATTGCATGTATAAATTTAGACAAACTAAATAAAATCAAGACATCTTTAATTTAACTAGATCAAGACAAATTAATTAACTCAACTTATTAATGCCGAAAATAATAAGACACATTAAATGACTTAAAGACACAATTAACACCTAGTTAAATTAGTTAATTAGCTTAAACTAAATTAACTAAAATTTATTCCAGCAAAATAAAATGCAAAACTAAAGAAAACTAAAATGAGTTTATTGAGCTAGTTCGAGCTCATTGAGCTTGTAAAGAGCTGGAAACGAGCTAAATGAAGCTCCACAAAATAAAATTGAGCTACTTCCAGCTTGCAAACACGACGAGCCTTACTTGTAGGCTGAAACAATAGCCGTTCCTGGGGGCGGGTCGTATCAGATACGCACCTTGATACGACCCCGGCCTTGTGGATGAATTATGAGTCGTGTTTAATGCCCGATCGTCCTAACGATGAAGTTTCGTTCGTCTTGAATCAAAGAGTTATATTTGTTCAATGAAGGTGTTAATGGTTCATTTAAGGTTAAAAGGAAATGGTTGGTAAGGTATTTTGGCTAAGAAAGAAAGAAATCAAATATTAAAGGTATGGAATTTTCGGTTTAAGGTGAAATAGAAAGAAAGGCTTAAAAACAAGAATGAACCAACACTAAGGAAAATGTTGACCCGAATCTTATATGTCTTTAAGGTGGATGAAACAGATGTAAAAGGACCTCGACCCACTATCTTTCAAAGATAGGAACCTCGGTATCAAATGAACGCCACACTTTGGGTTGAAAGTGATAAGTTTGATTTTTGCAAAGAGCAAGGTTGACGCCACTAACTAATAGATAAGCCAACGAGTCTTTGGACGAAATTCAAGAGAAGAGTTCTCTCAACAAATTGACAGCATTTCATTAAGGTTCAAAAAAAGTCCCTTACAAAATAATTTCAACAACTATTTATAGATGAAAACTAAGCTAGCCGAATAGCCACCTGAATTCTTAAAAACTAAGCAAATGCACCTATTTAATTAAGATAACAAGATTCGGCTGAATGTGAGCTTGAATGGACAACTTCTAGAACGATCAATGGATTTGGAAACTTGGAGAAGTGCATAGCAGCAGCTAGGTTCGGTTAATGGTCTTGAACAAGCTCAATTAATTGGCAACCTTTGCTGAAAAGTGATCAGCAATTAAAAGAGGTAATGAGCGACCATCAAGGTGTGAAAACTCACTTTGAAGGGTCTTGGAATGTGAACACAAGGAACCGAATAGCCAAAATGAATCCAACAATATGAAAAGAATTAAAAGTCATTGAATGGTCAACTTGGGAGTACAAAACAATAGCTTCTTTGGCCGAATGGACACCTAGGAAGCTTCAATCAGACCAATTTAATTTGCCAAACATGCATGTCTTGTCCATTGCATGTACCGAAATTAAATACATGTAGCTAATTAATTAAATGAGAACACATTAAAATCAAGCAACAAACAGCAACAAATTAATCATCATAGATTCGGCTGCACCTTGACACATTAAAGATGTAATATAACTAGACAAATTAATTAACTAAGTATTAAATTCAGCTGAACAAGACAAATTAAAATTATGTAATAACATAAAACATATTAATTTAGAATTATCAGCCTAATTTAATTCATGTGCATGCTATAACTAACTAAACTAATTTATTTAAAGACAAATTAAATTAATTCCAGCAACTAAGAACGCATAGTCTCAAATTTTGAAATTGAGCTCAAATGAGCTGAAATGAGTTCATGGAGCTGGAAATGAGCTAATTGGAGCTCAATGAAATGGAAATGAGCTAATTCAGCTCGCATGCAATTGCAAACAAGGTTGAGAGAGCTGGTCTGAAAGTGTGCCCGGGGCATGGTCATATCACACCTGGTAGGTCCAAAAGATATGAATCGTCAACTTTTGGCTCAATCAATTTGAACGAACTATCGTCTTCTTTCAGCAATATCTTAAGAAAACTTGTTTCAGGTTTGAACACATGGTTGTGTTGGCTCATTCTCAAATAAAATGTAAGCTTTTCGTTCATCAACAATGCAAACATGTTAGTCAAATGGAATTTAGTCATAGGTATGTGCGGTTGATCAAAACTTTCAAAATCCCATTGAACAAGCAGAGGTAACCTCAAAATTGGCTTGCATGAAATCAAAGAATTCGGATGACACTCTAAATTGAATAGATTGAAACCTGTTTGTGTTGATGGTGTATTATATATGACAAACAAATTCAAAACACTATCAAAATTAGATTCAACAGTAAAGATCAAATCATCTTGCAATTCAACACAAAAAAATGATTAAGAAAGTATTTCAAAACATTATTCGAATCAGATTCAGCATTTCTTTTCAACATATGACAACTAAAAAAATCATTATAAAGGACTTCTTTGAAGCAAACCTCATGGGCAGACATGCCATCGGAAGTCACAAAGTTCCAATCTGATGGAATCTCAATAAGTTACTTACCATTATTACCATTGGGAATGTCAAGACCATGTGTATTTTCCAACTTACCCTTTCTAATCAATTGAAATCGTCGTTCCTCGGGTAGATAGTTGGAGCTTGTCTTTTTTTAGAGCTTTACAAACCTGAAATGAAGAAGAATCAAGAGGAAGATTTAAATGTCGGTTAGCAAAAATTATCCTCCCTTTTATTTGAAAGCTCTCTTCACTCAATTCCTTTATTGACTCTCTTTCTTTTTTTGTTTTTCTCCTTTCTCTCGAATTTTCAAAAGAATTTTTCAACTAAATTTGGTCCTCATGGACTTGTTTCGGTGTAAGGGGCACTAATGTGACATTCGTTTCGTGATGCTTAAATGAATATCGGTTGTTGAATCCATCGTGAATAACCTTATGATCAAACTACCAAGGCGATGCGATCCTGATTGCATCATGTTACGACACAACTCGATGCCATTTAGATTGGCCTAAACAAGAGGGGCCTAAGTGTAAAATGAAGCTTAATTTTAGTTTGTTCATTTGTGTACAGGCCTTAATTAAGCAAGCTGGGGTTGGAAACCATTGCTGGAATAATCGAATAATCAAAGATGTCAGATTCAAGTGTTCCATGCAATTTGCTACAAGCTCATTTAGTTCGCTCATAGCTCATCAAAGCTCATTGAGCTCAACATTAATTGGTTTTAGCTTGTGCATCAATTTGCTGGAAAATCCAATTCGGTTTCAGCTAAAATTTGGCTTTATTTAATTTATTCGTTTTGAGTTACTTAGTTGTTGGAATAAACTTAAATAATATTTAGTTTAAGTATTAAATGTGTCTTTAGTTATTTAATATGTCTAAGTATTTTTGGCAATAAATTTTTCTTAGTTAATTAATTTGTATTAATTTGCACAGCCATTTAATTTGTCTGAAATCTATTTAATTTGTTTTAGTTCAAACAGCTCTTTAAAGTGTCTTAGACTTAGACAACTTAATTGAGCTAGTTAATGTGTCCTTACCAAATTTTAATTGATGTTTTAGGTGACCATTCAGCTAAATCCAACTGGTGCATTGATTGGCATTAAAGAGAGGAATGAATTTAAGACCATCAACTGTTATGAGCTTCTCCAAGTAACTGTTTGAGGAGTTCAATGGACAAGGAGCTGTTCACACAAGCCCATTCAGTTTTCAAACGTTTTCACATGATGGTGGCTGTTCAAATTCGTCCATTCACACCTTTTGACCGTTTATATTCAAGCATTCACACAAAAAGGACTGTTCGTGTGCCAAATGACATTAATTTTTTGGTTGCTGTTCATTTGGCTGTCCATGGAGAAATTAAAAGGCTGTTATGACTCTTTAGCTAATCAAGCATTGAAATCAAGTTTATTCAGCTCATTAGAATTAATTATTAGCTGAATAGGAAGACCAAACTTGCTGATACGCCCCGGCCTCGGTGATGAGAGTCGAGTCGTTGATGTGTCCGATCGTTAAAATTAAGGAGTATGAGTTGAGGTTTTCAAGTCGGGTTGAAAAGAACAAATTGGCTGGAAACAAGAAAATATTTAAGTGATTAAAGAATGGATAGGGTAGGTTCGATTTCAAGGCTGAAGAAAGAACCAATATTATATGCAATATCGACCCAAATCTTACGTTAGCTTGAAATGATGAAAAATTGTTAATCGTGACCCAATATCTATGAAAGATAAGAACCAACGATATAGGATTGAACGCCACACTTTAGTAAAGTGATAAGTTTGAAATTGACAGGATTGACGCCACAAGAATGTCTTGATAAGTCAATGGAGTCAAGAGAGAACAAAGGGAGTTGAAATACTCACCAATTGAACAAAAGTTCATAATTGATCAAAGTCTCAAAATTAGTAACCTTCAAATGATTACAAAACAACAATTTATAGGTGGATATGTTCCAGCCGAATGGTCTAAAGCAATCAGCTTAATTACACTTAATTGAACTCAAATGGTCGTTGAAATAACCAAAAGTCATTTGGAAGCTTCTATGCATAGGTGACACCAATGGGCAGGTTGTTTAGTCTTCCAATTCAGCTAATAATTGTACAAATGAGCTGAAATGATTTTGTTCAATGTTTGTTTAGTGAAAACATTATGAGCGACCTTTAATTCCTCCTTGGGCAACCAAATAAGCAAAGACCAAATTAATGGTAGTTTAAGCACACGAACAGCCCAAGTGTGTGAACACTTGATCTCCAACAGCCTCCAAGTGTGGATGAACGAAAATGAATAGCTCTCATGGTGTGCAAATGTTTTGAGAGATGAATGGTCTTGTGTGAACAACTCTTTGTCCATTGCTCTTCACGAACAGCCACTTGGAGAAGCTAAAACTACTGCTGGATTTTTAATTCAGCTCATGGTCCATTGAGCTTTGCGAATAGTCACATGAGGAAAAGGAATCATCAACTCTCTTCATGGCCAATCCATGCATGTACCTGAAAGCAATTTAATTCAGCAACTTAATTCATATTAGGACACATTTAAATTGATGACAACAAGACACATTAAATCTGCTCATTAATTCAGTTGGACTAAGAAACATTAAAATGATGTAATAAGCTGAATAAATTCATGTCATGCGCTAACTAAGACATATTAAAAACATGTAATTAATTTGCCTAATCTAAGACACATTAAAACAAATAATAACTTAGACACAAATTTAATTCAACAATGACTAAGACAAATTAATTAGAATATGAAATTAATTTGTCTCCACTTTAGACACAATTTAATCACTTCTAATTAAAAGTCCGAATTAAAATGCAATTTAATTATTTAAGTGAATAAACTAATTTGCATTTATTTTATTCCAACAACTAAAATTATAAAACGCAAAGTAAGCTCAAACAAGCAAATGAGCTCAATGAGCTGGAAACGAGCTGAATTGAGCTCAACGAGCTAAGATTAGGCTTCATTTTGCACTTGGGCCCCTCAAGCTTTAGCCACTCTTGATGACATCGAGTTGTGTTGAAACATGATGCGACCAGGTTCGCATCACTTGCTGTCCATTGCCGTTTCTTATGTTACATCAAAGGCCTTGTAGTTTTTAATTAGCTTAATTAAGTTCATTAATAGCTCAATTAAGCTGAGTGTGTGTGTCTATTCGGCTGGGGTTTGTCTCATGCCTATAAATACTTTGTTTTCAGCTAGTTGTAGAAACCTTTTGATAAATTTATGAAATATTTCAAACTATGTGAGTTTTTCACTCTCATTATTCTTGATGATTTGATCTGACTTATCTAGCATTGCTAGTGGCGTCATCCTATCTCCCTTCTTTAACTTATCACTTTCGAGTGTGGCGTTCACCTATACCGTAGATTCCTATCTCCCTAGATAGCGGGTCTCGGTCCTATCCAGCTATCCATTCTCCACCTTAAAACTTATACGAATTGGGTCCTAATCACTATTACAAGTTTGTTCATGTTTTAAGATCATTATATCCATCTTCCATCAGTTTTTAACTTTGTTTATCCTCTACCAAAAAACTATTTTTTATAACTTAGCCATTTTATTAATCTAAAATGAGAACTACTTAATTTGATGATCGGGCAATCAATGACTCAATTACTTCCGTAAGTGAGTTCTTATCACAAGGCCTCCCCAAAAGTAAATGGCCCGCATGCATCAACACCACATCGCATAAGACCTCATCGCTGTATTTGCCGATGGAAAAAGTGACAACGGCTTGTTTGGTGACTTTCAACTTGCCTCCATCGTTGAGCCATTGTAACTTGTATGGTTGAGGATGTTTCGTCATTGGCAGCCCAAGCTTCTCTACTAGCATGTTGCTAGCAACATTTGTGTAGCTTCCTTCGTCGATAATCATGCTACACACTTTGCCTTGAACGTGGCATCGTGTGTGGAAAATGTTCTCGCGTTGCTGCTCATCTTTGGCACTTTGAATGCTCAAGTTCCATTTAACAACGAGCATTTCACCTTTAATAGCATACTGGAGCTCTTCTTCTTATTCTTTGGTAGGTGATTCTAATTCATCTTCTTTTTCTTCTACCAACTCAATATCACCATCAGGTCTCATAACCATTATTCTTTGATTTGGGCACTAACTCGCAATATGGCCTCTTCCAAGACACTTGAAGCACTTAACGCCTCGGGTAGAGTTGCACACGGCTTTATTTGTGTCTTTATTCATTTCTCCACTCGGCTTATTAGCCTTTAGGTGATGTGAGCTTGCCTACGAACCAAGTGGAGAACGAACAAGAAGCCATCAAGCTGCCCATTGGTCCAATAACACGAGCTAGAGCTAAACGATTCAAAGATGCTATTTTAGCAATGGTGGAACGGGTTGAGGAAAATGATAGCAAGGAGTTTAAAAACGAGCTGAACATATTCAACTTCTTTGAAGCTGAATTTCGTTCTAGCTAATTAATTTGCTGCTGGAATTTTAGACCATTTAAATAAGCATTTAAATAAGTTTCATTACAGCTTTTAAATATGTCTTAATTTATTACAAGTGTTTAGTATGTTGATTTGGTTTAATTAAAGGTGTCTAGATGTCATTTAATTTGTCTGAATATATTACATGAATTAATTATGTTCAGCCGAATTAATGTGTCTTGTTTAGTACATATTTAATTCGGCTTAATGTTAATTAGTATGTTCATATTATGTTTTAAATTAATTCAACTTAATTGAGTTAAATTAATGAGGTTCATTTGTTTTGTTTAGGTTCAGCCGAATGTGGAAGATGCATGGGAAAGGTTGGCCGAATGTGGTGTGCAAGATGCATGCATGTTGGATTCAATGCACCTAATGATACATGCATGAACTACATTAAAAATGGTGTGCTGATTATTGAAGTTCTCTAAGTGACCATTCGGCTAAAGAGATAGTTTTTCAAGCTGCCATTTATTTCCTTCACATTGCTGGATACATTTTGGCCATTCGGTTCTTGGTGTTCACATTTTAAGGCTCTTCAAAACCGTCCATTCACACCTAATGTGGCTGCTCAAGTGCCCTCTTTATTATTGATAATTTTTCAGCAAGAGTTGCCTATTGAATGATCATTTAAGCTCATCAGCCGAATGTAGCTGCTACATGCATTCCCAAGATTCATTTGCTTAATATGGAAGCTTCATGTATGGTCACCATTCAGCCGAACCTACATTGGCCATTTTTTTGTTCAATGTTTGCTTAGAAATTAAGTCTAGAATATGTCCATTCGGCTACTAGGCATTAGGCTATAAATAGTTACTCATTTTCTTGTAAAAGGACTTTTTGCCAAATTTCTGAATGAAATATAATTTTAGTGAGAAATTCACTCTCTTTATTCTTCAAAGCTCAATTGACTTATCTTTACGAGTGGCGTCAATCTGACTTTGTTTCGAACTTATCACCCTTGGTGTGGCGTTCACAAATATACCGAAGGTTCCTATTTTGCTAAATAGAAGGTCTCGGTTTTATCTACCATCCTTTTCTTTTTCTTTGAAACCTTTAAGCCCGGGTCCTTATTTGCTAATAAGGGTTCGTTCTTGTTTCATTGGAAACCATTTATCCCCATTTTGCTTCCTAAGTCATTTAAAACCATTATAACTCATCTTATTGAATTTGAACTAAATCGACACTACCTAAATTCGATCGGGAACATAATACGACTTGTCACATCATCCGAAACAAGCTCGTATCATTAGGGCTACAACAAGTTCCTTCATTCGATTAGAATTTTTTGGCTTGCTGGTATTTTGGCCCCATTTTGTTGCGGTAGTGGAGTTTGGAAAGGTTCGAACAGTACCTTTTCTTTTAACCTGTTTCTCTACCTTAATGGCCATATGCACCATATCTTCGATTTCAACGTAGTGTTGTAGTTCAACTACGTTGGTAATATCTTTATTTAGTCCGGCTAAAAATCTTGCCATGTGGCCTCCCAATCCTCCTCAATGTCAGCTCGGATAATGGCAATCTCTATTTCTTTGAAAAAATCCTCCACGCTACGATTACCTTGTGTAAGGTGTTGTAGCTTTTGGTAGAGCTCTCGGTGATAGTACGCTGGAATGAATCATTTTCGCACGAAGTCCTTCATCTCGGCCCATGTGGAGATGGCATAATCGGAGAATTCAATGGCCGCAAGCTTAACTTTCTTGCTCTCCGAGTAACTGTGACACTCAAAGACGAGCTCTATTTTCTTTTCCCATTCAAGGTACACCTCTGGATTAGTTTTGCCTTGGAAAGGAGGGATGGCCATCTTGATGGTCTTGAGGTCATCATCTACTCGATCACGTTCTTGATGCCCTCGATTTCTATAATCTCGCTGCCTTTTGCTTTGATTCGATGCTTGATCACTCTCCATATCACTAGGATTGTAGAGGCCGTCTTGATGGGGGTCTTGGTCGTCCACGCTCTTGCCTCAGATTTGGTGGAGTTAATTCACGTTGGACGCGTTCTTCCAACTAATCTAGATGTTCTTGTATAGGCTCTAGTCGTCGTTGGAGCATTCGATCCATCTCACGAAGTAAAGCTTGATATGTCAAATCAGGTACACCACCTCCCGCAGGGACATTTCACACGGGGTGTGCACCAACTCCTTTGGTCATGTTTCTTTTCAGACTACAGGACATTGTATTTACCTCATAGTAAAACCTTACAAGTTCACTCACAAGGAAAATAAAAATTTACACTCAACACTCGTGTTTGCACTCGAATATAGACTTTTTCTTCACTCTACTGCACTCACAATCACTCTTGCCTTTTACCACTAAGATTTGCCTCCCAAAGTTCGTAAGAGACTACTTTGTCTTAACAGCACGATCTTGGTGGTGTCGGCTTCAAAATTTAATGTGAAGGTGTGAAGATGTCGGGTTAACAAGGTAGGCTTAGCAAGAAAACAAATTGGGAAAGCGTGGCTGGAAAGGTGTTAAAATGACAGAATTCGTGCTCAGAGTTGAATACAAGTTGCGTAGATGCCCGATCGTAAATTGAGATGTATCATAATTAAAGGATGAACAAATAGGCTTTGAAGTTGTTTGGTTTGTAAAGGAATAGTTGGTGATAGTTCGGCTAAGTTTAGGTTTGAACAAGTTTGAAGAATGAACCGATATTAAAGGTGAATATCAACCCTACTCTTATATCAAAACTTGGTAATGAAATTTGGTTTAAAGATGATAAACCGAGACCCGCTATCTAGGGAGATAGGAACCTACGGTATAAAAGGTTGAACACCACACTTTGCAGGAAGTGATAAGTTTAAAACAAGATTCGGGATGACGCCACTAGACGGTGCTAGATAAGTCACTCGAGCCTCAAACAAATAGCAGGAGTTGAATAACTCACTAAGCTTAATATTCATAAAAATGTCCAAGTTAAGTAACCTTCAAATCAGTTTACAGCTATTTATAAGCTCACTTAGCTCCAGCCGAATAGTCTCAATTTAATTGTAAATAATTACATTCTAATGTTGACTTAGATTTTTGTTGAAATTAACCAAGAATTAACTTAATGTTCAGTTGACTATTGCTATACAAGAACAGCCATGGGGCTGACTTAATGGCTGAGCAATTCATCTTGACAAGTTTGGTTCTTCAGCTGAAATAATGGAGTCAATAAATGGATGCATCTAATCATTGGTGAAGTCAACAGCTTTAGCCTTTGCCTTACCCGAATGGTCAGTTGAATGCACTTATCAGCTAAGTTGAGCAGTTCATTTAACTAATTTGATCCTTGCATTGAAAGCTAGAGTAATTTGTATCCTTGGTGCAACGAATGCACAAGACAGCAAAAGGAATGTATCCAGCATGGAAAACGCCAATGGACATACCCTTTGTATTCCATGAATAGTCGGTTAATAAACTTGTTGGTGAGTTGAATTAAGTAGGCATATAATTGGTCAGGAGTTGTGAATTGATGTTGTTTAGATGCTAAATTAAGTGAGGGAACTCTTGGCTGTTGGATGTCATGAAGAGATGCTTGGGAGAGAGTAAATAGCAGCTGCAAGGTTCATGCACGTCCAAGTGCAGGCAGTCTTTTTAATACCGTCCATTGAATCCATTGTGAGCATCACATTCAGCCAACCTACAAAACACATTTAAAGGTCGGTTTAATGCAACATAAAAACTAAATTTGAGACATAATTAATTTGTCAAGACGCTAGACACAATTAAGGTGTCTGAACTAAGACCAATTTAATTTGTCACAACTAAGTCCAATTTAATTCGTCTAAACTAAGACCAATTTAAATCATATATTAAAGTTTTATGAATTTGGACAGAATTAATAAGTTTAAAACACATTTAAAATGTCTAGATTTTGACACATTTAAAACCCAAATTATTAATGTCCAAACCGAAACATAATTTAACTAATTTAACTAATTTAACTAAAATTGAATTAACTTTTATTCCAGCAATTAAACTATAGCTAAGAGGACTGGAAGTGATAAACATCCTTATTTTCCCAACAACCAAACAAACAAACTGGAATTAACACTTCATTTTGCGCTTGGGACCCTCGTGTTTGGGACAATGCCGATGCCGTCAAGTTGTATCGTGACATGATGCAACTGAGTTCGTATCATCTTACATGTGTTGCGGATACTCCACAACTCGTGTGAGCCGCATCATGTAGCTACGTTTTGACCCACAGCTTGTGTATGAGCATGCATGTTTATATAAATTGACGGATTACAATTATGAAATATGTGGGCTGCTATAATTTTGTATAAGTTTGTGTAATTAATCGTGTTTATATGTTTTTAATTGAAATATATATAATGTTATGAATTGTCTTACATAATTACCGTTTGCATATCCAATGACATACGACGATTATCGAGCCCCGTTTGAACCATAGGAATCCATAGGATACAAATGACATGTCATTAGGGTTGCATGATTTGGCTGAGGTCCTGCATGTGGTGCAGATACTCCACAGCTCGTGAGAGCATACCGATCTACAGCTCGAGTAAGCATACCGATTCATAGCTCGTATGAGCATATATGTACATGAATTGACAGATTGCAGTTATATGAGCTAGCACACTCTATGTAAGCTACCCCGGGTATCCAATGGTATTCTAAACGGTTCAACAGGCAATATTTTGATACAAAATGGTAAGAGTTTGATACGGACTATTATAGGAACACATGATTTTACATGAAAAATGTGGTTACATGATATATGGAAAAATGAAATGGATGATACATGTATATGGAACTTGATCAATGGTTATGTTCATCTATGTTTATTAGCTTATATATGTGATACGAACTCGCTTACGGAAGTAATTGAGTTGTTGATTGCCTGATCATCAAATTAAGTAGTTTTCATTTCAGATTAACAAAATGGCTACGTTATAAAAAATAGTTGTTTGGCAGCGGATAAACAAAGTTAAAAAAATGATGGAAGATGGATATAATGATCTTAAAACACGAACGAACCCGTAACAGTGATTAGGACCCAATTCGTATAAGTCTTAAGGTGATTGGCGGAAAGCTGGATAGAACCAAGACCCACTATCTAGGGAGATAGGAACCTACGGTATAGGTGAACGCCACACTCGAAAGTGATACGAGTCACAAAGGCCTTAGATGCGTATATGAAGAAAAAAGGAAATCAAGATTCACTTTCTTGTTTTTAAGAAAATCAAGAAACCTGATACAACCCGCCCCCGAGAACGGCTATTGTTTCAGCCTACAAGCGAGGCTTGTCGTTTTTACAAGCTGGACGTAGCTCAATTTTATTTTTGTGGAGCTTCATTTAGCTCATTTCCAGCTCCTTCAAGTTCAATGAGCTCGAACCAGCTCAATTTTAGCTCAATATCTTTAAGACCTTTATTATAGTAGCTGAACTAATTATTTGCGTCATTTAATTAGTTTATTACAGCTCAATTAATTTTTGTTGTTTAATTGGTCTTAAATCTGGACGAATTTAAATAAGCATGTTAAATATGTTTTTCTTACATGTTATTAAGTCATATTAATTCCTACAGCCTATAAATATGTTTTTATGCATGTTTTTAATGTGTCAACTTTATTACTTATTTTAATTATGTACTAAGGCTACCGAATTTAATGTGCAGAATTTTAGTGTTACTTTAATGTGTCTAAACATGTATTTGATTGATTTGATGAATGTTGCTGCTGGTACATTACCCATGAACGTCCTTGGTGCATGAAAGGTATTAAAAGGAGGTACATGAAGGGGACGGCACATGCATGAATGGGAAAATGAAGTTGGCTGCTGTTTGAAGTTTCCTAAGTGACCATTCAGCCGAATTTATTGCTTTCACATTGCTGGATACATCTTGGCTGTTCGGTTCAAGGTGTTCATATTCAAGGACTCTTCAAAACTTGGTTTTCACACTTGAAGTGACTACTCAACATCTCCTTAATTGCTGGTAATTTTTCAGCAATGGTTGCCAATTAAATGAACTCCTTTAAGCACATCAACCGAATGTAGCTGCTGCCATGTATTTACTCAAGTTCCAAGTTCAATTATCCATCTAGAAGATGACTATTGGAGCTCCCCCCATTCAGCCGAACCTATCCATTGACATTAAAGGAACTCATTTGCTTAATACTTAAGAATTCATGTGACTATTCGGCTAGCTCAGTATTTGTCTATAAATAGTTGTTAAATTCATTTTGTAAAGGACTTTTTTAACCTTAATGAAATGCTGTCAATTTGTTGAGAGAACTCTTCTCTTGAATTTCGTCCAAAGACTCGTTGGCTTATCTATTAGTTAGTGGCGTCAACCTTGCTCTTTGAAAAAATCGAACTTATCACTTTCAACCCAAAGTGTGGCGTTCATTTGATACCGAGGTTCCTATCTTTGATAGATAGTGGGTCGAGGTCCTTTTACATCCGTTTCATCCACCTTAAAGACATATAAGATTCGGGTCAACATTTTTCCTTAGTGTTGGTTCATTCTTGTTTTTAAGCCTTTCTTACCATTTCACCTTAAACCGAAAATTCCATACCTTTAATATTTGATTTCTTTCTTTCTTAGCCGAAATGCCTACCAACCATTTCCTTTTTAACCTTAAATGAACCATTAACACCTTCATTGAACAAATATAACTCTTTGATTCAAGACGAACGAAACTTCATCGTTAGGATGATCGGGCAACAAACACGACTCAGAATTCATCCACGAGACCCGGGTCGTATCATTTGGTATCAGAGCTAATAAAGCGAGGAGTTTGGACATTCAAGAAGAGCCGGAGTAAGTAGACTCGTGAAAAAAAAATTTGAAAAAGAAAATCGAAAAAAATCAAAAAAATTGAAAAAAAGAAAAAAATTGTATACGGTCTAGGTGCGGACGAAAAGAACGTGAAAGATCTGTAAAAAAAAAGAGTCTGGAGACACTTCAATAGAAATTTTTCCAAAATCACATTCTACACTTCTTAATATCCCTCTTGGTGAAATTTCACGTTATTAAAAAAAATTTTAGTGTTTTCGATTCATTTCATTCTAGTCATTCCCGATCAAGATTTCTTTTCCATCCCCATTCACTTACGCCACACTTAATAGCCAACAAATCAATTTTTTTAGCCTACCCTACACCCTTTACATTTACTTTCCTTTGAAAAAAAAAAATTCTTTGATACCGACCCTCTAAACTAAGGATTTAGCCTTACCAAGTCTTATACTAAATTACAAGAGAAGAAACGAGAGGAAAAATGCATGAGTGTGTGAGCACATCTAGAGGAGGTAAAAGCCATTAAAGAGTGTAAACACGAGTGGAGTGACGAATTATCTTTCTTTTTGAGTGATTTGTGAGTTTTTTTTGTTGTGAGGTTATAATTTTGTATGTCAAGAAGCCCAACGAGAAGCATGGCCGAAAGGCAACCTGTTCGGAATGTGCCGGACTTGAATTTGCAAGCATTACTACGCGAGGTGGAACGATTGTTTGATCAAAAGTTAGAACTGATTCAAGATAGACTTGATCATGTAAAAGGAAGAGCCCAACGAAGAAGAACTCCCTTAAGCCCTCCGAGAAATCAAGGACAGCAATTTGATTTAGATGATGAATCTTCCGAGCCAATTGAACACGAAAGTGATCAAGGGTCCAATGCGAATGTCCAACGAAGAGGCCTACGCAACCGAGGCCAATGAAATCGAGAAAGGTTCGATGATGACTTGAAAAGCATTAAGTTGTCAATTCCTTCATTCCAAGGCCGATCGGATCCCGAAGCTTATCTCGAGTGGGAGAAAAAGATCGAGCTCATATTTGAATGCCATAACTATTCTGAGGCCAAGAAAGTTAAGTTGGCTGCTATCGAGTTTTCTGATTATGCAATGGTTTGGTGGGACCAACTTACGACTAGCTGGAGACGATATGGCGAGCGTCCTATCCAAACATGGGCCGAGATTAAGGCTGTAATGTGACGACGTTTTATCCCTTCGTACTACTACCGGGAGTTGTACCAAAAACTTCAAAATCTTACACAAGGGACGAGAAGCGTGGAGGATTATTTCAAGGAGATGGAAGCTGCCATGATTCGAGCGGATGTGGAGGAAGATCGAGAGGCAACTATGGCTCAATTTTTAGCCGGGCTTAATCGTGAAATAGCCAACATAGTTGAGTTGCAACACTACGTAGAGATCGTCGATATGGTTCACATGGCGATCAAGGTCGAAAAGCAACTCAAGATGAAAGGAGCCGTACGTGGTTATTCCTCTTCGAATGCATCTAAGTGGAACCAAGGGGCAAGTAAGAATGTTTCAACGAATCAATCAAAAGAAACTGTGGTGCCCATGAAGTCCAACAAGTCGTGGCGAATCTAGCAAAGGTAAGGCCATTGAAAATATTCAATCCCGAACACGTGATATTAAGTGTTTTAAGTGTCAAGGGAGAGGGCACATAGCGAGCCAATGCCCAAATCGCAACACAATGGTGATACTCTCTAATGGTGAAATAGAATCGGAGGAGGAAATAGACAAGAATGAAGAAGAGATTAACAATCCTTCCGATAACGAAGATGAGATAGAGTTTGCTGTTGAAGGCGAAATGCTCGTTGTTAAAAGAAGTCTTAGTGCGCAAAGCTCTATAGGTGAACCGCAATGCGAAATTTGTTTCATACCCGTTGTTATGTTCATGGGAAGGTTTGTAGCATTGTAATCGACGGTGGAAGTTGCACGAATGTCGCAAGTACACTTATGGTGGAAAAACTTACTTTGGCAACTTTTAAGCATCCAAGTCCTTATAAGATGCAATGGCTCAATGAAGGAGTCGAACTTAAGGTAACCAAACAAGCCTTGATTCCCTTTTTAATTGGAAAGTACCAAGACGAGATTTTGTGCGACGTTGTGCCCATGCATGCTGGCCATTTACTGCTTGGGAGGCCGTGGCAATTTGATCGGTGAGTCAAGCACGATGGGTTCTCTAACCAATATTCGTTCAAGCACAAAGGCAAAAATATCACTTTGGCCCCATTGTCTCCACAACAAGTGATGGAAGATCAACAACGAATAAAGCAATCTTTGGAGAATTTGAAAGAACAAAAAAAGAAATTGAGAGAGAGTGAAAAAGAAAAGAAAAATGATTCAAAAGAAAAGAAAGAAGAGAGATTGAGAGAAAAGAATCGAGATTGTGAGAAAAACAAGAGCAATGAAAAAGAAAGTGAAGGATCAATGGATGAGAAAAAGAAAAGTGTTTTATTTAATCGATATTTTCATGACTTTTCTTTTCAGGTTAACTCCACCAAGCAACTTCGATTACGTTATATTCCTGAGGGGAGAAGGTTCATATTGCAAGAAAACGGTAAAACCGATCCTCAAATCAATAATCTCAAGGATAGACAAGGTTTGGTTTCTGAAGAACTAAAAACATCTCTATTTTGTTCAAAAAGTGATGACAATCGTGAAAATGACAAGTTTGATGAAGAAGTGAAATATTATTGGCCACTGCTAAATTTACATTTGCAAAACTTGATTCGACTAAGTGATCTTGTTTCTTTTGACCGATTAATATTTTTCCCACATATTTGCTTAAATGACTTTTTGTTGACATGTGGTTATTCGTTAAATTCCCTTTGTCCATTGGATGGGATTTTCCTTGGTGAAGGATTGACAAATCGATTTAATTATTTGATTCATGAGTCTTCAAATCCACTTGATAAAGTGCGTTGTGGGATATGTGTTTATTCGAATGACCTGTTCATATTGGTAGAATTATTTCCCATGTCTAGATCCTTGATGAATTTGGAAAATCAATGTGGAAAGCTAAGGCTTATTTATATTTTTGAATTCGGCAATAGTTCTTTTCCTCCAATTGTGAATGAAAATTTGGAAAGAGCTCGCAAGTTTTTAGTTCATCGTGTCATTCATAATTTTCTTTATTGTGTAGGTGGCACCTTGAAGTGGCTTTGCCTTAAAGAGGGAGGGCAAGTAACTAATCGGTGTTATTTTCAATCTATTCATGAATTTCAGGTTGCTGGGCACAAGTTTGTCAAATTCAACAACTAAGGGGTCTTTGTTAATAGAAGTTTCTTGGCGACAAAGTGGCCCGATTTGGGGACAAATCGCTTTAAAGAGGGAGGGGATGATACGACCCGCCCCCAGGAACGGCTATTGTTTCAGCCTACAAGCGAGGCTCGTCGTTTTTACAAGCTGGACGTAGCTCAATTTTATTTTTGTGGAGCTTCATTTAGCTCATTTCCAGCTCCTTCAAGTTCAATGAGCTCGAACCAGCTCAATTTCAACTCAATATCTTTAAGACCTTTATTATAGTAGCTGAACTAATTATTTGCGTCATTTAATTAGTTTATTACAGCTCAATTAATTTTTGTTGTTTAATTGGTCTTAAATCTGGACGAATTTAAATAAGCATGTTAAATATGTTTTTCTTATATGTTGTTAAGTCATATTAATTCCTACAGCCTATAAATATGTTTTTATGCATGTTTTTAATGTGTCAACTTTATTACTTGTTTTAATTATGTCCTAAGGCTACCGAATTTAATGTGCAGAATTTTAGTGTTACTTTAATGTGTCTAAACATGTATTTGATTGATTTGATGAATGTTGCTGCAGGTACATTACCCATGAACGTCCTTGGTGCATGAAAGGTATTAAAAGGAGGTACATGAAGGGACTGACACATGCATGAATGGGAAAATGAAGTTGGCTGCTGTTTGAAGTTTCCTAAGTGACCATTCAATTAATTTATTGCTTTCACATTGCTGGATACATCTTGGCTGTTCGGTTCAAGGTGTTCATATTCAAGGACTCTTCAAAACTTGGTTTTCACACTTGAAGTGACTACTCAACATCTCCTTAATTGCTGGTAATTTTTCAGCAATGGTTGCCAATTAAATGAACTCCTTTAAGCACATCAACCGAATGTAGTTGCTGCCATGTATTTACTCAAGTTCCAAGTTCAATTATCCATCTAGAAGATGACTATTGGAGCTCCCCCCATTCAGCCGAACCTATCCATTGACATTAAAGGAACTCATTTGCTTAATACTTAAGAATTCATGTGACTATTCGGCTAGCTCAGTATTTGTCTACAAATAGTTGTTAAATTCATTTTGTAAAGGACTTTTTTTTTGAACCTTAATGAAATGCTGTCAATTTGTTGAGAGAACTCTTCTCTTGAATTTCGTCCAAAGACTCGTTGGCTTATCTATTAGTTAGTGGCGTCAACCTTGCTCTTTGAAAAAAATCGAACTTATCACTTTCAACCCAAAGTGTGGCGTTCATTTGATACCGAGGTTCCTATCTTTGATAGATAGTGGGTCGAGGTCCTTTTACATCCGTTTCATCCACCTTAAAGACATATAAGATTCGGGTCAACATTTTTCCTTAGTGTTGGTTCATTCTTGTTTTTAAGCCTTTCTTACCATTTCACCTTAAACCGAAAATTCCATACCTTTAATATTTGATTTCTTTCTTTCTTAGCCGAAATGCCTACCAACCATTTCCTTTTTAACCTTAAATGAACCATTAACACCTCCATTGAACAAATATAACTCTTTGATTCAAGACGAACGAAACTTCATCGTTAGGACGATCGGGCAACAAACACGACTCAGAATTCATCCACAAGACCGGGGTCGTATGAAAACTGAATCTTGGTCCAATTTTGCTGTTTTGAGCGATTTGAAGAATCAAGAAAATCAAGATTTCAAATCTTGGAAATCTTGGTCCAATAAACCGACTAAGGTGCATTGGATCTCAGTTACGAGCATTAACAAGCCAATTTCAGGAGAGAACAGATTACAAGCCCAAGTTCTTAAAGACAAGGCCCAATAAGATGTTCCAAGCCCAATCCAGAAATTTAAATCAGATTTAGTTGAAAATCAGGCCAAATTGTCAAAGTAGCCCAATTTGTTAAGTTTTATTTTTTAAAAAAATACTTAGTTTTCATTTTTAGACTTTATGAATAAATTTCTATGTAAAAATTCAGCCCAAATAGGCTCATTAAAGGCCTTGGATGAAATTCCCTTGAAAATCAATAATTAGGTTTTTTTTTTAGTTTTCCTATTAGGGTTAGGAAAATAGTTAGAAGGCCCATATATATGGTTTGGCCAGCCACCCATAGAACATTACACATTACAATTACATTGAAAATTTTAGATATGCTTTGAGTGAAAATTCTCTTTGAGTTCTTCAAGAATTTTTCTTTAGTTTTCTTTAGAAGTAGTTTTAACAATCTTTTTTATTGTGGGAGCCATCTTCAGCCTTCTTCTTGCCATTGTTCTACATTGGAGGGGAGATTAGAGCCGTTTGAAGGGAGTTGTGAAATCTTTCGGGGTTTCAAGGCTTCTTAGGACTTTATCTTTTATTTTCTTGCTGTTCGTTTTCCTTTTAATTCTTGTTTGGGACCAATTTCATCATCTAACTTATTTACAGTTTCTTGTTGCGTTTCCAGTTTTCTTCAACATTAAAGAGGCTGATCGGCATTCTTTTGGCAGTAAGAACCATTTGTTAATTCATCTTTTCTATTGATCTTGTCGACTTTTCATCTCAATTCTGATTAAATTCGGTTTGCTGGAATTTAGAGTTTGATTTGCTATTTTGGAATTTAATCTTTTCAATTTTGGCTTGGAAAGTTCATAAACATCCTTGATTATCGAAGATCATTCTTAATCCATTGTTTCCCTCTTTCTTGCTGCACGATTCCTCATTCTAATTCAATTTTCATTTTTTTTGTGATCTGCTGAATTAATTTTCTGTTTTGGTTCAATTGATAGAATCGGCTGAATTGGTGACTTCTTTGAAGCTTATTCACGAGTTCTTGACTTCTGAATTCCTTAATAATAAGTGTTTTGATTCTTGGTTTATTTTCTGCTATTTTAGGGTTCTTTGACTTCAGATCTGGGAATTCTAAAAGTTAATCTTTCTACTTCGTTTCAGATCTGGTCATCTAGAGTTTTTGTAGGAGTTTCCCATGACTTGACAACTCGATCTTGGTCCGCGCGCAACCCTCTATCAGAAAGTGATAAGTTAAAGAATGAAGATAGGATGACGCCACTAGCAATGCTAGATAAGTCAGATCAAATCACCAAGAATAATGAGAGTGAAAAACTCACATTGTCTGAAGTACTTCATAAATTTATCAAAAGGTTTCTACAACTAGCTGAAAACAAAGTATTTATAGGAATGAGACAAACCCTAGCCAAATAGACACACACACTCAGCTTAATTGATCTATTAATGAACTTAGTTGAGCTAATTAAAAACTACAAGACCTTTGATGAACTCTAACATAAGAAACGACAATGGACAACATGTTTGGTCTTCTTATTCAACTAATAATTAACTCTAACGAGCTGAATAAACTTGATTCAATGCTTGACCAGCTAAAGAGTCATAACAACCTTTTAATTTCTCCTTGGACAGCCAAATGAACAGCAGCCAAAAAATTAATGTCATTTGGCACACAAACAACCCCCTTTGTGTGAATGTTTGAATATAAATGGTCAAAAGGTGTGAATGGACGAATTTGAACAGCCACCATCATGTGAAAATGTTTAGAAACTAAATGGGCTAGTGTGAACAACTCCTTATCCATTGAACTCCTCAAACAGTCACTTGGAGAAGCTCATAACAACTGATGGTCTTAAATTCATTCCTCTCTTTAATGCCAATCAATGCACCAGCTGGATTAAGCTGAATAGTCACATAAAACATCAATTAAAATTCGGTAAGGACACATTAACTAGCTCAATCAAGTTTTCTACGTCTAAGACACTTTAAAGAGTTGTTTGAACTAAAACAAATTAAATAGATTTCAAACAAATTAAACGGCTGTGCAAATTATTACAAATTAATTAAATAAGACAAATTTAATGCAGAAAATACTTAGACATATTAAATAACTAAAGACACATTTTTTATGCGAACTCGGTTGCATCATGTTTCGACACAACTCACCGACATCAGAATTGGCCTAAACTTGAAGGGCCCAAGTGCAAGATGAAACATCTCTTAGGCCTGATTGATTATTGGGCCAATGTTTTTAAGGACTTTTTAATTAACTATAGTTTTATTTAAATTAACAAGTTTGCATATTTTTAATTTTAGACTTGCACTTTGTGTGTTCTGCATTTAATAAAGTTATGCATTATGTAACTTCCATGCTAGTTAAGTATGTGATACGATCTCGGTTTAGTAGTTGAGTCTGAGTCGTTTGGTTCCCGATCGTAAACGAAGAAGTAGATTAGACGAGAAGGAGTTAGAATATATTTGTGTACAAAGAAGTAAGATAAGTTTGTGCAAAGTTGGATGTGGATTTGGTTTAAGTCGAAATGGTATGAATAGAATGGAAGAGTTCGGTTTAAGATAATTAAGAAATGGTATTTGGTTTTGGTACGTTTTGGTATTTGGGAATTGGTACGAAATGGTATGGAATTGGTATGAAATGGTATGGTATTTGGTACGAATTGGTAATAGTTCAAAGAGGTCAAGAATGAACCAACACTAAAGAAAAGTGTCGACCTGAAACTTATAGGACCTAAATGAATTGGAAATGGTTGAAAAGGACCTTGACCCGATACTTAGGAAAGTATGAACCAAAGGTATCAAAGGTGAACGCCACACTCGGGTTTAAGGAGTGATAAGTTCAGAAAAGACTCGGAAAGACGCCACTAAAAGCTTAGATAAGTCTTACGGGTCTCGAACGAAATTTGAGAGAAAATGCCTCACAATTTTGGCAGCAATTCGCTAATTAAAAATGTCAAAAGTCCCTTACAAAGTGAAAATTCAGCTATTTATAATAATCCACTAGGCTAGCCGAATGGTCACTTAAATTCCTTAAAAATTAAGCAAATGAATTACTTAAATGGGCTAGCTAGATTCTATTGAACTTGGAGCTCCAATGGTCACCTTCTAGATGGACAATTGAACTTGGAGCTTGAGGGAGTAAATGGCAGCAGCTACATTCGGTTGATGTGCTTAAAGGAGCTCATTTAATTGGCAACTATTGCTGAAAAATTACCAGCAATTAAGAAGATGTTGAGTAGTCACTTTGAGTGTGAAAACCAAGTTTTGAAGAGTCTTTGAATGTGAACACCTTGATCCGAACAGCCATGATGTATCCAACAGTGTGTAAGTAATAAATTCAGCTAAATGGTCACTTAGGAGACTTCAAACAGCAGCCAACTTCATTCTCCCATTCATGCATGTGCCGTCCCCTTCATGTACCCTCTTTTAATACCTTTCATGCTCCAAAAACGTTTATGGATGATGTACCTGCAGCAACATTCATCAAATAATTCAAATTCATGTTTAGACACATTAAATTAACACTAAAATGCTGCACATTAAATTCGACGACCTTAGGACATAATTAAAACAAGTAATAAAGTTAACATATTAAAACAAGCTTAAAAACATATTTATAAGCTGTATAAATTAAGACAAAATTAATAACATGTCATAATAACTAAAATATCATGCATAATTAAGTTTGACCAGATTTAAGACCAATTTAATAACGAAAATTAATTAAGCTTGTAAATAACTAATTTAACTAACTCAATTAATTATTTCAGCTACTATATTATTGACTAAGTTATTTTAAGCTAATTTTGAGCTGGTTCGAATTTAATGAGCTGAAGTGGAGCTTAATTCAGCTCGTAACAAAGTGCAAGGAAGGCTCATCGAGTTTGTCCAAGCTTCATCAATGCGTCCAACCAAAGTCTCGCCCCAAACTTGATCTACTAAGGCCGAAACAGCCTCCTTGAATTGTTTAGCTCGTGATCGGGTGATTGGACCTTGAGGCAGCTCCAAAGGCTCCTTGCTCGAGCTAGGTTGGACTTGAGGCGTGGCTGTATCAATATGCATCATAAATAATGGCATGCATTATGAAACTCCCATGTTAGTTTAAGTCTGCATCATTAAATTAAGTCTTGCATTAAGTAACTCATTTGTCATTTAGTTTGCATTTCAAACCATGTATTTAAGCATCTCAGTTTAATAAATGAGTTGTTGGACATTTATTCAACTCATCTTAGTTTAATTAATAAGTGTTTTTGTTGAACTTTATTTAATAAGTGTTGCTTTTAATTAATCTAGTTACTAGGATTATTTATTGATGCATGAGTTTAAGTTTATTTATTTTTGCTTCTTTAATTAACTAGTTCTGGAATAATTGATGCATTTGTTTCGTTTATTTATTTAAGTTAAGCATTTATTTTTGATATGTTTAATTAGTGTTTAAATATGTTTAATAAGTTCATTGTAATGTGTTTATTGAAGGTGTCTCTTCAGCTTACAACTGTTACATTTCAATGCTATTACAACTTAATTGAAGTGACTTTTCAAGTGTTTTTTGGAATGAAACTCTGTTCATTTGGTGAGAATTACTTTTCTCTGATTTTGTACAAAAACTTGTTGGCTTATCTACAAAGCTAGTGGCATCAACCCGTTCTTTGCTTTATCCCGAACTTATCACTTTAGCAAGTGTGGCGTTTGAACCCTATACCGAGGTTCCTATCTTTCTAGATAGTGGGTTGAGGTTTTGATTGAATTTTCTATCCATCTCATTAAAAGTATAAGTGTTGGGTCAACACTTACTAGTGTTGGTTCTTACCTATTTCTTGAGCCGTTTTGCTTTCCTTCATTTTATCATAACCGGACGCATCCATTTTTAGCCATTTTTCCTGAACCTTTGTTGTTATAAAATAATATTAAGCCTATTTTTTAACTATTCATTTGTTCCTTACTTCATCATAGATGATCGAGCAACTCAAATACGACTTGACTCAACACCGAGGCGGATCGTATCATTTGGTATTAGAGCTGTTAAAATGAGAAGTATGGACTTGCGAAGACAAGCTGGAATAGGTTCGTGAAGTGCAAAAAAAAATCAAAAAGAAAATTCAAGTTGTATTCGTAAGTTTCTCATTGAAATTTGAAGTATTGAAAAAAAATTAAAAAAAAAGTGTTGGAAATTTTGTTTTAGTAATCATATTTTCTATTCTCGATCTTCAAAGATTGATTTTTCTACCCCCATTTCTTCTACCCCAACGCCATACCCAACCCAATTTTATTTTTTGTTCAAACTACCCTATCCCTCTTCATTATTTTCTTTGTTTCCCAAATTTGTGACCGACCCTTAAGCCTACGATAAAAGCCTTGGCAAGTTTGAATTACGAAGTCACGAGAGAATAAAGAGTGGTAAAAGGCACGAGTGTTGTGAGAGCATTAGAGTTGAAATAGCTGATCTCGAGTGCAAACACGAGTGTGAGGGCCATTCAAATTTTCTTGTGAGTGACTGGTGAGGTTTTGTGGTGAGGAATTCATTTTGTCTTTATTTTAACATTTCCTTCTTTTTAGCTATAATTATGTCTCAAGGAGAATTTTCAAAAGTTGAACTTCAAGGCTTCATGAAAGAAATGGATCACTTGTTCGATAAGAAATTAAAACCCCTCCAAGAATAATTGGTTCATGTCGAAGAGTAGAGCCATCAAGCAAGAACCCAATGGGAGCAAACTTATCCAAGTGAAAGGAAGGAAACGAGATTGACAAGGAGTCGAACATTCGACGAATATGTGAAAAGAGACCCTTATCTCGATTCTTATTCTTCAAGGAATTTAGGCCAAAATAAATCTAGCTACGAGTTTGAAACTTTTCCAGGAGACAAACGAGAACGTAGATATTTCTCTTCTAGTGCCTCAAAGTATTCATCTACAGAGAAGTCCTTACGAAAAAGTGAGCATGTTCTGTACTCTTCCATGGAGGCTTATTCACGAAGAAATGAACGTGACTTATATAAAGATTCTTCCACTTCTTTTCCCTCAACAGCCTGTTATTTTGATTCTTATATGTTATCATCATCTTGAAATGAAAGAACGAAGCAAAAAGACAAAGAAACAAAAAGAAGTGTGAGGCAAGAAATGATAATGCACGAGAATGAGTGGATCTCAAATGAAATTGAGAAAAAAAGAAATGAAAGAAAAAGAGGGAGAGAGAAAGCAAAAAGAGTTTGAGAGTAAACAAAAATGTGAAAAAGAAAACAAAATTGGAAAAGAGATTGAAATTGAAGAGAGAAAAGATATTGAGCAAGAAACGAGTGTTGTCGATGAAAAACAAACTAGAGAAAAATATGTAAGAGAATAAGAAAAACTGAGGAATATCTTTGCTAACCAATGTGGGAGTTTTCCTTGTGTTTCATCTTTTCAGGTTTCTAAAGTTCATGTGATGGGCTCTAACTTCAATACCTTTCCAAAGAGAGGCGATGATACGAGTCATAAAGGCCCAATCCAAGTTCAAGAACGTGATGGGCTCAAATTGCCACAAGGCCCAATAACAAGATCAAAGGCCCGACAAATGCGGTCCAAACTAAATGGGACCATTCAAGAGCTTGTTAGCAAGGCCTTAGATGCATACACGAGAGAACAAGAAAATCAAGATTCACTTTCTTGTTTTCAAGAAAATCAAGAAACCAAATCTTGGCCCGATTTTTCTTTGTTCAAGAGATTTCAAGAATCAAGAAAATCAAGATTTCAAATCTTGGAAATCTTGGTCCAAGAAACCAAATCTTGCAGCCAAACGCATTGGATCTCCATTACGAGCGTCAACGACCCAATTTTGGTAGGAGATGGATCACGAGCCCAAATTCTTGAAGGCGAGGCCCAATAACCAAAATTTAGCCCAATCAAGAAATTTCTTCATACTTAGTTGAAAAATCAGGCCAAAATGTTAAAGGGCCC
The DNA here is from genome assembly GCF_025698545.1 of Gossypium raimondii. Taxonomy (NCBI): domain Eukaryota; kingdom Viridiplantae; phylum Streptophyta; class Magnoliopsida; order Malvales; family Malvaceae; genus Gossypium; species Gossypium raimondii. Next base: position 29,985,974 of record NC_068567.1, on the reverse strand, counting down.
AATTTGTAAACATCTTACTTGTTTAATTTAATTTTTTAATCTTTAGGAGCATTACATGTAAAATTCGGCCCAAAACAACCCATATAAGTGCATGGCCGAATTTACCTTGTTATTTTATTAATTAGGTTTAATTTTTATTAGTTACTTGTGAGATTAGGATTTGTTGGAGGCCTATATAAGCATTGGCCAGCCACCCTTTGTAAAAATCATCTTATTATTATTTTTCTATCAAATTTCAGATTTGTTGAGTGCAGAATTTTCTTTGGGGTTTTCTCCAAGAATTCTCTCTTGAGTTTTCTTTAGAAGTTGTTTTAACAATCTTTTGATTGTGGGAGCCATCTTCAACCTTCTTCTTGCCATCGATATTCTTTGGAGGGGAGATTAGAGCCGTTTGAAGGAATTTGTGAATTCTTTCGGGAATTCAAGGGTTCTTAGGACTTTTCTTTAATTCCTTGCTGTTCAATTTATTTTCTTTATTATTGCTTGTGCCGATTCTTCTTCTAATTTTCTTTGCTGTTTTTGTTTGTGTTTCAGCCTTGATTAAACTCCAAGAACTCTTCGTTTAATCGATCCCTTTTATTGGCAGCAACTATTCGATCCAAAAATCCCCAAAATTTAGGGTTCTTGCCATTTTTTTTATTTCTTCTTGTTGGGTGAAATTAGGCTGCTGGAATTTGGGCATTCTTGGCCGATTCAAGTTATTGACATATTAGCACTCTTTCTTTACTTCCAAATTCGTTCAATTTCATTAATTTCTTTCTTTTCTTTTGTCGCCCAAATCCCTAATTTTCTATTAAAGATCTGATTGATTTAATTCGTTGCTGTTTACTGTTCTTGAACAGATTTGGCTTGTGGAGAATTGATCTTGGAGTTCGATTTTGTCTTCTTGAACTACGAAAACATCTATTCATTCGTTCTTTGTGTCTTGCTGTTCATTTAATTGAATTTGGGGATTTAATTCCAGATCTGATTAGTTTAATCTTGTTCTTTGTTTTAATTTCAGATCTGTTCGTTTAGAGCTTTCGTAGGAGTTTCTCGTGACTTGGCAACTCGATCTTGGTCCGCGCCACCCGTATCATTTGGTATCAGATTTTGGGCGTTTTGGGTGTTCTTGGTTGATTTCTAAACTGATCTCTATTTTTAAAGCACAAACAGCAGTTTTACCCAGAAAAATTGTTCAAAAAAAATTCATTTGGGTGGGTAAACGTTGTCCGATTGATCTGAAATTTTACATACATATTTGTGGCACTGTGATTGAATATAAAAAAATTATTCCGCAAAAAATCAGTCAAAAAAGTCAAAAAATCAAAAAAGACAAAATACAATAAAAAATTAAAAAAAAGATTCAGCGGGTTGAATTTGGTGCCCAAAATTTCCAGATCAAAAATTCAATATTTAAGGACATTCCAGATTTAATTTCGTGATTTTTAGAGATCGGGAACACCTCGAACGAAGTTGTCAAGTTACTCCGCAGTTTTTCGGGTTTTCTGGTTTTAGCAATTTTATTGATTCTTAGCTGTAGGTTTTCATTTGTTTGCTTTTTATTCTTCTGTTACGTTATCTAACACCTTCTTGTTTCTTGTGTTAGTAGGATTTACGTGTGCACAACTTCTTCCTCGGTGCAACACGAATCAATTGGTGTCTCGTCAGTTTTTGGCATCCTAGTGCAAATTAGGATTCTTTGGTAGTTTGGTTCATACTCTCTAATTGGTTGATATAAACTCTGATAAAGAACTCACAAGATTGAATTCTACCCCATTGAGAATTTGAATTTTCTTTTGAGTGACTAACGGTGAGGTTTGCTAACTTTTATTTTTGAGTGTTGAGTGTTTATTTTGCAGCTTTTTGGGAAGATGTCTAAAGATGACCATAATGATACACTTATGGAAGTCCAACAACAGTTAGAAGGACACGCTGCTGCAATCACACAAATAAATGCTACCCTTCAAGCATTGAATACTACTTTGAATGAGGTACGAATGAATCAAGAACTTCAATATCGAGATCCAATCGGGAAGATAGGAATAATCAGCCCCATAGGCGCTGCCCTCGACGTGTCCCTAGATTGGATGATGATTTTCATGATCGTGGACAACCTTCTTTGGCAAAACCGAAATTCACAATTCCCCAATTTCGTGGTAAGAATGATCCTGACGCTTATTGTGAATGGGAATCTAAGATTGAACTCATGTTTGGTATTATAAATGTCCGGATGATGAAAAGGTAGCGTTAGCAACACTGGAATTTTCGATTATGCATTAAGTTGGTGGACTCAACTTGGGGTAAACCGCCATCGAATTATGAAGGTGAGATTTTGACATGGGATGAGTTGAAGCAGATTATGCGTAAAGGTTTATTCCACCTCACTACTATAGAGAAATTAAAACAAAGTTGAGAAGACTTATCCAAGGTAGTAGGACGGTGGATGAATATTTTAAAGAGATGGAGATGCTCATTCAGAGAGCTAATGTGGAGGAAGATGAAGAAACAACTATGGTTCGATTCATTGATGGTTTGAACAGCCGATAGCTAATACATTAAGGCTACAAACTTACATTGATTTGGAAGAAGCGATTCACAAAGCCATTGAGATCGAGCAACAATTAAAGAAACAAAGGTTTGGATCCTTCTCTACTTCACAATATTATCGAGGTAACAATTCCAATTCTGATTTTAAGAGTTCAAAACCACCTTTTGTTACTAACAAGTCTTCTTTGAGTAATGGAAGTAAACAATCAGATTGGAAGAAAGGGGCTCCTGCTAAAACGCAAACACCTTCTAAGCAGCCCAATTTAGGTGATTCGAGTGCGAAGAGGACTCGTGAGATTGAATGCTTTAAGTGCAAAGGGCGTGGTCATTATAGTAGAGAATGCCCTAACACGAGATTACTTCTTGTAAAGATAACGGTGAGTACACGTCCGACTCGATAATCTGATCCGGATATGCCAAAACTTGTGGATGACAGTGATAATGGCGACGAGTTGGTCGAACCACCAAAGGAAGGGGACTTTGCTAACTTTCAATGCCTTGTAGTTCGTCGAACCCTTAACATTCAGATGAAAGATGATGATAGCCAAAGGGCCAATATTTTCCATTCTCGGTGTTTTATTAAAGGTAACTTATGTTCACTCATTATTGATAGTGGTAGTTGCTCAAATGTGGTGAGTAGCTATTTGGTTGATTCTTTAAAGTTACCTTGCACCAAACACCCTAAGCCATATCACCTTCGGTGGCTTAATGAATGTTAGAAGTTAAAGTTACGAAACAGTCCTTGGTCACTTTTAAACTCGGCAATTATGAGGATGAAGTATGGTGTGATGTAGTCCCAATGCATGCGGCACACTTGCTCCTTGGACGACCTTGGCAATTTGATCGTGATGTTACACACCAAGGTAAACTTAATCGATACTCCCTTGTATTTAAAGGTAAGAAATTCACTTTTGCTCCTTTAAATCCTCTTGATGTATATAAAGATCAATTGAGGATGATAAAATTTTGTGAGGGGTAAGGAGAAAGAGCAAGTTCAAAAGACAGAGAGAAAAGAGGCTAATAGTAGTGGAAAAAGTGAAAATTTAAAAGCCCAAAGGTGAGTGAACCTCTAGTGGTAAAATGAGCGGAAAAATCTTTTGGCAACAAAAAAGATGTGAAGAGAGCCCTACTTAATAAATAGCCTTGTATCCTTGTGAGGTTTAGGCAAAATTATTTATCTTTATCTAACATTAACGAAAATCGCCTAGTATGTTTCAATCTCTTTTGCGAGGATTATGAGGATGTTTTTAGTGAGGCCCCTAAAGGTTTACCACCTTTACGAGGATAGAACATCAAATTGACTTAGTACCGGAGCTTCGATTCCTAATCGACCAGCCTATAGATGCAATCCCAGGAGACAAAGGAATTGCAAAGGCAAGTTGAAGAGTTACTAGACAAAGGGTACATTCGTGAAAGCCTAAGCCCTTGTCTTTGTTCTGTCCTATTGGTACCAAAGAAAGATGGTACGATCGAATGTGTGTTGATTGCCGCCCAATCAACAAAATAATGATAAAGTATCGACACCCAATTCCTAGACTTGATGATATGCTTGATGAATTACATGGTTCGATTATATTTACTAAAATTGATTTAAAAGCGGTTATCATCAAATTGAATGAGGAAGGGATGAATGGAAAACAACCTTTATAACAAAATTTGGATTGTATGAATGGTTAGTTATGCCTTTCGGCCTTACTAATGCACCTAGCACATTTATGAGATTAATGAATCATGTTTTAAGGCTTCACTTGGGTAAATTTGTAGTGGTTTATTTTGATGATATTTTAATTTACTCAAAGACTTTAGATGATCTTGTTTTCCATGTTCGAACTGTTTTGGATATTCTACTGAATGAAAGATTATTTGCCAACCTTGATAAATGCACATTCTGTTGTGATAAACTAATATTCTTAGGTTTCATAGTTAGTGCTCAAGGTATTCATGTCGACGAGGACAAAGTCAAGGCAATTAAGGAGTGGCCGACTCCTAAATCGGTAACTGAGGTGAGATCTTTCCATGGTTTAGCTAGTTTTTATAGACGATTTGTGAAAGATTTCTCTACTATTGCTGCCCCATTGACAGAGGTTATAAAGAAATCAATGGGTTTCAAATGGGGTGAAACCCAAGAAAAGGCCTTTCAAACTCTAAAAGCTAAGTTATGTTCGCTCCTTTGCTTAAATTACGATTTTGCTAAAACTTTTGAACTTGAGTGTGATGCTTGAGAATTGGAATCGGTGCGTTTAATGCAAGATAAGCAACCTATTGCTTATTTTAGTGAGAAATTGAGCGGTGTGCAGTTAAATTACTCGACTTATGACAAAGAACTATTGGCATTAGTTCGTGCACTTCAAGTATGGCAACATTATTTGCTGCCTAATGAGTTTGTCATACATACAGATCATGAGTCTCTTAAATGGTTAAAGGGACAAGGTAAGTTGAGTAAAAGACATGCCGATGGGTAGAATTCATTGAAACATTTCCTTATGTGATACAATATAAAAGCAGTAAAGATAATGTAGTTGCAGATGCTTTGTCTCGACGATATGCTTTAATGACTACATTGAATGCTAAAGTCTTAGGGTTTGAACACATTAAAGAATTATATGATGCTGATACGATTTGACCATATCTATAAGAATTGTGGACATACTACTTTTGAAAAATTTTATCTTGTAGATGGCTTTCTTTTTCGTATGAACAAGTTATGCATACCAAAGTGTTCCATGAGAGACTTATTGATTCATGAAGCCCACAGTGGAGGTTTAATGGGACATTTTGGAGTGGCCAAGACACTAGATATCTTGCACGAACACTTTCATTGGCCACATATGAAGAAGGATGTGGAAAAGGTATGTTCCAAGTGCATTACATGCAAACAAGCAAAATCTAAGGTAATGCCTCATGGCCTTTACACTCCTCTACCGATTCCTACTTCACCTTGGGTAGATTTATCCATGGATTTTATTTTAGGTTTGCCTCGAACAAAAAAAGGAAGAGATAGTATATTTGTTGTTGTTGACAGGTTTTCAAAGATGTCACATTTTATTCCTTGTCACAAAACAGATGATGCTACACATGTGGCAGACTTATTCTTTAAAGAAGTGGTAAGACTTCATGGCATCCCTAAAACAATTGTTTCTGATAGAGATGTCAAATTCCTTAGCCACTTTTGGAAGGTATTGTGGGGTAAGCTTGGTACTAAATTGCTTTATTCTACTACATGTCACCCCCAAACTGATGGTCAAACTGAAGTAGTTAATCGAATCTTAGGGACTCTATTACGAGCTATGGTGGGAAAGAACATTAGAAATTGGGAAGAATGCCTACCATTCGTTGAATTTGCATATAATAGATCTATTCATTCTACAATGGTTATTCCCCATTTGAACTTGTTTATGGTTTTAACCCAATAACAGTACTTGATCTTGCGCCATTACCTCTTGAACATGTTACGAATTTAGATGGCGAACAGAAAGCTGAGTTGGTGAAATCCTTACATGAGAAGGCTAGACAGCGAATAGCCAAAACAAATGACGCCAACACCAACAAAGCAAACAAAGGCATAAGCGGGTTGTACTAGAACCCGGAGATTGGGTTTGGGTCCATTTGAGGAAAGAACGATTTCCTACAAAAGGAAGACTAAGTTGGACCCAAGGGCGATGGGCCTTTCAAGTACTCGGCGGATCAACGATAATGCCTATAAAATTGATCTACCGGTGAGTACAATGTAAGTTCTACTTTTAATGTGGTGACTTGTCCCCATTTGATTTTTCAGATTCGAGGACGAATCTTTTGAGGAAGGAGGAATGATACGAGTCATAAAAGCCCAATCCAAGTTCAAGAACGTGATGGGCTCAAATTGCCACAAGGCCCAATAACAAGATCAAAGGCCGACAAATGCGGTCCAAACTAAATGGGACCATTCAAGAGCTTGTTAGCAAGGCCTTAGATGCATACACGAGAGAACAAGAAAATCAAGATTCACTTTCTTGTTTTCAAGAAAATCAAGAAACCGAATCTTGGCCCAATTTTTTTGTTGAAGAGATTTCAAGAATCAAGAAAATCAAGATTTCAAATCTTGGAAATCTTGGTCCAAGAAACCAAATCTTGCAGCCAAAACGCATTGGATCTCCATTACAAGCGTCAACGACCCAATTTTGGTAGGAGATGGATCACGAGCCCAAATTCTTGAAGGCGAGGTCCAATAACCAAAATTTAGCCCAATTAAGAATTTTCTTCATACTTAGTTGAAAAATCAGGCCAAAATGTCAAAGGGCCCAATTTGTAAACATCTTACTTGTTTAATTTAATTTTTTAATCTTTAGGAGCATTACATGTAAAATTCATTTAAAACAACCCATATAAGTGCATGGCCGAATTTACCTTGTTATTTTATTAATTAGGTTTAATTTTTATTAGTTACTAGTGAGATTAGGATTTGTTGGAGGCCTATATAAGCATTGGCCAGCCACCCTTTGTAAAAATCATCTTATTATTATTTTCTATCAAATTTGATTTGTTGAGTGCGAATTTTCTTTGGGGTTTTCTCCAAGAATTCTCTCTTGAGTTTTCTTTAGAAGTTGTTTTAACAATCTTTTGATTGTGGGAGCCATCTTCAACCTTCTTCTTGCCATCGATATTCTTTGGAGGGAGATTAGAGCCGTTTGAAGGAATTTGTGAATTCTTTCGGAATTCAAGGGTTCTTAGGACTTTTCTTTAATTCCTTGCTGTTCAATTTATTTTCTTTATTATTGCTTGTGCCGATTCTTCTTCTAATTTTCTTTGCTGTTTTTGTTTGTGTTTCAGCCTTGATTAAACTCCAAGAACTCTTCGTTTAATCGATCCCTTTATTGGCAGCAACTATTCGATCCAAAAATCCCCAAAATTTAGGGTTCTTGCCATTTTTATTTCTTCTTGTTGGGTGAAATTAGGTCTTTGGAATTTGGGCATTCTTGGCGATTCAAGTTATTAATGATTAGCACTCTTTCTTTACTTCCAAATTCTTTCAATTTCATTAATTTCTTTCTTTTCTTTTGTCGCCCAAATCCCTAATTTTCTATTAAAGATCGATTGATTTAATTCGTTCTTTGTTTAGTGATCTTGAGCAGATTTGACTTGTGGAGAATTGATCTTGGAGTTCGATTTTGTCTTCTTGAACTACGAAAACATCTATTCATTCGTTCTTTGTGTCTTTCTGTTCATTTAATTGAATTTGGGGATTTAATTCCAGATATGATTTGTTTAATCTTGTTCTTTGTTTTAATTTCAGATCTGTTCGTTTAGAGCTTTCGTAGGAGTTTCTCGTGACTTGGCAACTCGATCTTGGTCCGCGCGCCACCCCGTATCAGATGAACTACAAGCCCAAGTTCTTGAAGGCAAGGCCCAATAAGAGGACTCCAAGCCCAACCCAGAAGTCAAACCATACTTAGTTGAAAATCAGGCCAAATTGTTAAAGTGGCCCAATGTAAAAATTTTAATTGTTTAATTTTATTTTTAGACTTTAGGAGTATTATATGTAAAAATTCGGCCCAAGCAACCCATTAAAATGCCTTGGCCGAATTTCCCTCTTAAATTTGTTAATTAGGTTTTTTTTAAGTTTTCCTAATGAGATTAGGAAATAGTTATAAGGTCTATTTATAAGCATGGCCGGCCACCCTTGTTACACACATTACAATTACATTGAAAAATTCAGATTTGCTTTGAGTGAAAATTCTCTTTGAGTTCTTCAAGAATTTTCTCTTGAGTTTTTTTTAAAAGTAGTTTTAACAATCTTTTGATTGTGGGAGTCATCTTCAGCCTTCTTCTTGCCATTGTTCCTCATTAGAGGGTAGATTAGAACCGTTTGAAGGGAGTTGTGAAATCTTTTATCGATTTCAAGGCTTCTTAGGACTTTATCTTTGTTTCTTGCTGTCATTCTTTCTTTTAAATTCTGCTTGTGCCGTTTTCTTTACCTAACTTATTTCAATTCTTTTATTGTGTTTCCAGCCAACTTTAACCTTAAAGAAATCGATCAGCACTCTTCTTGGCAGCAAGAAAACATTCTTCAGCTGATTGGAAATTACTCTTGGGGCTTAATTTCGTGTTCTTGGGTTTCAAGAACATCTATTCATAAGTGTTTTTAGTCTTGGTTGTTCTTTATTGATTTGGGGATTTTAGTTTCCAGATCTAATTGATTCTAATTAAGCTTTGCTGTTTCGTTCCGGATCTGATCGTCTAAAGCTTTCTTTGGAGTTTCTCGTGGCTTGACAACTCGATCTTGGTCTGCGCGCAACCCCTTATCACAAATTTTACCTTTCCAAGTTGAGTATCCAAATTCTATAATAGGGCATGCATATAAATCAAACACTCATACATCACAAGTTTTATGTGCATAGCCTTGTTTAAACATGTTGTTTTTCCATAGATCAAAGAATGCACATCAACAACACAACCTTTGTTAGTAATGTTCTCATCATCTTCAAGCCATCCATTACTAATCAAAGAAGAACAATAAACCTCATCAAGGTACGAATGCATTTTAGAAACCAAAACATCAACAATGTTTCCATCAACGATCAAAGGGGTTGGTTGAGTCTTAAAGGATTCAGAGAACTCACCTTGTTTTCCCACATTAATAGATGAGTGTGGATCGGTTTGAATAGTACCTTTTTCAATCAACGTAAACCTCCTCTCTTTGGAGAGATAGTAAAGTCATAGCTCTTTACTCGAACTAACCTGAAATGTAGGAGAAATACAACAACAACTCGCGCTTCTCAAAGTGTCACCTTCATGAAAAGTAAAGGGTTTAGTGACACCATAGATGTTGAACTTTAAGGCACATGCTGAATCGATGCTAGGATCAAAAGTATGAGTTGGCCTTACCTTTTTGAGATGACACAAGAAATTTATGGACACCCAAATAAAATGATCAAGGAATGATTTTATATTGTATTCAAAATTTTTAAATTTCGTTCCCTTAATCAAAAGCCAAGCATCAATCAAACAAAAATTGGTAGCACAAAATTTGGAATGCTTGATTTTTCCACATATCGAACCAAAATAGGAAATTTTTGGCTTGAACACAACAGTTTGTTTACTTGTTATAAAATGCAGCAAGGGTTTCATTTGTGACAATAAATCAATCATGCCGAACCAAAAGAATGTGTGCATACACAGAAATAGACAATCAAACCTCTTTACATTCATCAGAACATATTTGCACAATCTCCACAGTCCAACAACTTAAAAATTTTTCGTGAAAACCTGTTATCATGCAAGATCATATTTGATGTTCGTTGATCTAATTGAACAACATCAACAGATTTTTTAGCACAAAAGAAATCAAGAAAATAACTCCTCATGCTTCCACTTAAAACAAAATTTTCAACCACAAACAAAGGATTACAATTAACCATATCAAAATAAGGAGATCTTTTAAAAATTAAGTCATCGAAGATTTTATCAACAATTTTCAAACCTGATTGCCATGACTCGATTGCTAAAGATTCCTTACCTTTAAGCACTTGTGGTTGGATTTCACATTCAACCTTACCTTTTTCGATCAAATGAAATCGCCTGATACGGGGTGGCGCGCGGACCAAGATCGAGTTGCCAAGTCACGAGAAACTCCTACGAAAGCTCTAAACGAACAGATCTGAAATTAAAACAAAGAACAAGATTAAACTAATCAGATCTGGAATTAAATCCCCAAATTCAATTAAATGAACAGCAAGACACAAAGAACGAATGAATAGATGTTTTCGTAGTTCAAGAAGACAAAATCGAACTCCAAGATCAATTCTCCACAAGAATCTGTTCAAGAACACTAAACAAGAACGAATTAAATCAATCAGATCTTTAATAGAAAATTAGGGATTTGGGCGACAAAAGAAAAGAAAGAAATTAATGAAATTGAACGAATTTGGAAGTAAAGAAAGAGTGCTAATATGTCAATAACTTGAATCGCCAAGAATGCCCAAATTCCAGCAGACCTAATTTCACCCAACAAGAAGAAATAAAAAAATGGCAAGAACCCTAAATTTTGGGGATTTTGGATCGAATAGTTGCTGCCAATAAAAGGGATCGATTAAACGAAGAGTTCTTGGAGTTTAATCAAGGCTGAAACACAAACAAAAACAGCAAAGAAAATTAGAAGAAGAATCGGCACAAGCAATAATAAAGAAAATAAATTGAACAGCAAGGAATTAAAGAAAAGTCCTAAGAACCCTTGAATTCGAAAGAATTCACAAATTCCTTCAAACGGCTCTAATCTCCCCTCCAAAGAATATCGATGGCAAGAAGAAGGTTGAAGATGGCTCCCACAATCAAAAGATTATTAAAACAACTTCTAAAGAAAACTCAAGAGAGAATTCTTGGAGAAAACCCCAAAGAAAATTCTGCACTCAACAAATCAAATTTGATAGAAAATAATAATAAGATGATTTTTACAAAGGGTGGCTGGCCAATGCTTATATAGGCCTCCAACAAATCCTAATCTCACAAGTAACTAATAAAAATTAAACCTAATTAATAAAATAACAAGGTAAATTCGGCCATGCACTTATATGGGTTGTTTTGGGCCGAATTTTACATGTAATGCTCCTAAAGATTAAAAAAATTAAATTAAACAAGTAAGATGTTTACAAATTGGGCCCTTTAACATTTTGGCCTGATTTTTCAACTAAGTATGAAGAAATTTCTTGATTGGGCTAAAATTTGGTTATTGGGCCTCGCCTTCAAGAATTTGGGCTCGTGATCCATCTCCTACCAAAATTGGGTCGTTGACGCTCGTAATGGAGATCCAATGCGTTTTGGCTGCAAGATTTGGTTTCTTGGACCAAGATTTCCAAGATTTGAAATCTTGATTTTCTTGATTCTTGAAATCTCTTGAGCAGACAAAATTGGGCCAAGATTCGGTTTCTTGATTTTCTTGAAAACAAGAAAGTGAATCTTGATTTTCTTGTTCTCTCGTGTATGCATCTAAGGCCTTGCTAACAAGCTCTTGAATGGTCCCATTTAGTTTGGACCGCATTTGTCGGGCCTTTGATCTTGTTATTGGGCCTTGTGGCAATTTGAGCCCATCACGTTCTTGAACTTGGATTGGGCCTTTATGACTCGTATCATTCCCCTTCCTCAAAAGATTAGTCCTCGAATCTGAAAAATCAAATGGGGACAAGTCACCACATTAAAAGTAGAACTTACATTGTACTCACCGGTAGATCAATTTTATAGGCATTATCGTTGATCCGCCGAGTACTTGGAAAGGCCCATCGCCCTTGGGTCCAACTTAGTCTTCCTTTTGTAGGAAATCGTTCTTTCCTCAAATGGACCCAAACCCAATCTCCGGGTTCTAGTACAACCCGTTTATGCCCCTTGTTTGCTTTGTTGGTGTTGGCGTCATTTGTTTTGGCTATTCGCTGTCTAGCCTTCTCATGTAAGGATTTCACCAACTCAGCTTTCTGTTCGCCATCTAAATTGTAACATGTTCAAGAGGTAATGGCGCAAGATCAAGTCTTGTTAGTGGGTTAAAACCATAAACAAGTTCAAATGGGAAATAACCAGGTTGTAGAATGAATAGATCTATTATATGCAAATTCAACGAATGGTAGGCATTCTTCCCAATTTCTAATGTTCTTTCCCACCATAGCTCGTAATAGAGTCCCTAAGATTCGATTAACTACTTGATTTGACCATCGGTTTGGGGTGACATGTAGTAGAATAAAGCAATTTAGTACCAAGCTTACCCCACAATACCTTCCAAAAGTGGCTAAGGAATTTGACATCTCTATCGAAACAATTGTTTTAGGGATGCCATGAAATCTTACCACTTCTTTAAAGAATAAGTCTGCCACATGTGTAGCATCATCTATTTTGTGACAAGGAATAAAATGTGACATCTTTGAAAACCTGTCAACAACAACAAATATACTATCTCTTCCTTTTTTTGTTCGAGGCAAACCTAAAATAAAATCCATGGATAAATCTACCCAAGGTGAAGTAGGAATCGGTAGAGGAGTGTAAAGGCCATGAGGCATTACCTTAGATTTTGCTTGTTTGCATGTAATGCACTTGGAACAACCTTTTCCACATCCTTCTTCATATGTGGCCAATGAAAGTGTTCGTGCAAGATATCTAGTGTCTTGGCCACTCCAAAATGTCCCATTAAACCTCCACTGTGGGCTTCATGAATCAATAAGTCTCTCATGGAACACTTTGGTATGCATAACCTGTTCATACGAAAAAGAAAGCCATCTACAAGATAAAATTTTTCAAAAGTAGTATGTCCACAATTCTTATAGATATGGCCGAAATCAGTATCAGCATCATATAATTCTTTAATGTGTTCAAACCCTAAGACTTTAGCATTCAATGTAGTCATTAAAGCATATCGTCGAGACAAAGCATCTGCAACTACATTATCTTTACCTGTTTTATATTGTATCACATAAGGAAATGTTTCAATGAATTCTACCCATCGGGCATGTCTTTTACTCAACTTACCTTGTCCCTTTAACCATTTAAGAGACTCATGATCTGTATGTATGACAAACTCATTAGGCAGCAAATAATGTTGCCATACTTGAAGTGCACGAACTAATGCCAATAGTTCTTTGTCATAAGTCGAGTAATTTAACTGTGCACTGTTCAATTTCTCACTAAAATAAGCAATAGGTTGCTTATCTTGCATTAAACGGCGCCGATTCCAATTCTCAAGCATCACACTCAAGTTCAAAAGTTTTAGCAAAATCGTAATTTAAGCAAAGGAGCGAACATAACTTAGCTTTTAGAGTTTGAAAGGCCTTTTCTTGGGTTTCACCCCATTTGAAACCCACGATTTCTTTATAACCTCTGTCAATGGGGCAGCAATAGTAGAGAAATCTTTCACAAATCGTCTATAAAACTAGCTAAACCATGGAAAGATCTCACCTCGCCATCGATTTAGAGTCGGCCACTCCTTAATTGCCTTGACTTTGTCCTCGTCGACATGAATACCTTGAGCACTAACTATGAAACCTAAGAATATTAGTTTATCACAACAGAATGTGCATTTATCAAGGTTGGCAAATAATCTTTCAGTTCGTAGAATATCCAAAACGGTTCGAACATGGAAAACATGATCATCTAAAGTCTTTGAGTAAATTAAAATATCATCAAAATAAACCACTACAAATTTACCCAAGTGAAGCCTTAAAACATGATTCATTAATCTCATAAATGTGCTAGGTGCATTAGTAAGGCCGAAAGGCATAACTAACCATTCATACAATCCAAATTTTATTTTAAAGGTTGTTTTCCATTCATCCCCTTCCCTCATTCGAATTTGATGATAACCGCTTTTAAATCAATTTTAGTAAATATAATGAACCATGTAATTCATCAAGCATATCATCAAGTCTAGGAATTGGGTGTCGATACTTTATCGTTATTTTGTTGATTGGGCGGCAATCAACACACATTCGACATCGTACCATCTTTCTTTGGTACCAATAGGACAGAACAACACAAGGGCTTAGGCTTTCATGAATGTACCCTTTGTCTAGTAACTCTTCAACTTGCCTTTGCAATTCCTTTGTCTCCTCGGGATTGCATCTATAGGCTGGTCGATTAGGAATCGAAGCTCCGGGTACTAAGTCAATTTGATGTTCTATCCCTCGTAAAGGTGGTAAACCTTTAGGGGCCTCACTAAAAACATCCTCATAATCCTGCAAAAGAGATTGAAACATACTAGGTAGATTTTCGTTAATGTTAGATAAAGATAAATAATTTTGCCTAAACCTCACAAGGATACAAGGCTGTTTATTAAGTAGGGCTCTCTTCACATCTTTTTTTGTTGCCAAAAGATTTTTTCCGCTCATTTTACCACTAGAGGGTTCACTCACCTTTGGGCTTTTTAAATTTTGACTTTTTCCACTACTATTAGCCTCTTTTCTCTCTGTCTTTTGAACTTGCTCTTTCTCCCTTACCCCCTCACAAAATTTTATCATCCTCAATTGATCTTTATATACATCAGTAGGATTTAAAGGAGCAAAAGTGAATTTCTTACCTTTAAATACAAGGGAGTACCGATTAAGTTTACCTTGGTGTGTAACATCACGATCAAATTGCCAAGGTCGTCCAAGGAGCAAGTGTGCGCATGCATTGGGACTACATCACACCATACTTCATCCTCATAATTGCCGAGTTTAAAATGACCAAGGACTGTTTCAGTAACTTTAACTTTGAACATTCATTAAGCCACTTGAAGGTGATATGGCTTAGGGTGTTTGGTGCAAGGTAACTTTAAAGAATCAACCAAATAGCTACTCACCACATTTGAGCAACTACCACTATCAATAATGAGTGAACATAAGTTACCTTTAATAAAACACCGAGAATGGAAAATATTGGCCCTTTGGCTATCATCATCTTTCATCCGAATGTTAAGGGTTCGACGAACTACAAGGCATTGAAAGTTAGCAAAGTCCCTTCCTTTGGTGGTTCGACCAACTCGTCGCCATTATCACCGTCATCCACAAGTTCGCATATCCGGATCTCAGATTATCGAGTCGGACGTGTACTCACCGTTATCTTTTAGAAGAAGTAATCTCGTGTTAGGGCATTCTCTACTATAATGACCACGCCCTTTGCACTTAAAGCATTCAATCTCACGAGTCCTCTTCGCACTCGAATCACCTAAATTGGGCTGCTTAGAAGGTGTTTGCGTTTTAGCAGAGCCCTTTCTTCCAATCGATTGTTTACTTCCATTACTCAAAGAAGACTTGTTAGTAACAAAAGGTGGTTTTGAACTCTTAAAATCAGAATTGGAATTGTTACCTCGATAATATTGTGAAGTAGAGAAGGACCCAAACCTTTGTTCCTTTAATTGTTGCTCGATCTCAATGGCTTTGTGAACTGCTTCTTCCAAATCAATGTAAGTTTGTAGCCTTAATGTATTAGCTATCGGCTGTTCAAACCATCAATGAATCGAACCATAGTTGTTTCTTCATCTTCCTCCACATTAGCTCTCTCGAATGAGCATCTCCATCTCTTTAAAATATTCATCCACCGTCCTACTACCTTGGATAAGTCTTCTCAACTTTGTTTTAATTTCTCTATAGTAGTGAGGTGGAATAAACCTTTTACGCATAATCTGTTTCAACTCATCCCATGTCGAAATCTCACCTTCATAATTCTATGGCGGTTTACCCCAAGTTGAGTCCACCAACTTAATGCATAATCAGAAAATTCCAATGTTGCTAACGCTACCTTTTCATCATCCGGACATTTATAATACCGAAACATGAGTTCAATCTTAGATTCCCATTCACAATAAGCGTCAGGATCATTCTCACCACGAAATTGGGGAATTGTGAATTTCGGTTTTGCCAAAGAAGGTTGTCCACGATCATGAAAATCATCATCCAATCTAGGGACACGTCGAGGGCCGCGCCTATGGGGCTGATTATTCCTATCTTCCCTGATTGGATCTCGATATTGAAGTTCTTGATTCATTCGTACCTCATTCAAAGTAGTATTCAATGCTTGAAGGGTAGCATTTATTTGTGTGATTGCAGCAGCGTGTCCTTCTAACTGTTGTTGGACTTCCATAAGTGTATCATTATGGTCATCTTTAGACATCTTCCCAAAAAAGCTGCAAAAATAAACACTCAACACTCAAAAATAAAAGTTAGCAAACCTCACCGTTAGTCACTCAAAAAGAAAATTCAAATTCTCAATGGGGTAGAATTCAATCTTGTGAGTTCTTTATCAGAGTTTATATCAACCAATTAGAGAGTATGAACCAAACTACCAAAGAATCCTAATTTGCACTAGGATGCCAAAAAACTGACGAGACACCAATTGATTCGTGTTGCACCGAGGAAGAAGTTGTGCACACGTGTAAATCCTACTAACACAAGAAACAAGAAGGTGTTAGATAACGTAACAGAAGAATAAAAAGCAAACAAATGAAAACCTACAGCTAAGAATCAATAAAAATTGCTAAAACCAGAAAACCCGAAAAACTGCGGAGTAACTTGACAACTTCGTTCGAGGTGTTCCCGATCTCTAAAAATCACAAAATTAAATCTGGAATGTCCTTAAATATTGAATTTTTGATCTGGAAATTTTGGGCACCAAATTCAACCCGCTGAATCTTTTTTTTAATTTTTTATTGAATTTCGTCTTTTTTGATTTTTTGACTTTTTTGACTGATTTTTTGCGGAATAATTTTTTATATTCAATCACAGTGCCACAAATATGTATGTAAAATTTCAGATCAATCGGACAACGTTTACCCACCCAAATGAATTTTTTGAACAATTTTCTGGGTAAAACTGCTGTTTGTGCTTTAAAAATAGAGATCAGTTTAGAAATCAACCAAGAACACCCAAAACGCCCAAAATCTGATACCAAATGATACGGGTATGCGCGGACCAAGATCGAGTTGCCAAGTCACGAGAAACTCCTACGAAAGCTCTAAACGAACAGATCTGAAATTAAAACAAAGAACAAGATTAAACTAATCAGATCTGGAATTAAATCCCCAAATTCAATTAAATGAACAGAAAGACACAAAGAACGAATGAATAGATGTTTTCGTAGTTCAAGAAGACAAAATCGAACTCCAAGATCAATTCTCCACAAGCCGAATCTGTTCAAGATCACTAAACAGCAACGAATTAAATCAATCAGATCTTTAATAGAAAATTAGGGATTTGGGCGACAAAAGAAAAGAAAGAAATTAATGAAATTGAACGAATTTGGAAGTAAAGAAAGAGTGCTAATCTGTCAATAACTTGAATCGGCCAAGAATGCCCAAATTCCAGCAGCCTAATTTCACCCAACAAGAAGAAATAAAAAATGGCAAGAACCCTAAATTTTGGGGATTTTGGATCGAATAGTTGCTGCCAATAAAGGGATCGATTAAACGAAGAGTTCTTGGAGTTTAATCAAGGCTGAAACACAAACAAAAACAGCAAAGAAAATTAGAAGAAGAATCGACACAAGCAATAATAAAGAAAATAAATTGAAGAGCAAGGAATTAAAGAAAAGTCCTAAGAACCCTTGAATTCCGAAAGAATTCACAAATTCCTTCAAACGGCTCTAATCTCCCTCCAAAGAATATCGATGGCAAGAAGAAGGTTGAAGATGGCTCCCACAATCAAAAGATTGTTAAAACAACTTCTAAAGAAAACTCAAGAGAGAATTCTTGGAGAAAACCCCAAAGAAAATTCTGCACTCAACAAATCTGAAATTTGATAGAAAAATAATAATAAGATGATTTTTACAAAGGGTGGCTGGCCAATGCTTATATAGGCCTCCAACAAATCCTAATCTCACAAGTAACTAATAAAATTAAACCTAATTAATAAAATAACAAGGTAAATTCGCCATGCACTTATATGGGTTGTTTTGGGCGAATTTTACATGTAATGCTCCTAAAGATTAAAAAATTAAATTAAACAAGTAAGATGTTTACAAATTGGGCCCTTTGACATTTTGGCCTGATGTTTTCAACTAAGTATGAAGAAAATTCTTGATTGGGCTAAATTTTGGTTATTGGACCTCGCCTTCAAGAATTTGGGCTCGTGATCCATCTCCTACCAAAATTGGGTCGTTGACGCTCGTAATGGAGATCCAATGCGTTTTGGCTCAAGATTTGGTTTCTTGGACCAAGATTTCCAAGATTTGAAATCTTGATTTTCTTGATTCTTGAAATCTCTTCGAACAGCAAAATTGGGCCAAGATTCGGTTTCTTGATTTTCTTGAAAACAAGAAAGTGAATCTTGATTTTCTTGTTCTCTCGTGTATGCATCTAAGGCCTTGCTAACAAGCTCTTGAATGGTCCCATTTAGTTTGGACCGCATTTGTCGGGCCTTTGATCTTGTTATTGGGCCTTGTGGCAATTTGAGCCCATCACGTTCTTGAACTTGGATTGGGCCTTTATGACTCGTATCATCATCTCCTACAAAAATTGGCTCATTGATGCTCGTAACGGAGATCCAATGTGCTTTGGCTGCAAGATTCAGTTTCTTGGACCAAGATTTCCAAGATTTGAAATCTTGATTTTCTTGATTCTTAAAATCGCTCCAAACAGCAAAATTGGGCCAAGATTCGGTTTCTTGATTTTCCTGAAAACAAGAAAGTGAATCTTGATTTTCTCTTTCTTTCATGTACGCATCTAAGGCCTGTGACTCGTATAATTCCCCCTTCCTCAAAAAGATTCGTCCTCGAATCTGAAAAATCAAATGGAGATAAGTCAACCACATTGAAAATAGAACTTGTAGTCCAAACATAAGCATAACAAAACAAGTATAATGCATGCAAATGGACAAATTCAGATTACCTTGCAAACAAGCTAATTTACTCGCCAATGCCTCGTCAAATATTCAAAACAAAGATGGACATGTTTTAAGGCATTCAATCATCTCAAATTGTTTCCACAAACCATGAATAAATCGCGAGTAATAAATCAAATGGTAAACGTAATCATCACAAGTAGGTATTTGAAAAGGTTCACACGGTTCACTCATACCATGTAGTAATCGACGGTCTATAGATTCACTCACACATGCATTATCAAAAATAAGATTCTTTTTATCAACCATCAAAACAGATAGATCATCACTAAATAAAATAGGACAGTCAAGCACGTTTCGATCTAAGTGTTTTACAAAAATTAAATCATCAACACGATCTTTGTCACTATCCGAGGAGTACAAAAGTGTTTCAAAAGTTTCAAGCATCTTACCTTTATAAGCAGAAGAAGAAGGGTTAATTTTACCTTTTCCATTTAATACAAACCTTCACTCATCAGGGGCATTGTGTAGTCGAAGCTCTGTTGTTGAGTTAACCTTTGTCAAATGGAACTCAAACTTCATGTACAACCACCTAAACTGTTTAAGGCATGAATATAAATTGAAAACAAATTTGGCAAATTTCGTTACCTTATTCACCAAAACAGATTTGCACAAATTCGCGGATTTTACACAAGGCAAATCAAGAGAATAACAACTCACGCTTCCTTTCGTAATGACTTTATCAACCACAATCGAAGAATAACAATTAATCGGATCAAAATGAGGGGATCTTTTAAGAATTAAGTCACCAAAAGTTTTATCAATAATTTTCAAATCTTCACGGGACTCGGTTGATAAAATTTCCTTACCTCGCTTACCTTCGAGCTCATGTAGTGTGATTTCATCTTTGCCTATGTTGACCATATGAAAGCGTCTTTCATCAGAAAGGTATTGAAGTTGGAAGTTATCTTTCATATGTGGCCAATAGAAGTGTTCTATCCCATACAAAGGTGGTAAACCTTTAGGGGCCTCACTAAAAACATCCTCATAATCCTGCGAAAAACATTGAAACACACTAGGCAAATTTTCATTAATGTTAGATAGAGACAAATAATTTTGCCTAAACCTCACAAGGATACAAGGCTATTCATTAAATAGGTCTCTCCGCACATCTTTTTTTGTTGCAATTAAAATTTTCACTCTATTTTTACCACTTGCAGATTCACTCACCTTTGGGCCATTTAAATTTTGACTTTTTTCACTACTAGCCTTTTTTCTCTCTGTCTTTTTTATTTGTCCTTTCTCCCTCACCCCCTCACAAAATTTCATCATTTTTAATTGATCTTTATATACATCACTGGGATTTAAAGGAGCAGCAAGAGTGAATTTTCAGCCTTTAAACACAAGCTATTAAGCTTGCCTTGGTGTGTAACATCACGATCAGATTGCCAAGGCCGTCCAAGGAGCAAGTGTGCCGCATGCATTGGGACCACATCACACCATACCTCATCCTCGTAATTCCCAAGCTTAAAAGTGATCAAGGACTGTTTTGTAACTTTAACTTTTGAGCATTCATTAAGCCACTGAAGGTGATACGGCTTAGGGTGCTCGATACAAGGTAACTTTAAGGAATCCACCAAATAGCTGCTAAATACATTCGAACAACTCCCACTATCAATAATAAGTGAACATAAGCTACCTTTTATAAAACACCTAGAATGGAAAATATTGGTCCTTTGGTTATCACAATCGTCTCCCATTTGGATGTTAAGGGTGCGGTAGACTACCATCTTATTTTTTTCCTCTTTTTTTTTAAATACCTGTAAAACAAATACTCAACACTCAAAAGAAAAATTAGCAATCCTCACCGTTAGTCACTCAAAAAGAAAAATCAAATTCTCAATGAGGTAGAATTCAGTCTTGTGAGTTCTTTAGTAGAGTCTATATCAACCAATTAGAATGTGTATGAACCGAAACTACCAAAGAGTCCTAATTTGCACTAAGATGCCAAAAACTGACGAGACACCAATAATTTGTGTTGCACCAAGGAAGAATTGTGTACACCTTAAAATCCTACTAACACAAGAAACAAGAAGGTGTTAGATAGTGTAAAGGAAGAATAAAAGCAAACAAATAAAAACCTACAGCTAAGAATCAATAAAATTGCTGAAATCGAAAAACTTAAAAAACTGCGGAGTAACTTGACAACTTCATTCGAGGTGTTCCTGATCTCAAAAATTCACAAAATTAAATCTAGAATGTCCTTAAATATTGAATTTTTTATCTGGAAAGTTTGGGCACCAAAATCAACCCGCTGAATCTTTTTTTTAATTTTTATTAGATTTCATCTTTTTCAATTTTTTGACTTTTTCGACTGAATTTTTTGCGGGAAATATTTTTTTATTCAATCACAGTGTCACAAATATGTATGTAAAATTTCAGATCAATTGGACAACGTTTACCCACTCAAATGAATTTTTTTCGAAAAATTTTTCTGGGTAAAACTACTGTTTGTAGTTTAAAAATAGAGATCAGTTTAGAAATTAACCAAGAACACCCAAAACGCCCAAAATCTGATACCAAATGATAAGGGGTTGCGCGCAGACCAAGATCGAGTTGTCAAGCCACGAGAAACTCCTAAGAAAGCTTTAGACGATCAGACCTGGAATGAAACAACAAAGCTTAATTAGAATCAATTAGATTTGGAAACTAAAATCCCCAAATCAATAAAGAACAACCAAGATTCAAAAAACTTATGAATAGAGGTTCTTGAAAGCCAAGAACACAAAATTAAGCCCCAAGATGAACTTCCAATCAATCGAATCTATCAAACAACACAAAACAGCAAATTAAAACGCAACATATCACAACAACCCAAAAATTGAAATAGAATGAGGATAGGTTGTTTGGACGGCAAGATCAAAGGAAAAGGATGATTGAAGAACATTTTCTTGCTGCCAAGAAGAGTGCTGATCGATTTCTTTAAGGTTGAAGTTGGCTAGAAACACAATAAAATAATTGAAATAAGTTAGATAAAGAAAACGGCACAAGAAAAATTTAAAAGAAAGAATGGCAGCAAGAAATAAAGATAAAGTCCTAAGAAGCCTTGAAATCGATAAAGATTTCACAACTCCCTTTAAACGGCTGTAATCTCCCCTCCAATGAAGAACAATGGCAAGAAGAAGGCTGAAGATGGCTCCCACAACCAAAAGATTGTTAAAACTACTTCTAAAGAAAACTCAAGAGAAAATTCTTGAAGAACTCAAAGAGAATTTTCACTCAAAGCAAATCTGAAATTTTCAATGTAATTGTAATGTGTGTAACAAGGGTGGCTGGCCATGCCTATAAATAGGCCTTATAACTATTTCCTAATCACATTAGGAAAACTTAAAAAAAAACCTAATTAACAAATTTAAGAGGGAAATTCGGCCAAGGCATTTTAATGGGCTGCTTGGGCCGAATTTTTACATATAATACTCCTAAAGTCTAAAAATAAAATTAAACAATTAAAATTTTTACAAATTGGGCCACTTTAACAATTTGGCCTGATTTTTAACTAAGTATGGCTTGACTTCTTGGTTGGGCTTGGAATCCTCTTATTGGGCCTTGCCTTCAAGAACTTGGGCTTGTAGTCCATCTCCTACCGAAATTGGCTCGTTGATGCTAGTAACGGAGATCCAATGCGCTTTGGCTGCAAGATTTGGTTTCTTGGACCAAGATTTCCAAGATTTGAAATCTTAATTTTCGTGATTCTTGAAATCGCTCCAAACAACAAAATTGGGCCAAGATTCAGTTTCTTGATTTTCTTGAAAACAAGAAAGTGAATCTTGATTTTCTCTTTTTTTCGTGTACGCATCTAAGGCCTTTGTCACTCGTATCAATTTGTCAATTATTTTGAATTCGACAATCGATCAAGTGCTTGAGTATACTCCAAGACTTCAAATAGGAATTTTTCATTCTTGATTCATCATTTTATTGCTCATTGTCTTTATGATGATGACAATATTTTCTTGCGTCAAGCTGTGAATAAAATTTCGGATAGTTCCTCCTGGTTTAACCTTCATTGTGTCACTAATTTGTTTTATTCTTTTGTAGGTGACAATGTGAGGTGGTGATACGACCCGCCCCCGGGAACGGCTATTGTTTCAGCCTACAAGCAAGGCTCGTCGTGTTTGCAAGCTGGAAGTAGCTCAATGAGCTCGAACTAGCTCAATAAACTCATTTTAGTTTTCTTTAGTTTTGCATTTTATTTTGCTGGAATAAATTTTAGTTAATTTAGTTTAAGCTAATTAACTAATTTAACTAGGTGTTAATTGTGTCTTTAAGTCATTTAATGTGTCTTATTATTTTCGGCATTAATAAGTTGAGTTAATTAATTTGTCTTGATCTAGTTAAATTAAAGATGTCTTGATTTTATTTAGTTTGTCTAAATTTATACATGCATTAAATTTGTCCATAGAATTTATGTGTCATGTTTATTAATTTTAGTTGTCACAATGTTAATTAGGATGTTCACATTATGTTTTTAATTAAGTTCATTTGTGTTATGTAGGTGCACCAATTTGAAGATACATTGGGCGATTCATGCATGTAGATTCAATGTATGTGAAGGTGCATGTGCAGCTGGTTTAATGCATTAAAGTTGATTAATTTTAGTGTTTTCAAGGCAACTATTCGGCCAAAAGTGTCCAAGTTGTTCATCCCTCCAAGCTTGGCCGATTCTCTTCTCAAGGGAGCATAAAGGCTGTTCACACCATGGCCGTTCGGTTCAGCCATGTTCACACCATGGGAACTCTTCAAAACCGTCCATTCACACCCCAAAAAGGCTGCTCAATTTCTCTTTTAATGCTGGTCGTTTTTCATCAAGAGTTGCCTAATGAATGAGTCAATTAAACTCATTAGGTGAACTTGGCTGCTACATGAATCTCCGAAATTCATTTGATCAATTTGGAAGCTTTAGTTTTGGTCACCATTCAGCCGAATCTACATTGGCCAATATACATGGATTTAAGCTGAATTTATTTCAATGTTTGCTTAGATATTAAGTCTTGAACTTGTCTATTCGGCTACTAGTCACTCAAGCTATAAATAGTTGCTGAATTTCTTGTAAAGGGACTTTTGCCATTTTGATTATTGAATTAAGTATTTTGTGAGAAATTATTCTCTCAATTTTGTCCAAAGACTTAGTTGGCTTATCTACTAGTTAGTGGCGTCAACCTTTGTTCTTTGCATCCCGAACTTATCACTTTCACCCAAGTGTGGCGTTCATTTGATACCGAGGTTCCTATCTTTGATAGATAGTGGGTCGAGGTCCTATTACATCCGTTTCCATTTCACCTTAAACCGAAAATTCCATACCTTTAATATTTGTTTTCTTTCTTTCTTAGTCAAAATATCTTACCAACCATTTCCTTTTAACCTTAAATGAACCATAAACACCTTTATTGAACAAATATAACTCTTTGAATCAAGAAAAACGAAACTTCATCGTTAAGACGATCGGGCAACGAAAACGACTTGGATTCATCAACGAGGACGGGGTCGTATCAGGTGGTACCCTTTTAAAGAGGGAGGGTTGATTTGTGATCTTGAGAAATTTTTTTCGAGTAAGTGGCCTGATTTGAGGACAAATCGTTTTGAAGAGGGGGTATGATGCGAACCCGTTCGCATCATGTTTTGAAACAACTTGTCGACATCAGAATTGGCCTAAACTTGAAGGGCCCAAGTGCAAGATGAAACATCTCTTAGGCCTGATTGATTATTGGGCCAATGTTTTTAAGGACTTTTTAATTCAATATAGTTTTATTTAAATTAATAAGTTTGCATATTTTTAATTTTAGACTTGCACTTTGTATGTTCTGCATTTAATAAAGTTATGCATTATGTAACTTCCATGCTAGTTAAGTATGCATCATAAATAATGTCATGCATTATGTAACTCCCATGTTAGTTTAAGTCTGCATCATTAAATTAAGTCTTGCATTAAGTAACTCATTTGTCATTTAGTTTGCATTTCAAACCATGCATTTAAGCATCTTAGTGTAATAAATGAGCTGTTGGACATTTATTCAACTCATCTTAGTTTAATTAATAAGTGTTGCTTTTAATTAATCTAGCTACTAGGATTATTTCTTGATGCATGAGTTTAAGTTTATTTATTTTTGCTTCTTTAATTAACTAGTTGCTGGAATAATTGATGCATATGTTTAGTTCATTTATTTAAATAAAGTATTTATTTTGATATGTTTAATTAGTGTTTAAATATGTTTAATAAGTTCATTTTAATGTGTTTATTGCAGGTGTCTCTTCAGCTTACAACCGTTACATTTCAATGCTATTACAACTTAATTGAAGTGACTTTTCAAGTGTTTTTTGGAATGAAACTCTGTTCATTTGGTGAGAATTACTTTTCTCTGATTTTGTACAAAAACTTATTAGCTTATCTACAAAGCTAGTGGTATCAACCCGCTCTTTGCTTTATCCCGAACTTATCACTTTAGCAAGTGTGGCGTTCGAACCCTATACCGAGGTTCCTATCTTTCTATGGGTCGAGGTTTTGATTGAATTTTCTATCCATCTCTTTAAACGTATTAGTGTTGGGTCAACACTTACTAGTGTTGGTTCTTACTTGTTTTTTGAGCCGTTTTTCTTTCCTTCATTTTATCATAAACGAACACATCCATTTTTAGCCATTTTTCCTAAACCTTTGTTATTATAAAATGATATTGAGCCTATTTTTTTGACTATTCATTTGTTCCTTACTTCATCGTAGACGATCGGTCAACTCAAATACGACTCGACTCAACACCGAGGCAGATCGTATCACATTTAATACTTAAACTTAATATTATTTAAGTTTATTCCAACAACTAAGTAACTCCAAATGCATAAATTAAATAAAGCTAAATATCAGCTGAAACCGAATTGGATTTTCCAGCAAATTGATGCACAAGCTAAAACCAATTAATGTTGAGCTTAATGAGCTTTGATGAGCTATGAACGAACTGAATGAGCTTGTAGCAAATTGCATGGTATACTTGAATCGGACGTCTTTGATTGTTCAATTATTCCAGCAATGGTTTCCAACCCCAGCTTGCTTAATTAAGGCCTGCACACAAATGAACAAACTAAAATCAAGCTTCATTTTGCACTTAGGCCCCTCTTGTTAGGCCAATCTCGATGGCGTCGAGTTGTGTCGTAACATGATGCAGTCGGGATCGCATCAATATGTAATTACATGGCTAACATGGTTGGTGTATATGTGCTTAGGCATTTGGTCAAATTGTATTGGTATATGCTTGTTTACTTACCTATTATATGACTAAATGGTAAGTTAAATTCTATGTTATACTAACTTACTAAGCTTAAATGCTTACCCAGTGTTATTTTTTGTGTTTTATAGTGAATCAAAAGCTGGTTCGGATTGGAAGCTTATCGGAGCTATATCATACTATCCATCGGCTCTTTTGGTATGTTCGGTTGTTAAATTTTGGTTATAATGGCATGTATAGATATTTTGTCTAATGTGGCCATGTGTTTTGGTTGTGGTTTTGGCCATTTAACTTGGCTTGTGATTTGACATTTTGTTGGTGAAATGGTATAGTTTTGGTATGTAAATATTAGCCTTAATATGGTTGATGAGTTGCTTAATGTGTTTGAATGATGGAAATGGAAATGATAGTTGAATGTGCATATTATAAATGTCTTATAATGATAGTTGAATGTGCATATTATATATGTCTTATAACAAAAACAGGTTGACGCCACAAGGGTTACTTGATAAGTCTAACCAGTCCTTAAAGAACAATGAGAGTTGAACACGAACTCACAAAGTAAACAAATTTTATATAAGTTTTAAAAATATATTGTCTAACCCCAAAATGATTACAAAACAACTATTTACAATATAAATTCCTAAGGTAGCTGAATGGACTAATAAGATGCTGAATGGTCAGCCAAAATTAAAACAAAAGAGGCTGGAAATTTCCAGCAACCTTCCTAGGACGTTTTTGGGAAGCTTCATGCATGAAGAATTCAATTGGGTAGCTTCTAGATGGAGTCCATTCAGCTGGACATTAATGGAAGTATTGGTGAGCTGAATAAGAGGTCTTGGTTCGGCCAATGAAGTTGAATGCACCTTAATGAAGCCTCCTTGTGAGCTGAACAGCTTGCCCATTTTTAATGACATTTTGGGGATCTCCAACAGCCCATGGTGTGAACATCAAATAGGAACAGCCTTGTGTGTGTGAACTCATGAAACTGAATGTCCAAAAGATAGCAAAAATTTATTTATCAGCTGGGGCGTCCTCCAAGGTAATTAAAGAGCTGAATTGAGCTGCTTGGAAAGTGAAAAGAAACTCCCAAAAAGGCCCTTGCTGTTCATGAAGGAATGCATGGAGGAGAGCAATCAGCAGCAAATAAATGCCGTCCATGCCCAAATTCATGCACCAAATTAAAACAGCCTTTAATTCTTGTTTTAAGACAAAATAAATACATGCAATATGGCCCATAAATTCGGCAATAGCTTCTTTAATGAATTCCAACATGCTTTCTTCAACATCTCATTGAATGCTTGTCTTTGCTGCACATTAAATTCGGCAAGCATGCACCCATTAAATCTGTCCATTAAATGGCCACATGAAAAAGCACCAGCAACTAATTAATGTCGTTCCTTGCATGTAGAACAGCAACTTAAATGCATGTCTCCTTTGCCATTAAGTAGTTGTTTCCAGCTGAATTAATTACCTGCAGACACAAAATAAATTCGGTCAAGACATAAATTAAACCTCATTAAATTCGGTTGTAGCAAAACAACTTAAATGATGTAATGACAATTAAATTCAGCTGGACACCTTAAAAACATACATTAAATTCGGCCAAACATGTAGTAGCAGCATTAAATTCGTCCAGGCATATTTATAACATGTAGTGGCGACATTAAATTAAATCCGACACATTTATAACATGTAGTGGCAGCATTAAATTCGACATATTAAATAGATGTAATAGCCTAGACATATTTATGCTATGTATGAAAATAGGACACATTAACAAAACATAAAAATAAAACATATTTAAAACACCTAATTAAAATGTCCAATTTTAATAAATTTAATACTAACACTTATTTGAGCTGGAATAAATAAATAAACTAACTTATTCAATTTGTTTCAGCAAATAAAATTATAAGAATTAAAATAAACTCAAATTGAGCAAAATGATCCCATTGAGCTGGAAACGAGCTAAACGAAGCTCAATGAGATGCAATTGAGCTAATTTAGCTCGCATGGGTGTGCAAGCAATACTTATGGAGCTGGTCCAAAAATGTGCCCGGGGCGTGGTCATATCACGTAACAAAAACTTCACTTTCACCAAGACATCACAATAAATTCAAACAATCAAATCTCTCAAATCTCATGCAAATATACGAAGATCTCACACTAAGAGTTAAAAAATTTTCATTACCATCACGATCAAACAGATTGAGCGTTTCACATGAAAGCTCTTTATCAAACATGATCAGATTTTGTATTTGTGGATTTAATCGAACAACATCAAAAGATTTTTCAACACAAAACTTATTGAGTGAACAACTCTTCATGCCTCCACTTAAAACAAATTTATCAACCACAAATAGCGAGTAACAATTAACCAAATCAAAATAAGGAGATCTTTTTAAAACTAAATTATCGGAAATTTTATCAACAACTTTCAAACCTGATTGCCATGATTCATTGACTAAAAACTCCTTACCTTGCTTACCTTTAAGCGCTTGAACCTTACCTTTTTCGATCAAATGGAATCGTCTCTCATCAGGAAGGTAATGAAGTTGAAACTTGCCATTTGAATCTCTAGAAACCTGGAAAGAAGAAACAATATGAGGACAACTTGCAGATTGGTTAGTAAAAACATTCCTCGCTTTTTCTTATTGACTTTCATCTTTTCCACTCGTTTCTTACAAGCCTTGTTGCGAGAAGTGGAGCAATTATTTGATCGCATGCTTGAGCCTATTCAAGAAAGGCTTGATTTAGTCGAAGACCGAGGCCGACGAGAGAGAACACCTCAAAGTCCATGAAGAAATTTCAGAAGGTAACAAGACCCCAAAGAAGACTTTGATGCCTCTAGTGAGGCCAAAAGTGATCAAGGGTCAAATTTAACCGACCGGAGGAGAGGCCAACGACATCATGGCCAAAGGGAGCATGGACGCATCGACGATGATCTAAAGAATATAAAACTTGCCATTCCTTCGTTTCAAGGCAAGTCTAATTTCGAAGCGTATTTAGAGTGGGAGAAAAAGATAGAACTCGTTTTTGATTGCCACAGCTACTCCGAAGCCAAAATAGTGAAGTTAGCAGCAATCGAGTTCTCCGGCTATGCTATGATTTGGCGGGACCAACTCACCACAAGTTGACGAAGAAATGGATAGCGACCCATAGCCACTTGGACTGAAATGAAGGCACTTATGGGGAGACGATTCATTCCATCCTACTATCATAGGGAACTTTATCAGAAACTCCAAAGCCTTTCTCAAGGGTCGAGGAGTGTGGGAGACTATTACAAGGAGATGGAAATCGCGATGATCCATGCCGATGTACAAGAAGACCGAGAAGCAACGATGGCACGTTTCCTGGCAGAACTTAATCGTGACATAGCCAATGTTGTAGAATTACAACATTATGTGATATGAGTCACAAAGGCCTTAGATGCGTATCGAAGGAAAAAGAAAATCAAGATTCACTTTCTTATTTTCAAGAAAATCAAGAAGCCAAATCTTGGTCCAATTTTGCTGTTTTGAGCGATTTCAAGAATCAAGAAAATCAAGATTTCAAATCTTGGAAATCTTGGTCCAAGAAACGAATCTTGCAACTAAGGCGCATTGGATCTCAGTTACGAGCATTAACAAGCCAATTTCGAGAGAGAACGGATTACAAGTCCAAGTTCTTGAAGACACGGCCGAATAAGATGTTCCAAGCCCAATCCTAAAATTTAAATCAGACTTAGCTGAAAATCAGCCCAAATTGTCAAAGTGGCCCAATTTGTAAAATTTTAATTCTTTAAATACTTAGTTTTAATTTTTAGACTTTATAAATAAATTTATATGAAAAAATTCAGCCCAAAGAGGCCCATTAAAGGCCTTGGATGAAATTCCCTTGAAAGTAAAAAAAATTAGGTTTTTTTTTAGTTTTCCTATTAGGACTAGGAAAATAGTTAGAAGGCCTATATGTATGGCTTGACCAGCCACCCTTATGGACATTACACATTACAATTACATTGAAAATTTCAGATTTGTTTTGAGTGAAAATTCTCTTTGAGTTCTTCAAGAATTTTCTCTTGAGTTTTCTTT
This sequence comes from Gossypium raimondii, assembly GCF_025698545.1. Taxonomy (NCBI): domain Eukaryota; kingdom Viridiplantae; phylum Streptophyta; class Magnoliopsida; order Malvales; family Malvaceae; genus Gossypium; species Gossypium raimondii. The sequence continues at coordinate 29,955,842 of NC_068567.1, read as the reverse complement.
AGAAGGAGTTTTAACAATCTTTTTTATTGTGGGAGCCATCTTCAGCCTTCTTCTTGCCATTGTTCTTCATTGGAGGGGAGATTAGAGCCGTTTGAAGGGAGTTGTGAAATCTTTATCGATTTCAAGGCTTCTTAGGACTTATCCTAATTACTTGATATTCAATTCTTTTCTTTTAAATTCTGCTTGTGTCGATTCTTTATGATTAAATATTTAATCTTATTGTTTTGTTTCCAGCCATCTTCATCATTAAAGAACGGATCAGCCTCTTTTTCTTGGCAGCAAAGATCGTTCAAGATCACTATTTTCCATTGTTCTTGTCGATTTCTCCTTTGTCATCACTGGTTGAATTCGGTTGCTGGAATTTTGGTGAAATTAACTTGCTGTTTCAATTTGGAAAATCACTATCTCTTTGGGCTTCAAAGATCATTTTTGATTCTTACATCTTTATTTTGTTCTTGCCGTCCCAAACCTTATCTTTACTCCATCGATTTGCTGAACTTTTAAGATTAACTTGCTGTTTGTGTTTGTTCTTCTCATATTCGGTAGATTGGGATTTAATTCGATCACAAATCCGTGTTCTTTGCGTCCAAGATTTGCTATTCTTAAGGGCGTTTGTTTCTTGGCTGCTCCTTTATTGATTTGGGTATTTTAGTTGTCAGATCTAATTGATTTTAACTAAGTTTTGCTGTTTTGTTTCAGATCTGATCGTCTAGAGCCTTCATAGGAGTTTCACGTGACTTGACAACTCGAACTTGGTCCGCGCAACCCTATATCATTTGGTATCAGATTTTGGGTTTTTTGGGTGTTCTTGGTTGATTTCTAAACTGATATCTATTTTTTAAACTGCAAACAGCAGTTCTACACAGAAAATTTTTTCAAAAAAAATTCATTTGAGTGGGTAAACGTTGTCCGATTGATCTAAAATTTTACATACATATTTGTGGCACTTGATTGAATATAAAAAATATTTCCCACAAAAAATTCAGTCGAAAAAGTCAAAAAAATTGAAAAAGACGAAATCAAATAAAAATTTAAAACGAAGATTCAGAGGGTTGAGTTTAGTTCCCAAACTTTCCAGATCAAAATTCAATATTTAAGGACATTACAGATTTAATTTCATGATTTTTTGAGATTGGGAACACCTCAAACGAAGTTGTCAAGTTACTCCGCAGTTTTTCAGTTTTTTGATTTCAGCAATTTTTACTGATTCTTAGCTATAGGTTTTCATTTGTTTGCCTTTATTATTCCTTTACACTATCTAACACCTTCTTGTTTCTTGTGTTAGTAGGATTTTAAGGTGTGCACAATTCTTCCTCGGTGCAACACAAATTAAATGGTGTCTCGTCAGTTTTGACATCTTAATGCAAATTAGGACTCTTTGGTAGTTTCGGTTCATACACTTTCTAATTGGTTGATATAGACTCTACTAAAGAACTCACAAGACTGAATTCTACCTTATTGAGAATTTTATTTTTTTTTGAGTGACTAACGGTGAGGTTTGCTAATTTTTCTTTTGAGTGTTGAGTATTTGTTTTACAGGTATTTCAAAAAAAAAGAGAAAAAAAAATAAGATGGTAGTCTGCCGCACCCTTAACATCCAAATGGGAGACGATTGTGATAACCAAATGACCAATATTTTCCATTCTAGGTGTTTTATAAAAGGTAACTTATGTTCACTTATTATTGATAGTGGGAGTTGTTCGAATGTAGTTAGCAGCTATTTGGTGGATTCCTTAAAGTTACCTTGTATCGAGCACCCTAAGTCGTATCACCTTCAGTGGCTTAATGAATGCTCAAAAGTTAAAGTTACAAAATAGTCCTTGATCACTTTCAAGCTTGGGAATTACGAGGATGAGGTATGGTGTGATGTGCTCCCAATGCATGCAGCACACTTGCTCCTTAGACGGCCTTGGCAATTTGATCGTGATGTTAAACACCAAGGCAAGCTTAATAGATACTCTCTTGTGTTTAAAGGCGAAAAATTCACTCTTGCTCCTTTAAATCCCAATGATGTATATAAAGATCAATTAAAAATGATGAAATTTTGTGAGGGGGCGAGGGACAAAGGAGAAATAAAAAAGACAGAGAGAAAAAAGGCTAGTAGTGAAAAAAGTCAAAATTTAAATGGCCCAAAGGTGAGTGAATCCGCAAGTGGTAAAACTAGAGAGAAAATTTTGATTGCAACAAAAAAAGATGTGCAGAGAGCCCTACTCAATAAACAGCCTTGTATCATTGTGAGGTTTAGGCAAAACTATTTATCTCTATCTAACATTAATGGATATTTGCCTAGTGTGTTTCAATGTCTTTTGCAGGATTATATGGATGTTTTTAGTAAGGCCCCTAAAGGTTTACCACCTTTACGTGGGATAGAACACTTCCATTGGCCATATATGAAGAAGGATGTCGAAAAGGTTAACTCAACAACGGAGCTTCGACTACACTATGCCCCCGGTGAGCGAAGGTTTGTATTAAATGGAAAAGGTAAGATTGACCCTTATTCTTCTGCTTATAAAGGTAAGATGCTTGACACTTTTGAAACACTTTTGTACTCCTCAGATAGTGACAAAGATCGTATTGATGATTTAATTTTTGTAACACACTTAGATCAAAATGTGCTTGACTGTCCTATTTTATTTAATGATGATCTATCTATTTTGATGGTTGATAAAAAGATTCTTGTTTTTGATAATGCATGTGTGAGTGAATCTATAGACCGTCAATTAATGCATGGTATGATTGTGCAACTCTGTGAACCGTGTGAACCTTTTCAAATACCTACTTGTGATGATTACGTTTACCATTTGATTTATTACTCGCGATTTATTCATGGTTTGTGGAAACAATTTGAAATGATTGAATGCCTTAAAACATGTCCATCTTTGTTTCAAATATTTGACGAGGCATTGGCGAGTAAATTAGCTTGTTTGCATGGTAATCTGAATCTGTCCATTCGCATGCGTTATACTTGTTTTGTTATGCTTATGATTGGACTACAAGTTCTAATTTCAATGTGGCTGACTTATCTCTATTTGATTTTTCAGATTCGAGGATGAATCTTTTTGAGGAAGGGGGAATGATACGAGTCACAAAGGCCTTAGATGCGTATACGAAGGAAAAAGAAAATCAAGGTTCACTTTCTTGTTTTTAAGAAAATCAAGAAACCGAATCTTGGTCCAATTTTGCTATTTTGAACGATTTCAAGAATCAAGAAAATCAAGATTTCAAATCTTGGAAATCTTGGTCCAAGAAACCGAATCTTGCAACTAAGGCGCATTGGATCTCAGTTACGAGCATTAACAAGCCAATTTTGGGAGAGAACATATTGCAAGCCCAAGTTCTTAAAGACACGGCCCAATAAGATGTTCCAAGCCCAATCCTGAAATTTAAATCAGACTTAGTTGAAAATCAGGCTAAATTGTCAAAGTGGCCCAATTTGTAAAATTTTAATTCTTTAAATACTTAGTTTTAATTTTTAGACTTTATAAATAAATTTCTATGTAAAAATTCAGCCCAAAGAGGCCCATTAAAGGCCTTGGACGAAATTCCCTTGAAAGTAAAAAAAATTAGTTTTTTTTTAGTTTTCCTACTAGGACTAGGAAAATAGTTAGAAGGCCTATATGTATGGCTTGGCCAGCCACCCTTATGGACATTACACATTACAATTACATTGAAAATTTTAGATTTGTTTTGAGTGAAAATTCTCTTTGAGTTCTTCAAGAATTTTCTCTTGAGTTTTCTTTAGAAGGAGTTTTAACAATCTTTTTGATTGTGGGAGCCATCTTCAGCCTTCTTCTTGCCATTGTTCTTCATTGGAGGGGAGATTAGAGCCGTTTGAAGGGAGTTGTGAAATCTTTATCGATTTCAAGGCTTCTTAGGACTTATCCTAATTACTTGCTGTTCAATTCTTTTCTTTTAAATTCTGCTTGTGTCGATTCTTTATGATTAAATATTTAATCTTATTGTTTTGTTTCCAGCCATCTTCATCATTAAAGAACAGATCGACCCCTTTTTCTTGGCAGCAAAGATCATTCAAGATCACTAATTTCCATTGTTCTTGTCGATTTCTCCTTTGTCATCACTGGTTGAATTCGGTTGCTGGAATTTTGGTGAAATTAACTTGCTGTTTCAATTTGGGCAAATCGCTATCTCTTTGGGCTTCAAAGATTGTTTTTGATTCTTAAATCTTTATTTTGTTCTTGCTGTCCCAAACCCTATCTTTACTCCATCGATTTGTTGAACTTTTAAGATTAACTTGCTGTTTGTGTTTGTTCTTCTCAGATTCGGCAAATTGGGATTTAATTTGATCACAAATCCGTGTTCTTTGCGTCCAAGATTTGCTATTCTTAAGGGCGTTTGTTTCTTGGCTGCTCCTTTATTGATTTGGGTATTTTAGTTGTCAGATCTAATTGATTTTAACTAAGTTTTGCTGTTTTGTTTCAGATCTGATCGTCTAGAGCCTTCGTAGTAGTTTCACGTGACTTGACAACTAGATCTTGGTCCGCGCGCAACCCTCTATCATTATGTCAAAGTGCTGGACATGGTACACATGGCCAACAAGGTGGAAAACAATTGAAATGTAAAGGTGCCATTCGAAGCTATCCTACTGCGACTACATCTAAATGGAGCCAAGGAGTTAGCAAAACTAATCCACCAAATCAAACCAAGGAAAGCCCCTGTGCCATCCAAGATGAATAAATCCATGACTGAATCGAGCAAATCCAAGACGTGATCCGGCTCGGTTGATTGGGTCGAGTTCACTTAAGATGCTCGATCGTCGATGAGGAGTTTGTTCGGATTCATTTAAAGAGTAGATTTAGTTATGAAGTAGCGGAAGTCTTTAAAGGTATTCAAAAGATTGGTTATTTGGATAGTTGATAGGTTCAGTTTTAACAAAATAAAACAAAGATAATGATAGGGGGTTGCGCGCAGACCAAGATCGAGTTGTCAAGTCATGGAAAACTCCTACGAAAACTCTAAACGCTTGGATCTGAAATGAAAATAGAAAATTCGGCTTAGAATCAATTAGATCTGAAATGAAAATACCCAAATCAATAAAAGATCAGCCAAGAATTAAAAACACTTAGGAATAGCTAATCTTGGAAGCCAAGAACACGGAATTGAATTCAACATAGGTTCCAAACAGGCGAATCTGAAAAGAAGAACACAAAACAGCAAGTTAATTTCAAAAAAACTCAGCAGATCACGAAATCAATTAGATCTAGGGTTTGGATGGCAATAAAGAGGGGTTTTGTGAAATCAAAACGTTTCTAGTTGTCCAAGGTTGATGCCGAACAGATTCTTAAAGGTTGAACGGGGCTGGAGACGCAACAAGAGACTGTAAACAAGAAAGTAGTCGGGTGTACCTTTAAGAGTAGGAAGAGAAGAGTCGGGTGTACCTTTTTCGTTTAATACAAACCTTCTCTCCTCAAGAAAGTAGTCTAGTCGAAGCTTTGTGGCTAAATTAACCTTGTCGAAATGAAATACGAACTTCAAGTACAACCACAGAAATGGATTAAAGAATGAATTGAAATTGAAATCAAATTTATCATACCTTATTTCCTTATTCAACAACCAAGCATCAAAACAGTAGAAATTGTTCGCACACATTCGATGATGCTTGATTTTCCCACAAAATTTACCAAAATAGATTTCGGGTTTAAAAACTTGATTTTAATTATTCATGCCAAAGTGTAGCAAAGAGTTCATTAAACCAAACTTGTCAACCCAAAAGGATTTTTACGTCCACAGAAACAAACGTTCAAATCTCTTTACTTCCTTCAAACTAAATTTGCAAAAACTCGAGGATTTCAAACAAAGTAGTAAAGGGTTCACATAATCTCCAAAATTAATTAAATTGAGATTTTTATATGAAAATTTGTTGTTACGCAGAATCGAGTTTCGCATTTGCCGATTAGACATGACTTATCCTTTAAACTTATCAATGCAAAGATTTGTTTTGGAAAAGCTCGTCTCACCACCATTTGAGATTACAACACTAATTGATGAAGGAATTGCACGAAGCTTTTACAAAGATGAAGTTTTCAACATTATGCTTACCCACATTCAAGGAAGATAATGGAAATTCAAGTGCTAGGTGTTCCTTACCTATCTTACCTTCGGGCTCGTGTGGTTCGATTTCAACTTCATCCTTACCTTTTTCGGTCATGCAAAAATGTCACTCGTCAGGAGGATATTGAAGTTGATAATCGTCACAGGGATTTCTCAGAACCTGAAAAGAAGGAATAGAACAAAAGCAAACATCACGAGAGTTAGTTAAAATTTCGTTCTCATTTTCTTGTTCTCGCTCACTATCTTCATTTTCTCTCTTTTCTTTTTCAACATCTTTTTCTTTTTCAATTTTTTTCTCAATCTCAATTTCTTTTTCAATTTTCTTTTCTTCGTTTTCTTTTTCTCACTTTTTTGATTTCTTTTTCTTTTGCATTTTCTTTTTCTTTTTCATTTTCTTCTTCACTTTCATTTTCTTTTTCTTCTTTTTCTTTTTTATTACAATGTGAGGACGATACAAAAGTATAAAAAAGATAATCGTTTGACTCAAAGAAAGAGAAACTATTTTGGTAGGCTTCTCGTCCATTTCTTCGGGAAGAATCCTTCGGGAAGGACTTCTTTGAAGTATACCAGAAATAACTAGTGCTTTCTTGTTCGTCATGTCGAAAGGTCACGAGCTCAAAGCTGTCACGTCTTGAATTCCTTAACGAATAGGAATCCCGATAAGAATCTCTTACGAGTAGTCTTTGGACGTATATCGCCGTGATGATCTCGACTCCATTTCTCGACTTGGTAGATTTTGTTTTTTTCGGGCCTTTTCCTCCACTTGGACCAAACGTCTTCGTAATGGACTTAGTTTTTCCTCCAACATTCGGTCCATCTCGTTCACCAAGTATTAAAATTCATCGGCAGAGAATTCTTCTCGAGACATGATTATTCACTCACCACAAAATCTCGCAAGTCACTCGAAAAGAAAATTTCACTCCACTCTTGTGTTTGAACTCTGTCTTTAAGGCTTTTGCTTGCTCTAATGTACTCACCTCTTGTGCCTTTTTCTACTCGTCTCACCCTTGTGAATTCGTATTTTTTTCAAGAAGACTTATTGCGGCTTAGAGGGTCGGCTTCAAATTGGGTTACAAGGGATAACGTTAGGGTGTATAGGGTAGGCTGAAACAAAAAAAAAATCAAAGTATGTGTGGCATTTTTTTGGGAGGGGTAGAAGAAATGGTAGAATGATCTCGGTGATTGGGACTAATAGAAAAAAAGAATTCAGAACTTGCAAATACTTTCCAAACTTCACACTCTTTTTTTTTGAATTTTTTTGAATTTTTTTCGAATTTCCTCTTCTTCTTTTTTGATTTTTTTGTTCAATTACAATATGCTGAATACAAATGAAAACAAATACAACCTTTTTTTTGAACTTTTTTTTGAACTTGTTTTATATATCACAATATACTAATAAGCTTAATACAAGAGAAAATAATTACAACTAAATTTTTTTAATCAATTTTTTTTATTTTTTTTCTACGAACCTACTTCGGGATTAACATGAACGTTGGTGCTCCTCGTTTTGTAAGCTCTGATACCAAATAATGAGATTTGGCCCGGGTTAATCGAGTCATTTCACAAAGTTTGCCCGATCATCGATGAGGAGAAGTTCTAGCGACCATCACGAGCTCAAAGCTGTCACGTCTTGAATTCCTTAACGAATAGGAATCCCGATAAGAATCTCTTACGAGTAGTCTTTGGACGTATATCGCCGTGATGATCTCGACTCCATTTCTCGACTTGGTGGATTTTGTTTTTTTCGGGCCTTTTCCTCCACTTGGACCAAACGTCTTCGTAATGGACTTAGTTTTTCCTCCAACATTCGGTCCATCTCGTTCACCAAGTATTAAAATTCATCGGCAGAGAATTCTTCTCGAGACATGATTATTCACTCACCACAAAATCTCGCAAGTCACTCGAAAAGAAAATTTCACTCCACTCTTGTGTTTGAACTCTGTCTTTAAGGCTTTTGCTTGCTCTAATGTACTCACCTCTTGTGCCTTTTTCTACTCGTCTCACCCTTGTGAATTCGTATTTTTTTCAAGAAGACTTATTGCGGCTTAGAGGGTCGGCTTCAAATTGGGTTACAAGGGATAACGTTAGGGTGTATAGGGTAGGCTGAAACAAAAAAAAAATCAAAGTATGTGTGGCATTTTTTTGGGAGGGGTAGAAGAAATGGTAGAATGATCTCGGTGATTGGGACTAATAGAAAAAAAGAATTCAGAACTTGCAAATACTTTCCAAACTTCACACTCTTTTTTTTTGAATTTTTTTGAATTTTTTTCGAATTTCCTCTTCTTCTTTTTTGATTTTTTTGTTCAATTACAATATGCTGAATACAAATGAAAACAAATACAACCTTTTTTTTGAACTTTTTTTTGAACTTGTTTTATATATCACAATATACTAATAAGCTTAATACAAGAGAAAATAATTACAACTAAATTTTTTTAATCAATTTTTTTTATTTTTTTTCTACGAACCTACTTCGGGATTAACATGAATGTTGGTGCTCCTCGTTTTGTAAGCTCTGATACCAAATAATGAGATTTGGCCCGGGTTAATCGAGTCATTTCACAAAGTTTGCCCGATCATCGATGAGGAGAAGTTCTAGCAGCCAAAAAGGTGTAAATTTGTTTTAAAATTTCTGAAAGCTTACAAAGTGAATTTTGAAAAGATAGAAGGTTTAGAATGATGTAGGTTCGGTTTAATAAAGGAATCAAAGGATAATTAATTTGGGATAATTTGTGGGAATGGAAAAATTGACTTAACTCCAGAAACGATTCAACACTAAAGAGTGTCACCGCAATTTCTATTTGGTTAAGGTGGATTTGTGAAATCGTAGAAGGGTTGAACGCCACACCAAAATAAGGTGATAAGTTCAAGAAGAGAACGATAGAAGCCACTAGCTCGCTAGATAAGTTAGATCGAAACTCGTACGAATTTAGAGAGGAGAAAACTCACTCTTTGAACAAAGTTCATTCAATAATCTGGCAAAAAGTCCTTTCAGAAAATGAAATAGCAAACTATTTATAGACTAAGTACTAGGTAGCCGAATGGTCATCTTCATGGCTAAGCAAATTAAACTAGAAAATTCTAGAATTGAAGCATTAAGTTGCTGTAGCTAAATTCAGCTGATTGAAGTCCAATAGGCAACTTCTAGACTAAGCAAATGAACTTGGAATGCTTGGAAAGGTGCATGGCAGCAGCTAGGTTCGGCCAATGTGCTTAAATGAGCTCATTAAGATGCAACTCTTGGCTGACAAAATACCAGCATTAAAGGAGAACGTGAATGTCCAAAATAAGTGTGAAAAGTCAGCCTTGAAGAGTCCTTTAGGTGTGAACATGCCCAACCAAATAGTCATTGGTGTGAACTCCAAGTGTGAACAACATTATGTTGTTTTGTTGAGAAATGAATCAGCTGAACATTCACTTGCATGTATCGCCAAGTTCTTTGTATCTAGGGTGCATGCATCTTGCTTAAATACTCTCTTACATTCAGCCAACCTACAAAAGAGATGAATCAATTTAAATTAATTCACATTCAGCTGAACATAACTAAAAACATAACCTAGACAATTTAAATACACATAATTAAAACTAGACACAATTAATTCGGCTGGACAAGACATATTAAAAACATGCAATAACAAAAACATATTTATAAGCTGTAATATTTAAGACAACTTAATAACATGCAATAAAAACACATTTAACATGACTAATTAAATTTGTCCAGATTTTAGACCAATTAAACAGCGATTATTAATTGAGCTGTGTTTAACTAATTTAACTAACTCAAATAAGTATTCCAACAGCTATATTAATGTCTAAATGGAATTGAGATGAATTTGAGCTGATTCGAGCTCATTGAGCTGAAATGGAGCTTAGTTCAGCTCGCAACAAATTGCAAACAATGCTTAGAGAGCTGGTCCAAAAATGTGGCCGGGGCGTGGTCATATCATCCCCTTCCTCTTTTAAGCGATTTGTTCCCAAATCGGGCCATTTACTCGCGAAAAATCCTTCCTCATCACAATCCCCTTTGCTGACGACGATGTTTCCAAAATTCTGAAAATCACACATTTCTCAAAAAAGAATAAAGTTAGCAGTCCTTCCCTCTTTAGGGATATAACATTTAAATATGTGATCTACATAATAGAGAAAGGAATTGGGGACACAACGAATGAAGGACTTACAAGCTCGCTCACAGATTTCAATCAGAACTTGAACAAATAAACCATTGTTTTGTTCAAGAATATAAATGAGTCTTACCTCCTCAAATTGATTCCCCATATTCGGTAATAGGAAGTACAAATGAATCAAGCTCAAGTTGCAACCACAAGACTTGGAAAAATTAGTCACTCGATTATGAACCCTTGGTTCCATTTGATCACAACTTGCAAACTTCAATTTTTCAAACAATCTCGATATGCCATTATTATAACCAAGTGAACTCAATCGATTCATATGATAGTCAATCAAATATCTTCGTACACAGTCAAACTCAACAATACACTTCCATACCTTTTCAACATGATCAATCAGAATGATCAATTTATATGGGCTTTCATCTTGCGCATTCAAAACACGCATTTCTTTGCAAGTTAAAGACAAGACAAGGATCAACAAAGTGTTCATCAACATGCGAATAAGACAAGGATGTCTTAGAGTTTTCCAAAGTCATTTCTTGTTTACCTTTAAGAGTAGGAAGAGAAGAGTCGGTTGTACCTTTTTCGTTTAATACAAACCTTCTCTCCTCGGGAAAGTAGTCTAGTCGAAGCTTCCTGGCTGAATTAACCTTGTCGAAATGAAAACGAACTTCAGGTACAACAACAGAAATGGATTAAGGAATGAATTTAAATTGAAATCAAATTTATCATACCTCATTTCCTTATTCAACAACCAAGCATCAAAACAATAGAATACTAGGCAGATTTTCGTTAATGTTAGATAAAGATAAATAATTTTGCCTAAACCTCACAAGGATACAAGGCTGTTTATTAAGTAAGGCTCTCTTCACATCTTTTTTTGTTGCCAAAAGATTTTTTCCGCTCATTTTACCACTAGAGGGTTCACTCACCTTTGGGCTTTTTAAATTTTGACTTTTTCCACTACTATTAGCCTCTTTTCTCTCTGTCTTTTGAACTTGCTCTTTCTCCCTTACCCCCTCACAAAATTTTATCATCCTCAATTGATCTTTATATACATCAGTAGGATTTAAAGGAGCAAAAGTGAATTTCTTACCTTTAAATACAAGGGAGTATCGATTAAGTTTACCTTGGTGTGTAACATCACGATCAAATTGCCAAGGTCGTCCAAGGAGCAAGTGTGCGCATGCATTGGGACTACATCACACCATACTTCATCCTCATAATTGCCGAGTTTAAAAGTGACCAAGGACTGTTTCAGTAACTTTAACTTGAACATTCATTAAGCCATGAAGGTGATATGGCTTAGGGTGTTTGGTGCAAGGTAACTTTAAAGAATCAACCAAATAGCTACTCACCACATTTGAGCAACTACCACTATCAATAATGAGTGAACATAAGTTACCTTTAATAAAACACCGAGAATGGAAAATATTGGCCCTTTGGCTATCATCATCTTTCATCCGAATGTTAAGGGTTGACGAACTACAAGGCATTGAAAGTTAGCAAAGTCCCTTCCTTTGGTGGTTCGACCAACTCGTCGCCATTATCACCGTCATCCACAAGTTCGCATGTCCGGATCGTATTATCGTAGTCGGACGTGTACTCACCGTTATCTTTTAGAAGAAGTAATCTCATGTTAGGGCATTCTCTACTATAATGACCACGCCTTTGCACTTAAAGCATTCAATCTCACGAGTCCTCTTCGCTTTCGAATCACCTAAATTGGGCTGCTTAGAAGGTGTTTGCGTTTTAGCAGAGAGCCCTTTCTTCCAATCGATTGTTTACTTCCATTACTCAAAGAAGACTTGTTAGTAACAAAAGGTGGTTTTGAACTCTTAAAATCAGAATTGGAATTGTTACCTCGATAATATTGTGAAGTAGAGAAGGACCCAAACCTTTGTTCCTTTAATTGTTGCTCGATCTCAATGGCTTTGTGAACGCTTCTTCCAAATCAATGTAAGTTTGTAGCCTTAATGTATTAGCTATCGGCCTGTTCAAACCATCAATGAATCGAACCATAGTTGTTTCTTCATCTTCCTCCACATTAGCTCTCCGAATGAGCATCTCCATCTCTTTAAAATATTCATCCACCGTCCTACTACCTTGGATAAGTCTTCTCAACTTTGTTTTAATTTCTCTATAGTAGTGAGGTGGAATAAACCTTTACGCATAATCTGTTTCAACTCATCCCATGTCGAAATCTCACCTTCATAATTCGATGGCGGTTTACCCCAAGTTGAGTCCACCAACTTAATGCATAATCGAAAATTTCGGTGTTGCTAACGCTACCTTTTCATCATCCGGACATTTATAATACCGAAACATGAGTTCAATCTTAGATTCCCATTCACAATAAGCGTCAGGATCATTCTTACCACGAAATTGGGGAATTGTGAATTTCGGTTTTGCCAAAGAAGGTTGTCCACGATCATGAAAATCATCATCCAATCTAGGGACACGTCGAGGGTCGCGCCTATGGGGCTGATTATTCCTATCTTCCCTGATTGGATCTCGATATTGAAGTTCTTGATTCATTCGTACCTCATTCAAAGTAGTATTCAATGCTTGAAGGGTAGCATTTATTTGTGTGATTGCAGCAGCGTGTCCTTCTAACTGTTGTTGGACTTCCATAAGTGTATCATTATGGTCATCTTTAGACATCTTCCCAAAAAGCTGCAAAATAAACACTCAACACTCAAAAATAAAAGTTAGCAAACCTCACCGTTAGTCACTCAAAAAGAAAATTAAAATTCTCAATGAGGTAGAATTCAATCTTGTGAGTTCTTTATCAGAGTTTATATCAACCAATTAGAGAGTTGAACCAAACTACCAAAGAATCCTAATTTGCACTAGGATGCCAAAAAACTGACGAGACACCAATTGATTCGTGTTGCACCGAGGAAGAAGTTGTGCACACGTGTAAATCCTACTAACACAAGAAACAAGAAGGTGTTAGATAACGTAACAGAAGAATAAAAAGCAAACAAATGAAAACCTACAGCTAAGAATCAATAAAAATTGCTAAAACCAGAAAACCCGAAAAACTGCGGAGTAACTTGACAACTTCGTTCGAGGTGTTCCCGATCTCTAAAAATCACGAAATTAAATCTGGAATGTCCTTAAATATTGAATTTTTGATCTGGAAGTTTTGGGCACCAAATTCAACCCGCTGAATCTTTTTTTTAATTTTTTGTTGAATTTCGTCTTTTTTGATTTTTTGACTTTTTTGACTGATTTTTTTGTGGGAATAATTTTTTTATATTCAATCACAGTGCCACAAATATGTATGTAAAATTTCAGATCAATCGGACAACGTTTACCCACCCAAATGAATTTTTTTTGAACAATTTTTCTGGGTAAAACTGCTGTTTGTGCTTTAAAAAATAGAGATCAGTTTAGAAATCAACCAAGAACACCCAAAACGCCCAAAATCTGATACCAAATGATACGGGGTGGTGCGCGGACCAAGATCGAGTTGCCAAGTCACGAGAAACTCCTACGAAAGCTCTAAACGAACAGATCTGAAATTAAAACAAAGAACAAGATTAAACTAATCAGATCTGGAATTAAATCCCCAAATTCAATTAAATGAACAGCAAGACACAAAGAACGAATGAATAGATGTTTTCGTAGTTCAAGAAGACAAAATCGAACTCCAAGATCAATTCTCCACAAGCCGAATCTGTTCAAGAACACTAAACAGCAACGAATTAAATCAATCAGATCTTTAATAGAAAATTAGGGATTTGGGCGACAAAAGAAAAGAAAGAAATTAATGAAATTGAACGAATTTGGAAGTAAAGAAAGAGTGCTAATATGTCAATAACTTGAATCGGCCAAGAATGCCCAAATTCCAGCAGCCTAATTTCACCCAACAAGAAGAAATAAAAAAAATGGCAAGAACCCTAAATTTTGGGGATTTTGGATCAAATAGTTGCTGCCAATAAAAGGGATCGATTAAACGAAGAGTTCTTGGAGTTTAATCAAGGCTGAAACACAAACAAAAACAGCAAAGAAAATTAGAAGAAGAATCGGCACAAGCAATAATAAAGAAAATAAATTGAACAGCAAGGAATTAAAGAAAAGTCCTAAGAACCCTTGAATTCCGAAAGAATTCACAAATTCCTTCAAACGGCTCTAATCTCCCCTCCAAAGAATATCGATGGCAAGAAGAAGGTTGAAGATGGCTCCCACAATCAAAAGATTGTTAAAACAACTTCTAAAGAAAACTCAAGAGAGAATTCTTGGAGAAAACCCCAAAGAAAATTCTGCACTCAACAAATCTGAAATTTGATAGAAAAATAATAATAAGATGATTTTTACAAAGGGTGGCTGGCCAATGCTTATATAGGCCTCCAACAAATCCTAATCTCACAAGTAACTAATAAAAATTAAACCTAATTAATAAAATAACAAGGTAAATTCGGCCATGCACTTATATGGGTTGTTTTGGGCCGAATTTTACATGTAATGCTCCTAAAGATTAAAAAAATTAAATTAAACAAGTAAGATGTTTACAAATTGGGCCCTTTAACATTTTGGCCTGATTTTTCAACTAAGGATGAAGAAATTTCTTGATTGGGCTAAATTTTGGTTATTGGGCCTCGCCTTCAAGAATTTGGGCTCGTGATCCATCTCCTACCAAAATTGGGTCGTTGACGCTCGTAATGGAGATCCAATGCGTTTTGGCTGCAAGATTTGGTTTCTTGGACCAAGATTTCCAAGATTTGAAATCTTGATTTTCTTGATTCTTGAAATCTCTTCGAACAGCAAAATTGGGCCAAGATTCGGTTTCTTGATTTTCTTGAAAACAAGAAAGTGAATCTTGATTTTCTTGTTCTCTCGTGTATGCATCTAAGGCCTTGCTAACAAGCTCTTGAATGGTCCCATTTAGTTTGGACCGCATTTGTCGGGCCTTTGATCTTGTTATTGGGCCTTGTGGCAATTTGAGCCCATCACGTTCTTGAACTTGGATTGGGCCTTTATGACTCGTATCACAATCGATGATACTTGATTTTCCCACAAAATGTACCAAAATAGATTCCGGGTTTAAAATTTCGATTCTGATTATTCATGCCAAAGTGTAGCAAAAAGTTCATTAAACCAAACTTGTCAACCCAAAAGGATTTTTGTGTCCACAGAAACAAACGTTCAAATCTCTTTACTTCCTTCAAACTAAATTTGCAAAAACTCGAGGATTTCAAACAAAGTAGTAAAGGGTTCAAATAATCTCCACAATTAATTAAATTGAGATGTTTATATGAAAATTTGTTGTTACGTAGAATCGAGTTTCGCATTTGCCGATTAGACATGACTTTACCTTTAAACTTATCAATGCTAAGATTTGTTTTGGAAAAGCTCGTCTCACCACCATTTGAGATTACAACACTAATTGATGAAGGAAAATCAACCATTTTTTTGCACGAAGCTTTTACAAAGATGAAGTTTTCAACATTATGCTTACCCACATTCAAGGAAGATAGTGGAAATTCAAGTGCTAGGTGTTCCTTACCTATCTTACCTTCGGGCTCGTGTGGTTCGATTTCAACTTCATCCTTACCTTTTTCGGTCATGCAAAAACATCGCTCGTCAGGAAGATATTGATACGGGGGTTGCGCACAGACCAAGATCGAGTTGCCAAGTCACAGGAAACTCCTACGAAAACCCTAAACAATCAGATCTGAAACGAAACAGAAAATTAAAAGATTAGAACTTTGAATTTCCAGATCTGAAATAAAATCCCCAAAACAGCAAAGAATCAAATTGAGAATAGAAATAAGTGTTAATAAGGGTTCTTGAAACCCTAAAGGAGATTGCGATTCTGCTCAATTGAACACCAAGATAGTTTTCCCCAAATTTCGGCAATCTAATTTCACCCAAAAAGAGTATGGAAGAACTCTAGAAATTGGGGATTTTGGGTTGATTCCTTAAGATAGAAAAAGGCTGAAAACACAATAAGAACAGAAAATAAATTAGATAAAGATTCAGACAAGCGAAATAAAGAAAGAATTGACAAGAAGAAATTAAAAGATAAGTCCTAAGAAGCCTTGAAATCCCGAAAGATCTCACAACTCCCTTCAAACGGCTCTAATCTCCCCTCCAAAGAATATCAATGGTAAGAAGAAGGCTGAAGATGGCTCCCACAATCAAAAGATTGTTAAAACAACTTCTAAAGAAAACTCTAGAGAGAATTCTTGGAGAAAAACTCAAAGAGAATTCTGCACTTAAACAAATCTGATATTTTTGATATAATTGAGAAGTTGTTTACAAGGTGGCTAGCCATGCCTTTAAATAGGCCTTATAACTAGTCCTAATCTAATTAGAAAACTAAAATAAAAAAAAACTCCTAATTATTTTAATATGGAAATTCAGCCTAGGGTCTTTATTTGGGACTCTGGGACTGAATATTTACATAAAAATTAAACTAAGTAAAAATAAATAAATAAATAAAAATAAAACTTTACAACTTGGGCCACTTTGACAATTTGGCCTGATTTTCAACTAAGTATGGGTGGATTTCTTGATTGGGCTTGGAATCTTCTTATTGGGCCTTGCCTTCAAGAATTTGGGCTTGTGATCCATCTCCTACTGAAATTGAATCGTTGATGCTCGTAACGGAGATCCAATGCGCTTTGGCTGCAAGATTTGGTTTCTTGGACCAAGATTCCCAATATTTGAAATCTTGATTTTCTCGTTCTTTCATGTACGCATCTAAGGCCTTGCTAACAAACTCCTGAATGGTCCCATTTAGTTTGGAACGCATTTGTTGGGCCTTTGATCTCGTATCATTCCCCCCTTCCTCAAAAAGATTCGACCTCGAATCTGAAAAATCAAATGGGGACAAGTCAGCCACATTAAAAGTGGAACTTACATTGTACTCGCCAGGTAGATCAATTTTATAGGCATTATCGTTGATCCTCTCGAGTACTTGGAAAGGCCCATCGCCCCTTGGGTCCAACTTGGTCTTTCTTTTTGCAGGAAATCGTTCTTTCCTCATGTGGACCCAATCCCAATCTCCGGGTTCTAGGACAACCCATTTGCGCCCCTTGTTTGCTTTGTTGGTGTTGGCATCATTTGTTTTGGCTATTCGTTGCCTAGCCTTCTCATGTAAGGATTTCACCAACTCAGCTTTCTGTTCACCATCTAAATTAACAATGTGTTCAAGTGGTAATGGCGCAAGATCAAGTACTGTTAGTGGGTTAAAACCATAAACAAGTTCAAATGGAGAATAACCAGTTGTAGAATGAATAGATCTATTATATGCAAATTCAACAAACGGTAGGCATTCTTCCCAATTTCTAATGTTCTTTCCCACAACAGATCGTAATAAAGTCCCTAAGATCCGATTAACTACTTCAGTTTGGCCATCAGTTTGGGGGTGACATGTAGTGGAATAAAGTAATTTAGTACCAAGCTTACCCCACAATACCTTCCAAAAGTGGCTAAGGAATTTGACATCTCTGTCAGAAACAATTGTTTTAGGGATGCCATGAAGTCTTACCACCTCTTTAAAGAATAAGTCTGCCACATGTGTAGCATCATCTGTTTTGTGACAAGAAAAAAATGTGCCATCTGATACGACCCCGCCCCGGAAACATTTTTGATTCAGCTCATTCGAGCTCAATTCAGTTCATTGAGCTCGTTATTAGCTCACTAGCTCATTTAATTTAATTTGCTGGAATAAATTAATTAGTTGAGTTAGTTATTTTAGCTTAAATAATTACTAAGTATTTAATTAAGAAATCTGGACATTTTAAATATGTTTTATTTGTTTTAATGCATGCTTTAATTTGTCTTAAGCCTATTTAAATGTGTTCTATTTAGTACAGCTTTTAATGTGTCTGGACGGATTTAATGTTGTTGTTTAATGTGTCTTTAGTGCTTTAAAGTGCCAAATTTAATATGTCTAATTGTTGACTTAATTCAGCCGAATTAATGAACCACTTTAATGTGTCTTGTGGTTGCCGAATTTAATGAAGTTTAATTTATGTCTTGACCGAATTTATTTTGTGTCTGCAGGTAATTAATTCAGCTGGAAACAACTACTTAATGGCAAAGGAGACATGCATTTAAGTTGCTGTTCTACATGCAAGGAACGACATTTAAAGGGAAGCAAAGACATGAATTAAATCAGCAGCAATAAAGGAGGTGTTGGCCGAATTTAATGTAAAGCATAGACATGCATTTAAGGTGATGTTCAACAGCAGCAATAAAGGAGGTGTTGGCCGAATTTAATGTAAAGCATAGACAATATATTTTTAAAACTTATATGAAATTTGTTTACTTTGTGAGTTCGTGTTCAACTCTCATTGTTTTTCAAGGACTGGTTAGACTTATCAAGTAACCCTTGTGGCGTCAACCCGTTTTTGTATTTCGAACTTATCACTTTGCACCCAAAGTGTGGCGTTCAAGTTATACCGAGGTTCCTATCAATATTGATAGTGGGTCGAGGTTGCGTTTCTATTACCTACCTTCCTAACCGTTACCATCTCAACCTAAGCATTCGTATAAGTTTCGGGATAACACACTTATATTGTGTTAGATCAACTTGAATACTTGGTTTTATGTTCACCTAATAATTTCCATTCATTCCATAACCTCTTTGAACCAAATTGAGCCTTTATCTCTTCTTTCTTAACCTATTTTCGACAAACCTTAATATTACTCCAATTCACGATCGGGCACAACAACGACTCGGATTCAACTACTAAACTGGGGTCGTATCACCATCTTTGAAAACCTGTCAACAACAACAAATATACTATCTCTTCCTTTCTTATTTCGAGGCAAACCTAGAATAAAATCCATGGATAAATCTACCCAAGGTGAAGTAGGAATCGGTAAAGGAGTGTAAAGGCCGTGAGGCATTACCTTAGATTTTGCTTGTTTGCATGTAATGCACTTGGAACATACCTTTTCGACATCCTTTTTCATATGTGGCCAATGGAAGTGTTCTTGCAAGATGTCTAGTGTTTTGGCCACTCCAAAATGTCCCATCAAACCCCCACTATGGGCCTCATGAATCAATAAGTCTCTCATGGAACACTTTGGTATCCATAACCTGTTTATACAAAAAAGAAAACCATCTACAAGATAAAATTTTTCAAAAGTAGTATGTCCACAATTCCTATAGATATGGCCGAAATCAGCATCATCATCATATAGCTCCTTAATATGTTCAAACCCTAAGACTTTAGCATTCAATGTTGTTATTAAAGTATATCTTCTAGACAAAGCATCTGCAACTACATTATCTTTACCTGTTTTATATTGTATCACATAAGGGAATGTTTCAATGAATTCTACCCATCGGGCATGTCTTTTACTTAACTTACCTTGTCCCTTTAACCATTTAAGGGATTCATGATCTGTGTGTATGACAAACTCATTAGGCAGCAAATAATGTTGCCATACTTGAAGTGCACGAACCAATGCCAAGAGTTCTTTGTCATAAGTTGAATAGTTTAACTGTGCACCATTCAATTTCTCACTAAAATAAGCAATAGTGATACGACCCCGCCCCGGAAACATTTTTGGTTCAGCTCATTCGAGCTCAATTCAGCTCATTGAGCTCGTTATTAGCTCACTAGCTCATTTAATTTAATTTGCTGGAATAAATTAATTAGTTAAGTTAGTTATTTTAGCTTAAATAATTACTAAGTATTTAATTAAGAAATCTGGACATTTTAAATATGTTTTATTGGTTTTAATGCATGCTTTAAATTTGTCTTAAGACTATTTAAATGTGTTCTATTTAGTCTGACTTTTAATGTGTCCGGACGGATTTAATCTTTGTTGTTTAATGTGTCTTTAGTGCTTTAAAGTGCCGAATTTAATATGTCTAATTGTTGACTTAATTCAGCTGAATTAATGAACCACTTTAAGGTGTCTTGTGGCTGCCGAATTTAATGTTAACTTAATTCATGTCCAGCTGAATTAATATGGCTAATTAATATGTCTTGGTTCAAGCATGAGATTAATTATGTTCAAATAGGGCTGCCGAAATTAATTGTAATGTGCATGAATTATTTGACCGAATTTATTTTGTGTCTGCAGGTCATTGAATTCGGCTAAATGGCAAAGGAAACATGCATTTAAGGAGATGTTCCCATGCATGGAACGGCATTTAAAGGGAAGTTGGCTGCTGCATTTTTCCTAAACAGCCAAATTTAATATGCCTTGTTGACCCAATTTTGTTTTGCCTTAAACTTGAGTTAATGGCTGATTTAAATGTGTGCAGGTGCATGGATATGGGGACGAATTTAAAGAACAATTTATTGTGCAGGTTTAATGCTAGCTGCCGAATTTAATGTGTCTACAATAGACTTAATAGCAAAGGGAAGTATTTAAAGAGCTGCTGACTTCTCCTTTAGAAGCATGCATGAACGACATTAAAGGAAGCATGCATTGTGTTTCTATACATCCATTTTCGTGCATAGCAAAGGACTCATTAAGGGCTGCTGATTCCTATTTCCTATGAGCCTTTTCGTGAAGATCAATGGCTCTTGAATTTTGATGCATGCTTGGACGACATTAAATTGGTTGCTGCATTCTTCTCCCTATGCATGGGACGGCATTAAAATCCCTCTTCTCCATGTGCTATTTCGGTCCCTTCAATAGAGCCATTAATGTGCTGTCTCAATTAAGAGAATGCATGAGCAGACAAATTAAAACACGCATTTAAGCTGCCGTTTGAGCTCACCTAGGAGCCTTTTTCGTGGGAAACAAAGGAGCCTTAAAAGCACCATCCAAATTGAAGGGATGAATGGGCAGATTCTAGAAGTCAAATTTATTACCCATGATGAACAAACATTTGCTTCATGACTAAGGATGCATCTATGGATGGCAAGGGGGGGACGAATGTGACTTAAATGTCATTCAATGGATGAACATATATCATTAAAATCGGTTCATGGGCTGATTCATGTTACTTATTAATGGCCAGAATTGGTTATTCATGTCCTAGTTTTAGTATAAATAGTTGGCTTGTAAACATGTAAAAGGTTAGACAATATACTTTTAAACTTTATATGAAATTTGTTTACTTTGTGAGTTTGTTTTCAACTCTCATTGTTCTCCAAAGACTCGTCTGACTTATCAAGTAACCCTTGTGGCGTCAACCCGTCTTTCTATCCGAACTTATCACTTTAATCCCAAAAGTGTGGCGTTCGATTCGTACTGAGGTTCCTATCATTTTTTATAGCGGGTCAAAGTTTCTATCCACTTAACAAACCTTCCATCAACACCCTACCAACCTAAGCATTCTCCTAAGTTACGGGTTAACACACTCCTATTGTGTTAGTTCGGCTTTTGAATGCCCAAACTTCATCCATTGATTTATGTTTCATTTCCTAAACCAACAAAACTTTATTGAGCCTAAATAATTCCTTTTCTTCTAGCCTATTTTGTAAAGCTTTCAAATTACTCCAATTCACGATCGGGCACAACAACGACTCAGATTCATCAACCGGGCCGGATCGTATCAAATAGGTTGCTTATCTTGCATTAAAACGGCACCGATTCCAATTCCTGAAGCATCACACTCAAGTTCAAAAGTTTTAGCAAAATCAGGTAATTTAAGCAAAGGAGCAGAACATAACTTAGCTTTTAGAGTTTGAAAGGCCTTTTCTTGGGTTTCACCCCATTTGAAACCCACTGATTTCTTCATAACCTCTGTCAATGGGGCAGCAATAGTAGAGAAATCTTTCACAAATCGTCTATAAAAACTAGCTAAACCATGGAAAGATCTCACCTCAGTTACAGATTTAGGAGTCGGCCACTCCTTAATTGCCTTGACTTTGTCCTCGTCGACATGAATACCTTGAGCACTAACTATGAAACCTAAGAATATTAGTTTATCACAACAAAATGTGCATTTATCAAGGTTGGCAAATAATTTTTCAGCTCGCAGAATATCCAAAACGGTTCGAACATGGAAAACATGATCATCTAAAGTCTTGGAATAAATTAAGATATCATCAAAGTAAACTACTACAAATTTACCCAAGTATAGCCTTAAAACATGATTCATCAATCTCATAAATGTACTAGGTGCATTAGTAAGGCCGAAAGGCATAACTAACCATTCATACAATCCAAATTTTGTTTTAAAGGTTGTTTTCCATTCATCCCCTTCCCTCATTCGAATTTGATGATAACCGTTTTTTAAATCAATTTTTGTAAATATTATTGAACCATGTAATTCATCAAGCATATCATCAAGTCTAGGAATTGGATGTCGATATTTTACCGTTATCTTGTTGATTGGGCGACAATCAACACACATACGAAACGTACCATCTTTCTTTGGTACCAATAAGACAGTAACTCCTCAACTTGTCTTTGCAATTCCTTTGTCTCCTCGGGATTGCATCTATAGGCTGGTCGATTTGGAATCGACGCTCCGGGTACTAAGTCAATTTGATGTTCAATCCCTCGTAAAGGTGGTAAACCTTTAGGGGCCTCACTAAAAACATCCTCATAATCCTGCAAAAGAGACTAAAACACACAAGGCAAATTTTCGTTAACGTTAGATAAAGATAAATAATTTTGCCTAAACCTCACAAGGATACAAGGCTGTTTGTTGAGTAGGGCTCTTCGCACATCTTTTTTTGTTGCTAAAAGATTTTTTTCGCTCATTTTACCTCTTGAGGATTCACTCACCTTTGGGCTTTTTAAATTGTGACTTTTTTCACTATTAGCCTCTTTTCTCTCTGTCTTTTGTACTTGTCCTTTCTCCCTTACCCCCTCACAAAATTTCATCATCCTCTGTTGATCTTTGTATACATCAGTGGGATTTAAAGGAGCAAAAGTGAATTTCTTACCTTTAAATACAAGGGAGTATCGATTAAGTTTACCTTGGTGTGTAACATCACGATCAAATTGCCAAGGTCGTCCAAGGAGCAAGTGTGCCGCATGCATTGGGACCACATCACACTAAACTTCATCTTCGTAATTGCCAAGCTTAAAAGTGACCAAGGACTGTTTTGTAACTTTTACTTCGGAACATTCATTAAGCCATTGAAGGTGATATGGCTTAGGGTGTTTGGTACAAGGCAACTTTAAAGAATCCACCAAATAGCTACTCCCACTATCAATAATGAGTGAACATAAGTTACCTTTAATAAAACACCGAGAATGGAAAATATTGGTCCTTTGGCTATCATCATCTTTTATCTGAATGTTAAGGGTTCGGCGAACTACAAAGCAATGGAAATCAGCAAAGTCCCCTTCCTTTGGTGGTTCGACCAACTCGTCGCCATTATCACTGTCATCCACAAGTTCTGGCATATCTGGATCTGTATTATTAGAGTCGGAAGTGTACTCACCGTTATCTTTTAGAAGAAGTAATCTCGTGTTAGGGCATTCTCTACTATAATGACCACGCCCTTTGCACTTAAAGCATTCAATCTCACGAGTCCTCTTCGCACTCGAATCACCTAAATTGGGCTGCTTAGAAGGTGTTTGCGTTTTAGCAGGAGCCCCTTTTTTCCAATCTAATTGCTTACTTCCATTACTCAAAGAAGACTTGTTAGTAACAAAAGGGGATTTCGAACTCTTACAATCAGAATTGGAGTTGTTACCTCGGTAATATTATGAAGTCGAGAAGGAACCAAACCTTTGTTCCTTTAGTTGTTGCTCGATCTTAATGGCTTTATGAACTGCTTCTTCCAAATCAATGTAAGTTTGTAGCCTCAATGTATTAGCTATCGGCCTATTCAAACCATCAATAAATCAAACCATAGTTGTTTCCTCATCCTCTGATACGATCCGACCCGGGTTAATCGAGTCGTTTCGCGAAGTTGCCCAATCGTCGACGAGGAGTAGTTGGAGTTGTCAAAATTGGGTGATTTAGGCTAAGGGTTGCGGAAGTTTTGAGAGGGGTTTAGATGAGTGGTTTGGTGTTGATAGGTTCGATTTAGAATAGAAACAAGGTAGGTTAGAAAAAAGGTAATTGATGGAGATGGAAAATAGAACTTAAACGTCAAGAATGTTCAATACTAAAAAGTATTGCCCGAGTCTTATATTGCTTAAGGTGAAATTTGATGAAAGATAGAAGCGGACCTTGACCCGTTACCTATATGGAGGTAAGAACCAAAGG
Source organism: Gossypium raimondii (assembly GCF_025698545.1). Classification (NCBI taxonomy): domain Eukaryota; kingdom Viridiplantae; phylum Streptophyta; class Magnoliopsida; order Malvales; family Malvaceae; genus Gossypium; species Gossypium raimondii. Next base: position 29,931,536 of record NC_068567.1, on the reverse strand, counting down.
TATAATAATATGGTTGAACGCCACACCGGTTCGGTGATAAGTTCAATGGAGTTCGGATTGACGCCACTAGCAAGCTAGATAAGTCGCTTCGAGACTCGAACGAAAGAAGAGAGGAGGTAACCTCACAAGAACAAAAGTTCTATTAAGTTTTAATAATCAAATTCTGTAACCTTTTACAATAAACAAGTAAGCTATTTATAAGCCTAAAATGCCTATTGATATTCGGCATCTATGTTGTTCACATTAACTTAAATCCTGTTCACATAGGTATTTAACATGTTCACACAAAAAGCATTAAAATTCGATTCATGCTTGAAAATTGTACATGAATTGGCCGAACCATCATGATGCTTCACTTGATGCATTCATGCATCCTTAGCCTTGAAGAATCTCCATAATTCCATGAATGTGCAGCCCTTTAATGATCCTACATCTCCCTTGGCTGAATGAGGCATTAATGTGCCTAAAATACTTGAATGGTCATCTTGAAAATGCATGAATCATGCATGAAACGTCCCATGTGTTTTCCCCCATAAATATGATCCATGAATCTTCAAATACATGAACTTTCAGCAACTCCCTCTTGCATGAACGTCCCAAATGCATGTGCTCCTTTAAATGTCATCCATTGAACCTCAATTGTGCATGCACACTTGATACGAGTCATAAAGGCCCAATCCAAGTTCAAGAACGTGATGGGCTCAAATTGCCACAAGGCCCAATAACAAGATCAAAGGCCCGACAAATGCGGTCCAAACTAAATGGGACCATTCAAGAGCTTGTTAGCAAGGCCTTAGATGCATACACGAGAGAACAAGAAAATCAAGATTCACTTTCTTGTTTTCAAGAAAATCAAGAAACCGAATCTTGGCCCAATTTTGCTATTCGAAGAGATTTCAAGAATCAAGAAAATCAAGATCTCAAATCTTGGAAATCTTGGTCCAAGAAACCAAATCTTGCAGCCAAAGCGCATTGGATCTCCATTACGAGCGTCAACGACCCAATTTTGGTAGGAGATGGATCACGAGCCCAAATTCTTGAAGGCGAGGCCCAATAACCAAAATTTAGCCCAATCAAGAAATTTCTTCATCCTTAGTTGAAAAATCAGGCCAAAATGTTAAAGGGCCCAATTTGTAAACATCTTACTTGTTTAATTTAATTTTTTTAATCTTTAGGAGCATTACATGTAAAATTCATTAAAACAACCCATATAAGTGCATGGCCGAATTTACCTTGTTATTTTATTAATTAGGTTTAATTTTTATTAGTTACTTGTGAGATTAGGATTTGTTGGAGGCCTATATAAGCATTGGCCAGCCACCCTTTGTAAAAATCATCTTATTATTATTTTTCTATCAAATTTGATTTGTTGAGTGCAGAATTTTCTTTGGGGTTTTCTCCAAGAATTCTCTCTTGAGTTTTCTTTAGAAGTTGTTTTAACAATCTTTTGATTGTGGGAGCCATCTTCAACCTTCTTCTTGCCATCGATATTCTTTGGAGGGAGATTAGAGCCGTTTGAAGGAATTTGTGAATTCTTTCGGAATTCAAGGGTTCTTAGGACTTTTCTTTAATTCCTTGCTGTTCAATTTATTTTCTTTATTATTGCTTGTGCCGATTCTTCTTCTAATTTTCTTTGCTGTTTTTGTTTGTGTTTCAGCCTTGATTAAACTCCAAGAACTCTTCGTTTAATCGATCCCTTTTATTGGCAGCAACTATTCGATCCAAAATCCCCAAAATTTAGGGTTCTTGCCATTCTTTTTATTTCTTCTTGTTGGGTGAAATTAGGTGCTGGAATTTGGGCATTCTTGGCGATTCAATTTTCTATCTTTCTTTTCTTTTGTCGCCCAAATCCCTAATTTTCTATTAAAGATCGATTGATTTAATTCGTTGTTGTTTAGTGTTCTTGAACAGATTCGCTTGTGGAGAATTGATCTTGGAGTTCGATTTTGTCTTCTTGAACTACGAAAACATCTATTCATTCGTTCTTTGTGTCTTGCTGTTCATTTAATTGAATTTGGGGATTTAATTCGGATCCGATTAGTTTAATCTTGTTCTTTGTTTTAATTTCAGATCTGTTCGTTTAGAGCTTTCGTAGGAGTTTCTCGTGACTTGGCAACTCGATCTTGGTCCGCGCGCCACCTCGTATCAACACTCCCATACATTGCACCAATCCATTCATGAACCTGTAGCAAATAACATCAGCAAGTTAAATGCTCTTCAGACACATTAAATTAGCAGCATATGAACTCAATAATTTTCACATTAAATTCGTCCATACATATTAACAATTGCAGACACATTTAAAACATCATAATTAATTAAATATTTAATTTAGATATAATTAAAACACTTAATTAATTATTTGTCCAGATTTTAACAAATTAATTAACTTAAAATAAACAACTAATTCAACTGAAGACAAATTAAATGGTTTATTTCAGCAAAATAAATGCAAGCTAAAGAAAGCTAAAAATAAGCTCATTGGGTTGAGGTTGAGCTGAATTGAACTCGAATGAGCTGACTTGAGCTCGAGTGAGCTGGAAACGAGCTAAATGGAGCTCAATGAGAAGGAATTGAACTAATTCAGCTCGCATGGGTTTGCAAGCAATGCTTAGGGAGCTGGTCCAAAAGTGTGCCCGAGGCGTGGTCGTATCCTCCTCCTCCACATTAGCTCTCTGAATGAGCATCTCCATCTCCTTGAAATATTCATCCACTGTCCTACTACCTTGAATAAGTCTTCTAAGCTTTGTTTTAATCTCCCTATAGTAGTGAGGTGGAACAAACCTTTTTCGCATAATTTGTTTCAACTCCTCCCATGTCGAAATCTCACCTTCATAATTTCGATGACGATTTACCCCAAGTTGAGTCCACCAACTTAATGCATAATCTGAAAATTCCAGCGTTGCTAACGCAACTTTCTCATCATCCAGACATTTATAATACCTAAACATTAGTTCAATCTTAGATTCCCAATCACAATAAGCTTCTGGATCATTCTTACCACGAAATTGGGGAATTGTGAACTTTGGTTTTGCCAAGGAGGGTTGCCCACGATCATGAAAATCAGCATCAGTTCTAGGGACACGTCGAGGACCGCGTCTATGAGTAGGAGGTGGGTTATCCCTATCTTCTGTAATTGGATCCCGATAATGAGGATCTTGATTCAATCTCACCTCATTGAAAGCGGTACTCAAGGTGCGAAGTGTGGCAGCGTGTTCATCTAATTGTTGTTGGAGTTTTTGAAACATGTCATAGACATCATTATGGTCAATATCACCTTTAGACATTTTCCAAAAACCTGCAAAAATAAACACTCAACACTCAAAAATAAAAGTTAGCAAACCTCACCGTTAATCACTCAAAAAGAAAATTCAAATTCTCAATGAGGTAGAATTCAGTCTTGTGAGTCCTTTAGGAGAGTTTATATCAACCAATTAGAGAGTGGATGAACCGATCTACCAAAGAATCCTAATGTGCACTAGGATGCCAAAAACTGACGAGACACCAATTGATTCGTGTTGCACCGAGGAAGAATTGGGCACACGTTTAAATCCTACTAACACAAGAAACAAGAAGGTGTTAGATAGCGTAAAGGAAGAATAAAGGCAAACAAATGAACACCTGCTAAGAATCAATAAAAATTGCTGAAAACAGAAAACCCGAAAAAAACTACGGAGTAACTTGACAACTTCGTTCAAGGTGTTCCCGATCTCCAAAAATCACGAAATTAAATATGGAATGTCCTTATATATTTAATTTTTGATATAGAAATTTTGGGCACCAAATTCAACCCGCTGAATCTTTTTTTAAAATTTTATTGAATTTCATCTTTTTTTTTATTTTTTTGACTTTTTTGACTGATTTTTTTATGGGATTAATTTTTTTATATTCAATCACAGTGCCAAAAATATGTATGTAAAATTTCAGATCAATTTGACAACGTTTACCCACTTAAATGAATTTTTTGGACAATTTTTCTGGGTAAAACTGCTGTTTGTGCTTTAAAAATTTGAGATCAGTTTAGAAATCAACCAAGAACACCCAAAACGCCCAAAATCTGATACCAAATGATACGGGGGTGCGCGCGGACCAAGATCGAGTTGCCAAGTCACGAGAAGCTAATTAACAAACTAAAATTAAAAGCTTCATTTTGTACTTGGGTCCTTCGAGTTTGGGCCAATCTCGTCATCTTGTTGTGTTGTAACATGATGCAGCTGGGATTGCATCATGTAGGTACATGCCAAATCGAGTGAGAAAAATGGCTTGTAAAATGGTCTATTTTTGTCTACACGGGTAGAGACACGGATGTGTGTCTCAGCCGTGTGTGACACACAACTGTGTGTCCCCTGTAGCTTTCAAAGGGTTACAAGTCAGGCTGTTACACGACCTGGCACATGGGCATGTGGCTTGGCCGTGTGACCCAATTCAGTGAGTTACACGGGCACGAACATGGGCTAGGACATGACCGTGTGTCCTTATTTCGAATGCGCACACAGCTTGACACACAGGCGTGCCTCTTGGCCATGTGACCCCTGCAGTGTTGAAAATTTTCCTTGTTTCCTAAAAAATTCTCTGAGTTTTTAATTTAGTCCCGACTTGTTTCTAACGCGTATTTAGGGCTTCGAGGGCTCGTATAAGGGAAAAAATGTATGATTTGACTTGGTTTTAATATGTTCATTGATATGATATGAAATGTTTGAAATTTTTGTTCATTTGAATTGTAAACTTTTGTAATACTCCGCAACCTTGTTTCGACAACAGATATGGGTTAGGGGTGTTACAATCCCACTCATTCTTGGACTCTTCTTTGGTTGAATCTCTCTTTCCATGCTGTTTGTTTCACTTTTTAATTCTTTTAACCGAAAATCAATTTTGTTTTGTTTCTTTTGTTTAGCTCTCAAATCGTCAGCTTCTCTTCATCAATGAACGGTTCAAATCATCTAAATATACTTGATTATTCGTGTTCTTGGCTGGTCGGGCCTTCCTTTAATCTTTATTTATTTTATTTTGACTAAACCTAAGAATGCAACAATGTAAGGCTCCTTAGGAAATCTTCACACCACTCTAGTCTTTTCTCAACATTCTTCTCTCTTTCTTTTAATTTACAGTTTGGTTCTTGTTTGTGATACGACCACGCCCCGGGCACATTTTTCTCTCATTGTTCTCTAAAGACTCGTCTGACTTATCAAGTAACCCTTGTGGCGTCAACCCGTCTTTCTTTCCGAACTTATCACTTTGTACCCAAAGTGTGGCGTTCAAATTATACCGAGGTTCCTATCATCTTTGATAGCGGGTCGAGGTTCCATTTTATTCATTTTTCCATCCATACAACATTTATCCTACCTAAGTGTTCGTATTAGTCTCGAGTTAACACACTTATATTGTGTTGGTTCAACTTGAATGCTTGGTTTTTCATTCACATATCAACCTCAATACATTCCATCACCTCTTTTTGAACTAACTTGAGCCTTTATCTTTTCTTTCTTAACCTATTTTCAACAAACCTTAATATTACTCCAATTCACGATCGGGCACATCAACGACTCGGATTCATCAACGAGGCCGAGGCGTATCTGTCTGTTCATTTCAAATCATTTCTTTATTCACTCCCAGATCATGAATCAATAAGAAAAGACACCGAAATTCATTCAAAACAAGGAAGCCTCTTGTTTTCTTATTGTACCGATTGCTTTTATCACAAAACAATTTTGTTATGGCTTAAAAATGCATTATGACAATCTACTTTGTTCTTTTGATTTCAAATCAGGTTAGAGGCCTACTTTTGGTTCAAGAAAGGTTTCTTCTCATCCAAGAAACCCTATCCCACTCATTCTTTCACTCCACTTTGGTCGCGTCTCTCTTTCCATGTTGTTTGGTTCTCTTTTTCATTCTTTTAACCAGAAATCTAATTTATTTTGTTTCATTTTTTTATTTGTCAAATTGACGACTTCTTTTCATCACAGAATGGATCAAATCATCTAAGTATACTTGATTATTCGTGTTCTTGGCTGGTCAGGCCTTCCTTTAATCTTTCTTTATTCGATTTTGACTAAACCAAATAATGCAACAATCTAAGGCTCCTTAGGACAGCTTCACGCTACTCTGGTCTTTTTTCGACTTTTTTCTCTATTTTCTTTAATTTGCAGTTTGGTTCTTGTTTGTTTATTTCTAATCATTTATTTATTTACTTCTAGATCATGAATCAATAAAAATATATGTTCTCCCTTCTTAATACACAAAAGTAATTCAAAATAAGGAAGTCTCTTCTTTTCTTATTGTGTCGATTGCCTTTATCACAAAACAATTTTGTTATGGCTTAAAAATGCAGTATTACAATTTGTTTTTTCTTTTGATTTCAAATCTGGTTGGAGGCCTTATTTTGGTTCAAGAATGGTTTTTTCTCATCCATGAAACCCTATGATACGGGGTTGTGCGCGAACTAAGATCGAGTTGCCAAGTCACGGGAAACTCCTACGAAAACCCTAAACAATCAGATCTGAAACGAAACAGAAAATTAAAAGATTAGAACTTTAAATTTCCAGATCTGAAATAAAATCCCCAAATCAGCAAAGAATCAAATTGAGAATAGAAATAAGTGTTAATAAGGGTTCTTGAAACCCTAAAGGAGATTGCGATTCTGTCCAATTGAATACCAAGATAGTTTTTCCCAAATTTCGGCAATCTAATTTCACCCAAAAAGAGTATGGATGAATCGGCAAGAACCCTAGAAATTGGGGATTTTTTTGAATCGATTATGTGCTGCCGACAAGAGATCAATTAAACGAAGAGTTCTTGGAGTTTAAACAAATCTGAAACGTGACAAAGAACAGCAAAGAGATTAGATCAAGATTCGGCACAATCAGAAACAAATAAAAGAACTTGAACAACAAGAATTAAATTAAAGTCCTAAGAAGCCTTGAAATCCCGAAAGATCTCACAACTACCTTCAAATGGCTCTAATCTCCCCTCCAAAGAATATCAATGGCAAGAAGAAGGCTGAAGATGGCTCCCACAATCAAAAGATTGTTAAAACAACTTCTAAAGAAAACTCAAGAGAGAATTCTTGGAGAAAAAATCAAAGAGAATTATGCACTTAAACAAATCTGAAATTTTTGATATAATTGAGAAGTATCTAACACGGTGGCTGGGCAAGCCTTTATATAGGCTTTTCAAATATTTTCCTAATCTAATTAGAAAACTAAAACTAATCAAACTCCTAATTATTTTAATTTTAAATGGAAATTCGGCCAAGGGCTTTTAATTGGGCCTCTTGGACTGAATATTTACATGAAAATTTAAACTAAGTATTTAAAAAAAATAAAACTTTACAAATTGGGTCACTTTGACAATTTGGCCTGATTTCAAGTAAGCATGGTTTGTCTTCTTGTTTGGGCTTGGGTTGGGCTTTTGAGACTCGTATCACCCTATCCCACTGATTCTTAGACTCCTCTTCAGCCGTGATGTGAGCTTGCCTACGAACCAAATGGAGAACGAACAAGAAGCCATCAAGCTGCCCATTGGTCCAATAACGTGAGCTAGAGCTAAACGATTCAAAGATGCTATTTTAGCAATGGTGGAACGGGTGGAGGAAAATGATAGCAAGGAGTTTAAAAACGAGCTGAACATATTCAACTTCTTTGAAGCTGAATTTCGTTCTAGCTAATTAATTTGATGCTGGAATTTAGACCATTTAAATAAACATTTAAATAAGTTTCATTACAGCTTTTAAATATGTCTTAATTAATTTAAGTGTTTAATATGTCTTGATTTAGTTAAATTAAAGATGTCTTGATGTCATTTAGTTTGTCTAAATTATTACATGTTTTAAATTTGTCCAAAGAATTTATGTGTTATGATTTGTTAATATTTAAGTTGTCTCAATGTTATTTAGGATGTTCACATTATACTTTAATTTAGTTCAATTGAATTTGCTTGAAATTAATTAAGTTCATGTGTGTTTTTAGGTGCAAATTAATTTGAAGATGAATTAGGCGATTCATGCATGGAGATTCAATGAATTTGAAGATGCATGTGCGGTGATTTAATGCATTAAAGTGATTAATTTTTGGAGTTTTTTCAAGGCAACTATTCGGCCAAAGTGACCAAGCTTTTCATCCTTTCAAGATTGGCCTATTCTCTTCTCAAGGAAGTATAAAGGCTGTTCACACTATGGCTGTTCGGTTCAGCCATGTTCACACCTCATGGCCTTTCAAAACCATCCGTTCACACTTCTAAATGGCTGTTCAAATTGCCAATTAATGCTGGTAATTTTTCAGCAATAGTTGCTTCATGAATGACCCCATTATGTTCATTGACCGAACCTAGCCTATTCATGCACATCCAAGATGTTCAAGGTGCATTTGCCCATCTAGAAGATGACCATTGGAGCTCTCATTCAGCCGAATCTACATGGGCTAATAATTTTGCATTCATGCTGAATTTTAGTTCATTGTTTACTTAGAAACTAAGTCTTGAATTTGTCCATTCGGTTACTAGTAGAAAGGCTATAAATAGTTGTTGAATTTCTTGTAAAAGGACTTTTGGACGAATTTCTGAATGAAATATCATTTTAGTGAGGCAATTCACTCTCTTTATTCTTCAAAGCTCAATTGACTTATCTTTACGAGTGGCGTCAATCTGACTTTGTTTCGAACTTATCACCATAAGGTGTGGCGTTCCAACTATACCGAAGGTTCCTATTTTGCTAAATAGAGGGTCTCGGTTTTATCTACCATTTCTTTCCTTTTTTTTGAAACCTTTAAGCCCGGGTCCTTATTTGCTAATAAGGGTTCGTTCTTGTTTCATTGGAAATCACTTATCTCCATTTTGCTTCCTAAACCATTTAAAACCAATATAACTCATCTTATTGAATTTGAACTAAATCGACACTACCTAAATTCGATCGGGAACATAATACGACTCGTCACATCATCCGAATCGAGCTCGTATCAGTTGGTATCAGAGCTGGTTAATTTAGGTACGTAAATTGTAGTTTCGAAAAAAAATTCGAAAAAAAAATTTAAGAAAAAAAATCGAAAAGAAAAGAAAAATTGAAAAACAAAATTGCATACGGTCTAGGTGCGGACGAAAAGACGTGGAAGATCCGTAAAAAAAAAAGAGTCTGGAGACACTTCAATAGAAATTTTTCCAAAATCACATTCTACACTCCTTAATATCCCTCTTGGTGAAATTTCACGTTATTAAAAAAAAAATTTCGTTTCCAATTAGTGAATCCATTTTATACGCCACATCTTTGAACCTTTCTTTCTTCGAGCCTACCCTAAACCATACGACTTTCCCTTGCAAACCCCTTGAAGCCGACCCACAAGTGTGGATAAATCAAAGTAGCTTTTCAGAATATCGAGAGTTGGATTTGAGAGGTAAAAGGCAAGAGAGTACATCAAGATCAAGAACGTGATGGGCTCAAATTGCCACAAGCCCAATAACAAGATCAAAGGCCCGACAAATGCGATCCAAACTAAATGGGACCATTCAAGAGCTTGTTAGCAAGGCCTTAGATGCATACACGAGAGAACAAGAAAATCAAGATTCACTTTCTTGTTTTCAAGAAAATCAAGAAACCGAATCTTGGCCCAATTTTGCTGAAATAGAGTGAGTGCAGAATTTTCTTTGGGGTTTTCTCCAAGAATTCTCTCTTGAGTTTTCTTTAGAAGTTGTTTTAACAATCTTTTGATTGTGGGAGCCATCTTCAACCTTCTTCTTGCCATCGATATTCTTTGGAGGGAGATTAGAGCCGTTCAAGGAATTTGTGAATTCTTTCGGAATTCAAGGGTTCTTAGGACTTTTCTTTAATTCCTTGCTGTTCAATTTATTTTCTTTATTATTGCTTGTGCCGATTCTTCTTCTAATTTTCTTTGCTGTTTTTGTTTGTGTTTCAGCCTTGATTAAACTCCAAGAACTCTTCGTTTAATCGATCTCTTTTATTGGCAGCAACTATTCGATCCAAAATCCCCAAAATTTAGGGTTCTTGCCATTTTTTTATTTCTTCTTGTTGGGTGAAATTAGGCTGCTGGAATTTGGGCATTCTTGGCGATTCAAGTTATTGACAGATTAGCACTCTTTCTTTACTTCCAAATTCGTTCAATTTCATTAATTTTTTCTTTTCTTTGTCGCCCAAATCCCTAATTTTCTATTAAAGATCTGATTGATTTAATTCTGTTGCTGTTTAGTGATCTTGAACAGATTCGCTTGTGGAGAATTGATCTTGGAGTTCGATTTTGTCTTCTTGAACTACGAAAACATCTATTCATTCGTTCTTTGTGTCTTTCTGTTCATTTAATTGAATTTGGGGATTTAATTCCAGATCTGATTAGTTTAATCTTGTTCTTTGTTTTAATTTCAGATCTGTTCGTTTAGAGCTTTCAGTAGGAGTTTCTCGTGACTTGGCAACTCGAACTTGGTCCGCGCTACCACCCGTATCATTTGGTATCAGATTTTGGGCGTTTTGGGTGTTCTTGGTTGATTTCTAAACTGATCTCTATTTTTAAAGCACAAACAGCAGTTTTACCCAGAAAATTGTTCAAAAAAATTCATTTGGGTGGGTAAACGTTGTCCGATTGAATACTCCTTGTATTTAAAGGTAAGAAATTCACTTTTGCTCCTTTAAATCCTCTTGATGTATATAAAGATCAATTGAGGATGATAAAATTTTGTGAGGGGTAAGGGAGAAAGAGCAAGTTCGAAGACAGAGAGAAAAGAGGCTAATAGTAGTGGAAAAGTCAAAATTTAAAAAGCCCAAAGGTGAGTGAACCCTCTAGTGGTAAAATGAGCGGAAAAATCTTTTGGCACAAAAAAGATGTGAAGAGAGCCCTACTTAATAAACAGCCTTGTATCCTTGTGAGGTTTAGGCAAAATTATTTATCTTTATCTAACATTAACGAAAATCGCCTAGTATGTTTCAATCTCTTTGCGGGATTATGAGGATGTTTTTAGTGAGGCCCCTAAAGGTTTACCACCTTTACGAGGATAGAACATCAAATTGACTTAGTACCGAGCTTGATTCCTAATCGACCAGCCTATAGATGCAATCCCGAGGAGACAAAGGAATTGCAAAGGCAAGTTGAAGAGTTACTAGACAAAGGGTACATTCGTGAAAGCCTAAGCCCTTGTGTTTTTCTGTCCTATTGGTACCAAAGAAAGATGGTACGTATCGAATGTGTGTTGATTGCCGCCCAATCAACAAAATAACTGTGAAAGTATCGACACCCAATTCCTAGACTTGATGATATGCTTGATGAATTACATGGTTCAATTATATTTACTAAAATTGATTTAAAAGCGGTTATCATCAAATTCGAATGAGGAAGGGATGAATGGAAAACGACCTTTAAAACAAAATTTGGATTGTATGAATGGTTAGTTATGCCTTTCGCCTTACTAATGCACCTAGCACATTTATGAGATTAATGAATCATGTTTTAAGGCTTCACTTGGGTAAATTTGTAGTGGTTTATTTTGATGATATTTTAATTTACTCAAAGACTTTAGATGATCATGTTTTCCATGTTCGAACTGTTTTGGATATTCTCTAATGAAAGATTATTTGCCAACCTTGATAAATGCACATTCGTTGTGATAAACTAATATTCTTAGGTTTCATAGTTAGTGCTCAAGGTATTCATGTCGACGAGGACAAAGTCAAGGCAATTAAGGAGTGGCCGACTCTAAATCGAGAATCGAGGTGAGATCTTTCCATGGTTTAGCTAGTTTTTATAGACGATTTGTGAAAGATTTCTCTACTATTGCTGCCCCATTGAGAGAGGTTATAAAGAAATCGTGGGTTTCAAATGGGGTGAAACCAAGAAAAGGCCTTTCAAACTCTAAAAGCTAAGTTATGTTCGCTCCTTTGCTTAAATTACGATTTTGCTAAAACTTTTGAACTTGAGTGTGATGCTTGAGAATTGAATCGGCACATTTTAATGCAAGATAAGCAACCTATTGCTTATTTTAGTGAGAAATTGAACAGCACGTTAAATTACTCGACTTATGACAAAGAACTATTGGCATTAGTTCGCAGCACTTCAAGTATGGCAACATTATTTCTTTGCCTAATGAGTTTGTCATACATCTGGATCATGAGTCTCTTAAATGGTTAAAGGGACAAGGTAAGTTGAGTAAAAGACATGCCCGATGGGTAGAATTCATTGAAACATTTCCTTATGTGATACAATATAAAACAGGTAAAGATAATGTAGTTGCAGATGCTTTGTCTCGACGATATGCTTTAATGACTACATTGAATGCTAAAGTCTTAGGGTTTGAACACATTAAAGAATTATATGATGTTGATCTGATTTCGGCCATATCTATAAGAATTGTGGACATACTACTTTTGAAAAATTTTATCTTGTAGATGGCTTTCTTTTTCGTATGAACAGGTTATGCATACCAAAGTGTTCCATGAGAGACTTATTGATTCATGAAGCCCACAGTGGAGGTTTAATGGGACATTTTGGAGTGGCCAAGACACTAGATATCTTGCACGAACACTTTCATTGGCCACATATGAAGAAGGATGTGGAAAAGGTATGTTCCAAGTGCATTACATGCAAACAAGCAAAATCTAAGGTAATGCCTCATGGCCTTTACACTCCTCTACCGATTCCTACTTCACCTTGGGTAGATTTATCCATGGATTTTATTTTAGGTTTGCCTCGAACAAAAAAGGAAGAGATAGTATATTTGTTGTTGTTGATGTGTTTTCAAAGATGTCACATTTTATTCCTTGTCACAAAGCAGATGATGCTACACATGTGGCAGACTTATTCTTTAAAGAAGTGGTAAGACTTCATGGCATCCCTAAAACAATTGTTTCTGATAGAGATGTCAAATTCCTTAGCCACTTTTGGAAGGTATTGTGGGGTAAGCTTGGTACTAAATTGCTTTATTCTACTACATGTCACCCCAAACTGATGGTCAAACCAAGTAGTTAATCGAATCTTAGGGACTCTATTACGAGCTATGGTGGGAAAGAACATTAGAAATTGGGAAGAATGCCTACCATTCGTTGAATTTGCATATAATAGATCTATTCATTCTACAACCTGGTTATTCCCCATTTGAACTTGTTTATGGTTTTAACCCACTAACGATTTTGATCTTGCGCCATTACCTCTTGAACATGTTACACAATTTAGATGGCGAGCAGAAGTTGAGTTGGTGAAATCCTTACATGAGAAGGCTAGACAATGAATAGCCAAAACAAATGACGCCAACACCAACAAAGCAAACAAAGGGCTAAACGGGTTGTACTAGAACCCGGAGATTGGGTTTGGGTCCATTTGAGGAAAGAACGATTTCCTACAAAAAGGAAGACTAAGTTGGACCCAAGGGCGATGGGCCTTTCAAGTACTCGAGCGGATCAACGATAATGCCTATAAAATTGATCTACGGTGAGTACAATGTAAGTTCTACTTTTAATGTAGTGACTTGTCCCCATTTGATTTTTCAGATTTGAGGACGAATCTTTTTGAGGAAGGGGAATGATCTGAGTCATAAAGGCCCAATCCAAGTTCAAGAACGTGATGGGCTCAAATTGCCACAAGGCCCAATAACAAGATCAAAGGCCCGACAAATGCGATCCAAACTAAATGGGACCATTCAAGAGCTTGTTAGCAAGGCCTTAGATGCATACACGAGAGAACAAGAAAATCAAGATTCACTTTCTTGTTTTCAAGAAAATCAAGAAACCGAATCTTGGCCCAATTTTTTGTTCAAGAGATTTCAAGAATCAAGAAAATCAAGATTTCAAATCTTGGAAATCTTGGTCCAAGAAACCAAATCTTGCAGCCAAAACGCATTGGATCTCCATTACGAGCGTCAACGACCCAATTTTGGTAGGAGATGGATCACGAGCCCAAATTCTTGAAGGCGAGGTCCAATAACCAAAATTTAGCCCAATCAAGAAATTTCTTCATACTTAGTTGAAAAATCAGGCCAAAATGTCAAAGGGCCCAATTTGTAAACATCTTACTTGTTTAATTTAATTTTTTTTTAATCTTTAGGGTTTTTACATGTAAAATTCGGCCCAAAACAACCCATATAAGTGCATGGCCGAATTTACCTTGTTATTTTATTAATTAGGTTTAATTTTTATTAGTTACTTGTGAGATTAGGATTTGTTGGAGGCCTATATAAGCATTGGCCAGCCACCCTTTGTAAAAATCATCTTATTATTATTTTTTCTATCAAATTTCAGATTTGTTGAGTGCAGAATTTTCTTTGGGGTTTTCTCCAAGAATTCTCTCTTGAGTTTTCTTTAGAAGTTGTTTTAACAATCTTTTGATTGTGGGAGCCATCTTCAACCTTCTTCTTGCCATCGATATTCTTTGGAGGGGAGATTAGAGCCGTTCGAAGGAATTTGTGAATTCTTTCGGGAATTCAAGGGTTCTTAGGACTTTTCTTTAATTCCTTGCTGTTCAATTTATTTTCTTTATTATTGCTTGTGCCGATTCTTCTTCTAATTTTCTTTGCTGTTTTTGTTTGTGTTTCAGCCTTGATTAAACTCCAAGAACTCTTCGTTTAATCGATCTCTTTTATTGGCAGCAACTATTCGATCCAAAATCCCCAAAATTTAGGGTTCTTGCCATTTTTTTATTTCTTCTTGTTGGGTGAAATTAGGCTGCTGGAATTTGGGCATTCTTGGCCGATTCAAGTTATTGATGATTAGCACTCTTTCTTTACTTCCAAATTCGTTCAATTTCATTAATTTTTTCTTTTCTTTTGTCGCCCAAATCCTAATTTTCTATTAAAGATCCGATTGATTTAATTCGTTCTTTGTTTAGTGATCTTGAACAGATTCTTGTGGAGAATTGATCTTGGAGTTCGATTTTGTCTTCTTGAACTACGAAAACATCTATTCATTCGTTCTTTGTGTCTTTCTGTTCATTTAATTGAATTTGGGGATTTAATTCCAGATCTGATTAGTTTAATCTTGTTCTTTGTTTTAATTTCAGATCTGTTCGTTTAGAGCTTTCGTAGGAGTTTCTCGTGACTTGGCAACTCGATCTTGGTCCGCGCGCCACCCCGTATCAATTCTTTTCTTGTGAGAGAAATTGTGAGGTTTTTGTGGTGAGGATAATTTCTTAATTTTAATCATCATGTCTAGGAGCCCGGAACGACGAGCTACAAGTGGAGGAGCCTCGAATGCCGCTGGTGGAGGAGTTAATCTTCAACCAAGGAGAAACGTTCCCGGAGGCGGAGTGCCCGATCTACAAGTTCAAGCAATCGTGCGAGAAATTTCTCGTTTGTTCCAACCTCAATTCGATTCCCTTCATGAACGAATGGAACAAATGGAGGAACGAAGCCAACGTGCGAACACCCCTCCTATTCCGAGAAGAGAGCGAGAACGTCCATGGCAACATGCAAATGATCTATATGAAGCAAGTGACGTTGAAAGTGATCGAGCTTCGCGACAAAGTGCAAGGAGACGAGGACATCGAGTACGGGAACAAAGAGATCGAGAGCGGCCTGATGATGATTTAAAGAACATTAAAATGACGATTCCTGCTTTTCAAGGAAGGTCGGATCCCGAGGCCTATCTTGAATGGGAAAAGAAGGTGGAATTAGTTTTCGAGTGCCACAATTACTCGGAAAGCAAGAAGGTGAAGTTAGCTGCAATAGAATTCTCCGACTATGCCATAATATGGTGGGATCAACTCTCGTTGAGCCGAAGACGCAATGGAGAACGTCCCGTGTCTACATGGGCGGAAATGAAGGCGATTATGAGAAAGCGATTTATTCCTGCCTATTACCACCGGGAATTGTATCAAAAGCTTCAAAGTTTAACTCAAGGCCAACGAAGCGTGGAGGATTAGTACAAGGAAATGGAAGTGGCCATGATTCGCGCCGATGTGGAAGAAGATCAAGAAGCCACCATGGCCCGATTTCTCGTCGGCCTTAATCATGAAATCGCAAATATTGTGGAGCTACACCACTATGTTGAAGTCATTGATATGGTCCATATGGCCATAAAGGTTGAAAAACAATTAAAAAGAAAAGGTACGTCCCGTTCTTTCCCTAACACTTCTTCGATGACTAGGTGGGGGCAAGGGACCAACAAACGAGATATGCCAAGTCGGAATAAAGAAGTACGTGGTGCCACCAAGTGCAACAAACCGATTGCCGAATCGAGTAAAGGAAAGATGGATGCTCAACCAAATAGATCCCGAGACATAAAATGCTTCAAATGTCTTGGAAGGGGCCACATCGCAAGCCAATGCCCGTCTTAGGAATGCGATGTTTGTTCGAGATGATGGTGAAATTGAATCAAAGTGAACAAGAGAACGAGGGTGTTGAACAACTCAAGAAGAGGAAGACATCGAACAAGCCGAGAATGGAGAAATCTTGGTTGTGAAAAGAAGCCTTACTTTGCAAGGTGTCGAAAATGATCAACAACGTGAAAACATCTTCCATCTGCGATGTCAAGTGCAAGGTAAGATTTGTTGCGTGATAATCGATGGGGGAAGTTGTACAAATGTGGCTAGTACGTTGATGGTGGAGAAACTCGGATTGGCCACCACCAAACATCCCCATCCGTATAAACTCCAATGGCTTAACGATGGTGGAGAATTGAAGGTAACAAAGCAAGTCCTTATCTCGTTCACAATTGGAAAATATCAAGATGAAGTATTGTGTGACGTTGTGCCGATGCATGCGGGGCATCTTCTTTTGGGACGCCCGTGGCAATTCGACAAGCGAGCAATCCATGATGGATACACCAATCGGTTCTCTTTCAAACATATGGGACGAATGGTGACTCTAGCTCGTTATCACCAAACAAGTGTACGAAGATCAACTCAAAATGAGGAGTTCGATTGAAAAATCAAAAGAAATCGAGAGAGAGCAAAAAAATGAAAAGAATAAAGAAAAGAGTGAAGAAAAGAAGAAAAACAAAAAGATGAGTGATAAAAAAAGAGAGAGTGATTCAAAAGAGAAAGAAATGAGTGATGAGATTGAAAAAAAGAATTTGTTTGTAAAAGAGAGGGAAGTTCGAAAATCGATGCTATTGAAACAACCATTGTTGGTTCTTTTGTACAAGGAGAGCTTACTTGGCACTAACGAATTTGATGACAAATTGCCTTCTTCTGTTTTGTCTGTCTTGCAGGAATTTCAAGACGTATTCCCGGAAGAAATCCCGAGTGGGTTACCACCTATTCGTGGAATTGAACACCAAATCGATCTTGTACCGGGAGCCGCAATTCCAAACTGACCTGCTTACCGGAGCAATCCTGAAGAGACAAAAGAATTACAAAAGCAAGTAAATGAACTCCTTGAAAAGGGCTATGTGCGTGAAAGCCTTAGTCCATGCGCCGTGCCTGTTTTACTAGTTCAAGAAGGATGGAGCGTGGAGGATGTGCGTGATCTGCCGCATATAAACAAAATAACTATCAAGTATCGTCATCCTATACCACGATTGGATGATATGCTTGACGAGCTAAGTGGCGCGAGTTTATTTTCAAAAATCGACCTTAAGAGCGGTTATCACCAAATACGGATGTGTGAGGGAGATGAGTGGAAGACTGCGTTCAAAACGAAGCATGGGCTTTACGAATGGCTCGTTATGCCATTTGGCTTAACGAACGCCCCAAGCACATTCATGAGGCTTATGAATCACGTTAAACAAGGTACTAGTGTTAAGACTTTATTAAATTTGTCTAATTTAATTTATGTTTTAATTAGTGTGTCTAAATTATATTAATGTTTGTTCAGCTGAATTTTATGTGATTTAATTTTGGTTCATGTGTTTTTGTAGGAGAGTAATTAAACAAGGTTCATGCATGATAGGTTCAATGTATGGGACGGTGCATGTAAGGCCTCTTTCAATGAATGGTAGCTGATCCATTTGGCTCCCCAAGGCACCTATTTGGCCAAAAGGTGTCCAGCAACTTAAAGCACAAGCTTGGCCGATCGTATTCCCAAGGCAGCATCTAAGCCATTCACACCTCAATTTGACCAATCAGCTCCTATACATGTATGGGTGGATTCATGAACGTCCAAAGGGAGGGAATATTACCTTAATTCATCACATTGCATGTATAATGTGCATGTACAAAGGGGAGAACGAATTTACAAGGTACATGCTTCCATTCATGAACCAGCCCATCATTAAAGCTTTAATTAAGAGAGATGCATGACCCATGCACCTAGCATTCGTCCAAGGGGGGTTGGATATGAATTGAAGATGCACATTCATGGAACAAGGAAGCTTTCTTATTGGTTAAGCATGCATGAACGGGTTTTGGGAAGAAACATGATTATTCAACCATGCATGAACTTACACTATCCATGAACAGAGATTTAATGCTTGAAGTGTGAACATTTTTAATTGTTGTGTGAACACATTAGTAGCTGAATTTTAATAGGCATTAGAGAGCCTATAAATAGTTTATTTTGTTTATTGTAAAAGGTTAGAGAATTTGATCAATTAAAACTTAATAGAACTTTGTTCTTGTGAGGTTACCTCCTCTCTTCTTTCGTTCGAGTCTCGAAGCGACTTATCTAGCTTGCTAGTGGCATCTATCGTTCTCTTTCAAACTTATCACCTTGCTTTGGTGTGGCGTTCAACCCTTCTACAATTCCGTAATCCCACCTTGAACCGAATAGAAATCAGGGTGACACTTCTTAGTGTTGAATCGTTTCTGGTGTTTAAGCTTATTTATCCATTCCACCGAATATCCTAGATTTGACCCAACTATAATATCTTTTTACAAAACCGAGCCTTCATTTATCCAACTTCCATTTTTCTTATTTTTATCATTAAATCGAACCTACTACTCCGTATAAATTTACCATCTCCTTAGCCAACCTTTTAAAACCATTTGAAAACTTCTGCATCTTTAGCCTTATTTCATCCTATTTCTGATAACTCAACTATTCCTCGTCGACGATCGGGCAATTACGTGAAATGACTCGATTAACCAGGGCCGAATCACACTATTTGGTATCAGAGCTACTAAAACGAGGAGTGTCGACATTCGTATCAAGCTCGGAGTAGGTTCGTAACGTAAAAAAAAGTCAAAAAAAAATTTGAGTTGGAATTTAATTTTTTTTCTTCCTTGTATTTAGTTTACTATTGTATTGGATTGAAAAAAAAAAGAAGAAATTCAGAAAAAAAATTCAAAAAAAATCGAAAAAAAAGGAAAAAAAAAGAAGTGACAAAAAAATCGAGTTAAAAAAAAGAAGAAAGAAAAAAAAGTGAAAAGTCTTGCGAGTTTTTATCATTATCACTTATTACTCCGATCATCATGTTTCCCTTCCTACCATTATTTACCCATCCCAACGCCGCACTTTAAACCAATTTTCTTCTTTGTTCAGCCTACCCTACACCCGACATTATCCCTTGTAACCCATTTTGAAACCGACCCTCAAGCAGCAAATTAAGTCTATCGAGACGAATTACGAATTTGTGAGATGAGGTCGAGTGGTAAAAGGCAAGAGAGCGTGAGTTCATTCGAAACAAAAAGCCTAAAAGAGAGTTCAAACACGAGAGTGAGTGAATTTTTCTTTTTGAGCTAACTTGAGAGATTTGTGGTGAGAATTATTTTTCTTTCTAATTTAACTTTTGTTTTCTAATATTTTGTTGAAGCATGTCTGAAGAATTTTCTGAATTTGAATTCCAAATGTGGAGACAAGAAATGCAAACGAAAATGCGATCTGAATTTCGACAATTCGACAAAGATAAAGAAGATTTGACATCTACTATCGTTGACATCAAGATTAGTTCAATCCTTCAAAGATTGGAAAATGAACCACAATGTGAAGATATGTTTCACACGCGTTGCCGTGTCCACGATAAAGTTTGTTGCCTCATTATTGATGGTGGAAGTAGGTCAAACATGGCTAGTATTCGAACGGTGAAAAAACTTGGCTTGGCCACTACCAAGCATCCACGACCCTATCAACTGCAAGGACTTGGTGTTGAAGGCAAATTTGAAGTTACTCAACAAGTGCGTGTTGCATTTTCCATCGGAAGATACCAAGACGAAGTCCTTTCTGATGTTATGCCTATTCAAGTCTGCCATTTGTTGCTAGGAGAACCATGGCAATCGGATCGCAAGGTCATTCACGATGAACATACCAATAGGTATTCCTTCAAGCATCAAGGAAGGGAAATCACTTTAGCGCCACTCACACCGGAACAAGTGCAAGAAGACCAATTCAAAATGAAGCAATCCATTGAGCGAGAAAAGGAAAAAGAGATTGAAAAAGAAATTGAAAGAAAACAAAAAGAAAACGAAAAAGAAAAAGAAATTGCAAAAGAAAAAGAAATCGAAAAAGTGAGAGAAAAAGAAAATGAAGAAAAGAAAATTGAAAAAGAAATTGAGAATGAAAAAAAATTGAAAAAGAAAAAGTGAAAAAAGAAATTGAAAGAGAGCTTGAAAAGAAATCAAGTGAAAAAGAAAGAGAGTCTGTAAAAGAAACGAGTGAAGTGAGTAATCACGAAAAAGAGAGGAACCACATTAAAAGTGGAACTTACATTGTACTCACCAGGTAGATCAATTTTATAGGCATTATCGTTGATCCTCTCGAGTACTTGGAAAGGCCCATCGCCCGTTGGGTCCAACTTGGTCTTTCTTTTTGCAGGAAATCGTTCTTTCCTCATATGGACCCAAACCCAATCTCCGGGTTCTAGGACAACCCGTTTGCGCCCCTTGTTTGCTTTGTTGGTGTTGGCATCATTTGTTTTGGCTATTCGTTGCTTAGCCTTCTCATGTAAGGATTTCACCAACTCAGCTTTCTGTTCACGATCTAAATTAACAATGTGTTCCAGTGGTAATGGCGCAAGATCAAGTACTGTTAGTGGGTTAAAACCATAAACAACTTCAAATGGAGAATAACCAGTTGTAGAATGAATAGAACTATTATATGCAAATTCAACAAACGGTAAGCATTCTTCCCAATTTCTAATGTTCTTTCCCACAACAGATCGTAATAAAGTCCCTAAGATCCGATTAACTACTTCAGTTTGGCCATCAGTTTGGGGGTGACATGTAGTGGAATAAAGTAATTTAGTACCAAGCTTACCCCACAATACCTTCCAAAAGTGGCTAAGGAATTTGACATCTCTGTCAGAAACAATTGTTTTAGGGATGCCATGAAGTCTTACCACCTCTTTAAAGAATAAGTCTGCCACATGTGTAGCATCATCATTTTGTGACAAGAAATAAAATGTGCCATCTTTGAAAACCTCAACAACAACAAATATACTATCTCTTCCTTTCTTATTTCGAGGCAAACCTAGAATAAAATCCATGGATAAATCTACCCAAGGTGAAGTAGGAATCGGTAGAGGAGTGTAAAGGCCATGAGGCATTACCTTAGATTTTGCTTGTTTGCATGTAATGCACTTGGAACATACCTTTTCAACATCCTTTTTCATATGTGGCCAATGGAAGTGTTCTTGCAAGATGTCTAGTGTTTTGGCCACTCCAAAATGTCCCATCAAACCCCCACTATGGGCCTCATGAATCAATAAGTCTCTCATGGAACACTTTGGTATGCATAACCTGTTTATACGAAAAAGAAAGCCATCTACAAGATAAAAATTTTCAAAAGTAGTATGTCCACAATTCCTATAGATATGGCCGAAATCAGCATCATCATCATATAGCTCCTTAATATGTTCAAACCCTAAGACTTTAGCATTCAATGTAGTTATTAAAGTATATCTTCTAGACAAAGCATCTGCAACTACATTATCTTTACCTGTTTTATATTGTATCACATAAGGGAATGTTTCAATGAATTCTACCCATCGGCATGTCTTTTACTTAACTTACCTTGTCCCTTTAACCATTTAAGGATTCATGATCTGTGTGTATGACAAACTCATTAGGCAGCAAATAATGTTGCCATACTTGAAGTGCACGAACCAATGCCAAGAGTTCTTTGTCATAAGTTGAATAGTTTAACTGTGCACCATTCAATTTCTCACTAAAATAAGCAATATGTTGCTTATCTTGCATTAAAACTACCGATTCCAATTCTCAAGCATCACACTCAAGTTCAAAAGTTTTAGCAAAATCGTGTAATTTAAGCAAAGGAGCGAACATAACTTAGCTTTTAGAGTTTGAAAGGCCTTTTCTTGGGTTTCACCCCATTTGAAACCCACTGATTCTTTATAACCTCTGTCAATGGGGCAGCAATAGTAGAGAAATCTTTCACAAATCGTCTATAAAACTAGCTAAACCATGGAAAGATCTCACCTCGCCATCGATTTAGAGTCGCCACTCCTTAATTGCCTTGACTTTGTCCTCGTCGACATGAATACCTTGAGCACTAACTATGAAACCTAAAAATATTAGTTTATCACAACAGAATGTGCATTTATCAAGGTTGGCAAATAATCTTTCAGCTTGTAGAATATTCAAAACGGTTCGAACATGGAAAACATGATCATCTAATGTCTTTGAGTAAATTAAAATGTCATCAAAATAAACTACTACAAATTTACCCAAGTGAAGCCTTAAAACATGATTCATTAATCTCATAAATGTACTAGGTGCATTAGTAAGGCCGAAAGGCATAACTAACCATTCATACAATCCAAATTTTGTTTTGAAGGCTGTTTTCCATTCATCCCCTTCCCTCATTCGAAT
Organism: Gossypium raimondii; assembly: GCF_025698545.1. Classification (NCBI taxonomy): domain Eukaryota; kingdom Viridiplantae; phylum Streptophyta; class Magnoliopsida; order Malvales; family Malvaceae; genus Gossypium; species Gossypium raimondii. Next base: position 29,908,917 of record NC_068567.1, on the reverse strand, counting down.
TTGTTGATAACCGCTTTTTAAATCAATTTTTGTAAATATAATTGAACCATGTAATTCATCAAGCATATCATCAAGTCTAGGAATTGGATGTCGATACTTTACCGTTATTTTGTTGATTGGGCGACAATCAACACACATACGAAACGTACCATCTTTCTTTGGTACCAATAAGACAGGAACAAAGACAAGGGCTTAGGCTTTCACGGATGTACCCTTTGTCTAGTAACTCCTCAACTTGCCTTTGCAATTCTTTTGTCTCCTCAGATTGCATCTATTGATTTTTTTTTTTTGGTTTTTAAAATTTCCTTGGTTTTTCTTTTAATTTTTCTTTTTTTGTTTTGGGGCCTTTCAAATTTTTTTTTTTTTTGTTATTTAAACTTTTTAAAGGGGTTTTTAAGGGTTTTTATTTTTTTTTCCCCTTTAAATTTCCCTTTTTTTTTAAATTTCTGAATTTTTTCTTTTTTTTCCTTTTTCTTTTTCTTTTTTTTTCACCCTTTTATAAAAATTTTTTAAAATTCGTTTTTTACCAAATATTTTTATTTAAAATTTCCAAAATTTAAAATTTTCCATTTTTTTTTTTCTTTTTTTTAAATTAACGGGAAAATTTGGGTTTTTTTTAAAAAATTAAAAAATTTAATTTTTTTGGTGCCCTCCCCTTAAATCTATTAAAACATTGGGAAAATTTAACCCTTTATGTTTCCAAAAATTTTGGGCGAAAAGACTTTTAAATTTTTTTTCTTAAAAACATTTTTTTTCTTTTTTTATTTAATTGAAATTTAATGCTTGAAGTGTAGCATTTATTTGTGTGATTGCAGCAGCTTGTCCGTCTAACTGTTGTTGGACTTCCATAAGTGTATCATTATGGTCATCTTTAGACATTTTCCAAAAAACCTGCAAAAATAAACACTCAACACTCAAAAATAAAAGTTATCAAACCTCACCGTTAATCACTCAAAAAGAAAAATTTAAATTCTCAATGAGCTAGAATTCAGTCTTGTGAGTCCTTTAGGAGAGTTTATATCAACCAATTAGAGAGTGGATGAACCGATCTACCAAAGAATCCTAATTTGCACTAGGATGCCAAAAACTGACGAGACACCAATTGATTCGTGTTGCACCGAGGAAGAATTGGGCACACGTTTAAATCCTACTAACACAAGAAACAAGAAGGTGTTAGATATCGTAAAGGAAAAAAAAGGCAAACAAATGAAAACTCACAGCTAAGAATCAATAAAATTGCTGAAAACAGAAAACTCGAAAAATTGCGGAGTAACTTGACAACTTCGTTCGAGGTGTTCCTGATCTCAAAAATTCATGAAATTAAATCTGGAATGTCCTTAAATATTGAATTTTTGATCTGGAAAGTTTGGGCACCAAATTCGACCCGCTGAATATTTTTTTAAATTTTTATTGGATTTCGTATTTTTTCGATTTTTTGACTTTTTCGACTAATTTTTTTGCGGGAAATATTTTTTTTCTATTCAATAACAGTGCCAAAAATATGTATGTAAAATTTCAGATCAATCGGACAACGTTTACCCACTCAAATGAATTTTTTTCAAAAAATTTTTCTGGGTAAAACTGCTATTTGTGCTTTAAAAAAATTGAGATCAGTTTAGAAATCAACCAAGAACACCCAAAACGCCCAAAATCTGATACCAAATGATAGAGGGGTTGCGCGCGGACCAAGATCGAGTTGCCAAGTCACGGGAAACTCCTACGAAAAACCCTAAACAATCAGATCTGAAACAAAACAGAAAATTAAAAGATTAGAATTTTGAATTTCTGGATCTAAAATAAAATCCCCAAAACAGCAAAGAATCAAATTGAGAATAGAAATAAGTGTTAATAAGGATTCTTGAAACCCTAAAGGAGATTGCGATTCTGCCCAATTGAACACCAAGATAGTTTTCCCCAAATTTCGACAATCTGATTTCACCCAAAAAGAGTATGGAAGAACCCTAGAAATTGGGGATTTTTGGGCTGATTCCTTAAGATAGAAAAAGGATGAAAACACAATAAAAAAATAGAAAATAAATTAGATTAAGATTCAGCACAAGCAGAAATAAAAAAAGAATTGACAGCAAGAAATTAAAAGATAAGTCCTAAGAAGCCTTGAAATCCCGAAAGATCTCACAACTCCCTTCAAACGGCTCTAATCTCCCCTCCAAAGAATATCAATGGCAAGAAGAAGGCTGAAGATGGCTCCCACAATCAAAAGATTGTTAAAACAACTTCTAAAGAAAACTCAAGAGAGAATTCTTGGAGAAAAACTCAAAGAGAATTTTGCACTTAAACAAATCTGATATTTTTGATATAATTGAGAAGTTGTTTACAAGGTGGCTAGCCATGCTTTTAAATAGGCCTTATAACTAGTCCTAATCTAATTAGAAAACTAAAATAAAAAAACTCCTAATTATTTTAATATGGAAATTCAGCCAAGGGTCTTTATTTGGGACTCTGGGACTGAATATTTACATAAAAATTAAACTAAGTAAAAATAAATAAATAAATAAATAAAAATAAAACTTTACAACTTGGGCCACTTTGACAATTTGGCCTGATTTTCAACTAAGTATGGGTGGATTTCTTGATTGGGCTTGAAATATTCTTATTGGGCCTTGCCTTCAAGAATTTGGGCTTGTGATCCATCTCCTACTGAAATTGAATCGTTGATGCTCGTAACGGAGATCCAATGCGCTTTGGCTGCAAGATTTGGTTTCTTGGACCAAGATTCCCAATATTTGAAATCTTGATTTTCCCGTTCTTTCATGTACGCATCTAAGGCCTTGCTAACAAACTCCTGAATGGTCCCATTTAGTTTGGAACGCATTTGTCGGGCCTTTGATCTCGTATCACATGCCTTTAAATAGGCCTTATAACTAGTCCTAATCTAATTAGAAAACTAAAATAAAAAAAACTCCTAATTATTTTAATATGGAAATTCGGTCAAAGGTCTTTATTTGGGACTCTTGGACTGAATATTTACATAAAAGTTTAAACTAAGTAAATAAATAAATAAATAAATAAAAATAAAAATAAAACTTTACAACTTGGGCCACTTTGACAAATTGGCCTGATTTTCAACTAAGTATGTATGGATTTCTTGATTGGGCTGGGAATTTGCTTATTAGGCCTCGCCTTCAAGAATTTGGGCTTTTGTGACTCGTATCATAATGCCTCATGGCCTTTACACTCCTTTGTCGATTCCTACTTCACCATGGGTAGACTTATCCATGGATTTTATTCTAGGTTTGCCACAAACTAAGAAAGGAAGAGATAGTATATTTGTTGTTGTTGACAGGTTTTCCAAGATGGCACATTTTATTGTTTGTTACAAAACAGATGATGCTACACATGTGGCAGACTTATTTTTTAAAGAGGTGGTAAGACTTCATGGCATCCCTAAAACAATTGTTTCTGACAGAGATGCCAAATTCCTTAGCCACTTTTCGAAGGTATTGTGGGGTAAGCTTGGTACGAAATTACTTTATTCAACTACATGTCACCCCCTAACCGATGGCCAAACTGAGGTAGTTAATCGAATCTTAGGAGCCTTATTACGATCTGCTATGGGAAAGAACATTAAGAATTGGGAAGAATGTCTACCATTTGTTGAATTTGCATATAATAGATCTATTCATTCTACAACAGGTTAATCTCCATTTGAACTTGTTTATGGTTTTAACCCAGTAACAGTACTTGGTCTTGCTCCATTACCACTTGAACATATTGTTAATTTAGATGGCGAACAGAAAGCTGAGTTGGTGAAATCCTTACACGAGAAGGCTAGGCAACGAATAGCCAAAACAAATGACGTCAACACCAACAAAGCAAACCAGGGGCGCAAACGGGTTGTCCTTGAACCCGGAGATTGGGTTTGGGTCCATATGAGGAAAGAACAATTCCCTAAAAAAAGAAAGACCAAGTTGGACCCAAGGGGCGATTGGCCTTTCCAAGTACTCGAGCGGATCAACGATAATGAATACAAATTTGATCTACCTGGTGAGTACAATGTAAGTTCTACTTTCAATATGGCTGACTTATCTCCATTTGATTTTTTAGATTCGAGGACAAATCTTTTTGAGGAAGGGGGAATGATACGAGTCACAAAGGCCCAACTCAAGCTGAAGAACGTGATGGGCTCAAATTACCATAGGGCCCAATAACGAGGTCAAAGGCCAGACAAATGCGTTCAAAACTAAATGGAACCATTCAAGAATTTATTAGCAAGGCCTTAGATGCGTACACAAAGGAAAAAGAAAATCAAGATTCACTTTCTTGTTTTCAAGAAAATCAAGAAACCGAGTCTTGGTCCAATTTTGCTGTTTGGAGCGATTTCAAGAATCAAGAAACTCAAGATTTCAAATCTTGGAAATCTTGATCCAAGAAACCGAATCTTGCAGCTAAGGCGCATTGGATCTCCGTTACGAGCATCAACGAACTAATTTCGAAAAGAAACGGACTACAAGCCCAAGTTCTTGAAGGCAAGGCCCAATAAGATGTTCCAAGCCCAATCAAGAAAGTTAAATGAGACTTAGTTGAAAATCAGGCCAAATTGTCAAAGTGGCCCAATTTGTAAAATTTTAATTCTTTAAATACCTAGTTTAACTTTTAGACTTTATGATTAATGCCTATGTAAAAAAATTCAGCCCAAGCAGCCCATTAAATGCCTTGGCCGAATTTTTCCTCTAAATTTAATAATTAGGTTTTTTTTAGTTTTCTAATAAGATTAGAAAATAGTTAGAAGGCCTATTAATAGGCTTGGCCGGTCACCTTGTGAAAACACATGAAGAATAGATTGAAAACAGATTTGTTTTGTTGAGTGAAAATTCTCTTTGAGTTCTCCAAGAATTTTCTCTTGAGTTTTCTTTAGAAGGAGTTTTAACAATCTTTTTTATTGTGGGAGCCATCTTCAGCCTTCTTCTTGCCATTGTTCTTCATTGGAGGGGAGATTAGAGCCGTTTGAAGGGAGTTGTGAAATCTTTCTCGATTTCAAGGCTTCTTAGGACGTTATCTTTATTTTTTCTTGTTGTTCAATCTTTTAATTTTTTGCTTGTGTCGATTTCATTATCTAACTTGTTTAAACTCTCTTGTTGTGTCTCCAGCCCCATTCAATCTTCAAGAATCTATTCGGCATCAACCTTGGACAACAAGAAACATTTTGATTTCACAAAACCCCTCTTTATTGCCGTCCAAACCCTAGATCTAGTTGATTTCGTGATCTGCTGAGTTTAAATTTAATTTGCTGATTTTTGGATTCTTCTTTACAGATTCGGCTGTTTGGGACCTTTCTTGAATTCAATTCCGTGTTCTTGGCTTCCAAGATTACCTATCTATAAGTGTTTTTTAATTCTTGGTTGATCTTTTATTGTTTGGTTTTTTTCGTTTCAGATCTAATTGACTCTAAATTAGTTTTGCTGTTTCGTTTCAGATCAAGCGTTTAGAGCTTTTGTAGGATTTTTCCCGTGACTTGACAACTCGATCTTGGTCCGCGCGCAGCCCCCTATCAGTTGGAATAAATTATTTGAGTTAGTCAAATTAGTTAATTTAGCCTAATAATTTTTAGTGTTTAATTTGTTTAAATCTGGACAAAATTAATTATTTATGTTAAATGTGTCCATGCATGTTTTAATATGTTTTAGTTATTACATAGCATAAATGTGTCTATCTCATTACATCTAATTAATATGTCTTATTGTTGATTTAATATGTCTGAATTCAGCCAAATTTATGAGTAGGTTTATTGTCAAAGTTGCAGCCGAATTTAATTTGTCTTAACTTGATTAATTGGCTAAATTTAATTGCTGCAGGTATATGCATGAAACATCATTGTTGGAGCTGATGATTCCTTGCTTTCCATATGACTATTCGTGGAGCTCAATGGACAACAAGCTTAATTAAAACTCCATCTACTGTGTTGAGCTTCTCCAAGTGGCTATTCGAAGAATTCAATGGACAAGGCTGTTCGAATGGAGTCCATTTAGCTGGTGGCTGATCAATTTCATCCTTTCACACTTAGAGGCTATTAGAGTTCATCCATTCACATTATTTGGGCTATTCGTGCTCCAAAAATCCCCTTAAAATGCTACTGCACATTCAGCTCCTCAAGGCAGGATTAAAGGAGCTCATTTAAGCACTTGGCTGAACATAGACATGGCCAATCATCTCCCAATGTATTTCAATTAATTTTGGCACCTCCTAGGCATTTAGAAGCTATCCTTAGACGTCCTCAACAAAGCCAATCAATTCCCATGCATCCCAATTTAATTCTAGCTACATTTAGACACTCTAGAAGCTGTCCAAAGATGTTTTCATTGCTGGAGAAGTTTCCTGGAATTTTCTTGAATTTTTCTGGAAATTTCAGCTCATTAAAAGCTGAAATTAGATGACTATTCGGCTAGCCCTTGTTTTGGTTATAAATAGTTGTTTATTTTCATTGTAAAAGAACTTTTGAACCTTTGATTAATGTTTTATACATTTTGTGAGTTTTTCAACTCTCTTATTTCGTTTTAGACTCAAGTAGACTTATCTAGCTTGTTAGTGGCATCTTCCTTGTTTCTTCAAACTTTTCACTCAATCCCGAGTGTGGCGTTCAACCATTTGATACCTCTGGTTCCTAACTCTTATAGTTAGCGGGTCAAGGTCCTTTCCACCACCTTTAAGTGTTTTTATAAGAATCGGGTTGGTACTCCATTTTAGTACTGGTTCCTTCTTGACCTTAAAGCCATTCGAGCGATCCGTAAATCCATCTTCAAATAACCTTTAGCCTCTTCTGATAGGAGTCACAAAGGCCTTAGGATGCGTACACGAAAGAAAGAGAAAATCATGATTCACTTTCTTGTTTTCAAGAAAATCAAGAAACTGAATCTTGGCCCAATCTTGCTGTTTGGAGCAATTTCAAGAATCAAGAAAATCAAGATTTCAAATCTTGGAAATCTTGGTCCAAGAAACCAAATCTTGCAGCCAAATCACATTGGATCTCCGTTACGAGCATCAACGAACCAATTTCGGTAGAAGATAGAATACAAGCCCAAGTTCTTGAAGGCAAGGCCCAATAAGATGATTCCAAGCCCAAACAAGAAGACAAACCATACTTACTTGAAAATCAGGCCAAATTGTCAAAGTGGCCCAATTTGTAAAGTTTTATTTTTTAAATACTTAGTTTAAATTTTTATGTAGATATTCAGTCCAAGAGGCCCAATTAAAAGCCCTTGGCCGAATTTCCATTTAAATATTAAAATAATTAGGAGTTTTTTTTATTTTTAGTTTTCTAATTAGATTAGGAAAATACTTGAGAGGCCTATATAAAGGCTTGGTCGGCCACCTTGTGATTCACTTCTCAATTATATTGAAAATTTCAGATTTGTTTAAGTGCAGAATTCTCTTTGAGTTTTTCTCCAAGAATTCTCTCTTGAGTCTTCTTTAGAAGTTGTTTTAACAATCTTTTGATTGTGGGAGCCATCTTCAACCTTCTTCTTGCTATTGATATTCTTTGGAGGGGAGATTAGAGCCGTTTGAAGGGAGTTGTGGAATCTTTCGGGATTTCAAGGCTTCTTAGGACTTATCTTTTAATTTCTTGCTGTCAATTTTTTTCTTTTAAATTCTGCTTGTGTTGATTTTATTTAATCACTTTGTTTGCTGTTCTTGTTTCATTTCAGGCGTTCCAAAGCATTCCAAATCTGATTTGCCCTCTTCTTTACTAAAGATCGGATTACCTCTTTTGTTCTTGGCAGCAAAATTCATTTAAAATCCCTAAATTCCTTATTCTTGCCGATTTCTTCTTTTCAGATTTGGGTTGTTTTGATTGTTGGAATTTTGGAGAAATTTAACTTGCTGTTTGTGTCTTTCCTTTCAGATTCAGCAGATTGGAGTATTCTTTGGGGTTCAATTACATGTTCTTGATTCCCCAAGAACCTTTATTAACACTCATTCCTATTCTTAATTTGATTCTTTACTGGTTTGGGGATTTTTATTTCAGATCTGGAAATTCAAAGTTCTAATCTTTTAATTTCTGTTTCGTTCCAGATCTGAGCGCAACCCTCTATCATCTTCACTTAATCGAATCCATTACATACCTTACTTAGCCATCTTGAACCTATTTTGGAAACTAAATACCACACTTAGCCGAATTTAACCCCTTTATTTTAAATCGAGCGATACTTCTCATTTTAATGATTGGGCACATTAACGACTCGACTCACATCACCGAGCTCGATAGTATCATTTGAACTTATCACTCAATCTCGGGCGTGGCGTTCACTTTGATACTTGTGGTTTCTATTTCCATATAGATAGTGGGTCAAGGTTCTATCATCTACTTCCATCTTAAGTGTCAATATAAGATTCAGGTTAATACTCATCTATAGTATTGGTTCTTTCTTCGACCTTGAGCCTTTCTTTTCCATCCAAATTTCTCAACTTAAAAATAACCTTTTTTCTTTGTTTAGCCAAAACTATAAACATATAATATCTAACATACTCCAAATTCCTTGTTTAAAGCCCATACTTAGCCGATTTCAACCCCAACTCCTAGAAGAACAATACTTCTCCATTTTACGATCGGGCACATCAACGACTCGACTCACCTACCGAGCCGGGATTGCATCATTCGATGCCTTGTTATGGCATGAAAGTATGTTCAATGTTGAGTGTAGTGATGTGATCCGGCCGGGTGAGTCGAGTCATTTCACAAAGTTTGCCCGATTGTCGACAAGGAGTACTTAAAGTTGTCGACAACGGGTGATTGAGGCTAAGGGTTGCAGAAGCTTTCAAAGGGTTTAGATGAGTGGTTATGGTGTTGGTAGGTTCGACTTAGGATAGAAACAAAGGAGGTGGTGTGTTTGATTGCTTGGTTTAAGGATAAATAAAGATATACAAGTTTTAAGATTAATAATGGGGATGGATAATCGAACTCAAACTTCAGGAATGATTCAACACTAAAAAGAGTCACCCCGATTCCTATATCGTCTAAGGTGGTTTTGCAAAATAGAAGGTTGTTTAACGCCACACCGAGTTACGGTGATAAGTTCGAAAACAAGTCGGGAGATGCCACTAGCACGCTAGAACACAAAGTTCATAAAATTTGATCAAAATTCAAAAGTTATCTAACCTCAAAACAATGTCTTCTTACAAACTATTTATAGGAATTATTATGACTGTTCAAATGCCTATTTGATACGAGTCACAAAGGCCCAATTCAAGCTCAAGAACGTGATAGGTTCAAATTACCACAAGACCCAATAACGAGGTCAAAGGCTAGACAAATGCGTATGAAACTAAATGGAACCATTCAAGACTTCATTAGCAAGGCCTTAGATGCGTATACGAAGGAAAAAGAAAATCAAGATTCATTTTCTTGTTTTCAAGAAAATCAAGAAACCGAATCTTGGTCTAATTTTGTTGTTTTGAGCAATTTCAAGAATCAAGAAAATCAACATTTCAAATCTTGGAAATCTTGGTCCAAGAAACTGAATCTTGCAGCTAAGGCGCATTGGATCTCAGTTACAAGCATCAATGAACCAATTTCGGGAGAGAACGGATTACAATCCCAAATGCTTGAAGAAACGACCCAATAAGATGTTCCAAGCCCAATTAAGAAATTTAAATTGGACTTAGTTGAAAATCAGGCCAAATTGTCAAAGTGGCCCAATTTGTTAAGTTTTAATTCTTTAAATACTTAGTTTTAATTTTTAGACTTTATGAATAAATTTCTATGTAAAAATTCAGTCCAAGAGTGATACGCCCCGACCTCGGTGATGAGAGTCGAGTCGTTGATGTGCCCGATCAATAAAATTAAGGAGTATGAGTTGAGGTTTTCAAGTCGGGTTGAAAAGAACAAATTGGCTGGAAACAAGAAAATATTTAAGTGATTAAAGGATGGATAGGGTAGGTTCGATTTCAAGGCTGAAGAAAGAACCGATATTATATGCAATATCGACCCAAATCTTACGTTAGCTTGAGATGATGAAAAATTGTTAATCGTGAGCCAATATCTATGAGAGATAAGAACCAACGATATAGGATTGAACACCACACTTTAGTAAAGTGATAAGTTCAAAATTGACAGGATTGACGCCACAAGAATGTCTTGATAAGTCAATGGAGTCAAGAGAGAACAAAGGGAGTTGAAATACTCACCAATTGAACAAAAGTTCATAATTGATCAAAGTCTCAAAATTAGTAACCTTCAAATGATTACAAAAACAACAATTTATAGGCTGGATATGTTCCAGCCAAATGGACTCAAAGCAATCAGCTTAATTACACTTAATTGAACTCAAATGGCTGTTGAAATAACCAAAAAGTCATTTGGAAGCTTCTATGCATAGGTAACACCAATGGGCAGGTTGTTTAGTCTTCCAATTCAGCTAATAATTGCACTAATGAGCTGAAGTGATTTTGTGCAATGTTTGTTTAGCTGAAAACATTATGAGCAGCCTTTAATTCCTCCTTGGGCAACCAAATAAGCAGCAGCCAAATTAATGGTAGTTTAAGCACAGGAACAGCCCAAGTGTGTGAACACTTGATCTCCAACAGCCTCCAAGTGTGGATGAACGAAAATGAATAGCTCTCATGGTGTGAAAATGTTTTGTGAGATGAATGGTCTTGTGTGAACAACTCTTTGTCCATTGCTCTTCACGAACAGCCACTTGGAGAAGCTAAAAAATACTGCTGGATTTTTAATTCAGCTCATAGTCCATTGAGCTTTACGAATAGTCACATGAGGAAAAGGAATCATCAACTCTCTTCATGGCCAATCCATGCATGTACCTGAAAGCAATTTAATTTAGCAACTTAATTCATATTAGGACACGTTTAAATTGACAGCAACAAGACACATTAAATCTGCTCATTAATTCAATTTGGACTAAGAAACATTAAAATGATGTAATAAGCTGAATAAATTCATGTCATGTGCTAACTAAGACATATTAAAAACATGTAATTAATTTGCCTAATCTAAGACACATTAAAACAAATAATAACTTAGACACAAATTTAATTCAACAGCAGCTAAGACAAATTAATTAGAATATGAAATTAATTTGTCTCCACTTTAGACACAATTTAATCACTTCTAATTAAAAAGTCCAGAATTAAAATGCAATTTAATTATTTAAGCTGAATATGTGATAAGACGATGGCATGTAAAATGGTTAGTGCATTTGAATTTGAAGATGGTGTCTCAAATCTGCCTTGCTATATAAATTCTGCATGTTTAAGTAAGATTGATCAAGTGGAACTTAGATTACATGATCATTTGGAGGACTCCTTGATAAATTTTGATTATAAATTTGATTTGATTCTGATGCATCCTTTATTACCAAGTATGGAAAACCATTGTGAACAGGTAAGATCCACTTCTACTTTTGATCCCGACATTGGATTATGCATTCTAATTTTGAATAAGATTCTGGAAAGATCGTTTGAGTTTATAAATTTTAGTGTCACTAATTTGTTCCATTTTTATGTAGGTGACACTTTGGAATGGTTTCCTCCTAAAGAGGGAGGGCATGGAACTAAATCATTTTCTTTTCAAACCATTTGTGGTTCCTGGAGTTTTAGAAACAATACTTTTCAGATCATGAACAAAAGGGCTTGTTATCTCGAAAAAATTTTCGCGAGCAAGTGGCCCGATTTGAGGACAAATCGTCTTCAAGAGGAAGGGTATGATGTGATCTCAATCGCATCATGTTGTGGCACCACTCGTTGCTATCGTGATTGGCCTAAACACGAGGGCCCCAAGTGCAAGATGAAGCTCAATCTCAGCTCAACAAGCTCAATCGTAGTTTTTCCCTGCTCGATTTAGCTCACATGAGCTTAATTTAGCTCGTTTGAGCTCAATTTAGCTTACTTTAGCTCGTTTGAGCTTGGCTTAAGTTTATTTCAACTCATTTATTTTAATGTCTAAATAAATTAAGTAATTTATTAATTTAGCTTAAATTACTACATCTCATAATTATGTTTTGACTTATTACATGTTTTAAATGTGTCTTGGCCGAATTTAATAGGTCTTGTTAAGACTTTATTAAATTTGTCTAATTTAATTTATGTTTTAATTAGTGTGTCTAAATTATATTAATGTTTGTTCAGTTGAATTTTATGTGATTTAATTTTGGTTCATGTGTTTTTGTAGGAGAGTAATTAAACAAGGTTCATGCATGATAGGTTCAATGTATGGGACGGTGCATGTAAGGCCTCTTTCAATGAATGGTAGCTGATCCATTTGGCTCCCCAAGGCACCTATTTGGCCAAAAGGTGTCCAGCAACTTAAAGCACAAGCTTGGCCGATCGTATTCCCAAGGCAGCATCTAAGCCATTCACACCTCAATTTGACCAATCAGCTCCTATACATGTATGGGTGGATTCATGAACGTCCAAAGGGAGGGAATATTACCTTAATTCATCACATTGAATGTATAATGTGCATGTACAAAGGGGAGAACGAATTTACAAGGTACATGCTTCCATTCATGAACCAGCCCATCATTAAAGCTTTAATTAAGAGAGATGCATGACCCATGCACCTAGCATTCGTCCAAGGGGGGTTGGATATGAATTGAATATGCACATTCATGGAACAAGGAAGCTTTCTTATTGGTTAAGCATGCATGAACGGGTTTTGGGAAGAAACATGATTATTCAACCATGCATGAACTTACACTATTCATGAACAGAGATTTAATGCTTAAAGTGTGAACATTTTTAATTGTTGTGTGAACACATTAGTAGCTGAATTTTAATAGGCATTAGAGAGCCTATAAATAGTTTATTTTGTTTATTGTAAAAGGTTAAAGAATTTGATCAATTAAAACTTAATAGAACTTTGTTCTTGTGAGGTTACCTCCTCTCTTCTTTTGTTCGAGTCTCGAAGCGACTTATCTAGCTTGCTAGTGGCGTCTATCGTTCTCTTTTGAACTTATCACCTTGCTTTGGTGTGGCGTTCAACCCTTCTACAATTCCGTAATCCCACCTTGAACCGAATAGAAATCGGGGTGACACTTCTTAGTGTTGAATTGTTTCTGGTGTTTAAGCTCATTTATCCATTCCACCGAATATCCTAGATTTGACCCAACTATAATATCTTTTTACAAAATCGAGCCTTCATTTATCCAACTTCTATTTTTCTTATTTTTATCATTAAATCGAACCTACTACTCCTTATAAATTTACCATCTCCTTAGCCAACCTTTTAAAACCATTTGAAAACTTCCGCATCTTTAGCCTTATTTCATCCTATTTCTGATAACTCAACTATACCTCGTCGACGATCGGGCAATTACGTGAAACGACTCGATTAACCTGGGCCGGATCACATCAACCATTGAATGAAAAATAAGGCAACCAAATGGTCATGGTGTGAACAGATGACAATGAATGGACATTGAGTGGGAACAACCATAATCAAATAGACATGGAGCTTACTGGCTGTTCGGTTTTAGAGCAAATTCACTAAGGTGCATTCCCTTGCCGAATGGTCATCTAGGAAAATTAAAAGTTCAACTCCAAAATGCATGTAACTGAATGCATGCTTCTCATTAAATGGGTTCAATGGATCGACTAAATTCATGCATGTCCAGTAACCAGCTAAATGACCTGTTTAAGACACATTAAATAATCGGTTAGGACATCAACTGAACATGTTAACACATACAATAAATATGTAATTGACTAAGACAAAACATAAATTAAATCTATCCTAATTTGAACATATTTATTAGACAACAAGACATGATTTTAATTTGTAATGGACTAGGAAAAACATTAATATGCAACATATTAAAAACCAAAAAAAGACACATAAAACATTCAAACAAGTAATTAAGCTATAGGAATTAAAACATAATTAAATTAAAACTAAGTAATTAAAATATCTAAGAAATTAGCAGCCAAACTAGCTAGCCATATTAATCTTAGCCTTGAGTAAATTATAAGTGTCTCTAGCTGAACCGTCTAGCACTTGATTCGTGAGATTCTTTTTATCTTCTTTCCAAACTCGCTCCACCATAGCTGAAATAGCATCCTTGAATTGTTTAGCACGGGCTCGAGTAATCGGTCCACTAGGTAACTTAATGGAGTCTTGATTGGCTTTAATTGGATCCGTAGGCAAGTTCGTATCATCCCCCCTCTTCAAAACGATTTGTCCTCAAATTATCGCCTGCATCAAAAGGAGATAAATCAGATACATTAAAACTCGCACTGATATTGTACTGACCTGGTAAGTCCCATTTGTAAGAGTTTTCATTTATTCTTTGAAGGACTTGAAACGGGCCATCTCCTCTTGGAAGTAGTTTGGATTACCTTTGCGCGGGGAACCTTTCTTTACGCATATGAACCCAAACCCAGTCCCCCGGTTCAAAAACAATGCGCCTTCAACCTTTGTTATCCCTTTGCACGTACTGATACGACCATGGTGATACGGCCACGCCCTAAGTCACACCTAGCTCGATCAAGGAACCTTTGGAGCTACCCCAAGGTCCTATCACCCGATCACGAGCCAAGCATTTCAAAGAGGCTGCTTCGGCTTTATTGGATAAAGTTTGGGGCGAGACTTTAGTTGGACGCATCGATAAAAATTTTGGTGACTTAGTTCTTAAAAGATCCCCTCATTTTGATCCAATTAATTGTTATTCTTTGATTGTGGTTGATAAAGTCATTACGAAAGGAAGCGTGAGTTGTTATTCTCTTAATTTACCTTGTGTAAAATCCTTGAATTTGTGCAAATCTATTGTGTGCAAGTACTTTCTATTGTTTTGATACTTGGTTTTTGAATAAGGTAACGAAATTTGCCAAATTTGTTTTCAATTTATATTCGTGCCTTAAACAGTTTCTGTTGTTGTACATGAAGTTTGAGTTCCATTTGACAAAGGTTAACTCAACAATGGAGCTTCAACTACACTATGCCCCCGGTGACTGAAGGTTTGTATTAAGTGGAAAAGGTAAGATTGACCCTTATTCTTCTACTTATAAAGGTAAGATGCTTGAAACTTTTGAAACACTTTTGTACTCCTCGGATAGTGACAAAGATCGTGTTGATGATTTAATTTTTGTAAAACACTTAGATCGAAACGCGCTTGACTGTCCTATTTTATTTATTGATGATCTATTTGTTTTGATGGTTGATAAAAAGATTCTTGTTTTTGATAATGCATGTGTGAGTGAATCTATAGACCGTCGATTAATGCATGGTATGATTGTGCAACTCTGTGAACCGTGTGAACCTTTTCAAATACCTACTTGTGATGATTACGTTTACCATTTGATTTATTACTCGTGATTTATTCATGGTTTGGGGAAACAATTTGAGATGATTTAATGCCTTAAAACATGTCCATCTTTGTTTCGAATATTTGACGAGGCATTGGCGAGTTAATTAGCTTGTTTGCATGGTAATCTGAACCTATCCATTCGCATGCGTTATACTTGTTTTTTTATGCTTATGATTGCAGTACAAGTTCTACTTTCAATGTGGCTAACTTATCTCCATTTGATTTTTCAGATTCGAGGACGAATCTTTTTGAGGAAGGGGGGAATGATACGAGTCACAAAGGCCTTAGTTGCGTATACGAAGGAAAAAGAAAATCAAGATTCACTTTTTTGTTTTCAAAAAAATCAAGAAACCGAATCTTGGTTCAATTTTGCTGTTTTGAGCGATTTCAAGAATCAAGAAAATCAAGATTTCAAATCTTGGAAATCTTGGTCCAAGAAACTGAATCTTGCAACTAAGACACATTGGATCTCAGTTACGAGCATTAACCAGTCAATTTCGGGAGAGAATGGATTACAAGCTCAAGTTCTTGAAGACAAGGCCCAATAAGATGTTCCAAGCCCAATCAAGAAATTTAAATTAAACTTAGTTGAAAATCAGGCCAAATTGTCAAAGTGGCCCAATTTGTTAAGTTTTAATTCTTTAAATACTTAGTTTTCATTTTTAGACTTTATGAATAAATTTCTATGTAAAAATTCAGTCCAAGAGGCCCATTTAAAGTCCTTGGCCGAATTTCCCCTTTAAAGTAAAAAACATTAGGTTTTTTTTTAGTTTTCCTATTAGGACTAGGAAAATAGTTAGAAGGCCTATAAGTATGGCTTGGCCAGCCACCCTTATACACATTCTACTTGAACAATACACTTGAAATTAGATTTTGATTGCTTGCAAATTCTCTTGAGTTTTTCTCCAAGAATTTTCTCTTGAATTTTCTTTAGAAGTAGTTTTAACAATCTTTTAGATTGTGGGAGCCATCTTCAGCCTTCTTCTTGCCATTGTTCTTCATTGGAGGGGAGATTAGAGCCGTTTGAAGGGAGTGGTGAAATCTTTATCGATTTCAAGGCTTCTTAGGACTTTATTTTTATTTTCTTGCTGTTCAGTCCCTTTTTAATTTCTGCTTGCGTCGATTTCATTATCTAACTTGTTTAAGTTCTCTTATTGCATTTCCAGCCCCGTTCAACCTTTAAGAATCTAATCGGCACCCCCTTGGACATCAAGAAACGTTTTGATTCTCCAAACCCATCTTTCTTGCCGTCCAAACCCCTCTTTTATTATTTTGATTATTTTAATTTTAGATCTAATTGATTCTAAATTGGTCTTGCTATTTCGTTTCAAATTTTATTGTTCTTGTTCATTTCGACCATTCCCAAAGTTCAAGATCTATCTTTGCACCACATTTGACATCAAGAACCATTCGTTAATCATAATTTTTTTCAGATTTCTTGCCGCCCAAGTACTCTATTTCCTATTCTGATTTGGTTTCTTAATCACTTGAGTTTTACTTGCTGTTTCGTTTTCTCCAGGTCAGATTCAGCTTGGAGAGCCATTCTTGCTATTTAGATCTTGTTTCTTGGCTCCAAGGAACCATATTAATTCGTGTTCTGATTGTTAGCTAATTATCCATGGTTTTAGGGCTTTCGTTTCAGATCTGGTACTAATAAGTTTGATTTCTTTGTTTTGTTTCAAATCTGATTGTCTAAAGCTTTCTTAGGAATTTTCTCGTGACTTGGCAACTCGATCTTGGTCCGCGCTCAACGCTCTATCAAGTTTTAACTATCTTTTTGATTGTGGGAGCCATCTTCAACCTAATTCTTGCCGTGTTTTTACATTGGAGGGAAGATTAGAGCAGTTTGAAGGGAGTTGTGAAATCTTTCTTGATTTCAAGTCTTCTTAGGACTTTATCCAACTTTTTTTGCTGTTTGTTCTTTTTTAATTATTTTTGTTTTTGTCGAATTGTTGATGAACTTGGTTTAATTGTTCCTGTTGTGTTTCCAGCCATTCTAAGCTTCAAGGATCTGTTTTGCAACATTCTTTGGCATCAAGAAACATTCTTTATTCATCCTTTCTTGCCGCCCAAGTATCATTCTTTTTCAATTTGGTTTTCTTGGTCTTTTAAGTTTAATTTTCTGTTTTCGTTTCAAATCTAAGTGTCGATAGTTTTCGTAGGATTTTCCTGTGACTTGGCAACTCGATCTTGGTCCGCGCGCAACTCTCTATCAGAATGGCTACTTGGAAATACCAACCAGCAACCCTTTGATGTTCACAAAAATAGCACCTGCTAGAAATTAACTCTTGTCCATTGATCTCCACGAAAAGGCATATGGGAAAAGGAGAAATCAGTAGCTTTAATGCTATCCATGCATTCTCTCTTCAGCAGCTCATTAATGGATGTCCCTTACATGTTGGACAGCTTCTTTAATACATGTTTTTGCTGCACATTGAATTCAGCCAGCAGGACTCCTTTAAGGCTTTTGTTGAACACGAAAAATGTGTCTTGGAGAAAGGCAATCAGTAGCCTCTTCCTTAATTGCAAGTTAAAGTGCATGCTTCTCCATTAATTATCGTCCATTAAATGGCCACATGAAAAACACCAGCAACAGCTTTTAATGCCGTCCTAGGGAGGATGTACCTGCACGTTTAATTGTTCTTTAAATTCGACTGGAAAATCAACAAAAGACACATTAATTAAATGTAATAACTAGGGCATAATAAACACATGCAATAATTATGACATATTAATTACATGCATTAAAGTAAAACATATTTAACACACATAATTAAATTTGTCCAAATTTTAACAAATTAAATAATAACAATTATTTGAGCTGAACTAACTAATTAAACTAACTCATTTAATTTATTCCAGCATATTAAGCACAAGCTTTAATAAACTAAAAACGAGCTCATTGAGCTAAGGTTGAGCTGGTCTAAGGACATTCCCGGGGTGGGGTCGTATCAACCAAAGAGGTTAAAACCCCAACTAACCCCTAGTTAGGCCCTGGAATTTAATGTAACAATTATAGATCCTTGTATTATAATATTATTGTTTTTGTTGTTATGATTATTAAAAATAGTCTCCCATCTTGAATTTAAGAAGATTTGGCTTTCCATTCAAACTTCAAAACTAATTATCCTCCAAACTTTTCTCCCAAAATTTCTTTCTACCACATATAAAAAAAATATTTGTTTTCTTCTCATCTATTTTTTTACTACAAACTATTTTCTAAAACTGTCAATATTGTTTTAAATTGTTTGATTCATAAAGAACTTAAATCCTTTCAGCCCTTACCCCTATTAGACTTAGATTAATCCTACCTACAACACCTTTGTTTTATAAGCAGTGAAGCCAATTACCTCATTAGCATCGACATATTCTCCTTTCCATAAAAAGAATAATGGATGATATAGAGTTCAAGAAGGTTTTTCAAATGTTTGATAAGAACGGAGATGGGAGAATTTCAAAGGAGGAATTGAATGACTCATTGAAAAAATTAGGTATTTTTATCCCCGATGACGAGTTAACACAAATGATCAAAAAAATTGATGTCAATGGTGATAACTACGTCGATATTGAGGAGTTTCGTGAGTTGTATCAATCCTTTATGAATGATAAGGATGAAGAGGAAGATATTTTAGAGGCTTTCAAGGTTTTTGATCAAAATGGAGATGGTTACATTTCTGTCGATGAGCTAATGTCTATTTTGGCTTCACTTGGGCTTAAACAAGGGAAAACTATTGAAGATTGTAAAAAGATGATAATGAAAGTTGATGTGGATGGTGATGGTAGGGTTAATTTTTTAGAATTCAAGCAAATGATGAAAGGGGTTGGTTTTAGTGCTTTCAGTTGACTTGAAAGGAAAAAGGGCTAATTTAGGGTTTCTTGATAGTCTCAGATAAAACAAGATGATCTTCGGCTTCACCTTATGGTTGGATTGTATTGGTTATACCTAGTATGCATGCATGTAAATGTCACAATTATGACTAATGGCTTGCTACCAATTGTGAAAAACATCATCACAACACCAAAATCAATGCTATGACTAACTTGAAGATAGGAGAGTGAAAGATAATGCAATGGGGATGGTAGGAACATTTTCTATCACCAACTATGAAAGTAGTAGTACAAATTTTGTTATTGGAATTTTCATTTTGTTATGATTTCCAAGCTTGTAAGATTGGTTTAAGATTGATCTTATTTGTCTCCAATACCTCATTCCCATCCTTTTTCTAATGTGTGTTATCTTTTCTCTTCATTCTTAGTGCAAATTAATATATGATTTGTTTAAATGGACGGGAAAAAACTCTTTCTTTTTTTTCAAGTATTTAAATAACAATCACAACATGAGTATACAATTATTATCTAATTATTTTAACTTTCCTTATTGTTGTATTCATTGCAATTGAAAAGTACATTATTTTTACATCTACACTACAATAAACATGAGAAATGGAAAACAACAACCACAAGTTGATTTTCTAAATTTTTTCTAGTTTTCATATGGATGATTAATGTTATTTTTAGCTATATTGTCTATACTTTTACTTTTTTAAAGTACTTGTGTCTAACACATGTTTGAATGTTATTATGTAACAATCCTTCAAATATATGAACAACTTAAAACATTAAGTATAATTCTCTTGCACAAATAGTATCCAATGTTCTCCAATTTTAGAGATTATTTGCAAGTAAGAAACAATAAGTCAAAAAATTACATATGAATTTTGATTTTCTACCATGTCACTCTAAAATTTCAATTTGGTGAAATTTAATAAGTAAAAATTAAAATTTTCTTCAACAATACACCTAAAATTAGAATGATTAGACTTAAGTAGTTCAATAAATTAAAAAGGTTTTTATTTATATAATTGTTTATATATGCAACAGGTAAACCTAAATTGGTCCCAAAACATTTAAAATTGAATGTGATGATTCAGGTGTTGGAATAGGGGTCGTGTTGATACGACCCGCCCTTGGGAACGGCCATTGCTTCAGCCTACAAGCGAGGCTCGTTGTGTTTGCAAGCTGGACGTAGCTCAATCTTATTTTGTGGAGCTTCATTTAGCTCGTTTTCAGCTCCTTTCAAGCTCAATGAGCTCGAACTAGCTCAATTTCATTAAGACCTTATTATAGTAGCTGAAATAAATTATTTGAGTCATTTAATTAGATTATTACAGCTCAATTAATATTCATTTTTATTTGGTTTAAAATCTGGACAAATTTAATTATGCATGTTAATTGAGTTATAATTATATGTTATTAATTTGTCTTAATTTATACAGCTTATAAATATGTTTTTAAGCTTGTTTTTAATATGTTAACTTTATTACTTGTTTTAATTATGTCTTAAGGCTGCCGAATTTAATGTGCAGCATTTTAGTGTTAATTTAATGTGTCTAAACATGAATTTGAATTATTTGATGAATGTTGCTGTAGGTACATCATCCATGAACGTTTTTGGAGCATGAAAGGTATTAAAAGAGGGTACATGAAGGGGACGGCACATGCATGAATGGGAGAATGAAGTTGGCTGTTGTTTGAAGTCTCCTAAGTGACCATTCAATTAATTTATTGCTTACACATTGTTGAATACATCATGGCTGTTCGGATCAAGGTGTTCACATTCAAAGACTCTTCAAAACTTGGTTTTCACACTCAAAGTGACTACTCAACATCTTCTTAATTGCTGGTAATTTTTCAGCAATAGTTGCCAATTAAATGAGCTCCTTTAAGCACATCAATCGAATGTAGCTGCTGCCATTTACTCCCTCAAGCTCCAAGTTCAATTGTCCATCTAGAAGGTGACCATTGGAGCTCCAAGTTCAAAGAATCTAGCTAGCCCATTTAAGTAATTCATTTGCTTAATTTTTAAGGAATTTAAGTGACCATTCGGCTAGCCTAGTGGATTATTATAAATAGCTGAATTTTCACTTTGTAAGGGACTTTTTGACATTTTAATTAGCGAATTGCTGCCAAATTTGTGAGGCATTTTCTCTCAAATTTCGTTCGAGACCCGTAAGACTTATCTAAGCTTTTAGTGACGTCTTTCCGATTCTTTTCCGAACTTATCACTCCTTAAACCCGAGTGTGGCATTCACTTTTGATACCTTTGGTTCATACTTTCCTAAGTATCGGGTCAAGGTCCTTTTCAACCATTTCCAATTCATTTAGGTCCTATAAGTTTCGGGTCAACACTCTTCCTTAGTGTTGGTTCACTCTTGACCTTTTTGAACCATTAACATTTCGTACCAAATCGTATTACCATTTCGAACCAAATCACCTTACCAATTCGTACCAAATCGTATTACCATTTTGAACCAAATCACATTACCATTTCGTAACAAACCCAAAACCGAACTCGACCAAATTCAAACCAATTCTTTCTCATCTAAACCAAAAACCATACCAACTTTGTTCATCCGACTTGCTTTCTTTGAACCCAATTTCTCTTTACTTTCTCTTGAATCGATTTATTCAAACATACTTCTTCGTTTATGATCGGGAACTAAACGACTCGGATTCAACTACTAAATCGAGATCGTATCATTTGGTATCAGAGCTGGTAAAAACGAGAAGTACGAGCACTCGAAGTCAATTTGAAATAGGTACGTAAAAAAAAGAGTTCGAAAAAAAATTCAAAATCAAAAAAAAAATCAAAAAAATTGAAAAGAAAAAAAAATTGCATACGGTCTAGGTGCGGACGAAAAGAATGTGAAAGATCCGTAAAAAAAAAGTCTGGAAACACTTCAACAAAAATTTTTCCAAAATCACATTCTACACCCTTTTATATCCTTCTTAGTGAAATTTCACTCTATTAAAAAAAATTTTTAGTGTTTCGAGTTTGTAAGTTCGATACCTATTTCTACTCATCTTCTTTTTTTCTACGCCACACTTATCCTAAAAGCCTTTCTTATTTCTTTTAGCCTACCCGTAACCTAACATCAAATCCTTGTAAAGCCATTTGAAGCCGACCCATTGAACTACGATAAGGTCACGACGAGTCGCTTACGAAATCACGAGAGGAAATTGAGTGGAAAAAGGCACGAGTGTTGTGAGAATATTAGAGAGAAGAAAAAGCCATTAAAGAGTGTAAACACGAGTGGAGTGCCGAATTATTTTCTTTTTGAGTGACTTGTGAGTTTTTGTTGTGAGGTTATAATTTCATATATCAAGAAGCCCTACAATAAACATGGCGGAAAGGCAACCTGTTCGGAATGTGCCGGACTTGAATTTGCAAGCATTGCTATGCGAGGTGGAACGATTGTTCGATCAAAAGTTAGAACCGATTCAAGATAGACTTGATCGTGTGGAAGGAAGAGCCCAACGAAGGTGAACTCCCTTAAGCCTTCCGAGAAATCGAGGACGGCAATCTGATGTCGATGATGAATCTTCCGAGTCGAATGAACACGAAAGTGATCGAGGGTCCAATGCGAATGTCCAACGAAGAGGCATACGCAATCGAGGACAACGAAATCGAGAGAGGTTCGATGATGACTTGAAAAGCATTAAGTTGTCAATCCCTTCATTCCAAGGCCGATCGGATCCCGAAGCTTATCTCGAGTGGGAGAAAAAGATCGAGCTTATATTTGAATGCCATAACTATTCTGAGACCAAGAAAGTTAAGTTGGCTGCTATCAAATTTTCGGACTACGCAATGGTGTGGTGGGACCAACTTACAACTAGCCGAAGGCGAAATGGCGAGCGTCCTATCCAAACATGGTCCGAGATGAAGGCTGTAATGCGACGATGTTTTATCCCTTCGTACTACCACCGGGAGTTGTACCAAAAACTTCAAAATCTTACACAAGGGACGAGAAGCGTGGAGGATTACTTCAAGGAGATGGAAGTTGCCATGATTCGAGCGGATGTGGAGGAAGATCGAGAGGCAACTATGGCTCGTTTCTTAGCCGGACTTAACCGTGAAATAGCCAACATAGTTGAGTTGCAACACTACGTGGAGATCGTCGATATGGTTCACATGGCGATCAAAGTCGAAAAGCAACTCAAGATGAAAGGAGCCGTACGAGGTTATTCCTCTTCGAATGCATCCAAATGGAACCAAGGGACAAGTAAGAATGTTTCAACGAATCAATCAAAAGAAACTACGGTGCCCATGAAGTCCAACAAGTCTATGGCCAAATCTAGCAAAGGTAAGGCCATTGAAAATACTCAATCCCGAACACGTGATATTAAGTGTTTTAAATGCCAAGGGAGAGGGCACATCGCAAGCCAATGCCCAAATCGTAACACAATGATCATGCTTCCCAATGGTGAGATTGAATCGGAGGATGAAGTAGACAAAAACGAAGAAGAAGTTCAACATCCATCCGAAAATGAAGAAGAAGTAGAGTTTCTTTGTTGAAGGCGAAATGCTCGTTGTAAAAAGAAGTCTTAGTGCGCAAAGCTCTATAGGTGAACCGCAACGCGAGAATTTGTTTCATACCCGATGTATGTTCATGGAAAGGTTTGTAGCGTTGTAATCGATGGCGGGAGTTGCACAAATGTTGCAAGCACACTTATGATCGAGAAGTTGTCTATTCCGACCCTCAAGCACCCAAGTCCTTACAAGTTACAATGGCTCAATGAAGGAGTCGAACTTAAGGTAACCAAACAAGCAATGATTCCCTTTTCAATTGGAAATACCAAGACGAGATTTTGTGCGACGTTGTACCTATGCATGCGGGCCACTTACTGCTTGGGAGGCCGTGGCAGTTTGATCGGCGAGTCAAGCACGATGGGTTTTCTAACCAATACTCGTTCAAGCACAAAGGAAAAAACGTCACTTTGGCCCCATTGTCTCCACAACAAGTGATGGACGATCAACAACGCATAAAGCAATCCTTGGAGGATTTGAAAGAACAAAAAAAGAAATTGAGAGAGAGTGAAAAAGAAAAGACAAATGATTCAAAAGAAAAGAATCGAGATTGTGAGAAAAACAAGATCAAAGAAAAAGAAAGTGAAAAAAATTTGAGTGAGAGAAAGAAAAATGTTTTGATTAATCATTGTCTTCATGTCTCTTCATATTTTTAGGTTAAACCAAGCAAGGAATTACGATTACATTATATTCCTGAGGAGAGAAGGTTCATATTGCGAGAATACGGTAAAACCGATCCTCAAATCCATAATCTCAAGGATAGACAATGTTTGGTTTCTGAAGAACTAAAAACATCTCTATCTTGTTCAAAAGGTGATGACATTCGTGAATATGACAAGTTTGATGAAGAAGTGGAAGATTATTGGCCACTACTAAGTTTAAATTTGCAAAACTTGATTCGACTAAGTGATCTTGTTTCTTTTGGCCGATTAATATTTTTTTCACATATTTGTTTAAAAGACTTTTTGTTGATTTGTGGTTAATCGTTAAAATCCATTCGTCCATTGGATGGGATTTTCCATGGTGAAGATTTGACAAATCGATTTAATTGTTTGATTCATGAGTCTTCGAATCCATTTGATAGAGTGTGTTGTGGGATATGTGTTTATTTGAATGAACTGTCCATATTCGTAGAATTATTTCCCATGTCTAGTTCCTTGATGAATTTGGAAAATCAATGTGGAAAGGTAAGGCTTATCTATATTCTTGAATTCGACAATAGCCTATTTGTTCCAATTATGATTGAAAATTTGGAAAGAGTTTGCAAGTTTTTAGTTCATTGTGTCATTCATAATTCTCTTTATTGTGTAGGTGACACCCTGAAACGGCATTGCCCTAAAGAGGGAGGGCAAGTAACTAACCGGTGCTATTTTTATTCTATTCATGAATTTCAGGTTGCTGGGCATAAGTTTGTCAAATTCAACAACCAAGGGGGCTTTGTTAATAGAAGTTTTTTCGCGAGCAAGTGGCCCGATTTGGGGACAAATCGCTCTAAAGAGGGAGGGGATGATAAGACCCGCCCTTGGGAACGGCCATTGCTTCAGCCTACAAGCAAGGCTCGTTGTGTTTGCAAGCTGGACGTAGCTCAATCTTATTTTGTGGAGCTTCATTTAGCTCGTTTTCAGCTCCTTTCAAGCTCAATGAGCTCGAACTAGCTCAATTTCATTAAGACCTTATTATAGTAGCTGAAATAAATTATTTGAGTCATTTAATTAGATTATTACAGCTCAATTAATATTGTAGTAGCAGCATTAACTACGAAAAACACATTAATTTAACATTTAGACACACAATTAATTCGGCCAGACACATTAAATAGGCTTAAGACAAATTAAAGCATGCATTAAAACATATTTAACATGGAAATTAGTATGTCCAGATTTTTTAACAAATTTATTAACTTTAAACTAATTTAACTAACAGCAACTTATTTATTCCAGCAAAATAAAAAGCAAACATAATTAAATAAATTGCATTCTAGCTCAATGAGCTAGAATCCACCCGAAGCCTCGCTTGTGGGCTGAGCCAAGGATGTTTCCAGGGCGGCGTCGTATCATTCCCCCTTCTTTAGAACGACTTGTCCTCAAGTCGAGCCGTTGGTTCATTCGATCATAACTCCGCTTACTCATCTTTCCTCGATCAAATGGAACGAAAGGCAATTGAAGCAACTGAAAAGAATATCCATGAGTTAGCAAAAAGCAATGCAAACAAATTTGCAATTCGAGTATAACAAGACAAAGGTAATGTAGGCGATTGGAAAGATTCAGATTACCATGCAAGCGAACTAGTTTACTCGACAAGGCCATGAAAAATGTTTGAAACAAAATCGAATAGATTTTTGAGCATGCACACATCTTAAATTGATTACACAAGCTATAATTGGATCCCGAGTAATGAGTCAAAATATGTACATAGGCATCACAAATAGGTAATGAAAAATATTTACATGGTTCTCGAAGTTGCACAATCATACCGTGCATTAAACGATTGACTATCGATTCTATTACAATTACATCAACACAATTATCAAAAACAAGAATCTTTTTGTCACCATTAAAAATAGATAGATCGTGTTCAATTGAGGCAAAACAATTAACCATATCAAATCAAAGTATCTTTCAAAAACCAATTCACGAACAAGATTGTTATTACCATCCGAGGAAAACAAAAATATATGAGAAATTTCAGGAGGCCTACCTTTTGGAGCAGGAAAATAAAGTTCATTTTTACCTTGCTCGCTTAACAAAAACCTTCGCTCCTCGGCGATGTAGAGTAGTCGATATTCCTTGCTTGACTTAACCTTTTCAAAATGGATCTCCATACTCGACAATAGAGCATGTATCAGAATCAAATTGGAAATATAATAAAAATATATCGAGAACTCATCCAAATCATCATGTAATATAAATTTCAGTCGGTCAATTTTGCTCAAAAATGCAGAAGTTGGATAACAAAGCAGATTCGAGACACCATCTTCAACTTTAAGTGCACTAACCATTATACATGTCATCGTCATATCAAACAAACAAATCAAAGACATGCATGTTTTCAAGCATTCATACATCTCAAATCTCATACGCACATTCTTGTTTATACAAAGTAGTTTCTCACAAAAGATCAATGAGTGCATATTTTTACCCAAATCAAGCTGATGGAATGGCTTATATGTCTTCTTATCTTGCAAATGCCGAATAATTATTATTTCACTAACAAACTCATCAGCATCACAATTTCCAAAAGCGTTATTCTTCTTGCCATCATTCCACGCAAATGTATTATCATCAATCAAAGGATGGCAAGTAACCACATCAAAGTTCAAATCACTTCTAAAGGACAATTCATCAACAAGGTTTCCATCAACAATCGAATAAGGTAGAGGTGCTTTAAGAATTTCAAAACTCATACCTTCCTCCTCTTTTGGCATAGGCGAACTAAGATAGTTGAGAACGTTACCTTATTCAACCAAGGTGAACCTTCTCTCCTTGGAAAGGTAATGGAGTTGTAAATTATCGTCACTCGGCCTTTTGGATACCTGAAAAGCAGAAACAGAACAAGAACAAGTTTCATATGGATTAGTTGAAATGCTCCTCACTTTTTCTGGTTCATTTGTCTCTTTTTCTCTCATTTCTTTTTTAATCTCAACTTCTTTTTTTCTCTTTTCATTTCCTCTCTCCTTTTCAATTTTATTTTCGACCTCACTCTCTTTTTTGATTTCTTTTTCTTTTTCAATCTCTTTTTCTTTTCTTTCGATTTCTTTTTCTCGCACTTTTTCAATTTCTTTACAATGTGCGGTCGACATGAAAGAATCAAAAATATAATCATTTGCCCCAAAGGAAGAGAAAATATTTTCATAGGCTTCTCTCCATTTCTTCGAGAACAATCCTTTGGGAAGGACTTCTTTGAAGCATACGAGGAATAACTCGTCCTTTCTCGTTCGTCATGTCGAAAAGTCGCAAGCTCGAAGCTATCGCGTCTTGTATTCCTTGACGAATAGGAATCCCGATAAGAATTTCTTAGCGAGTAGTCTTTGGACACGTATCGCCTTGATGATCTCGACTCCGTTTCTGGACTTGGTGGATTTTGTTTCCGTCGGGCCTTTTCCTCCACTCGTTCCAAACGTCTTTTTAATGGGCTTAGTTCTTCCTCCAAAATTCGGCTCATCTCGTTCACCAAGTATTGAAATTCATCGGTAGATAATTCTTCTCGGGACATGATTTAATTGCACAAAAAAAATCTCACGTTTCACTCGTAAAGAAAATTGGATAGCACACCACTCGTGTTTACGCTCGTTTAATGGCTTTTGCTCACTCTAATGTACTCACCACTCGTGCCTTTTTCCACTCGACTCACTCTCGTGAATTCGTATTTTGTTTCAAGAAGACTTATTGCGGCTTAGAGGGTCGGCTTCAAATGGGTTACAAAGGATAACGTCGGGTGTAGGGTAGGCTAAACAAAGAAAAAAAATCAAAGTATGTGTGGCATTTTTTTGGGGGGTAGAAGAAATGGTAGAATGAATGGATGTTCGGAAGTAACAAGAAATAATAACAAAATAATCTCAAAAAGACTTTTCACTTTTTTTTACTTGATTTTTTTTTGCTCACTTCTTTTTTTTTGAATTTTTTTTACTTCGTACATTTTTTTCAATTTTTTTTTCAATTTCCTTTTTTTTTTCAATTACAATAGATGAAATACAAAAAAAAATTACAACTTAAAATTTTTTATATTTTTTTCGATTTTTTTTACGAACCTACTCCGGGCTTAACACGAACATCGGCACTCCTTATTTTGCAAGCTCTGATACCAAATGATGTAATCTAGCCCGGGTTAATCGAGTCGTTTCACAAAGTTTGCCCGATCGTCAACGAGGAGAAATTCTAGCAGGCAAAAAGGTGTAAATTTGTTTTAAAATTTGCGGAAGCTTACAAAGGGAATTTTGTAATGATAGAAGGTCTAGAAAGATGTAGGTTTGGTTTAATAAAGGAATCAAAGGATAGTTAATTTGGGATAATTTGGGAAATGGAAAAATGGACTTAACTCCAGAAACGATTCAACACTAAAAAGTGTCACCCCGATTTCTATTTGGTTAAGGTGGATTCGCAGAATTGTAGAAGGGTTGAACGCCACACCAATGCAAGGTGATAAGTTCAAAAGAGAACGATAGATGCCACTAGCACGCTAGATAAGTCAGATCGAAACTCATACGAATTTAGAGAGGAGAAAACTCACTCTTTGAACAAAGTTCATTCAAATGATCAAAAGTCAAAAGTCCTTTTTACATGTTTGAACTCGAAATTTATAGCCAAATAAGGGCTAGCCGAATGGACAAAATACTTGGCTGAAATTCCATCTCTAAATTCACTTAATTAAGCTAAAAAATTCTAAGTTGCTTCCTGATGCATTTGGGAGGTCAAATTTAGCTTCTAGATGCCTTGAAATTCGGCTGGAGTAAATTGGAGGCCGTGGTTGCTGAATGGTGCATGTAAAGTCGGCCTAGGGAGTGAAGCTTGGCCTTAATTACGGCTCCTTGATCAGCTAAACAGTTTGGACTTCTAAAAATTCAGCTTGGGTTCTCCAACCGTTTCTATGTGTGAACTAAAGGAAATGATCAGGCCTTGTGTGTGAACACACGAAATTGAAAGGCCTTAGTGTGTGAAGGGGACATTTCAGCTAGTGGAGCTTTAAAGATGCCTCGGTGAGCTGAACAATCAACTTGGAATGGTGCAACTCCAGCATCCTCTTTTAATGCCACCCAAGTCCCATGCAAACATTAACTCGACAGCTTGGAAAGGTGCAACAGCAGCCACTCTTTTTAATGCCGTCCATGTACAATTAAATTCAGCTGGACACCATTTAAGACATCACTAAATTCGGCAGCTCCTTTATTGCACCCACACATGATCTTCTTTAATGTTCTACCTTGCCATTAAGTAAGCCGAATTTAATGACCTACAGAGAACAATTAAATTCGGTCAATGCATATTAATAACTTGCTCATTAAATTTGTTCTTTAAATTTCGGCTGGGCTAAGACATATTTAATATTTTGCAGCAGTTTAGGATGCATTAAACAATAGCAGCAAAAACACATTAAGTAGCAGCATTAAATTCGTCCAGACATATTTATAACATGTAGTAGCAGCATTAAATTCGTCCAGACATATTTATAACATGTAGTAGCAGCATTAGCTACGAAAAAACACATTAATTTAACATTTAGACACACAATTAATTTGGCCAGACACATTAAATAGGCTTAAGACAAATTAAAGCATGCATTAAAACATATTTAACATGGAAATTAATATGTCCAGATTTTTAAACAAATTTATTAACTTTAAACTAATTTAACTAACAGCAACTTATTTATTCCAGCAAAATAAAATGCAAACTTAATTAAATAAATTGCATTCTAGCTCAATGAGCTAGAATCCACCCGAAGCCTCTCTTGTGGGCTGAGCCAAGGATGTTTCCAGGGCGGGTCGTATCACATGTAATGCACTTGGAACATACCTTTTCGACATCCTTCTTCATATGTGGCCAATGGAAGTGTTCTTTCAAGATGTCTAGTGTTTTGGCCACTCCAAAATGTCCCATTAAACCCCACCATGGGCCTCATGAATCAATAAGTCTCTCATGGAACACTTTGGTATGCATAACTTGTTTATACGAAAAAGAAAGCCATCTACAAGATAAAACTTTTCAAAAGTAGTATGTCCACAATTCTTATAGATATGGCCGAAATCAGTATCATCATCATATAACTCCTTAATATGTTCAAACCCTAAGGCTTTAGCATTCAATGTAGTTATTAAAGCATATCGTCTAGACAAAGCATCGGCAACTACATTACCTTTACCTGTTTTATATTTTATCACATAAGAGAATGTTTCAATGAATTCTACCCATCGGGCATGCCGTTTACTCAACTTACCTTGTCCCTTTAACCATTTAAGAGATTCATGATCTGTGTGTATGACAAACTCATTAGGCAGTAAATAATGTTGCCATACTTGAAGTGCACGAACCAATGCCAATAGTTCTTTGTCATAAGTTGAGTAGCTTAATTGTGCACCATTCAATTTCTCACTAAAATAAGCAATTGGTTGCTTATCTTTCATTAAAACGGCGCCAATTCCAATTCTTGAAGCATCACACTCAAGTTCAAAAGTATTAGTAAAATCAGGTAATTTAAGAAGAGGAGCAGAACATAACTTAGCTTTTAGGGTCTGAAAAGCCTTTTCTTGGGTTTCACCCCATTTGAAACCCACGAATTTCTTTATAACCTCTCTTAATGGGGCAGCAATAGTAGAGAAATCTTTCACAAATCATCTATAAAATCTAGCTAAACCATGGAAAGATCTCACCTCAGTTACCGATTTAGGAGTCGGCCACTCCTTGATTGCCTGCCTTGACTTTGTCCTCATCGACATGAATACTTTGAGCACTAACTATGAAACCTAAGAATATTAGCTTATCACAACAGAATGTGCATTTACCAAGGTTGGCAAACAATTTTTCAGCTCTCAGAATATCCAAAACAGTTCTAACATGGAAAACATGATCATCTAATGTCTTGGAGTAAATTAAAATATCATCAAAGTAAACTACTACAAATTTACCCAAGTGAAGCCTTAAAACGTGATTCATTAATCTCATAAATGTACTAGGTGCATTAGTAAGGCCGAAAGGCATAACTAACCATTCATACAGTCCAAATTTTGTTTTAAAGGCTGTTTTCCATTCATCCCCTTCCCTTATTCGAATTTGATGATAACCGCTTTTTAAATCAATTTTAGTAAATATGATTGATCCATGTAATTCATCAAGCATATCGTCAAGTCTAGGAATTGGATGTTGATACTTTACCGTTATTTTGTTGATTGGGCGGTAATCAACACACATTCGATACGTACCATTTTTCTTTGGTACCAATAAGACAGGAACGGCTCAAGGGCTTAGGTTCTCACGAATGTACCCTTTGTCCAGTAATTCCTCAACTTGCCTTTGCTATTCCTTTGTCTCCTCGGGATTGCATCTATAGGCTGGTCGATTTGGTATTGAAGCTCCGGGTACTAAGTCAATTTGATGCTCTATCCCTCGTAAAGGTGGTAAGCCTTTAGGGGCCTCACTAAAAACATCCTTATAATCCTGCAAAAGAGACTGAAACACACTAGGCAAATTTTCGTTAATGTTAGATAAAGATAAATAATTTTGCCTAAACCTCACAAGGATACAAGGCTGTTTATTGAGTAGGGCTCTCCTCACATCTTTTTTTGTTGCCAAAATTTTTTTTCTTCTCATTTTACCACTTGTGGATTCACTCACCTTTGGGATTTTTAAATTTTGACTTTTTCCACTACTAGCCTCTTTTCTCTCTGTCTTTTGTACTTGTCCTTTCTCCCTTACCCCCTCACAAAATTTCATCATCTTCAATTGATCTTTATATACATCAGTGGGATTTAAAGGAGCAAAAGTGAATTTTCTACATTTAAACACAAGGTAGTATCGATTAAGCTTACCTTGGTGTGTAACATCACAATCAAATTGCCAAGGTCGTCCAAGGAGCAAGTGTGTCGCATGCATTGGGACCACATCACACCATACTTCATCCTCATAATTCCCGAGCTTAAAAGTGACCAATGACTGTTTTGTAACTTTAACTTCGGAGCATTCATTAAGCCACTGAAGGTGATATGGCTTAGGGTGTTTGGTACAAGGCAACTTTAAAGAATACACCAAATAACTGCTCACTACATTCGAGCAACTCCCACTATCAATAATGAGTGAACATAAGTTACCTTTTATAAAACACAGAGAATGGAAAATATTGGTCTTTTGGTTATCATTGTCTTTCTTCTGGATGTTGAGGGTTCGGCGAACTACAAGGCATTGAAAATCAGCAAAGTCCCCTTCTTTTGGTGGTTCAACCAACTCTTCTCCATTATCACTGTCATCCATAAGTTCTGGCATATTTGGATCTGTTTTATCAGAGTCAGAAGTGTACTCACCATTATCTTTCAGAAAAAGTAATCTCGTGTTAGGGCATTCCCTACTATAATGACCACGCCCTTTGCACTTAAAACATTCAATCTCTCGAGTCCTCTTCACACTCGAATCACCTAAATTGGGCTGCTTAGAAGGTGTTACCGTTTTAACAGAAGCCCCTTTTTTCCAATCTGATTGCTTACTTCCATTACTCAAAGAAGACTTATTAGTAACAAAAGGTGATTTTGAACTTTTAAAATCATAATTGGAAGTGGTACCTCTGTAATATTGTGAAGTAGAGAAGGAACCAAACATTTGTTCCTTTAATTGTTGCTCAATCTCAATGGCTTTATGAACTGCTTCTTCCAAATCAATGTAAGTTTGTACCCTCAATGTATTAGCTATCGGCCTATTCAAACCATCAATAAATTGAACCATAGTTGTTTCCTCATCCTCTTCCACATTAGCTCTCTGAATGAGCATCTCCATCTCCTTAAAATATTCATCCACCGTCCTACTACCTTGAATAAGTCTTCTAAGTTTTGTTTTAATCTCTCTATAGCAATAAGGTGGAATAAATCTTTTACGGATAATTTGTTTCAACTCATCCTGATACGAGCTCGTTTCGTATGAAATAACGAGTCGTAATATTTCCCGATCGAAATTAGGTAGTGTCGGCTTTAAAATAAATTCAAGTCTTGGTGTTTAAAATTAAATGGCTTTGGGGAAACAAGGGAGTTTGATGGAGTGTTGTTTGCTGGATATTTCAATGAAAACAAGTCAAACCCTTATTAGCAAATAAGGACCCAGGGCTTAAGGTTTCAAAGAAAGAAAAGATTTGGGATAAAACCGAGACCCTCTATTTAGCAAAATAGGAACCTACGGTATGAAGAACGCCACACCAATGGTGATAAGTTCGGAACAAAGTCCGATTGATGCCACTTGTTGAAGATAAGTCAATTTGAGCTTTGGAGAATAAAGAGAGTGAATTGCCTCACTAAAATGATATTTCATTCAGAAATTTGTCAAAAGTCCTTTTACAAGAAATTGAGCAACTATTTATAGTCTAATGTCTAGTAGCCGAATGGACATATTCTAGACTTAATTTCTAAGCAAAAATTGAACAAAAATTTAGCTTAAATTCATGTATATGCTTGCATCAAGGTTCGGCTGAATAGAGACCAAGGAAGAGCTTTCAATGGACTTGGAAAAATGGCAACAGCTACATTCAGCCAATGGAGTTTAATGAGGTCATTCATGAAGCAACTATTGATGAAAAATTACTAGCATTAATTGGCAACTTGAACAGCCATTTAGAAGTGTGAATGGATGGTTTTGAAGAGCCTTGAAGTGTGAACATGGCTGAACCGAATAGACATAGTGTGAACAGCTTTTATACGCCCTTGGGAAGAGAATCGGCCAAGCTTGAAAGGATGAAAAGCTTGATCACTCTTGGCCGAATAGTTGCCTTGAAGAACACCAAAATTAATCAGCTTTTAATGCATTAATTCAGCTGCACATGCATCTTCAAATTCATTGAATCTCCATGCATGAATCGCCCAATTCATCTCCAAATTGATTGCACCTAAAATAAACATGAACTTAATTAATTTCAAGCAAATTCATCTGAACTAAATTAAAATATAATGTGAACATCCTAAATAACATTGAGACAACTTAAATATTAACAAATCATAACACATAAATTCGGCTAGACAAATTTAAAACATGTAATAATTTAGACAAACTAAATGACATCAAGACATCTTTAATTTAACTAAATCAAGACATATTAAACACTTGAATTAATTTAAGACATATTTAAAAGCTGTAATGAAACTTATTTAAATGTTTATTTAAATGGTCTAAATTCCAGCATCAAATTAATTAGCTAGAACGAAATTCAGCTTCAAAGAAGTTGAATATGTTCAGCTCGTTTTTAAACTCCTTGCTATCATTTTCCTCAACCTGTTCCACCATTGCTAATGATGTGAGCTTGCCTACGAACCAAATGGAGAACGAACAAGAAGCCATCAAGCTGCCCATTGGTCCAATAACGCGAGCTAGAGCTAAACGATTCAAAGATGCTATTTTAGCAATGGTGGAACGGGTTGAGGAAAATGATAGCAAGGAGTTTAAAAATGAATGCGTTCAAGTGGTAATGGCGTAAGATCAAGTATTGTTAGTGGGTTAAAGCCATAAACAAGTTCAAATGGAGAATAACCAGTTGTAGAATGAATAGATCTATTATATGCAAATTCAACAAATGGTAGGCATTCTTCCCAATTTCTAATGTTCTTTCCCACAACAGATCGTAATAATGTCCCTAAGATCTGATTAACTACTTCAGTTTGGCCATCAGTTTGGGGGTGACATGTAGTGGAATAAAGTAATTTAGTACCAAGCTTACCTCACAAGACCTTCCAAAAGTGGCTAAGGAATTTGACATCTCTGTTAGAAACAATTGTTTTAGGGATGCCATGAAGTCTTACCACCTCTTTAAAGAATAAGTCTGCCACATATGTAGCATCATTGATACGACCCCGGTCTCGTGGATGAATTCTGAATCGTGTTTCTTGCCCGATCGTCCTAACGATGAAGTTTCATTTGTCTTGAATCAAAGAGTTATATTTGTTCAATGAAGGTGTTAATGGTTGATACGCCCTCGCCTCGTTTTCGAATTGAGTCGTAGAGATTGCCCGATCGTGAATTAGGAGTAAATTGGAAGCTTTACAAAATAGGCTAGAAGAAAAGGATTATTTGGGCTCAAAAGAGTTGGTTGGTTTAGGAAATAAATCAGAAATAATAAAAGCAATTTTGGCTAAGGATTCGGAAGCCGAACTAACACAATAGGAGTGTGTTAACCCGTAACTTAGGAGAATGCTTAGGTTGGTAAGGTGTGGATGGATAGTTGGTTGAATGGATAAAAACTTCGACCCGCTATCAAAAAATGATAGGAACCTTAGTATGAATCGAATGCCACACTTTTGGGATTAAAGTGATAAGTTCGGGTAGAAACAAAAACAAGTTTGACGCCACAAAGAAGTTTGATAAGTCTCACAAGTTTTTGGAGAATAACGAGAGTTGAAAACAACCTCACAATTTAGCAAAGCTATCAAATTGTTCATTAACCTCAAAATGTGAATTACATGGCCTATTTATAGGATGGACTAAGGTAGCCGAATAGTCTAATCAGATTCTTAAGCCTTAAGCTTCTTTAGGAAACTTCCTAGCAATTTCCTAGATGCATTCATAAACAACAACAAAAATCTGAATAATAACCTTCTAGAAGAGATGATTCGGCTGGCCCCTTTAAGGATGATAATTCACATTCAACTAATGTTTTAAAAAAGCTTAATTGCTGCTATGGAGAAGAGAAATGGACAGCTTCAAGAATTATGCTTCTTTGGCCGAATATTAGTAGCCACCAAGTGAATTAGTTGCTGGAATTTATGAAGCACCTTTTGGCCATTGCTCTCCACGAAATTGACCCTTGGAGAAGCTCAAAATATCAGCTTGAAGTCCATTGAGCTACACAAAAACAATCAGCTGGAAACACAAGGTAGCTGCACTTTAAATGCCGTCCATGCATGTGCCCAAATACATGCTCCTTCTTTATGAGCTTCCTTTGCCATTAAGCTAGCTGAAAAACATCAAATAAATGTGGTTAAGACAAGTTTAATACTCATGAAATCATCAATTGGACATATTAAAATCTGCACATTAATTTAACTAAGACAAATTAACTAGCACCACTAATAAATTTGTCTAAGTCAAGACACATTAAAACTTTGTAATTAAACTAAACACATTTAATTTATGACTTAATATGGACATATTAAAGGCATGTATTAATATAAAACATATTTAATAAGCTGAATTAAGAATGTCCAGATTAAGACACATTTATTTAATTAAATGATTTTGAGCTGATTCTAACTAACACAACTAATTAAATTTATTCAAAATAAATATAATCAGCTCCTTGAACTAATTAAGTCGAATTGAGCTGAATTAAGTCGACACGAGCTAAAATCAGCTTGTAGGATGGTGCGAATCAAGCTAGTTGATTTGGGCATTTTATGGGCAATCAACCCATCACTCCACAATCGAGCAATATAGCTTGCTACAGCATCTTGGAACTTCTTGGCACGTGCTCGAGTAATTGGCCCCAAAGGCAACTCCATGGATTCGGCACCTATCTTCATGGGCGAGCTCATATCAATGGTTCATTTAAGGCTAAAAGGAAATGGTTGGTAGGTATTTCGGCTAAGAAAGAAAGAAATCAAATATTAAAGGTATGGAATTTTCGGTTTAAGGTGAAATGGAAAGAAAGGCTTAAAAACAGGAATGAACCAACACTAAGGAAAATGTTGACCCGAATCTTATATGTCTTTAAGGTGGATGAAATGGATGTAAAAGGACCTCGACCCACTATCTATCAAAGATAGGAACCTCGGTATCAAATGAACGCCACACTTTGGGTTGAAAGTGATAAGTTCAATTTTTGCAAAGAGCAAGGTTGACGCCACTAACTAATAGATAAGCCAACGAGTCTTTGGACGAAATTGAGAGAAGAAAATCTCACAAATCTTCAATATATTATCAAAATGGCAAAAGTCCTTTACATGATAAAAGAAGCCTCTATTTATAGGCTTTACAAGATATAGCCGAATAGGCTCTTTAGGAAGCTAATTAGACATCTGAAAATTCCAGAATTTTTAAGGAAACTTCCTTGAATCTTCATAACCATAGGGAACGGTAATGGAAGGCTTCTAGAGGCAACAAATCAGCTGAAACAATGAATAAAACGTTGGAGGGCTGATTAGCATTAATTTGGGTGCATCCAAAGGCTTGAACATCACTTAATTAGGCTCTTTGGTTCAGCTGAACATTCTTGATATTAATTGAGCTGCTTGAAATACTTCAGTAGCCAAAAAGGTGTGAACAAAAGAATGTGAAAGATCAAGCAATGGGAACAAACGAAAATGAACAGCCCCCAATGTGAAAGGAATGTTCGGTTGGTGTGAACAGCCTTTAAAAGAGCTTTGGTGATGCGATCCCAAACGCATCATGTTACGACACAACTCGATGCTACCGAGATTGGCCCAAACTCGAGGGGCCCAAGTGCAAAATGAAGCTTTTAATTTTAGTTTGTTAATTTGGCTGCTGGAAAATACGGACTTTGATTCATTAATTTTTAGTTATTTTAGTTTGTGTTTTTAATTATGTCATAGTTTGCACATCATTAATATGTGTTCTGCATTTAATAAAGTCATGCATTATGTAACTTTCATGTTAGTTAATTTTTGCATCATTAAATTAAGTCAAGTTAGTTTAATTATGTAACTTTCATGTTAGTTAAATTTGCATTTCAAAACCATGCATTTAAGCATCTTAGTTTAATAAATGAGTTGCTGAACATTTATTCAACTCATCTTAGTTTTAATTAATAAGTGTTTTTGTTTAACTTTATTTAATAAGTGTTGTTCTTAATTAATCTAGTTCCTAGGATTATTTATTGATGCATGAGTTAAGTTCATTTAATTATGCTTCTTTAATTAAACTAGTTGCTGGAATAATTATTGCATATATGTTTTAGTTTATTTATTTAAGTAAGTTTAGTGCGAGTTATGATTAATAAGTGTTTTCATGTGTTTAATAAACTCATTTTAATGTGTTTATTGCAGGTGACTTTTTAGCTTATAGTGGTTACAATTCAAGGCTGTTACACATTTAATAAGTGGCTGTTCAAGTTCTTTTGAGTTACAATTAAAGGGGCTGTTATAAAGGGAGCTTAAAGATCATTAAAAGGAGATTTTAAAGAGCATTTTATGCCCTTTAAAATTCAGTAGCAACTCTTCCACTTCCAGCCATTTTTTGGAGCTTTCAAGAGAAATTAATCAAGCCTTTGAATGTCATTAAGGAGCTGGTTAAGAGATGGTGTCTATTCACTAGCCAAGGACAACTCAAGAGTCATTTTTTTAGCCATTAAAG
Source organism: Gossypium raimondii (assembly GCF_025698545.1). Lineage (NCBI taxonomy): Eukaryota > Viridiplantae > Streptophyta > Magnoliopsida > Malvales > Malvaceae > Gossypium > Gossypium raimondii. The sequence continues at coordinate 29,870,296 of NC_068567.1, read as the reverse complement.
ACATTCAAATCAGCTGAATTGAAGTGATTTTATGGAAGGAGTTACTTGGCTCAAAGCATAAGAAAAGACATCAGTTTTTATGGCACATTTAGTTGGATATTTTTTTGACCATTCGGTTACCTTGTTCTAGTATTATAAATAGTTGTAATCAGCCTTAGAGAAGAATTTTTTTTGCTGAATATAGATGAAATATTTGAATTGTGAGCTATCCAATTCTCTTTGTTCTTCGAATTGATTTGACTTATCAAGCATAGCTTGTGGCGTCCATCTTTTCTTTGTTACTGAAGTTATCACCTTTGGTGTGGCGTTCAATATACCTTTGGTTCCTATCATAGTTGATAGTGTGATACGGGGTTGCGCGAGGACCAAGATCGAGTTGCCAAGTCATGAGAAACTCCTACGAAAACCCTAAACAATTAGATCTGAAACGAAACAGAAAATTAAAAGATTAGATTTTTGAATTTTTAGATCTGAAATAAAATCCCCAAAACAGTAAAGAATCAAATTGAGAATAGAAATAAGTGTTAATAAGGAATCTTGAAACCCTAGAGGAGATTGCGATTCTGCCCAATTGAACACCAAGATAGTTTTCCCTAAATTTTGACAATCTGATTTCACCCAAAAAGAGTATGGAAGAGCCCTAGAAATTGGGGATTTTTTTTTGGGCTGATTCCTTAAGATAGAAAAAGGCTGAAAACACAATAAAAAATAGAAAATAAATTAGATAAAGATTCAGACAAGCGAAATAAAGAAAGAATTGTGAGAAGAAATTAAAAGATAAGTCCTAAGAAGCCTTGAAATCCGAAAGATCTCACAACTCCTTCAAACGGCTCTAATCTCCCCTCCAAAGAATATCAATGGCAAGAAGAAGGTTGAAGATGGCTCCCACAATCAAAAAGATTGTTAAAACAACTTCTAAAGAAAACTCAAGAGAAAATTCTTGGAGAACTCAAAGAGAATTTTCACTCAAATCAAATCTGAAATTTTCAATGTAATTGTAATGTAATGTAGGGTGGCTGGCCAAGCCATATAAATAGGCCTTTCAAATGTTTTCCTAATTTAATTAGAACACTAAAACTAAAACTAAAAAAAAACTCCTAATTATTTTAATATGGAAATTCAGCCAAGGGTCTTTTATTTGGGACTCTTGGACTGAATATAAAAATTTAAACTAAGTAAAATAAATAAATAAATAAATAAAAATAAAACTTTACAACTTGGGCCACTTTGACAATTTGGCCTGATTTTCAACTAAGTATGGGTGGATTTCTTGATTGGGCTTGGAATTTTCTTATTGGGCCTTGCCCTCAAGAATTTGGGCTTGTGATCCATCTCCTACCAAAATTGAATCGTTGATGCTCGTAAAGGAGATCCAATGCGCTTTGGCTGCAAGATTTGGTGTCTTGGACCAAGATTCCTAATATTTGAAATCTTGATTTTCCCTTTCTTTTGTGTACGCATCTAAGGCCTTGCTAACAAACTCCTGGATGGTCCCATTTAGTTTGGAACGCATTTGTCGGGGCTTTGATCTCGTATCATAGTGGGTCAAGGTTCCTTTCCTGTTTCCTTTAACCGAAAAACACCTAAAGATCATTTTGAGATTCGGGTCAACAATTCGTTATTGTTGGTTCATTTTCGGTCTTAGCCAATTAATTTGTTATTGTTTCCTCTTTATTTTGTTTATTACCTTTGTTTGAAGCCATTATCTCTATTTTGTTTCATTTTAAAACCGAAACGAATCCATCCTTACTCAATTCACGATTGGGCAACACATACGACTCAAAACATCACGAGACGAGTTCGTATCAAATTGGTATCAGAGCTAGCGAATTTGGAGTAAGAATCGACATTGTCGGCAATACGGTATAGTAGCATCTTCGAAAAAAAATTTCAAAAAAAATCGAAAAAATTCAAAAAAAAAGTTTCCATTCAAACTCAAAAGATTGGATATCAAGCTGAAAAAAAAATCGTGAAAAAAAAAGAAGAAGAAGCTAGTTTTGAAATTTTGTTGTTGTTTGCTGCCCAAATTTTAGTTATTACTACCTTCTACTTTTTCGCCACACCAAACATTTTCATTTCTTGTTTCAAGCCTACTTTCCTTTGTCCTACAATATTCTTACCAAGCCCAAACATCAAGGTTGTAAGCCGACCCACAACAACTATTTTTTAAGTTTAAATAATTCCTAAGAACTTAGAGAGGAGGAGTGAGTGGAAAGAGGCAAGAGAGTGGTGAGTTTATTCGAGAGTATAAAAGCCAAGGAAGTGAGATTTCTTTGTGAGTGGATAGTGAGATTCTTTGTTGTGAGTTCATTTAAAAAAATGACACGAAGTCTGGAAAGAAATCAAAATGTGGAAGGAGGGTTCCGTCCTGTAAGAAACTTTAGAGGAGGTGTGCCAGATTTTACACTCCAAGCCTTTACGTACAAAATGGAGCATCTATTTGATAAAAAACTTGAACCCATCAAGAAACGATTGGTTCGTGTCGAAGAGCAGGGCCATCGAGAAAGAACCCAACGAGAGCAAATATATCCAAGTGAAAGGATGAAAATGAGATCATCACGAAGACAAGCATCCCATGAA